>NC_000071.6:141738172-142338172 GCF_000001635.26 Mus musculus | reverse complement strand
ACACGGCCGGCCGGGATGATACCCTGTAGTTCCGGTCTGTGAGGAGCTGTCTCCAGCCCCTGCCTCTTGGCTGTGAAAGTATGGTGTAATCGGTCTTCAAGATCCGTTTCTGAAAGACTGGGGCTGTAGCTGTGTTGGAAAGGCCTTTACCTTGCCCTTGCAAGAGGCTCTGGGCTTGGATCCCAGCCTTGTGCTATGCAGGCATGGTGGTGCACATTCAGGTACAGTGAGAGTGATGGCTAAGGTCTATAGCAACGGGCATAGGGCTGTCTGCTGGAGCTGTGCAATAGCATCCTGCTGCCACTGTCTGCACACCGCACTTAAGACTCCAAAGGGAGGGTTTTATCCTTTTTAATTTTTAAATTTTTTTTTTATTTGTTTGCTGAGCACTGCTGTGGTCAGCCCAAATAAGACCTTGTTTTAAAAGGAGGACCAACGCTGGTCAAATAGACGGAACACAAGCACACCCACGCAGAACCTGCTGGAAGAAGGCCAAGGCTATCCTATCCCGGGAGCTGGAGTTACAGGTGGTTGTGAGCCACCTGATGTGGGTGCTGGGAACTGTGCCAAGGTTCTCCAAGAGAGAAGTAAACTCGTTTAACCACTGAGCCGTCTCTCCAGGTGCCTTTGTCAATGACACAATGACTCTCCTTAAGTTGCATCTAGGAGTATGGATGAGGGGTTGTTTGCAGGCCTGTGATGGGTAATTGACCAGTGTTAATACTGAAGAAGCCTTCTCCAGCAACTTTTAGCTACCTATAAATCCTCAGAAGTGCGGATTCCCACGAGACCCTCCCCCTTTCAACTGTAGTCCCTCTTCCTTCAGGTGGGTGCTGATGGGCTTGATCTTGTACAGGTGGTTGTAACCTCTGAACACTGAATGGATTCTATGGGACAGGAACTGCACACACACACACACACACACACACACTCTCTCTCTCTCTCTCTCTCTCACACACACACTCTCTCTCTCTCTCTCTCTCACATACACATATGCACACACACACACACACACACACACACACACACGTACACACACTCATACCTACTCATCCCAGATAACAAACTCATGATTACAAAGCTGGACTTGGGGAACTAGAGAGTTACCAACAGGGTTTTTTAAAAGAGCAGGATTGACTCAAATGCAGCTGCATCTTGGGGTCCATCCCTGGAGCGCTCTACTTGACTTGTGGGGCCCACAAAGTCTCCTCTCCGCAGCATGGCTGGTGAAGGAGCTTCCAGAGCCTTGGGGGAGGAGTTCTGCCAATCTTAGATGTTCCAGCCTCCTCTACTTCTCCCTGGAAGAGATACTTGAGTTCTGTGGAGATTGCTCTGTGACATGGGCACAGTGAATTTTGTGGAAATGTCTGTCAGAGAGGAGGAACGTCAGACAAATTCAACAACCCAGAAGGCCTATAAGAGTGCACCATGTCTTTCTGTTTTCTGGCTTGGACTAAGTTATCTGAGGAGGTGGTGGGGTTCCCTGGAACCTCCTAGGAGAGGCCACTGTGTGTGTGTGTGTGTGCATATATACACCATGGGATTGTATTTTGATACTCAGAGAGATCCCACAATTCTGTGCAGGTAAACGCAGCACACTTACCACATTCTCAATTCTCAATGTTAATTTCCATGACAGCAGCCAGCACACTGCACCAAGCTCATGTCTAGGTATTTTTCCATCCAGAAAAAACAAAAACAAAAACAAACCTTTTTCTTTCCCTAAGTACCTTGCAGGGGTATAAAAATGCCTGCATAAATATCCTTGTATACATCAGACAGAGAATAAAAGGAGGCATTGCCAAAATAGAAGATACAATTCACACTGGAGGATTGTAAAATCAGTGATCAGGGAACTGGGAATCAAAGTGTTCCGCAGCAGCCACATTGGTGAATATCTCAGAGATAAAACATACATTCTAAAAGAGTGCAATAATTAGAGAACCGAGGCTCTTAGGGAAAGAGGGGGGGCGCTACATTGAGGGAAAAGCAGAAGAAAATTGGTGAACAGAGAAAGTGGGAGAAGGAACAGGAGAGAACAGTTTATTTCCACTCTCTATTATACCAGCAGCATCCGAAATGGGTGCAAAATGAAAAGGAGGCTTTGAAAAGGAAAGGGGATGTGACAGTTTTAGTTATCAATTTGGCCTGTTCTACAATCATTTGAGAAGAGCATCTCAATGAGGGATTGTCTAGATCAGATTGGCCTATAGGTACAACTGTGGAGGATGGTCTCGGTTGTTAATTGATGTGGGGGACCCAGCCCACTGTGGGTGGCACCATTTCCTAGGCAGGGCGCTGTGAACAGTCTGAGTAGAGAAAGGAGCTGAGAGCAAGCAGCAAAGAAGAATCCATGTTTATTCTCTTTGCTTTTGACTGTAGATGGAATGTTTTAAGTTCCTGCCTTGACTTCCCCAGGAATTTTAAGATGAATAAACCCTGTTGCCTGTGCCCTGGACTGCCCCACTGCCTGACCCGACTTGCCCTTGGAGGTTGGGGATGAGGTGGCTCAGAATTGCCAGGCACAGACTCCCCTGAGTAGGTGAGAAATGCTGCTGTAGTCTCCTTTAATACCCTCCACCTGCATCCTATTGGTCCCAAGAAAGCATCTCTTCTAAATAGCAGTTCCCGATTGGCTGGCGAAGTCTGCATCAGCAATCCTTGCTCTCTCAGATAGTCCTCAATTAGGTCCTTCTACAGGAGATGCCTTTGTGGCTGTGTGGCCTGGCATTTATGCAGAGGTGGCCACTCCATTCCTCTTATAAAACACTACTTTTCTATGTTGCCTTTGTCAGGGTGGCTTTAAGTTTGACTGTGTGTGTGTGTGTGTGCATGTGTGCGTGTGTGTGTGTGTGTGTACACCACATGTATTCACTACATGTGTGCAGTGCCTGAGGAGGCCAGAAGAGGACATTGGATCTCCAAGAGCTGTGGTTACAGATGGTCATGAACTGCTCGGTGTGGACGCTGGGAACTTGAGTCCTCTTCAGGAACAGTATCTTTTCTCTGTCACTGAACTCTCTCCAGTCCCTGGCCAAGGTGTTTTATCACAGTACCATAAATGAAACTAGAACAGAGACTATATTCAAAGAGAGTGATTTATCTTTTATTTTAATACATGTCAGGTTTTTTTTTTAAAGATTTACTTATTTTATATGTGATTACACTGTAGCTGTCTTCAGACACTTCAGAAGGCATCAGATCCCATTACAGATAGTTGTTAGCCACCACATGGTTGCTGGGAATTGAACTCGGGACCTCTGGAAGTGCTCTTAACCACTGAACCATCTCTCCAGCCCTTACTATGTGTCAGTTTTAATGGGGTATAATTTACTTCTAGAGAAATTAACTCTTTTGGGGGGTTAATGTCTATGATTTTTATCTGTTATTTACTTTCTGATGGGTTGCTGAACTCTTGCTGTGTAGGCCAGGCTGGCTTCAAATTTGTAATCCTCCTGCCTCAACATCTGAGTGCTGGAATTACAGTGTTATCACACCTGGTAGCTACTTGAGTTTGGTTGTGTGCCTGTGACCTAATTCCTCCAAACAGGCCCCACCGCCTGTTAAGTTTCCATCACCTTCCAAAACAGACTGCCTCTGGGGACCAAACATTCGATACATTTTATATTCAAATCACAATGATACCAAAGCTGGCCACAGCCTGGAGCCTGTCCTTGCTCTTTTCTTCTATTTTCTCACCTCTCTGCCTTCCACTCCCCTCCCTTCACCTTCCTGCTTCCCTCTTTTCCTTTCCTCCCCTCTTCCTTTATTTTACTCTCTCTTCCTTCTCGTTCCTTCCTTCTTTCTCTTTCTCCCGTCTCCTCTCTCAGGAGAACCCAGGATCTAACATATAATAGGAAAACTTTACTCGTGGAGAGAAGTCACACTTAAAAAAATGATTTAAATTAAATTTCTAAGTTAGCATCCAAAACGCTAAGTTTCATGAGGATGTTTTCATACATAGATCACTATAATGTCCTCATATCCACCTCCACTACCTTCTCTTTTCTCTCCCACCCTCCTGCTGGCCCCTTTCTACTCTGAAATGGTTTCCTGTCTGCTTCCATGTCATTTCTATCTCATTTCTGTGTGCATGTGTGTATCACACACACACACACACACACACACACACACACACACACACACACAGCATCTACATTTATATCATCTAGATTGCAGTTGAAAGAGAACATGAAGCCGGGCTGTGGTGGCGCACGCCTTTAATCCCAGCACTCGGGAGGCAGAGGCAGGTGGATTTCTGAGTTCGAGGCCAGCCTGGTCTATAGAGTGAGTTCCAGGACAGCCAGGGCTATACAGAGAAACCCTGTCTCGAAAAACCAAACCAACCAACCAAACAAACAAAAAAAGAAAACATGAGAGTCTTCGTTTCTCTTCTGTTGCTGTGATAAAAGTACCCTGCACTGTAGATACCAACTGCCCCAAATTGTACACTTTAAAGGAGAGAGGGGGTTCCTTTGACTCACAGTCTCACGTTAAAGTCTATGAATATTGGGGTATCCAGGTGGTACGAACTTGAAGTGGCTGGTCCTAACACAGTCACAGTCAGGCTTAGGAGAAAGGAGCGCTGGACAAAGGACAAAGGAGCACCCCTTTGTCCTTTTCACCCAATCGGGCCCAGCCTGTGCAATAGCAATAATGCTCCCACCTTAAGGGTGGGGCATCCTGCCTCAATAACCCAACCAAGACACCTTCTCCAGACGTGCCTACAGCCTAAACTGAGCTAGACAATTCCTCTGCGTCTCCCTTCCCAAGTGATTCAACACGGTGTTGGTGTTGAGTTGACTCTAATTGGTTGCTTTTCAGTTGTGGTGATGAAATACCACGACCAAGGCAATTTTCAGAAGAAAGAGTTCATTTGGGCTTTGTAGTTCCTGAAGGGTCCATAATGGCTGGGAGAGGCATGGGCAATAGGAGCCGGGAGCTGAGGGCTCTCTTCTTGAACTACAAGCATCAAATAAAGAGAGTGCCCCAGATATGGTGTGAGTCCTTTAACTCTTAAAACCCACTCCGCAGACACACTTCCTTTAAAGAGACCGTGACTTCTAAGCATCCCAAGTGGCCCCATCCACTGGGACCCAGCATTCAAATGCCTGCGACTGTTTCACACTGACAATCAAAACTTTCTTCCCTCCATTACCTCCTCTTGTATTGCCCTTGCCCCTCCCCTTAGACGGCTCCCCCCTTAAGCTCCTCCTCCTGCCTTGATGCATATGGATATATTTAAATCTGGATTCAGCATACGTAAAACTTTGTTCCTTATACAGTTGTGCCGTGCCATTCCCCCCGCAGAGGCTCTGCATGCGAAGTGGAAGAAAACTCCTTGGCCCAGTTAACGTTCTGCAACTAGATAGTGTGATGACTGTGTTACACTGTAGATACCAACTGCCCCAAATTGTACACTTTAAATTTTGTAATAGATATTAAATAAATTTCATCTAATTAAAAGGGGAGGGGACACCAAGGAAATGGCTTAGTGGGAAAGGCACTCGCTGTACAAGCAGGAGGTCCTGAGCTTGCATCTCCAACACTCTGAGGAAAAGCTGCCTATGGAGGTGCACAGTGGTAACCCAAGTACTAGGAGGCGAGGCAGAGTCATGAGGCGCCCGAAGCTCACTTGCCAGTCAATCTAGTCAAAACGGCGAGCTCTGGGTTCAGTAAGAAACTCGGACTCAAGGAATAATGCGGAGAGCGATTGAGGAAATGTTCATCCCGGGCCTCCAAATATACCTACATGGGTGAGCTCGCTCCCCACCCCGTCCACGCACACATGCGTAATAACATTCCTATCCTCTCATACACAGAAAGGAAGAAAAAAGACTAATTATTAAAAATTATTAGCCTACAACATTGCAGCGTGACCCAGGAGCTGGGTGAAGAGAATGGAGTCAGGACTTTCAATTCGCTCCTTGCTAATTGGAGTAAGCTCAGGTTCCTGGCTGCAGCCAACTGTCTTTATGTGATTAATTTAGAAAATGTCACGGTCAAGAGGACAGGCTGTGTGGATCTGAGCAGCATAGGTCTGAGGCTTGGCTTTGCCACTTAGAAGTTGAGTGACCTTGGTGAGAGTTTTAATTTTTAAAAAATCATTCATTTATTATCAGCAGCCCAAGAGGAAATGTGTGACGATTATTCAATATTCTGTTTGACCTTTCACGTCCCAGGAACCACAATTGGGGTGTGTGGGGGAGGGGTGATGCCAGATCAGGCAGACAAACAGCCTAGAGGAAAGAGGCCATCGTGAGTCCGAATATTCCAAAATGTTTCTGAATGTTAGAAAAATTCATCATCAATTGAAGAGAGCTTCTGGGAGACACGGATACTTAAATTCTTTGCACTTCAGTTTCTTTACTGGTGATTTGGGAATAATAAGGAAGATAATGAAATAAAGGGCGTTTCATACTCAGCTTAGGGGCTGCAAGCTTTGCAATTGTTAAAATTATTATTATTTTTATTATTATTAATTCACTAAGCAGTTCAATGTAAATTCTGGATAGTAATAAAATTTCCTGCTTCCACCCACCCAGCAGGTCCAGCATTTGCTGTTGTTTCTATATTTATGGTGTGTGTGTGTGTGTGTGTGTTTGTGTGTGTACATACACGTGTTCATGGAAGCCAGAGGAAGACACTGAGTGACCTGTTCCACCAGTCTCTACTCACCCCCTTCAGACAGGGTTTCTCACTGGGTTTGTAGATGTGTGTGTGGCCACACCCAGCTTTTTACACGGGTGCTGAGGATTCGAATGCAGGTCCCAACTTTGCACAGAAAGCACGCTGATCCACGGAGCCATCTTCCCAGCTCATCACCCCCCTCTTTGAGACATGTTCTTGTTATGAACCCAGGATGGCCTTGAATGCATGATGTTTCTGCCTCTGTCTCCCAGATGCTGGGATTACGATGTGAGCTACCATGTTCAGCTTACTCTAGCTCACGTTCAGTGCTTAAGGAATAGTCGATTAATTGATATCAGGGTTTTAAATCTAAGATGTCATTGGAGTTAAAGATTGAATAATACCCTTTCTGATATTCTTAAGTTCTCACATCCTTCAAAGCCTCCTTGCACTGTTCAATAGAATGGCCAGGATTCAGGAGAGTCTAGAGTGAGGTTGGACAGATGGAACAGGTACTTCCTAGAAACTGTCTTGGGCTCTGAATATTTTGCTGACTTTGGGTGTGGCTCAGTGGTAGAAAAGTACCTTCTTAGAATCCCCCAGAGAGGGGCTGGGGTGTGACTCAGTGGTAGAGCCCCTGCCTAGAATCCCCCAGTGATGGGCTGGAATGTGGCTCAGTGGTAGAGCCCCTGCCTAGAATCCCCCAGTGAGGGGCTGGGGGCGTGGCTCAGTGGTAGAGCCCCTGCCTAGAATCCCCCAGTGAGGGGCTGGGGGCGTGGCTCAGTGGTAGAGTCCCTGCCTAGAATCCCCCAGGGAGGGGCTGGGGGCGTGGCTCAGTGGTAGAGCCCCTGCCTAGAATCCCCCAGTGATGGGCTGGAATGTGGCTCAGTGGTAGAGCCCCTGCCTAGAATTCCCCAGTGAGGGGCTGGGGTGTGGCTCAGTGGTAGAGCCCCTGCCTAGAATCCCCCAGTGAGGGGCTGGGGTGACTCAGTGGTAGAGCCCCTGCCTAGAATCCCCCAGTGAGGGGCTGAGGTGTGACTCAGTGGTAGAGAACCTGCCTAGAATCCCCCAATGAGGGGCTGCGGGTGTGACTGAGTAGTAGATCCTAGAATCCCATAGTGAAGTTGCTTGATTTCCTGCCCTGACTTCTCTGAATGATGATCTGTGATCTGGAAATGTAAGGTAGGTAAATGGTTTCTTTCCCCTAGGCTGTTTTTGGTTATGGCCGTTGTCACAGCAACAGAATGAAACTGGAACGTACAGTAAATTGAAACACATGTTTTGTGTGACTCAGAAAATTATGTATGACAATAATGTTTTCAGTTTTGAACGGATAAATTTATTAAGTAATTTATTAAGCAAGCAAAAGTAAGAGTTGAAGAACAAGGAGCAGATAGAAGCAGCCGGTAGATTGCAAAACATCAAATCAGGCGCCTATAACATCCCACAGAGATACCAGAGTAGCCCAAGTGATAGCAAACAAAAGGCAACAGGATCAAACTGGAGGCTTAAAAACATCCAGCAGAAATTGCCTGGGGAAGCCATTGAAGCAGCCTTCTGGAGTTCCTGAACGAGAGTCCCTAGTGGAGCAGAGCAGAATAGAGTGTCCCCTTGGGTGAGGCTTCTAAGCACAAGAACAAACAAGAGCAGGAAGGTAACTTCCTCAAATAGGCACTTGCAGTCAACCAGTAGAAATGACTGGGGAAGACTTGAAATAACCAGCTTGAATTCCTGATTGAAAGTTCTAGGCAGAGCAGAACATTTTCAACATGGATGAACTTCTGCCTACTTTCTTCCACTGAGGGCATTTTTATATGATGGGACCAACATTAGTAATCTCTGTTGGTTACTTTACTTTCTGGGACACAGGGCTTTGAAAGACACTTGAATATACTGGTTCTCCTGGCTCCCAGTCTTAAATAGCACATTATAATTTATCAATACAACCCATATGTGTAGCTTTTTTGGGAATTGAAGGAGGCACCTAAAACCTCTGGAAATAAACACAACTTACAAGTCTTAGGAAGTTCTTAAAAGTTACAAGACCCATAGTTCTTTTTTCCCTAAAGTTATATAAACAGCAACAATAGTTGGGGAAAGGAGACTTTCCAACTGACTGAGCTGCCTGAAAGCTATACAGAGAGCCCAAGGGATGCAGCTTTCAGGAGTTGTCACCCATGCTGGGGTGAACTTTGTACTGATATATCTGTGTTTGAGTCATCCATGCTCCTGTATGTAGCCCCAGTGAACTTACTGGCTCACTAAGATAAACTTGGGTGGAATAGTTTCTTTCTTTCTTTCTTTCTTTCTTTCTTTCTTTCTTTCTTTCTTTCTTTCTTTCTTTCTTTCTTTTTTTTTTTTTTTTTGAGACAGGGTTTCTCTGTGTAGCCCTGGCTATCCTGGAACTCACTCTGTAGACCAGGCTGGCCTCGAACTCAGAAATCCACCTGCCTCTGCCTCCCAAGTGCTGGGATTAAAGGCGTGTGCCACCACGCCCAGTGGAATAGTTTCTTTAGTGTGTTGTTTTTTATTCAGGGTGAATAGACATTTGTTGCTATCTCCCCAGGAAGGTCACACAACACCATTTCAGCTAAGGTATGCATTCTTTACCAGGGTCTTCAGGGGCAGGGCTGAGGCAGGAGGAAATAAAGGAAAATTAAGGGAACATGAATAAGGAGCCTGCCACCCTGGAGTCTGGTTGAATCTTCTTGTCAGCTGAGCATGAAGAATTCTAATCCAGCGAGGCATGTGATGCATAACTTTAATCCTAGCATTTGGGAGGCAGAGGCAATGGATCCCTGTAAGTTCAAGGCCAACCTAGACTACAAGTGAGTTCCAGGCTAGCAATGATCATGTGGTGAGACCCTGGAAAAAAATAACAAAAAATTCCAACACAGTTTACAACCTTTGCTGGGAAGGTTGCCTACTTGTGGGTGCTACTCCTTTCCTACAGAGATTCTTCAAATGTTAAACTAGTCAGTGGTGAACCAAACTGAAGGATAGGGGTTATATGCCCCTGGGGCCTCTCTGGGGAAAAACTCAAAGTTTCTGGAACTCTCACAAATGACTATAAATGTGTTTACAGGAGGACAGCTTAGCATCCTTATGCAACCTTCTGTCCTGGGGTGAGACCTTTTAGACTTTAATTCTCTCTTGCATATCCAGGAATCACCTATGATTCCATCTATATTCCTTAGACAGCCTTTGAGTCATAACTGCTTGAGAGAGAGAGAGAGTTTGTGTGTGTGTGTGTGATAGAGAGAGCAAGAGAGCGAGAGAGTGAGAGAGAGAGAGAGAGAGTGAGTGTGAGAGAGAGTGATAGAGAGAGCAAGAGAGCGAGAGAGAGAGCGAGAGAGCGAGAGAGAGAGAGAGAGAGAGAGAGAGAGAGAGAAATATGTTAAGGCCTGAATTCAACTTCAAGTGTCTTTATCATCTTCTCACTTTAATTTTAAAGATAGGGTCTTTCACTGAAACTACTAACAAGGGAGCCCCCAGAAAGCCCTCATGTCTCCACTTCTCAGTGACATGGCTATAAGCTCACCCTTCTGTGCAGGGCTTTCTTACATGGCATTGGGGATCTGAACTTAGGTCTTCATTCTAGCATGGCAAGACCCTTATCAACTGAGCCCTCTCCCAAACTCTGAGTATGGGTTTTGTAAAGACAAACAGGGGTCTCTCTCGGAAAGCCTACATGTGAGTTCGCTTAGAATGCTCTCTATATTAAACCTGGTATTTAAGATTTATATTAAGAGCTCTTCTTAATTAACTCCAACTTGGCTTCCATACACAGGGTCCTGGATTTGGGCAACAGTGTCATAAAACTGAGTGTGGTGTCACATGCCTGCAGTCCCAGCACTAGGCAGGAGGACCAGAGGTTCAAATTTACCCTCAACTACATAGCAAACTGAAGGCCAGCCTGAGCTATTTGAGATCCTCTCTAAAATAATTAAATATAGTAGAATTCCAACTCTGCTCCACAGCGACTCATCCTAAAGTTGTTTGCTTCTGAAAAGTCAAGCTTACTGACTTCTGTTCAGTCGATGGAGACACGCCCCTCCCATGCTGCAGGTGGCGCTGTGGAGCCATGTCTGTAACTTCTGTCTCCATGTCACTGAGGGCCTGTTTACCAGATGACATGAACACTCCATGGAGTCTGGCCACTGTTGTTCACAATACTATTCGCATCAATCGCCAAGTATTAAAGCCAGCATAGAGAGGCCAGTGAGTTGGCTCAGTGGATAAAGGCACTTGTTGCAAATCCTGATGACTTCAGGTCCACCCCAGCACCCACAGCATAGAGAAGGCAGGGTACAGAGTCCTACAAATCGTCTTCTGGGAGCCATACGTGTACTGTGGTCCTTCCTTCCTTCCTTCCTTTTGTAAGACTCTGGGGAGCCTTAGCTTACCGGGGACCCCCTGAGTGAACCACGTGGAGCTAGGATTGATGCAAAAAGCAAGAGGAATTTATTGTTTCAGTGCACTGGGGTCGTCCCAGACCCAAAGGAGAGGTGGCGAGCGACCACCAGCACCTGTTTGGCCGAGTTTTTATATGGTTTCCAGGGGGCAGAATAGAGCATCAGCAACTAGGCACAATACGATTGGCGGAACAGTGCACCCTTTAAACTGATTGTTCTTTAGGGAATGAGGTGACAAGGACTTCCCTTGTCTGAAGGTGAGCAACGGTCAGTCCTGTGGAATGTGTCCCGAACCCACAGGTCCAGGTCCGTTCTGCCCTGTGGTCTGAGAAATGTTAATTAGCCTCTCTCTTCCAGAAGGGCGAGTGTTTCATGACCTTCCCAAAGTTCCTATGCTGACCTTTTCCCCTCCCTCCCTCCCTCCCTTCCTCCCTCCCTCCCTCCCTCCCTCCCTCCCTCCCTCCTTCCTTCCTTCCTTCCTTCCTTCCTTCCTTCCTTCCTTCCTTCCTTCCCCTCTCCCTCTCTCACCCCACCCTCACCTTTTTCTTTCTCCCTCCCTCTTTCCTTTATTTCTTCTCTTCCTCTTCTTCCTCCTACCCTTTCTTCCGCCCCCTCATACTTTCATCTCCCATCTCCTATTTCCTTCTTCCGCATCCTCTTATTTCTCTTCTCCTCTCCTGTTCGTCCCCACTTCTCAGTCTTCTCTTCTTTCCTTTCTTCCATCCCCCATCCCCAACCTTTTTAGGGCTCCATTGTTCATCTTCCCCTGTGAGGCACTGTTGATAAAGTAAGTCTGATCCTCCAGCTGTTAAGGGCATTCCCTTTGTCCTCAAGGAGGGCTGGGGGAGATACACCCTCAGGCTGATGAGAGGCTCCCCTGGGCTTCTTTCTGCAGAGTCTAGAAGGTGCTGAAAGGTCATGATTATATTTTAATCCATAAATCCCTCTTCTGTTTTTCCCTTTGGAAACCAGTAAAACCCTGCCTTTGTTTTGAGAGTTTTAAGACTTGACATCTATTTGTCTTGTGTGTGGAATCTTTGGGTTTCTCCTGTGAAATGTGTTTGTTTCATTCAGGAACGTTTGTCAGCAGTAATTCCTCATTGATGGATTCTAGAAGCAACATTTTCCAGTCTGGCACTTTTCCTGACCTGTTTTTTGAGCGTTTTTTTTCTCTCTCTTCTATTATTTGTTTATTTGTTTGTTTGTTTGTTTCATTTAAACATTTTACCTAGCCTATAAAATCCACGCATCTTTCTTAAAAACAAACCCCCAAACTCCCTAACTAAAGCAATGGGAGTAAATTCATGTGATTTAAATGTGAAACACCCGGACAGGCTTGAGTGTTTGAACAACTGGTCTCCAGCAGGCAGCGCTGTTGGGGAAGTTTGTGGAATCATTAGGAGGTGTGGCCCTGCTAGAGGAATGTTCTAGTCAGGGAAGTTTTGAAGTTTTATCATTTGGCCCCACTTTCTGTCTTCTCTCTACTTTCTATTGCACCAAGAACTGAGGAGGTGAGGAGTCGTGGAACTGTCTATAGCTGCCCTGTCCCTTCCAGGACAGACTGTATCCCTCAAACCCGGAGCCAAGATGAACTCGGCTTCAGCTGCTTTGTCACAGTATCTGTACATGGATACAATGTGTGTACTCACAGTAGCCATGTGTACTCACAGTAGCCATACATGGATACAATGTGTGTACTCACATTCACTACTCACTTCCCCCTTGCAACTCCCCTACCCCCAACCCCCATCTCCCTGCCAAATTCACATCCTCATGTCTTTTTCTTTCCTTCTCTCTAAAAGATAGATTTTTCTCATTCTTAGCTGCATGTATGGATGTCCGCAGGAATCTTCAGTAAGGCTGCTGACTTCTCCCAGCATGACTAATCATTTCAGAAGGATCAGTCCCTGGCTGCTTGGCCCCATGTGCTTAGGCAGGACATCACTGCAGAAGAAGTCTGTGGAGGAGGAAGCTGTTCATTCCACAACAGACAGGAAACAGGAAGCAGAGGATAGTGGTCTCGTGTGTGTGTGTGTGTGTGTGTGTGTGTGTGTTCATTCACAGGTGTGTGCCTGTTGTGCATGTATATGGAGGCTAGATGATGACCTAGGCTGATAACTGGGGTTTACAGGCACATGTAAGCCATGCTCAGCTTTTTACATGCTGCCTGGGGATTTGAACTCAGGTCTTCAAGCTTGTAGAGCAGGTGCTTTTCCCCACTGTGCTCCTTCTCCATTCTCCTACTGCTACCTGTTTATCATGATCAGCAGTCAACTACCACCAATTAGCTTCAGATCCTTTTCAGGGTCCTGAGCTGGCCCACTCGGTGGTTTTTAGTCCCTAATTGGAAGAGTCTGTTGGCCAGTCCCTCTTGGAGCTAACCTCCCGCCTCGAATTTCTACGCTTGCTTTGCTGCAGCGTTGACTTACATGGCCAGGTCCGTGGATGGCCTAACAGGACATTCCGAGGCTGCTCTGTTTATGTGTCTCCTTTTTCACTTCTTTCAGAAGCTAGAATACTGCAAAGGTCCCCAGCAACACGGCTCTGTCTCCTTCAGCTTTAATTTACTGTCAAATGCAGGGCAGAGAATTCAGGCTGCAGATCCAGCTCTCAGCCCCGAGGCTCTGCGTTAAAAATTCTCCAAATTTTTATCAAAAATCAAATCCACAAGTCTCCTCTCCGTAATTTGAGGACAGTGACCTTGGGCAAGCCTGTCTATCATCGGCATTTGCAATGCTAGACAAGGATTTCCCTTTCCTCTGACTGTGGGTCGTGTTTCTCAGATTATAAATCAAAACCTCCTTAGAAAAGCTATACTCTGTGCAACAGAAATACTATATACATTATTATTATCCCCCCATTGCCAGGCAACACCACCCACCCATCTCCCATGCGGTCCACAAATGTTCAGTTATTTCTTAGTATTCTTAGTATTGCACAGTGCTTCAGAGTTGGTCTCCTACTTCCCTCCCTCCCCCCTCCTCTCCTTTCCTCCCCTTCTTCCCTCCCTCATCTCTCTCTTGATTTCTTTCCTCTCTTCCTATCTCCTTCCTCTTCCCTGCCCTTTACCTCTGTATCCATCTCCCCCAGCCTCTTCTGGGACCTTTAAAACCCTTCTGAGCTCTAGCCCCTGTCCTCTGAGGATGGCTGCTTCCACCACCCCTAAGATGGTTTGTATGACATGGCTTCACCATCCTTTCTTAACATTTCTGTTTGAGACATGGTCTCACCCTGTAGCCTAGGCTAGCCCAGAACTCACTACACAGCCCAAGGTCTCCTTTAATCACAGCAATCATCTGGCCTCAGTGTCCTAGGAACTGGGGTATCAGGTGTGAGCCACCTCAGGCAGCTTTAAAAAAAAATTGTAAATTGTACTGTCTAGCTCCAAAAGCCACTTGCTTTGAAGTCCGTCCTGGGTTAGGCGTGGTAACACCAAAAGAGGTCTCAGACCACTCAGAATAAAAGACTTTTTCAATAAGAATACTGGGAAAAGAGGAAGACACCAAGGGAACAAATTGGCTTCTTTAAGGCCCTGATTCCACGGTACAGGGCAAGCCTGTGTGAGACCCTGGATTTAAATCCCAGTACCACAAAACAAAACAAGGCCAAAGAAAATCAAGAATGTGGGTGCAGAGATCTCCCTGAGATGCCCAAGAGGACCATGGGAAGTTTCTCCAGGTGATGTGACTTGTCTTTATGGTGAGCATCCTTTCCCATCCTTGAGTTCCAAGCTAAATCTCTTTCTCTAGAACATTCCTTTAAGATTTTATTTTTCGCTGCAGTTGACCATGGGTAACTGTCCTTGGAGACTGAAATCTAGGGTATAGTGGAGCCTGTGGCTCACTGATATTACCAAGCTGGGGTCTTCTGAGAAGAAGGACCCTTTGTGGGAAGTGCCACAGTACCCGGCATGGTTAGTTTTGATTGTAGACTTTAGAGAATCCTCTGGGAGCTGGGCCTCTGGGAATGTCTGTGAGGAACTCTCTTAATTACAGCTGCTGTGGGAGGGTCTGCCCATGGTGGGAGGCATCATTCCCCAGGCAGGGAATCCTAGACCCTACAAAATGGAGAGGACAGGCTGAGCAGTAGCAGAAATGACATTAATTTCATTTTAAGATTTAAATTGGGGCTAGAGAGATGGCTCAATGGTTAAGAGCACTGACTGCTCTTCCAGAGGTCCTGAGTTCAATTCCCAGCAACCACATGGTAGCTCACAACTATGTAATGGGATCTGATGCCCTCTTCTAGGGTGTGTGAAGACAGCTACAGTGTACACATATATATTAAATAAATAAATCTTTTAAAAATATGTAAGTTAATTTTTTTTATTTTTTTGTTTTATGTATTTTTACCTGTATATCTGTATGTGTAGAGGCCAGAAGAGGGCATCTGGAGTCAGATGGTAGTGAGCTGCCATCTGGGTGCTGAGATTAAACCCATGTCCTCCTGAAGAATACCCAGTGTTCTTAACCCATAAGTCATCTTTCCAGACCCCAAATTTTGGAGAAAAAAAAGGACCAATCAAGCAAACAGTTGGGTGTGCTAATGCGTGTTTGTAATTCTGGAGAGATGGAGAGAGGAGAGGCAGAGACGGGGGAATACCTGGGAGCTTGCTGGCCTGTTTGGTGGGAGGTGGCTGAGGATAAACACCTGAGGTGGTCCTCTGACCTCCCCATTTTGGGGGTTGATCTGGTGCTATGTTCTGAACCCTAATGTTCAGTTGCTGTCCAGGAGAGAATTCTCACACACAGCAGTCTTGGTTGTGTAAACCTTGCTCCCCAGTGTAAGGTTAATCAGTTAATAAAAGGCTTAGAGCCTGTGACTGGGCAGCAGAGAGAGAAAGGGGGGACTTGAGAATCAAGTGAGGGATCTCAGGAGATTCTGAGGGAGGAGAGAGAAGATGGAAAGAGCAGGAGGCCACCAGTAGAGGAGATGGACCAGGAGCAGGTGGCTTACAGAAGTGCACCCCGAGCACAGGCTGCTGGGGCAAAAGACTCAAACAGCAAGTAGCAAAGGGCGTGTGTCTGAGCCGTCAGAATAACTCAGAACCTGCCCAGTCTAGGTTTACAGCGTATAAGCCAAATACCAGGGTTTTGTGTCTTTTATATGGGCTAACTAGAATAAATAATTCATCTACATCTACATGCATGTGCACACACCCATGTACAGTGATATATGGGCATATACAAATAAAAAAGTAACCATTCCTATTTCTGTATATCATCAGGGAGATAGGAAGAATTTTGAAATCGTTTGAGCCCAGCAAAACAAATATCTACACCTGGTTAAGAACCTTCGAGTGAGTTCTGACTTACAGTGAGGTCTGAGTGCCCATCAGTTCCAAGGGCCAAGAGACCCCTGGGCCAAAGGTCCAGATTCAGTGGGAAGGAGGTAGGCAGAGAAGAGGATATGCCTACCATTCTCCGTGAGGAAAACCCCTTGGGAGGAGGTAACTGTATTTTTTCTGTATTAAGAGATCAATGGGAGCTTATTGATAATCCTGATGGTGGATGCACCTCTTCAGACTTGAGTGCTTGCTGCCCTGTAATCTTGTTTGATCCCCAGATCGGCCCACAAGCTCGTCAAGAGCATTGGACATGTCCTAACCCGATTAGAGATGGAGAAGGACTCAGACAATTTCATTTATCGGAAGAAAGCTGAGAGGGAAGGGGAGGGTTCGGGTTCCTTGGGAAAGGGGGGAGTAAGCTCAGATTCTGCAGCGCTTTCTGGGCACTCTCATCTCCTCTCTGCTTTCCTGAGCTGTGGATGGATGCAGGAGGCAGGAGCTCAGAGGCGGGAGCAACCTGAGAGGCCTCTCATAGATGAGAGGATATGCTGATGTGGAGCGAGCCTGCCTATCTATCTATCTATCTATCTATCTATCTATCTATCTATCATTTATCCAAGGATCACTTATCTCTATAATCAATCTATCCATAAATTTGTCATCTATGTATTTTCTATCCACCTATCATCTATACATATCTATCGTTTGGCTACTATTTATTCATCTGTCATCCGTCTACTTATAATCTACCATCTATCTATAATGTATAGTCTATCATCTATAATCTATCCATCTATCATCAACATCTATCTCTACTCCATGTATGTATCCGTCATCCTTCTCGCCAGCCTGGTCATGGTGTTTCACCACAGCAAAGTAACCCAACTAAGACAGCATACATACTTTCCAATTAAACAATTGATGAAAGCATTTAGGTAAGGTGAATTAGGCAGGAATATTAGGTAGGTAGACCTCCTTCAGCTTCCATTTTGGTCTTCCACAATCCCACCCTAACTCTAACTTCCAAGCCATGCTGCTGTCTACAGTTCTGCTACCTTCTGGAATGCTTTTCCTGACTCTAAATGTTCTTGACCAAACACACCTCACTTTAGTCAACCTTGCCCCAGACCAACTTGTAAGTAATTAGACCAGAAGATCTAGGGCTGTGTTAGCTTTCTGGCACTGCGATTAAAACACCTAGAACAAGAAACGTACAAGGAGGAAAAGTCTATTTTGACTCACAGTTTCAGAGACTTCAGGCCATAGTTGCCTGGCCTTGTTATCCTGGGCTGTGGCGACACAGTACATGGCAGCCAGAGCACATGCTGGAGGAAGTCAGCTCGCCTCACGGCAATTGGGCAACAGAGAGGGAAGGGCGCAGGTGTGTGTGTGTGTGTGTGTGTGTGTGTGTGTGTGTGTGTGTACAGTCCTCCTCAAGGGCATGTTCTCCAATGACCTAACTTTATCCTGTTTGTCCCGAAGTCCTAAAGTTGCCACCAATTCCCAACAGCCTCGTCAGCTGAGGACCAAGCCAGCCTGGGATCTTTCTTTCCTTTTTTTTTTTTTTATTAAAGGATTTATTTATTTATTTATTGGTTTTCTGAGACAGGGTTTCTCTGTGTAGCCCTGGCTGTCCTGGAACTCACTCTGTAGACCAGGCTGGCCTTGAACTCAGAAATCTGCCTGTCTCTGCTTCCCGAGTGCTGGGATTAAAGGCGTGCGCCACCACTGCCCAGCTGGGATCTTTCTTTCCTGATGGTCAGTCGTCACTTGGATTGTTTTAGAGGCAGACATGGATTCCGGGCAGCAATCACCTTGCCTAAGTTGAGGCAGTAGGAAAACACTATAAGTCTCATTCCGATCCAAACCTCACATCTGTCTTCCGATTTGGGGCCATTTTGGGCCGGAAGGAGTAGTGGAGAGGGTGAGACCCGGTGGGATTCCTATGCTTGCTCCCCTGGCTTCCCGAGCAAGTAGCTACAGGCAAAAGTGAGAACGAGAGAATGAGAGGCAAACTCGTGGCTTCTGATGCTGTTCTGTCCTGCCCAGGCCAGTGGAGCAAATAGTTCAATAGTTAAAGTTGCACACTATCCCATTCTCTTTTCTTCCTACTTGAGAGCCCAGTCGTGGCACTGTCTGAGCCTGGCTTCTTGGAGAAGCCAAAGCAAAGACGCACAGAACTGAAGAACGTGAAATTCTAGCCGCAGCATCATCATGGCTAACTGTGTGACCCCAGGAGTGTCACCACCCTCTCTGGACCTCCTTTTCTTTAAGTTTGTGAGGTCATTCCACGGTCTATGGCATGGGCCGAGACGTGAGGCTGGGCAACTGACAAGAAGTGACCACAAGGTGGCAGTAGAAGCCTGAGATTTATTCTGTTGACGACACTTGGCCAGATTTATGTGAAGGGCAGTTTCAGGGGCTAAGGTGTGGGGCCACCACTTAGGGAGAGTTGGGACGCTGGAGGGGCTGGGATCAGAGCAGCCTCTGGCTCACCTCCATGATGTCTCAAGGTAACTTGATCTCTTTGTGGCTAGATGTGCCTTGTGCCTCAAGTACATGAATGGACATTGGGCTCTGTGTGTGTGTATGTGTATTTTGTAAGTTTTTTTGTTTTTTTGAGACAAGGGTTCTCTGTGTAGCCCTGGCTGACCTGGAACTCACACTGTAGATGAGGCTGGCCTTGAACTCACAGAGATCTACCTGCCTCTGTTTCCAGAGTGCTGGGATTAAAGGTGTGTACAACCACCACCTGGCTATTTTGTAAGTTTTAAAAAATAACATACTTAAAAAAATAAGTTAAGACTGTTATGGTAGAGCCTTTAATTCCAGCATTTGGGAGGCCGGAAGAAGAAGAAAAAGAGGAGGAGGAGGGGGAGGAGAAGGAAGAAGAAGAGGAAGATAAGAAGGAAGAGAGCTGGACAACACAATTGTCTTCTGGTCTCTATTTCTCCGGCACACAGCGTGCACACACACACACACACACACACACACACACACAGAGTCTGAGCCAACCATTTTTTTGTTACTGCTGTTGCTAGTCCCTAAACAATGCTGTCTAGCAACCGTTTACACAGACTTGACCTTGCATTAGTCTAAGTAATATAAAGAATACTGCAAGTGCGTGGGAAGATGGACATGGGTTCTCTACAAGCACCATCACATCTATACAGGGCCTACGTATCCACACAATGTTCGCCGAGGGTCCCAGAACTGAAGCTCCAGGCATCCCAAGGGCGACTGTATTACTGGGATTTAAATACATCGAGGAGGATGCATTTGTGGGCGATCTTGAGCTTAGCCAGGCTCAAGGACATCTGCGTAAAGGAACAAATGTCCAAATGATGCTACTTAGAGAGAAGTCCCTAGGCCAGGAAGATGGCTCAGTGGGCAGAGCTCATGTAAAGTCAACATGATAGTGCATACCTGGAATCCCAGCACTTCTAAGGCAAGATGGAAGGTGAAGGAAGGCAAGAGAATTCCTGGAAACATATGGGCAGGGTAGCCTGGTGTACACAGCGGGGCAAACAAGAGACCTGGGCTCCACCAAGGGGCAAGGACATGATTGACAGCTGAGCTTTTCCTCTGACCTCCACTCATGTGTCATGGTAAGCATGCACCCCTACTCACAGGAACACACACACACACACACACACACACAGTGTACACACACAGATAAAAAGTAAAAATAAAATACAGTACCTAAAAAAAACATCCCTTCAAGGGTAAATTTTCCGGTCTTGAAAGTCACTTTAAGATGAAGCAACGTGAGACTTAGTCTGTCCCTCAACGAGGGCAAACAAGCTAAATAGACTTTTCTAAAGTGCTGCTGGGACTCTGTCATTGCTATTCGGCTTGTCACACAGCTCTGTCAAGAAGCCTAAATTTAGATGGTTCCTTGTTCGGAAACCAGGACATTCCGTTTTTGTCCGAAAAGCAATGACACAGAATTGAATCCTGTTCAGTTGCTGTTAATTCATAAGACATTTGGATCCAGCTGAAGAAATAGAGATGTTAATTGCATTGTTATTTATAGTAGCGTAAATTAGAAAAAAAATCTAAGTGGTAAAAAAGGAGAAAATAAACTGTGGTGTAGTTAATCAAGGAATATTATGTGAACATTAAGAAGGATGGTCAGGCCGGGCATGCCTTTAATCCCAGCACTTGGGAGGCAGAGGCAGGTGGATTTCTGAGTTTGAGGCCACCCTGGCCTACAAAGTGAGTTCCAGGACAGTCAGGGCTACACAGAGAAACCTTGTCTTGAAACACCCCCCCCCCCAAAAAAAAGGGATGGTCATGGGGTTGGGAGATAGATTAGTCAGTGCCTTAGAATCCACATTGAGAAGAACCAGACAGGACTACTAATGCATGCTTGTAGTGCAATGATGACCACTGACCAGCCGACCTAGTCAAAAAACAGCCATCCCAGGTTCTAGTGCGAGACCCTGTCCCTAAAAATAAAAGAGTATTACTTTAAGGAGCAACATCTGAGATTGACCTCTGCCCCCGACCCCCCCCCCCATAAATAATATTAATAGTAACAATAATAACATTGAAAATAAAACCATAGGTTATTTATGGTGATCTATGCCTTACATGCAATTCTAGTACTTGAGAGGCTGATGCAGAGGCTGATATATGTTTCTATATATTTATATCTATATCTACATTTATATCTACATCTAAGTTTACATCTGTATCTATATCTGTATATATCTGTGCATGTACCTCAATTGCACGTGGAGTTCAGAGGACAACCTAAGGAAATTGGTTCTCAAACTAAACACAGCACGTGCCTTTGATCACTGAGCCACGTCATTGGACCCAAGTTGCAATACTGTTTATGGAGGAAAATTTTTTGTGGCTTTCCAGAGTAAAGATTTTGTAGTGTGAGATCACTTGAAGTGCGTTTAGCAGGGACGAGTGATGGAGATATCAGGAGGCAGCGTTGGGATTCAGGGTCCCAGCAACATCTCTGGGCTTGGAGGACACCCAAGCCACTTTAGTTTTTGTACACACAGAGCAGCAATCTTCCAGTTAGGCATGGTGACGTATGTATTCAGCATTCAGGAGGCTGAGGCAGGAGAATCACTCAAGGTCAGCCTGGGCTACATAGTGATGTCTTGTCTCGACACAAAACTCACTAGAAAAAAAAAATCTATGCTGGGAGAGTTCAGTCACTAATGTGCTTGCCATGGAAGTGTGAGGACCTGGAGTTCAGTGTCCAGTAACCAGGTATGATGGTCTGCCCTTGTAATCCCAGAAATGCGGGCGGGGGGGTGGGGGGCAAGGAGGCGGAGGCGGAGGCGGAGGCGGAGGCGGAGGCGGAGGCGGAGGCGGAGGCGGAGGCGGAGGCGGAGGGATCCCTAGGCTAGGAGGCTCTGCCAGTTTAACCTCGCTGACAAACTCCAGCATGCACCGCTATGCCCTGGCTTTTATATGGGTTCTGGGGACTGAACTCAGGTCCTCATGCTTGTGCAGCTAAAACTTTACCGAATGGCCAGGTCTCCAGAGCCAGAGGCTGCCTCTTGTGCTGACCACGCAGTCTGGTCAACTGGGTGGCAAAGGTGGCAGGCTGGGTTCTCACACAACCCCCCACCCCAGCCAGGCCAAAGGAAGAGATCCTGGCCCTGGCAGAGGGTACTCAGTGGGCTGCTAAGTACTGGCTATTGTTCAGCTGGCAGGTGTGAAGTCTGACTGGGATTATGTCTCTCTTGTGGTCTCTGCCATGTCTTCTTCAAGCGTTGCTTATCCTTCATGACCGTCTGTCTTGACCCAGACACTTTCGTGTCTGCCGAGGTCATGTGACCCTCTGCATGGGCTGTAGAACTGAGAGGAGACTCAAGATTGCACTGCTCAACTGGTGATGAGTGAGAGCTAAGGTCAGTATTGCATTTAGCCATGAAAAAAGATGGCAGGAGCCTGGTCTCTTTAGATGCTGGGAAGGACTTGTGAATGGGTGAACACTGAGTTGAAGAAGTGTTTAGGGTTCTCTAGAGGAATAGACCCGGCAGAGTGATTTTACATTAAAAGAGGGATTTGCTAGTTGGCTTACACAACAGAGGCTGGGTAGCCCATCCCTGGCTGGCTGTATGCTGAAGAAATGGAGAACAAAAACACTCACTCTGTGAGTCTGCTGCTGCCGGCCTGGATGATTCCTGGTGAGCTGCTGGGCTTCAGTCCATGTTAGAAAGTGGAAGATGCCCGGTTCCGATGTTGGGTGTAGGGTGGCGGCACAGCCATGGTGGCAACAGGATAGATGCACTCACGAGCCAGAAGATGAGACAGGCAAGTGAGCAGCTGTCTTCCCTGCAGACCCTGGGCGGTGCCACCCATTTACCCCACCCCCAAGTCAATCTTTCCTGCTAACATCCTCAAAGACCCATCCAGGGTGTGTGTCTTAGCTGATTCCAGATCCAATTAAGTTGACAGTCAAAATCTAAAACTTCCTCGGTATCTGCCTCGGCTTCTGTTACCTCTGCCACAACCCGTAGAACTTCAGGCAAAAGAGAATAGTAGGCTTGGGAATTGTGTAATGGTTCAGTGGGAAAAGGCACTTGTCGCCAAGCCTCAGGACATGAGGGGTTCTAGAAAGAGAAAACTCATGACACAAAATAAGTAAGTGTGACAGAAGGAGAATAGGCTCATCTGGCAGTCAGACAAACAAATGACATGGAGACAGACAGACAGATAGAAACACACACACACAAACAGAGAGAGAGAGAGACAGACAGACAGATACACACACACAAAGAGAGAGAGAGAGCGAGTAAAAGTGATAACATTGATGGATGACATTTGAGCAAACATTGTATTTGATTAGAGAAATAAATTAGTGTGCTGGTGGTGTATGTGTGTAATCCAGGTGCTCACTCAGGAGGCTGAGGGAGGAGGGTCATAAGGCTGAAGTCAGCCTGCCTGGGCTGGACTCTGAGCTCAGGTTAACCTGAGTGATGTATCAAATCCTGTTTCTAAAAAATTGAGTAATCTAGTGGCTGAGGCCTTTGGACCAATCCAGGGTTTGTTACTTCGTTTGTTTTGAGACAAAATCTTATGTAGGCCAGGCTGGCCTTGAGCTTGCCTTGTAGCTGAAGAAGGCAGCCAGCATTCTGCTCTGACCTCCGTGCGTGTGTATACTTACACACTCACATGTGTGCCACACACATAGCTGGGCAGGGTGGTTCACACCTGTAATTCCAGCCCTCAGGAGGCAGAGGCAGGAGGATTATGAACTCGAGGCTTGCCTGGACAATATAGCAAGACTCTGTCTCTAGACAGACAAATGGATATAAAGCATCAAAGATGTAGAGTCTAAAAGTGATTTTGGCATGTTTGTGAGGAGGGGTGGGGCCACGTTTAGTTTGGGCTACTGCTCATTTGTTACCTCTGTATACCTGCCCTTACTGCTGCTGATCCCACGGAAGTGTGGAGCCCCTGCGCCCTCACGCCTGTTACCCTAAAACTGCCCCTCCACCAGGGATATTCAGTGAAGCTGACTCACAAAAGCCCACAGGAGGAAGTCAGGGAGAAATCACTCTGAAATTCAGGAAGCAAGGCGGGAGTTTACTTTTTTGCAGCGGTATGAATTGCCGGAGATTTCCCAGGCCCTTTCAGCTGTCTTGTCTCTGAAGAATTCTATTTTGGTGCTGGCTGAGTATCCATCCACCCAGCTCTTCGGAACACACTGTGAATGGAAGCGATGCCAGCTACCGAGGGCTGAGTCACCCCTCAGCAGCTGCTGGTGACCACACTGATGGCTCTCAAGGTCTTTCTGTTGTTTGTGACTCGAGTCTGAAGCATCCTCCCACAGGCTCCTAGTGCCTCCTATGACCTCCTGGGTTTGAACACTTGGTCCTCAGCTGCCGGGGGTGTCTTTGAAGTGTCCTGTGATTCACTGATCACACCTTTGGACAAGTCTGTGAGGACATTTCTGGATAGAGTTAGCTGAGGCGTGTGGGCTGCGCTGCATCGAATCCCAGGTCGAATACAAAGGAAAACCTCAGAGGGGAGGAGAAAGCAGGCTGAGCACCAGCACTCCCCATTTCCCTCTCTCCTGGATGTGGACACTGTGTGACCAGATGCCTCGTGACCATGGTGGGTGCTTTGCCCACCAAGATAGACTCTAGCCTGTCAACCATGAGCTAAAATAAACCCTCTGTCCTTGTGTTACTTTTGTCATAGCGACAAGAAAGGCTGCTAATGTAGGGCTGAAGAGGCCCATTTGAACTCAGGATTTGTTTTATTCTTAGTTATATGCACATTTGAGAACCCCCATGTGTGTGTGTGTGTGTGTGTGTGTGTATGCATGTGTGCATGTGTGTATGTGTGTGTGCATTTGTGTATGGTATGTGTAGTGTATATGTGTGTATGTGTGTGCGCATGTATGTATGTGTTTGATCATGTATGCACATGTGGAGGACAGAGGTGTCTTCCTCAATCACTCCTTTTTTTTAAAAAAAAAAAAAGATTTATTTTATGTATATGAGCACACTATCGCTGTTTTCAGACACACCAGAAGAGGGCATCGGATCTCATTACAGATGGTTGTGAGCCACCATGTGGTTGCTGGGAATTGAACTCAGGACCTCTGGAAGAACAGCCATCTCTCCAGCCCCAATCACTCCTTTTTTGAGATGGGGTATTAGAGCCTGAGAAGGTGGGAATAAATCACCATGAAAACCAAGTCTGAGACAACAAAAGTTTCTTTATTCAAAGTCTTGTATATCAGGGAGATGGCTGGGTTCAGGATTCAAACTCTGTCAGCAGGGCAGGACAGAGTAACCTTTTAAAGCAAGCAAGCAAGCAAGCAAGCAAACAAGCAAGCAAACAAAAACCCCCAAACAAAAACAAACAAACAGGAGGGGTAAGAGGTAAGGGCTGAACATTTCCATCTGTCTTTCACACCGGGCATTTAGAGTGTGTTAATACTTGTCAAATACCTCAGATGGCTTTTCTGACAACCGAGTCTGGATAGAGATCAGTCAGTCAGAGCCACTTTAGCAGCTGCTAGGTTTCAGTCCTGACTGGGTGCTGACCAACTAAGCCTAGGCTAAGTTCATGTGGGAAACCTGGGGCTAGGAGCCGTTTCTGGGAATTTGGTTGTTTCTTAGAATTCAGCCTAATACGAGGTGGAGACTCCATACAAGACGGGGTTGCCGAGGCTACCTATGTGTGTGGCCTCTGACAAGGGTTTCTCACTGGTCCTGGAGTTAGATGATTAGGTGAGCCTGGCTAGCTTGGTCCCTGGAGTCTACCCATCTTCCCTGCCCTGTGTTGGGATTAGAAGCATGTGCTGTGGTACCTGGATTAGAAGCATGCGATGTTGTGCCTGGATTTTTCCATGGGCACCAAGGCCTTGATCTTAGGTCCTCATGCTTGTGCCGTGACCACTTTATCTACTGAACCATATTCATCACTCCATCTGATGTTGTTTCCGCGTCCTGGCCAAGATATAACAAGTTATACTCACACCAACTGGAAGAGAAGAGCTAAGCCAACAGATGTCTCATTGGTATCCATTTTCTCAAAGAACACAGTTGCCACCCTAGACAGTTTTAAACACTCCACCCCTACCTACACTGGCAGCATGACTGGTTCCTGATGGGGACACTATTTTGGGAGTTTCCAGAAATGTTTGGAAGTTGAGTCTAGCTGGAAGTAGTAGTTCCTGGTGAGGAGGTGGCTTGAGGTGTGTCCTGGGAGGCATCTTGTTCTGGGACACTTCTTTTTCTCTCTTCTTGTCTGTTGTCAAGTTAAGAACCATGCCCACCACACACCCCAGCCATCATGACATTCTGCCCAGTACCCAGAGCCACACAACTGAAAAGTCTCTGATACAGGTCTCGGGGGGGGGGGTCACTGAGGTGGATTGTTAGGGACAGAGAGTTGGTTAGAAGAGCTGCTAAAACCATGGACAGACAGTTGATGTGCTGTGGCATCTGTGAGAGGAGAGAGTGGCTGCAGGTTCTGAGGTCTGGGCAGCAGCTGGGTTCTAACAGTCTTATAGTGACCATGTACCAAGCCCCAGAAACCATGAGCCAAAATGAATAATTTGAGTCGTTCCTCCAGGTACTTTGGATGCAGCTGTAGATACACTGTATGGATACACTGAATTTATTTTTCCCTTCAGGGAGAGAGAAAGATGGAGATATGTCTTGAAGAAGTTCTTAATAGGATGTCTCATCAGAAATTCCACAGCTTGCACCCTGGGGTGAAGCACAGGTACCCAGTGTGCTATTCTTTGTGACAACACAAAGGGAAATTTCATTTCTTTTGTAATGCCTTCACATGAAGGTACTAGGGTGCCTCAAACATTTGGATGTTGCCTAGGAAACACCCAAAGAGGCACTCTGACTTCACCAGCTCTTAGTGGCAGGGAAGATCTCTAACTTTGGAGGTCACACAGTTGGGGTGGCACATGCCTGAGCTACCTGTTTTGTTAGAGGCACTGTTTCTCTTCTGTGTGGGTCTCAACTGTGTGGGTTATGGTAACAGTTTCCTAGGTTACGTTTCAGAGACCCGAGGCCGGCTTTTATTGACAGCTTTAACCCTTTACTCCGCTCTGCAGATGCCCAGTGGGTGATGGGAACAGGCTGTGAAGGTTGGGCATCTCTCTTTCCTTCTTGGTACTCCAGCCTACTTGTCAGGCCCTGCCTGTCTCTGCATACGGCGCTCATTCAAGAAATGCCTTGCTCAGAGCTGTATTACAGGATGGACTTGACCTACTTTCATACTCTCTTTTCCTTTCCAAGGGTAAAGTCATGTAGGACCTGCCATGACCAAAGCCACAACACACACACACACACACACACACACACACACACACACGCCCGCGCTTGTGTGAGCGCCCACAAAGACATAAGGAGTTAGTACACATGGCATGGGGCATGTCTTAATTAGGGTTACTATTGCTGTGAAGAGACACTGTAGCCATCGCAACTCTTATAAAGGAAGATATTTAATTGGGGCTGGCTTACAGTTTAGAGGTTTAGTCCATTATCATCATGGCAGGAAGCATGGCAGCCTGCAGTCAGACATGGTGCTGGAGAAGGAGCTGAGAGTTCTACATCTGGATCTGCAGGCAGCAGAAAGAGAGAGAGTGACACACTGCACCTGGCTTGCACATCTGAAACCTCAAAACCCCTACCCAGTGACACACTTCCTCCAACAAGGCCATACCTCCTAATAGTGACTCCCTATGTCTATGAGAATGCATATTTTTATTCAAACCACCACAGGAGAGATATTTGAAATGTGTTATGTACTTAATTTTTTTTTTCATAACAGCTTCCTCAGAATAGCTTCTGACTGTGAAACCTGGATCTCCATAGTGAGCCCATGTAATAAGACTTGAAGCTCGTATCATGGGAGTAGATGGCAGAGGGTGACAGAACTGATTCCCAGATGAGCCCAGGAAGCACATGATAAGTGTATGTGCACATGTATGTACAGGTACATGTATGCATGTATGTGTATGAAGGCCAGAGGTCAGTGTCAAGTGGCTTCCCAGATCGTCTTCCACCTTACTTTTTGATACAGGATCTCTTACTGAACCTTGGGCTTACTGGTTTAGCTAGGCTGGATACAGCCCTGGGATTACAAGTATATGCCACAATGCCTGGATTTTCTACATGGTCTGAGGGTCAAATTCAGGTACTCAGGCTTGCATGGTGTCCCAGTTTTGATTTTGTTACTATAATAAAATACGAGGGTGAAAAGAAAATTAGGGTTTATTTTAGCCCACAAGTCTAAGGTCTACCCCTGAGGGAGGGGCACGGTGGCAGGAGCCCGTGACAGCTGGTCATGTCACAGGCACAGTCAAGAGCAGTGAGTGATTGTGCATGCTTCTTGCTGGCTTGCTTGTGCTCAGCTCAATGTTTCCTCACTTAAACAGTTCAGGATTCCTTGCCTAGGGAATTGTGTCACCCATAGTGGGTTGGGTCTTCCTACCTTTAATTAAGATAACTCCCCATATACATACACACAGGCCAGCCTGATGCAGACACGCCTCGATTGAGACTTTATTCCTAGACTATTCTAGGTTGTGTTGAAGATTAAAGTTAACCATTGCACATGGCACGTGCTATACTGACTTGGCCATCTCCTCAGCCCTGTCTGCTATTTTTTTTTTTTTTTTTACAACTGAGATTTGTGGTTTGTAATGCAGCAATAGATGTCAGATATAAATGAATGGGGCTACTCAAAATGTAAAATAAGGCTTTATTACCTTCTGAAGTTTTCCTAGACAGACCCAGCTACTAAGTCAGAGACCACAAGTCCATGCAAGGCTTTTCAAATAACACGTGTAAGTATTGCCTCTCTCATCATGACTTGTGGGATAAGGATATCATTTGAAGACTTGCCCATTCGCTAGCATTAGGACGAGAAACAACCCTTTGGCAAGATTTCAAAACTGAAGGAGTCTTGGGAGGCAGAATCATTTATAATAAAACACAGTGACTTGGAGCCTTGAGTTTTCAGTTATTAAGATTGTAGAGCCAAAGCTCAGCCATGCAATTTAGTTCTTAGCCATGTTCGATAATCTCGCCTCCGAGTCCAACATCTAAATACCACTGTCAATCAACGCCCGTCAGGCAACTCTTACTTCATGCAGTGTGACCCGTGGAACTGTGGGAAGAACAGGAAGTGAAAGTTGTTCCTGCTCCATATGGATATTTAACTTAGATAAAATACAAACCACTAAAACAGTGCTAGAATTTTTTTTTTTTATTATTGGGCTCTTTAGAACTTTATTTGTAAAAGAAAAATTATAGAATTTTATGTTTATTTAAAAATAACTCTCAAAATGCAAAGACACATAAAGAAAAATAGGTTTCCAATAACTTTAATCGTTGATTGTCATTGAGATTTTGATGACTATCTTTTCTGAGAATTTTTAAGGTATGTGTATTGTTATATACATGGTTGGTAGAGTCAGTTGTCTGTAGCAATGGCCTGCGTCAAATGCACTGGAACTTGCCTGGGACTCATAGCAATCCTCTTGTCTCAACCTTCTCAGTGTTGAGATTATAAGTATGAACCATCAGACCCAGCTTGTACCCAATTTGGGTGTTTTGCCTGCATGTGTGCTTATATACCTGTGTGCCTGATACCCACAGGGGCCAGAAGAGGGCAGTATATTCTCCTGGAACACAGCTAGTTGTGAGCTGCCATGTAGGTGCTGGGAATTGAACCTGGGTCCCCTGGAAGAGCAGGTCCCTGCTCTTAACTCCTGAGCCATATAGAATTTTTTAATAAAAAAATTAAGAGATGGGAGTTAATCCAGTTGGTAAAGTGCTTATTGACAAGCGCCAGGGACCGAGTGTGGATTCCCCAGAACCCATGTTAAGAAATGGTCAAGTGTGGTCGAATGCATCTGTAAACTCAGTGAGGAGTTGGGGGCAAGAGGATTGCTGGTTTTTTTTTTTTTTTGGAAGCTAGTTTAACTGAATAAGTGAGTTCTATGCTCAGTGAGAGAGTATCTCAAAAAAAAAAAAAAAAAAAAAAGAAAGAAAAGAAAAAGGAAAGTGAAGACTACACAGGGCATTGATGCCTGGTTTCCACATTTGCACACACAGGTGCGTGCATACCAGCATGCACACACGCACTCATACATACACACACACACACACACACACACACACACACATACACACACACACAGAGGCGCACACATATTCATGCATACACACATATGTACATATATGTGCATACACTTACATCGTGCACACACATGTACACACATGTGCACACTTTAATACCTTCCTTGGTTACATAGTATAGCAAGTTCTAGGTGATCCAAGGACACATGAAACATCGTCTGAAAAAAATAAATTTAAGAAGCCTCTGAAGTTATGGATCAGCAGGTAAGGGCTTTGGCTCTTTTCCCAGAGGACCTGGGTTTTGATTCACAGATATGCATGCAGGCAAAACTATACACATGTAAAATGGTTTTTGTTTTGTTTTTAATTAAAAAAAAATCAGTATATATTGCCTTTCTCCCCTTAACATGGACATCTTTCTATACCATTATCGATGTATAGGGTAAATTTAATGATTATAAAACATAAAGTGGCATGAAGGGAATCTTTTACTAATAGAAATTTTGGCTATTTAAATTTTTCTCTATTGTAGAGAGTTATGCTGTAAAATCTCTGCATTTCCTTGCATGGATAATTATCCCCTTACAGTTTTGGGATATGTTTGTAGGATTAACATGGCCAGGTCATAGGTTCTCAACCTGTGGGTCACACCCCCCCTGGAGTTGAATGGCCCTCTAATAGGGGTCACCGAAGACCACTGGGGAAAATATTTACATTACAACTTACAACAGTAGCAAAGTTACAGTTAAAAACTATCAACAAAAATAATTTTTTGGTGGGCTATTGGGTGTCACTACAACAAAAGGAACTGTGTTAAAGGGTCGCAGTGTTAGGAAGGCCGAGAGCCAATGCCCTAGGTTGGAGCTATGTCTCCTGCATACAGTCTTGATGCAAGAGGTAAAGTGGCCATTGGGGGTTTACATTGAAAACTCTCTCTAAAGAAATTAATCTTAATGAGATGGTGTGATAGTTAATCTTCATTTCGACCTGCCTGGATAGAGATTGCCTTGAGACAGCTGCCTGGAGTGTCAGTGAAGGTTTTTCCAGAGTGGTGTGGCTGAAGTGGGAAGCTCCATTCTGGATGTGGGCGGCACCATCCCACAGTTCTGCACTGAATAAAAGGAGACAGTGAGCTGAGGGCCAGCATCCATCTCTCTCTGCTTCCTGATGGTGATGCTAGGTGACCAGCTGCCTCACACCTTGGAGGTCACACCTTTCTGGTAATGATACACTGTTCCCTCAAACTGTGAGGAAATTAAATCCCTTTCTTCAGCCATGCCCAGGTCTTTTGTCATAGTAACAAGAAAAGTAACCAATTCAGATTATTACATCATAACTGAAAAACATAAGAAAGCTGGGATGTAGCTCAGTGGTAGAGCACCTGCCTAGAATCCCCCAGGGAGGGGCTAGGGGCGTGGCTCAGTGGTAGAGCCCCTGCCTAGAATCCCCCAGGGAGGGGCTAGGGGCGTGGCTCAGTGATAGAGCCCCTGCCTAGAATTCCCCAGGGAGGGATTGGGGGCGTGGCTCATGGTAAATTGCTTGCCTAGCATGTGTAGCAGCATTCTGAATTCTATCCTAAGCATCATCAAGAAAAGTAAAGCAATATATAACAAATTTGTGTCTTTTGACCTTGAATGTTATCTTCCCCAAGTGTCTTAGGGTTTCACTGTTGTGAACAGACATCATGACCAAGGCAACTCTTATAAGGACAACATTTAACTGGGGCTTACAGGTTTAAAGGTTCAGACCATTATCATCAAAGTATGGCAGTGTCTAGGCAGGAAAGATGCAGGAAGAGCTGAGAGTTCTATATCTTCATCTGAAGGCTACTAGGGGAAGCCTGACTCCTTAGGCAGCTAGAAGCCCACACCCATAGTGACACACTTTCTCCAATAAGGCCACACCTACTCTAACAAGGCCATACTTCCTAACAGTGCCACTCCTTGGGCCAAGCATATTCAAATCACCACACCAAGTATATAAGTTTGCTTCCAAAGCTTGATTTAGTTAAAATTCAACAATGGCTGCAAATGTGGCTCTCTCAGCACAGAGTGCTCCAATTCTGTTTCCTTTATCATCCAAAGCCCACAGAGGAATGCTTGTCTGGTAAAAGGTTGTATGTTAAAAGGATAGGACAGAGGTTGTATCCCACCCTCCCGATGGTAGGAACCCCGGTCTCTCGGTAGAGGTTTCCATTCTCTGTACCTGTAAGACTGCTGCTCTCCGTGATTGGACACCTTCAACCTGCGTAAACTTTTGGGATTGCAACCTGGCATCTGTAGCTGCAGCTGAGAACCAGAGTTCTATGTGCTCAAATTCCCCCACGGCTTCTTAGTTTCCTTAGTTTTCTTGGGGGTGTGATTAAAATAGTCTGACCAAAGCAACTCAAAGGAGAAAGGGCTTATTTTAGCTCACAGTTCAAGAGCGTGGTCCATCATGGTGGAGAATCAAGGTGGCAGGAGCTTGAAGTGGCTGGTAACATCTCCTCTACTCTCAGGAAGCTGGAGTCGGTGGATGCACGCTTGTGCTTAGCTCACGCTTCCAGCTCTGGTTAAGGTGGGTCTTCCCACACCAAGCAATACAATCCAGATAATCCCCGACTGGCACGCCCAGAGGCTTGTCTTCCTGATGATCCAAGAGTCTAACAGGTTGACAACAGCAGCCCTCATAGCTCCCTAAGGTTTAAGACTGAGTGTCCCTCCCCATTGCATGTTAACCAGCTGTGAGTCTGGTGTGGCTGTCCCCAGGGTCTCTTGGCTCTTCCCTCTCTCTTCTATTTCAGTCCTAGGTCTGACCTTACGGACAGTGGAATTACAAAAAGTAACGGTGACAAAAGAGAGGGTGTCTGTCACATTTCATGTGACAAATGGATTCCTTAGGTTCTTCCAAGTAAAATTGTTTTCTTCCACCTTAGCATCTCGGATCCCAGCTGGGGAAATGCAAGGTGGGCAGGGACGGGAAATGTCCAAGCCTTGTCTATAGAAGACAGAGATTTTATAGCTTCCTCCTGGGGTGGGGTGGAGGGAACGTCTCTATTTTCTGTTCTTGTGCATTGTTTATGAAGCAGAACGCACATAAGAGTTTGAAAATGAAAACACAGAGAAGTTCTGTAAGGTGCAAGGGACAAAATAGACTAGGAGGAAAAGCTTTCTGGAGCGGCAGAGATTAGTGAATCCCTGAGGTTCAGTGGCCAGTGAGCCCAGTCGACTAGGAGAGGTCCAGGCCAGTGAGAGATCCTGTCTTTAAGAAACTGCGGTGTCCTGAAAATCTTAGGGACCAACATAGAAGAGGAGGAATAGAGATGCTAAGAGCCAGTGGTCGGGAAGGACCAGAGTGACATGGCTGTTAAAAGGCCACTGTATACATGAACGCATGGCAGCCGTGGTTCACGCTATGAGACCTGCGCAAGATCAAGACAGTCAGCGTTCAAGCATAGAGTGGGGAACGGATGATGAGTGCCTATCCTTAGCTGAGGAGCTAGTCACAACTGATGGCATCTCAGGGATGGAGACTCAGTTTTCCTTAAAACACCTCCCCTCCCCACCGTACTTTACAATACCGAATATCTCACATCCGGCTGCATATAGACGACAGAAATTGGACTCAGTGGGTTATGAGAAACAAAACCCGAACCAAGGTACAGAGCATCTGAGGAACAATGGAGGAAGTTGTTCTGTGGCCTCCACTGTGCGCATGTGCGTGGGGGCGAAGGGGAGGAGAGAGGGAGGGAGGGAGGGAGGAAGGAAGGGAGGGAGGAGAGAGAAAGAGAATACCGTGTGGACCTGGTCTCTACATAATAATAACAAGTTCCGTTTAGCAGGAAGGTCCAATGTTGCAAACATAGGGGTCCTAGGAAAACTGCCCTAAATCGATAAAGCGCAAACCATCAGGAATGGCAGAGGAAACTGAGACATGCACCTTTACGATTCTTTCAATTATTGATAAGCCTTTCAAACACAGAGCTGGGAGGAACACGGGAGCCCAGCAAGCATTGTACTGTGACCCCAGTACCACACAGAACTCCGCATCCCGTGCTGGAGATGTCAAAAATACACGGAGACCCACAGACATTAATCACAGAGTAGCTGGGCCACGCGGTGGCCTCGATAAATCTCACGGAATAGCTTTCACACGGCCCTTGAGCTCTGATCACGTTGCTATTAAGTTAGAAGTTAATACAGAAGGACAAGTTGAAAAATGCTCTCTGGACAGGCATTTGAGAGCGCGCTGCTCGTAACTTAGGGGCTAGGTGGGAGCTTTTCAAGGAATGAAGGGGTTTCTTTGAGGCCGGGGCTTGCTCTGTAACCCAGTGTAACTTGGAAAAATCTTTTTTGCAGCCTAGGCTGGCCTTGAACTCATGGCAATCCTCCTTCCTGCTCCAGCTTCCCCAGTAGCTTTTAAAATACAAATTATTTAAGTTCAAACCATCCCAGTTAAATTTAAATATTTAGAGTAAAATTCTGATAATTTGCATACCATTCTAGATGTTTTAAGTTTATGTTTCTTTTTAAAAGGCTTTGTTTTTATTTTAACTGTATGTGCATGTTTGTATGTGGATGGTGCGCAGGGAGGACAAATGAGGGTGTCAGGTCCTTTGGAAATGGGGTGATAGGCAGTTGTGAACTGCTGGATGTGGGTGCTGGGAACTGAAGTCAGGTTCCGCACAAAAGTGGCAAATGCTTTCAGAGGCTGAGCCAGCTCTCCAGCCCCACTATTTATGTTTCCTGTATTCTTAGCCTATTCATCAACTTGTTCTATGAGAACAATATCAATACCACTAGTTTAAACAGAAAACTAAACATGGTTGGAGATTTCTTTTGCAATTTTATATTAGTTTTCCTTTGGGTCCAGAATGCTCAGGAAGCAGGGTTGAAGTAACAAAGTCTTAAGTGTGTGATGTCCCTCTCTTCATTATGGCGGATTCACAGTCCCTAGGAACCAGAGTTTGGATCCCAGCGCCCATGTGACGAAGTTGAGCTTTCACAAGCTTGTGCAAAGGGACAGCCAGGGACAGGAGGAAGTTTGAAGCTTGCTGGCTTCCAACTTAATTGAGAAAGGAAACAGAGTCTCAGGTTCAGGCAGAGATCTTTCTGAGTGACAGGACGCACCACGGCTTAGCCTGGTCTCTGCGCATGCTCATACAGGCAGGCACACCCAGACCACTGTGCATGCTCATACAAGCAGGTGCACCCAGGCTGGCTACCTCTCTTTTAAAGGCTGAGTAGTTGTCTGCGTATCTCAAGGAAACACAGTCAGTATGACTGAGGCATCTGCCATTCCATGCCTGCTATTCAACACAGCATCTATTTCCCCTGACGGATGGGTAGACACAGAAGATGCAACACATGGGCCCAGAGACACCTTGGGATTTATCTTAAAAATGAGAAATGTGGTCAAGTCCAATTTTATTTTGTCATTTAAAACAACAGTTTACCAATCTGCCTAGCATGATATATGCTAAGCCATCCATTTTCTCACCCCCAAGTTGAAAGCTAACAGTGGGTACTGGGACACCCGTGCATACACACCCTAGAAAGAGAATCTGAGCTATCCAACTTGCTGTACTTCAGGGTTCTGTAGTCATTTCTACCAACACAAAGCCCTCACTGGATACCCAATCAGTGTCAGAACTGTAAGGTATTTTCTTTACAAATTGTCTAGTCTGTGGTGTTTCATTATAGTGGCAAACCAACCACAATAGTAGCTTGTCCTCATATGTATGATACTCTCATAAAAATTTGACAGTCCCTCTCTTTCCTCTCTCTTCCTTCCTGCCTTCTTCCTCCTACCCTCCTAACATTCATCCACAGACACACATACAAACACACCATACACACACACACAAACTACACACATAGTACTACATACACACAAACCGTATACACACACAATACTACATACATACACATACCACATACACATACATACCACATACATACACACACATACCACACACACAGTACTACATACGCACACATACACACATACTATACACACACACATACTACATACATACACACACAGTACTACATACACACACATACACAAATACTATACACACACATACTACACACATACACACACATACCATATACACACATAACACATACACATACATACCACATACATACATACACACATACCACACACACAGTACTACATACGCACACATACACAATACTATATACATACACATACTACATACATATGCACACATACCATATACACATATACATACCACATACACATAATACCACATACATACACACAGCACACACATCATACATACATGCATATATACACACACCACACACACATATACACATACACACCACACAAATATGCACACACCACAGGCACATACATACACACACCCCACATATAAACAGACCACACACACACACACCACATACACACACATAAATACACACCATACAAACACACACACACACACACATACACAGACATATACACACATACATTCACATACACATATAACACACATACCACATATACACATACATACACATACACCACACACACATACATACATACATACATATACACATCTACACACATACCACTTGCACACATATACCCTACCTCCCTCCTCAGTTTTACAAACCAGAAACTACACACAGATGATCACCAATGGAGTCTGGAAAGAACATGGAGAGGGGATAGAAACAGAATTCTAATGTATATTTTGGTATGGCTTTGATATTAGAGCCATGTGATTCATTTAAGTAAGTTTTAAGATAAAATTAAATCCAACTAAAGTCACCAAGTCTTTACAAACTTTATGTTTTATTTGAATTCTCACTTATATGTGTGTATTACTCACTGGGTAAGGACATTTGCTGTGCAAACTTGAGGACCAGAGGTAAAATCCCCCAAACCCAGGTAAAAGCCAGGCACATTTGTACTTGCTTGTAACTGTGGCAGGCGATACTGAAACCAGAGGATTACCATGGCTTGTGGCTGCCAGCCTCACTCCAGGTGCAGTAAAATTCCCTGTCTAAAGGGAACATGTGGAGAGTGACAGAGCAGGACACCTGTGCACATTTACCATATACAATACAACCTTCCCCCAGCTCTACACATTCCAAAACCAATCAACCAACCAGTCAGTCAGCCATCCTGCCTGCCCACCCACCCACCAACCAAACCAACCAAACCAGCCAGCCAGCCAACCAGCCAACTAGTCAGCCTGCCTGCCCACCCACCCACCAACCAACCAAATCAACCAACCAGCCAGTCAGCCCACCCACCTACCCACCAACCAACCAAAACAGCCAGCCAGCCAGTCCATCTACCCGCCAGTCAGTGAGCCAGCCAGCTAGTCAACCAACCAACCAACCAACCAACCACAGTCATTTAGGAGGTTGTGATGATTAATCTCAGTTGTCTACTTGATGAGATATAAAACCACCTGGGAGATGAGCCTCCAGAGTTGCTCATGTGTGATTATATTGATTAGATTATTGGAAGAGAGAGGGCACACCCACTGTGGTTACCATCATCCCCTAGGCTGTAATTCTGGGCTGTATAAAAAACAGAAGCTGAGCACCAGCATTCACCTCTGTGCTTCTTGATTGTGGATGCAGTGTAAGAAGCTGCCTCATGCTCCTGTCAGCGTGTCCTCCTCACCATGCACACCAGAGCAAAGCATTCTTCCTTCAGTTGCTGTTGTCAGGGTGTGTTATCACAGCAACAGGGAGCAGAAGACACGGAGACAAAGACCACAAATGAACTGAAAAGACAACACTCTAAAACTTAGAGTTAAAATTTAGTAAATAAAATAAGCCACTCAAAAAGTCTACGAACACCGAATTCACAGAAGTAGAACTGTGGTCAAGCGTGGAGTGAGTGGTATTGGCTAGAAAAGTCAAGATTACAGCGATGGAGGATTAATACATTCTGGAGGTCTAACCTGCGGCATGGAGTGCACCTGATTGGCTAGGTTGGCCGGCCAGTAATCCTCTGGTATCCTCCTATGTCCACCTCCTCTGAGCCTGGGTTACAAGCCCATTCTACTGTGTGCAGCCTTTTTATGTGAGTTCTGTGGTCTGAACTCGGGTCCTTAGCCTTGCCTAATGGACGTGAGCATTGGAATTTTGAGTAGAATACACCAACTGTTTCCCCAGACCCCTTGTCCTAAATGGTCCTCACCTGCTGGAACAAGCTGTCACCCCGCAGAGCTGCCAGTATTTGGCATGATCCTGCTTTACGTTTCTGCAAACCCGATGGGGAAATGGTGCTTAATTCTATTCTAATTCGCATTTCCCTGATTACCGACCACACAGTCATTTTTAGATTGAACTAAAGCAGTAACCATTCAATGAGGAAGAATTTTTTTCCACTTGAGGGACAATTTGGCATGGTCTCCAGACACTTGAGTTGTCACATGGTTGGTTAGAGAACACAGGTGCTGCTCAGTATCCCACAGTGCACCTGGCTAAGGAGGTTCACGGTGCCAGTGAAGAGAAACCCAGGATCCTAAAGCTGTGTTTGATAAATGCTGCCATAACATCTAAATTGTGGGGCTGAGATACATCATCCTCAAATAATCTCTGAGGTAATTATAAAAAAGGTCATAATGAGGTATTGCTTAGCCAAACTGTATCTTTTGCACACGTGCTTTGGAGTGTTGCCCTCCTATGCTGAGCACTTAAACCACACTGGCCAAGGGGACATCCTATCACGGCAATTAGCAATATGGCTGTCTACAGAGTGTGAATATGGTAAGATAGAACCATTGCCATCTTGAAGTAGAGATTACCTTGGCCCAGTAGCCATGGCAACGAAATAAGCAGAACGGTACAGAGATAGCCAGGTCTTTGGTAATAGCAGTGCGGCTATTGACGCTCCGTGGTTGAAAGGGAAGGAGAGGGTCACAGGAGCCTCGCAGGGGAGTCTGGCCATCACTTCCTCTGTCCCTGTCAGAGCCTCAGGTGATCTTGGGAGATGCCAGGGTATGCAGGGCATGGAATATTGACTGAAAGGGGGACCCCATTCTGCGGCTTCTTGAAGTTGTCAGCCACTGTAGGGCGAGACTTTGCCTTGAAGCAGCTGGTTTGGACCACCTATGTTCTGGCCAGTCACCCCTCATTTATACTCTGTGAGGAAACTCAAAAACACATTGATTCTGAAACTAGACTTTGATGACATCCTTGCTTTGGTCTGTTGGTGTCCTCTGTGTGGAGGGCAGATATTTGTGTACGTCCTCCCAGGAAAGAGTTCATGCAACAGCAGGCATGTGTAAGAGAGTCGCGTGTGAGAACTTCAGCCGCAAGGGATGCTGGGAAAGCGAGACCCTAGCATTTTCTTCCCTGGTCACAGGACTGATCTTTCTTCCTCCATGCCTCCTCTTTCCAAATAGGTGAGGATTTGTCCAGCACTAAAAGAGGTTAAAATGCTGGGTTTGCAAGATAAATAACCAATGTACCAAGGTGTCAAGAAGTAGATTGGAAGACAAAATGCAGCTAGAGAGTCGACGGAGTCATGGAGATTCCCAAGTAGGTTTGATTATTTTATTTATTTATTTTCCCCATGGATGCCAATTTCTGATCCCCTTTTCTTACTTGGGGGCTAAATTACACTTTCAAAAGTGAGTCATTTTTATGGACTGATTGAATGACTTCATTGACTTGAAAGAACATTCCAGCAACTGCTTTTAATTGCCTTTTCCCTTTAAATCAGAGGTGCTTATATTCAGGCCTGGATCTGCATCAAATTAAGTGATTATATGTTGTTGTGACAGGCTTCTGCTCTCATTTCTTCAGAGTGAATGGACTGTTCACGTTCCCCTAGATGTAATGACCTGTGCACAGAGTAACACCTGGCATGCAGGGGCACTGGCCTCCTGGGAGAGGTGGCTTTGCATAGCATGGGTGACTCCCTTAGAATTCTAATAGAAAAGACTCAGCTAGGGGCTGGTGAGATGGCCCAGGAGTTAGAAGTGCTTTCTGCTCTGCTAGAGGGCCAGAGTGCAGATCTCAGCACCCACATGGGGCGCTCACACCCCCTCTAGTCTCCGTGGGCACCTGCACACACACACACACATACACACACACACACACACACACACACACACACACACACAGCATTCTACAAAAATATCTTTCTTTTTTAAAAAATTTTATTTATTTAATATATGTGAGTACACTGTAGCTGTCTTCAGACACACCAGAAGAGGGAGTCGGATCCCATTACAGATGGTTGTGAGCCACCATGTGGTTGCTGGGAATTGAACTCAGGACCTCTGGAAGAACAGTCAGTGCTCTTAACCACTGGGCCCCTTATTTTATTTTTTAAAAGAGAGAAAAACTCAAGGGTAAGAGGAGATTTTTAAAAAATGGGCTGGGAGGATGTCCAAGCAGTGAAGTGCTGGTGTGCAGGGGTGAGGACTGGAGTTTGGATCCCCAGCAGCTGGGTAAAGGCTGAGCATGGCAGCCTGCTCCTGAGTCCCCAGTCCTCGGTGGGTGGGAGGCTGTAGGCAGCTGGATCCCCAGCGCTCACTGGCGAGCCAGCCCAGCTGAGCCAGTTCAGTGAGAGACCTTTTCCCCTAAAGGAAAAGGAGTAGCTGGATAGGGGAAGACAACATCTCCCTGTGACCTCTACATGTGCATGTGAGAGAGTGCACACCTGTATGCACACATGAACATACAGGCATGCACACATACAACATGCATACCCAGAGCACAGAAGATAAAGGAAGTGGTGGTCGGGATGAAAATGTAAGAGCACTGGCTTCTATTGAGCTCGTTTCTTTTTCTTTTTTTAAAGATTTATTTATTTATTTATTTATTTATTTATTTATTTATATATGTAAGTACACTGTAGCTGTCTTCAGATGCACCAGAAGAGGGCATCAGATCTCATTACAGATGGTTGTGAGCCACCATGTGGTTGCTGGGATTTGAACTTCTGACCTTCGGAAGAGCAGTCAGGTGCTCTTACCCACTGAGCTATCTCACCAGCCCCAAGGAAAGCAATTTTGTTTTATTTTTGTTTTTTAGATTTATTTATTATTATATCTAAGCACACTGTAGCTGTTTTCAGATGCACCAGAAGAGGGCGTTAGACCTCATTACGGATGGTTGTGAGCCACCATGTGGTTGCTGGGATTTGAACTCAGGACCTTCAGAAGAGCAGTCGGTGCTCTTAACCACTGAGCCATCTCTCCAGCCCGAGCTTGTTTTTTTCCTTGCAACAGGTCACTAGATCACACAGAGAGATGGACCGAGGAGCCATCTTGTGTTTACTGCTGCTACCTTAGTGGTAGCTACGTATCTAGCGCTGCCAGGGAGAAGACAGACATGGCACAGAGAGGGGAGGCAGCTGCAGGTGAGGGGACAGGAATGAAAAGGATGTAATTGTGTCTGAGGAGAGAGCTCATTGGGAAGATGCTCGCTGGGTGTCCTAGTTACTGTTTATGGTTGACTTGACACCGCCTAGAGACATCTGACTGGAAAGCCTTGAGGGAAGAATTGACTAGATAGGATTGGTCATTGACATAGGATGGCCAAGCCCACTGTGGGTGAAAGTGAACAGTCCATTCACTTTGAAAGAAAGTCGCCCCCATAGGCTCACAGGGAGTGGGACTATTAGGAGGTGTGGCCTTGTTGGAGTAGGTGTGGCCTTGCTGGAGTAGGTGTGGCTTTGCTGGAGTAGGTGTGGCCTTGCTGGAGTAGGTGTAGCTTTGCTGGAGTAGGTGTGGCCTTGTTGGAGTAGGTGTGGCCTTGCTGGAGTAGGTGTGGCCTTGTTGGAGTAGGTGTGGCCTTGCTGGATGAAGTGTGTTATTGGAGGTGGGCTTTGATGTCTCAGAAGCTCAAGCCCGGTCTAGTGATTCACTGTCTCTTCCTGCTGCCTGCAGATCAAGATGTAGAACTCTCAGCTCCTTCTCCAGCATCATGTCTACCTGCATACCACCATGCTTCCTGCTATGATGATAATGGACTAAATCTCTGAAACTGTAAGCCAGCTCCAATTAAATGTTTTCTGTATGAGTTGCCTTGGTCATAGTGTCTTTTCACAGCAATGAAACCCTAAATAAGACACCCACTGTAGGCAACATGAGCCTTTAGGCAGAAGTGGTCCTGGGCTGTATAGAAAGCTAGCTGAGAATGAGTCTGAGCCAGCTGGTAAGCAGCATTCCTCTTTGGTTTCCACTTCAATTACCTGCTGGATTTCCTGCCCAGATTTTCCATGACCTAGAAATATAAGATAAAATAAACCTAAGTTACTTTTGGTCAGTCTTTTTTTTTTTTTTTTTTTTTTAAATCATAGCAGCAAAATGGAAACTAGAACACTTTACAAACAGGAGGAGCTGAATTTGATCTCCAGGATATACAGTAAAGAGATATGATACTGACACTGGCTTGCAGTTTCATTGCTGGGGACGTGGAGACAGGGGATCCCTGGGGCATGCTAGCTAGCTAGCCTAGCCTTACTGGGGATCTCTAGGCCAGAGCGAGGCTCTCTCTGTCTCACAAAACAAGATGGACAGCCCTGAGAAACACCACTCAGGGTTGGACTCTGCTCTGCCACCCCAACACCAATGTGCCTGATGATGCCGTCACAGTCAGTCTGTGTGAGGTTTGCAGCCATGTCTGTTTCCACAGCTTGAGCAGGAAACAAGATTGCGGGATAAGGATTGCTCAGAAAGTCAGTTCCTTGAGCACCTTGCAGGTGGAGAGTATGAGTGGCTATCATGAAATAATATCTAGCCAGAATAAATTGCCCATGCTTGAAAGTGAATTAGCTACAGTGATGCTGACAGGTGGGGATGAGGGATTTGCTGTTTGCCATCTGCTCAATTATCAGGGCGATAATTACTTGAAACGACCTTTCAGCCCATCTCCAGACAAGAACAGATAAAATATTCCCCAATCCATTTTTTTGTGTGTGTGTGTGAGCTTTGGTGTCTTAATTCATTTTGAATGAAGCGAATGTTGGACAAATCAATAGGGAAGAGGCAGGGACGACTGGATGGTTAACCGTGTGCCTCTGCTTTTTGCTTGAGGATAACGGACTAACGTGGAAAGAGTCAAGTCTGCTCATGGTTCCAAAGGTTTCCATCCAAGGCTGGAGGGCTCTATTGTTTCTGGATGAGGCAGAGCATCATGGGAAGGGTGTGATGGAGGAGGGAAACACTTCACCTTTTTGGTGGCCAGGAAACAGAGAAAGGACTTGTAGATCCGTCAGGGGAGGGTAGATCCTTCAAGGACCCAACCAGTCTCTGCTTCCATAACCTCAGCAGTCTACTCCAATTTAAAAGTTAACTCATCAATTAATTCGTGAGTGTGTTTGTGTGTGCATATATGTGTACATACTGAGGTTAGAGGACAACCTTGGGTGTCATTGCTTAGTTGCTGCCAATGATTTTTATGCATGTGTATGTATATATGTACATGTGTATGTATATATGTATGTATGTGTGCATGTGTGTATGCATGTATGTGTGCATGTGTGTATGCATGTATGTGCATGTGTATGCATGTTTGTGTGCATATGTATGTGTATGTATGTGTGTCTGTATCTGTGCATGTATGTGTGTATGTATACATGTGTTTGTGTGTGTGTGTGTATGTATGTTTGTATGTGTGTATATGTGTGTGTGTGTATGTCAAGTTAAGAGTTTAGCCTTGGATATCACTCTTCAGAAGCCATCTTGTTTCTTGAGACAAGGTCTTTCACTGGTCTGAATCTTGTTAATCGAGTTAGACTGGCAGTCCAGTGAGCACTAGGAATCTGCCTGTTTTTACTTCCCCTATGCTGGGATTCTAAGAATGCTCAGCTATACACACACACACACATACGCACACACACACACACACACACACACACACACACAAATTTTATCAGACTCAGATCTGTGTGTGTGTGTGTGCACACATGTGTATGCACCTTTTGAGACAGGGTCTCACTCTGTATCCCTGGCTTGGCCTGGGACTTACTATGTAGTTTAGGCAGGCTTCTAACTCACTGCCTGCCTCTGCCTCTCAAGCGCTTTCACTAAAGGTGTGCACCACCACAGCTGGTCCATTTTGATTTTTAAGACCTCTTCTATGCCAGCTACAGCCTTTGAAGCCTACATCTGCTGTGAACTCCAGCTGTTAGTGTGCCCCCACTTGCTGGATACTTTTATCCAGGGCTCCCATTGCTTTAAAAAAAGTCCCAGACAGTGCCCATGACCTTCTAGGATCATCTTCAGGATCACTGCTCTTCTCAGTAATGGGCTTTGGACACTTCTGTATTTTCTATTGCTGTAACACAATACCACAGACTGCTTAAGTTATAGAGTTATAGAGAGAAAGGGTTTATTTGGATTTATGTTCTGATTCAAGGTAAACCATGAACAAGAGAGGAGGGATATGTGAACTACCCAGCCAGGCAAGTTATTTCACTCAGAATCACTCCTTAGATAACCCCATAGCCTACTAATCCAATAAATGTGTAAGTGGATTGATCCATTCAAGAGGTCAGAGTACTATTCACCTTTTAAAGGTCCCACCTGGCTTAATTCTTATAATATCTTACAAGAATTAAATTTCAATGAATTCCAGAGGGGAGAATAACATATAAACTCCACCTGTGTTCTCCATGTTGATCTGTTGATTTCTGAGTCTAAATGTCTAAGGCACCTGTGTTCAATGGTTAACACCCATCTAAATTCCCCAATGAGGGGCTGGGGGCGTGGCTCAGTGGTAGAGCCCCTGCCTAGAATCCCCCAGTGAGGGGCTGGGGAGTGGCTCAGTGGTAGAGCTCCTGCCTAGAATTCCCCAGTGAGGAGCTTGGGTGTGGCTCAGTGGTAGAGCACCTGCCTAGAATCCCCCAGTGAGGAGCCTGGGTGTGGCTCAATGGTAGAGTCCTTGCTTAGCATGAACGAGGCCCTGGGTTTGGTCCACAGTTCCACACAATTTTATCTGTTTTAATGAATGTGTAGTTGTATCTCATGGTGCTCTAGGTTTTTTCAGGGTTGAGCACAATTTCTATGCTTATTATGAGTGTGAAGGATCAAGGATTCTATTATGTGAAGTGTTTGTCTAAACCTCTCTTTCTCTCCAAGTTATTTGGAGTCAGGGTCTCTCTATTTATCCCTGATTGTACTGAAACTCATTCTGTAGACCAGGTTGGCCTTAAACTCACAGAGATCTGCCTGCCTCTCCCTCTGCCTCGAGTGCTGGCATTAAAGGCGTGTACCACCACTCTTGGCTCCTTTTCTTCTTTGTCAGAGCTGTGTTCAATATGTGCTCCACATCTGTCCCTCACCTTTAATGACATTTCCTGATAGACAGAGCTGTATGTTTAATGATTTTAAAGACAGGGTCCCATTGTGAGTTCAGATTGACCTCAAGCTCATGGGAATCCTCCTGTTTCAGCGTCCCAGGTGCTGGGAGTGTACACACACTGTGCCCAACAGAAGCTCTTACATGGAAGTTCAAGGCTTGAGCACTTTCCTCTAAGTTGAATGTTCTTTGCCTCATTATACACTCTCCACATACCCCAGGGCCCAGAAAGAAGCATGCCCCCTTTTCTTCTGGAATCTGACTTTGTTTTACCTCTTCCCTTTAGATCCACATTCTGCCTCCTACAAACTGTGTTTGGCATCTGTGGGTGTGTTGTGTCTACTGATTATTGTATGTTCTGCATGCATGTTTCTGTGTGCATGCACATGGATGGGTAAATGTTGTGTGTTGCATGTGTGCCTATGTATGTGTGTGTGTATTACATGTTGTGTGTTTACATGTATGAGTGTTGCCTGTGTGGCATGTGTACATATGTTACATGTGGTGTGTGTGTGTGAAAACACTGATAAATGTGTAGTGTGAATGTTGTGTGTATGGGTGTGTGTGTGTGTGTGTGTGTGTGTGTGTGTAGGTTGATGGTGGGTATCTTTGATTGCTCTTCACTTTACTTTTGAGACTGTCTCTCACTGACCCTAGCACTCACCAGTTCAGCCATGCCTGCTGGCCAGTGAGACCCAGGACTCCATCTTTCCAGTGCTAGAACTACCAGCTTGCACTGCCACACCGGGCTCTTTTCGTGAGTTCTGGGGGAACAAATGCCAGTCCTCACATTTGTGTGGCAAGCACTTTAACAACAGCCATCTCCTCAGCTCTTTTGGATACAATTTTTACATGTGAGACAGGTGTCAGGATAAATGTGCCCCCTGTGGAAATCCAGAGGCTGCTGGGCATTTATTGAAGAGCGATGCTGTCAATCAAATGGCCATCCGTGTACAGATCTGGCCTCTATTCTGCCCCAAATGGCCCCCTAGTCCCTCTGGATGCCCATAGCATAGATTTCATGACTGCAGCTTTTATGTAAGCCCATCTCCAGACTTTATTTCCTCCTTTCAACTTTGTCCTTCACAACTGCAGAGAGCCCTCTCACTCAGCAAGGCCAGCTTGTCTTTCTATTTATTTATTTGCCACTTTGTTGACGCTTTTAGAATCCAAAATGAAAAATTGTACCAACGCCTCCATATAAAACCAAAACCCTGCTGATATTCCATACTCGAGACGGGTGAGAGAGGCTGACGCGCATCCACTTGCACCTCCTGGCTCATTTCCATCCCGTCCCTCAGTCATCTGCTTGTTCCATATGTATTTATTGAGCTCTTGCTGTGTGTCAGGCCCTGTGCAAAGTGTAAGGGAAAGAAAACTGGTGAGCAGAGAACAGACACGGGCACTGGGGAGATGGCACAGTCAAAGTACCGACTTCATTGTCAGAACATCAGGTGGGTGGGAGGGCAAGCCGGGCATAGGAGCATGTGCCTGAAATTCCAGTTCTGGGGAATTGGACATAGGTGGATCCCTGGCGCTTGCTGGATGATTAGCCTAGCAAAATTAATGATGAGTTCAAGATCCAGAAAGAGACAATTTCCCCTTGAAACAGACAGACAGATGGACAGACAGACAGACAGACACACACACACAGACAGAGACAGAAACAGAGAGACAGAGGCAGAGAGAAACAGAGAGAGACAGAGAGAGAGAGACAGAGAGACAGAGAGAAACACAGAGAGAGACAGAAAGACAGAGAGCCAGAGCCAGAGCGAGACAGAGAGACAGAGAGGCAGAGACAGAGAGAAACAGAGACAGAGAGAGACAGATTTCCTTCAATGATTCTAGCTTTGAGAAGACAAAGATGCCATTATCTACAAATAAATCATTGTGCTTCCTGTTGTGAAGGAGAGAGAACGGTATGAACGAGACAATCCAGAGGGTCTTAGGTGGGTGGTTAGGAAGGTTGAATATGGGAAGGGGCAGGCGGTTCTGAGCAGGAGCTAAAACAGTGCAGGGGTCCCGAGGCAGGCCAGTGTCAATCAGCCCTGAAAACAGCAGAAAGAGGCACATGCCCTAGAAACTAACTTACTACCTCTCTCCCTTCTCTTTCTTCCCCCTCTTTCTCATTATCTCTGTCTCTCTCTATCTCTCTGTCTCTGTCTGTCTGTCTGTCTGTCTGTCTCTCTCTGTCTGTCTCTCTCTCTCTCCAGGGTCTCATCATATATCTAAGGGTGACCTGGAACCTCTAATTCTCCTGCCTTCACTCTAAGCTCTCCCTGTGCCCAGTGCTGTATTACAGATGTACACCATCCTGCTACAATCAAGTGACATTTCTTAGGTGATGACTTTGTGTAGAAATGGCTCCTTCAGATGCTGGCAGCTCCCTGACATGGGGATCGAATCCCACCATTTTGTTTCCATTTCTGAATAATTTACTGTGCGGGGTGGGGGGTGGGGTGGGGGGTGGGGGATGGGGGTGGGGGACGAGTTCAGTAGCATTTGTGGAATTCCCTGTCTCCACTTAATCAGGATTTAGACGTGCTTGTTCACACAGCCCACAAGCTCACCTCTGACTTTTTGAGTAGATGAGTTATTTGCCTTGTTTAAGTGTTGGTAAGAGAAGGAAATCAAATTAATAACCCATGCAAGCATGCCCCAGACCTTCTGGTTTATGTTTAAAGATTTAACATCACCCATTTATTAACTTCTCCATTAATTTATAAGAGCCTCTAGCTCTTAGCTACCTAAAAACCCTTCTTGGAACATTGTAGGATGTGGAGAAATAAGTAAATAATTAGAATGATAATGTCTGCTGACCTTGGGGTCAGTGAAAGTAAAGAATTGGCTGTTATGGGCTGTGTGCTCAACTGACCGTGGGTAGCCTTGTCATTAACAAGGTCAATAACAGAAAAGTTGGAAACTCTGGACACCAAGAGGACATCATGTGATGAACGCCATCCATCATACATGGTGACACTTTAACACTGGGCGCAGTGGCAAGAAACAGATCTGCTGTGGTGTGGTGAGTATAGGCTAGACACACTCATGTTCTCCCTGCCCTTGGTGCTGTGGTCTTAGGAAAGCACATTACGTAAAGGCTTGTCAGTTTCTATGGACACCTCCTACTACCCACCTCATAGGACTCTCTCTCTCTCTCCCACTCTCCCACTCTCCCTCCCTCCCTCCCTCCCTCCCTCCCTCCCTCCCTCCCTCCCTCCCTCCCTCCCTCCCTCTCTGCTTCCTTCTCTCCCTTCCTTTCTTTCTCCCTCCCTCTTTTCTTTTCTCCTTTCTTTGAGACAGGGACTTATATATCCAGGGGGTGACCCAGAACCAGCAATCCTCCTGTCTCTACTGCCCTGCTCCCCGAGCTCTGTGCTGTGTCACAAGTGAGTACCACCCTGGGGTCTGTGAGCCAGTCTTAACTCCCACTCGTTTATTTAAAGCCTGTCTTTGGAGTGACTTTTACTTGTATGTATGCACATGTCCATGTTGTCTGTGTGCACATGTGTGTGCATGCAGGCAGAGGCCAGACAACACTTGAGTGTTGTCCTTGATCCCTCTCCACTTTGGTTTTTGAGACAGAGGTCTTACTGAGTCCAGAGCCCCAGACTGATTCACATTCACCGATTCAGCAAGCCCCAGAGATCTTTTTGTTTCTGTGTGCCCAGTGCTGGGATTATAGGCACTACTTGCTGTGCCTGTGCTTTTTACATGGGTTCTGGGGATTCGAACCCAGGTCTTCATAGTGCATTGGCTGGAGTCCTCAGTACCTCTCTCCAGGTTACTGTGGATTCATGTCTTAGCTAAGGTTCCATCACTATGAGGAGACACCATGACCTCTGTAACTCTTATAAAGGCAAACATTTAATTGGGGCTGGCTTACAGTTTCAGAGGTTTAGTCCATTATCATCATAGCAGAAAGCATGCCACCACGCTGGCCGACATGGTGCTGGAGAAGGAGCTGAGAGTTCTACGTCTTGATTCAAAGGCAGTCAGGAGAGTCTGTCATCCTTGGGCAGCTAGGAGGAAACCCTCTTCTGCAATAGGTGGAGCTTGAGCATAGAAGACCTCCAAAGCCCACCCCACAGTGACACACTTCCTCCAACAAGGCCACACCTCCTAATAGTACCACCCCCTGTGGGCCAAGCATATTCAAACCACCACAGTTTGTTTTGGCCACAACTACCTATTGTGGAGTTTTTCTTTCCAACTGAAACACTATGTGCTCCTTCAAAGGTGTGTCCCTGGGTATGCTCCTGGATGTTCTTTGAACTGTTTTGGCTTATCAAAAAGTTTGGGCTCAGCAGTTTCCATTTCTTCTTCTAAAATGTCTTAGAGAACCTAGGTTTCCTTTGGAAGTTATTTTGTTTTTAATGAGGCATTTGCTGTCTTCAGGAGGGAGTGCTTACTTCAAAGAATGCATCCCCACGTAGCACAGAACTTTTCTCCGGCTTTGGATGGAAATTCTCTTTAAGTCCATTTCTGTCTGGGAGCTTGGCACAGGTGGAGAAAGTTGTTTAGCATCTGCCAAAATTCTTCCTCCTCCTCAGCAGCAGCAGAGCTCACAGGCATCCATGGTCATGCTGGACTAGATGTCAGCTTGAACATGCTCCGTGGAGGCACTCAGTTCAGAGGAAGGTAAAAGACTCTACCCCAAAGACTCCTTGGTTGAGTTGTTATGGGGCGTGTGAACAAAGATTCACTGGCTTCATTCTCAAAGAACTAAAATTAGAAGTACCATATGTGACCCAGTTGTCCTCCTGGGTAGACAGCTGAGGGACTGTCAGCCAATGTGCCTCAGGGTTACCTGCATGCCTGTGTCTGTTGCTGCAGTGTTTGCACTTGGTGGAAGCAGCCTTGATGTCTGTCAACAGAACAGTAGAGAAAACATGTATATACACACATACACATACACACACACACACACACACACACACACACAGAGTGGTGTTTTTGTCAGCACCCTAGAAGAAAGAAATTATGTCGTTTGCAGGAAAATCACAGATCATTTTGTTAAATGAAATAGAGCATGGTATGCTTTCTCCCAATATGTATGGTATATACATATATATGTATGTATACGTGTTCCATGATAAATATATGTGTGTTTGATCAGAAAATAGAAGGGCAATTGTGTGGGGAGAGAAAGAGGCTGAAAGGAGGGAGGGGAAGAAAGGGTATGTTGGAGAGAAGCAAAATATTTTGTTTTCTTTCATGTGGAGTCTAGACATATATTTCTATATATTATATGGCTATATGTTATATAGATATATATTACATGGATATGCATATTACATGGTGTCCTACTTAGATTCCTCTGTTGCTGAGATAAAACTCATGACCAAAAGCAACTTGCACATACCATGCCATCTTAGAGAGGAGTCAAGCAGGAACCAGGAGGTAGGGACTGAGGCAGAAGCCATCGAGGAATGCTGCTTACTGACTTGCTCCTCATGGCTCACTTGGCTTGCTTTATTACACACTCCATGATCTCTTGCCTAGGGATGGAACCACCCACAATGGGATGGGTTCTCCCACATCACTCATTAATCAAGGTACATTAATGTACCACAGATTTGCTTACTGGCTAATCTGATGGAGCTATTTCCTCAGTTGAGGGTTCCTCTTCATAGGAGGCTCTAGCTTGTGTCAAGGTAACAAAGTCCCAACAGGACAATATTGTATAGATATATAACGATGTGACGTGGAAGAAGAAAGACGGGCTATTATCTCCTGGAACTGTGAGTCAAAAACAGCCCTTCCTCCTTTAACTTGCTGTGGTCAGGCATTTTGTCATAGTGGGGTAAATAATTAACAGAGCTCCCTAAGCCCAGCATATATATATATATATATATACACACACATACACACATATGTAAATGTATATGTATGTGTGTGTGTGTGTGTGTGTATATGCTTCAACTTTAATCAAGTGTGATATAGTGATATCAAACTTTATTGCAGCAGATGTCAAACCTTAAAAAAATCGAGCATTTAATTTAGCATCTTCCTTATGAATTGTACACAGCCTAGAATTTTCCAACACATTTTCTGGAAAAAGCAGGGAAAACAAATAAAATAAGGGCTGGGGAGAGGGCTCAATCAGTAAAGTGCTTGTCACACAGGCATGAGGATCTGAGTTTGATTCCCAGAACCAGTGTGAAAACCACAGCTAGGTTGTAATCCCAGCACTGGAGACAAGACAACATAGGGCTCACTGGCCAGTTAGCTTAGCCTAATGGTGAGCTCCAGGCCATTGAGAAATCTTTCTCAAAAACCAAGGTTGGGGGAATGTAGTGAGAATTTTGGTTTCTTTAAAAACCCAGTTATAGTATGTGAATATTTTCTGTTTGAACCCCAGGTGTGGGATAAGAGGTTGCTTCACAGTAGGTGATTGTGATTTGCCTCATGCACTAGCAGGGGCATGATTTTGCCCGCTGCAGGTAGTTTAATTCTGAGGACTCTGGAGAGGGTATAAATGGGAGAGCCCGTGGTGGCTGCTGCTCGCTCTGCTGCTGCCCCTGCTGCTGGTCCCTGTTATTGATGTTCATCAAGTGGTCATGAGCAAAGAGACAGAAGGAGCGAGATATATCCTGATGATGAGGATTAGACTTGCCCCAAGGAACTCAATGCTTCTAGTCAGCTGGAAGGAGTCTAAAGAGCGCTATGCCCCCTTTCCCCTCTAAGCTTCTTTCTTCCTTACCTAGTGTTGGGGAGTTGGAAGGGTGGTAGATATAAGAACCCAATAAAATACCTAAAAACAAATATGCCAAAAGGGGGCCTGGAGATGGCTCAGTGGCTAAGAGCAGATACTGCTCTTCCAGAGAACCAAAGTTCTGTTTCCAGGACCCACATCCAGAGACACATAAGTGGCTATAATTCCAACTCCAGGGAGTCTGCTACTCTCTGCTAGCGTCTGAGGGTAGTGCAATTGCATCAGACACTGACATAGACCATACGCACATAATAAAAACAAAGTGAATAACCCCTGGGGTTGACCTCTGATCACCACGCAGACATGGAGCTATGTACATTTACACACACACTCCCCCAACCCCACAGGTGCACACAAACAGACAAGACCTAAAAACCAGTCTTGCTTCTAGAATCTCAAGCTTTGATTTGCCCCTCCTCCCCACCTGCCTTGTCCATTTCTCTACAGTTGGAAGTGTCTTCCCGTCCCTAACACCCAGAAATAGGCTCCCGTGTTGCCTTCTCAGCATCCCTGCCCTTTATCCCAGTTTTATTCCTCTAACGCATCAGGTACAGAGAAGGGAAAACTCCAAGTTCAGCAGCCAGGCCAGCTCTTTGCTGGTAGCCTAGACTCTCACAGCTGCCTCCTCAATTAGGATGTTTTCTGCACTGTTTGTAGGAGATGTAGGTCATAACCTGCCAGGTTTTCTACTTTGGAGAAATCCAGCTGATTCTCTCAACATCTCCATGTGAGTGTTAAAAAATATCCCGTTACAGACATTCAACTTCTGAGAAAATTCTGGAAACGTTGAGCTTGGCCAAAGTCCTATCAGCAGGTGGCAATATGGTTTGACCGATATTACCTACTTTTAGTTCTGGTCTAAATTTTTGCTTCTAGGCCAGGGGTCATAATGTGAACCAGCTTCCTCTTCCCACTGCCAAGGGGTTGCCCCATCATGCATTTCCTGCTATGAAGGACTAAACTCCTCAAGACTGTGAGCCACAGCCAGCCCTTCCTCTTTGGAGTCATTTGATTGGATATTTGCATACAATGATCAGAAAAGTAACTAACACAGATGAGAGAAGATCTAGGTTTTAGTTTGGACCTTTATTCAAAAGTATAAATCTGGGTCAGGGGAAATGGTTTAAGCCTTAGTTGTCTAAGTGCTTTCTTGCTCAGACATAAAAACCTGCTTGGTGACATGAGCTCATAATCCCAGCACTGGAGTGAGGAGACAGGGGGATCTCTCAGCTCCCTGAGCAGCCAGCCTAGCCAATTCTCGAGTTCAAAGCTAGTAAGAGACCCTGCCACAAAAAAAAACAAAAAACAAAACAAAACAAAAACAAAAACAAAAACAAAACCCAAAAAAACAAAAACCCCCAAAAAACAAAAAAACACACATACACACAAGAGCAGCACTGAGAAACAACATGGGAGACAGTCTTTTGGGTTCTGGTTGGAGTTACAGTCACTTGAAAGAATAGAGTTTTCATTTCTCCATGCTGGAGATGGGTTGAGGAATCCAGAGCTCTTTCATGAAGCTGATCTCTCCACGGCTTTGGGATAAACTTCCAATCCGGCTCGATTTCTGCTGCTAGTCATTCTGTGGTTTCTCCATGAAGGGATGCCTTTGTGCTTGATGACATAGACCACGGGGAGTAATTTGGAAAAGGGGCTTGTGTACTCTGCAGCCAACCTCCAAGTGGAGTGGAATCCTTGGCTATGTCTGTCTTTTCCTGGGCTTTGTGGTGGCCTTTCCTTGCTGATGGTCATTCCTGTCAAACAGATCACACACAGAAAGGGACAGTCCCCCTTAGAATCCTCGTGCCTGGAGCTCTTTTTTCTTTTGTTTACACTTCAAGGGAATAAGCAGCCATCAGATTCAGGCATTTCCCCTGTTTGTTTATCTCGTTTTATGCTAAGAACACATGAGATCCTTCTGTTTTGGGGAGGTATGTGCAATGAACTTTATTGATTATATTCAAGAAAGTAGGGCTCTCTAAGGCCCTCCTTTCCTTCTTCTGGGGTCTGGGATGGAAACGTGAGGGAGATGCTCAGTGTTGGAGGCTGAGTTGGGACAGGGACTCCTCAGCAGCTGAGGGTCTCTCTCTCTCTCTTCTCCCTCCTTCTCTTGTTCTCTCCCTCTCATGTCTTTGTTGGTGTAGGTGGTCTAGATCTTCTTATTCCTTGAAGGCTATGTAGGCTGTGAGGTCCACCACCCTGTTGCTGTATTCATTGTCATACCAGGAAATGAGCTTTACAAAGTTGTCATTGAGAGAAATGCCAACCCCAGCATCAAAGGTGGAAGAGTGGGATTCACTGTTGACGTCAGGCAGGAGACAACCTGGTCCTCAGTGTAGCTCAGGATGCCTTTCAGTTGTTCCTTGGATGCCTGAGTTGGGACACCACATGGATGTCGTCATCGCTGGCAGCTTTCTTCAGGTGGCACGTCAGGTCCACAGTGGACACATTCGGGTAGGAACGTACAAGGCCGTGCCAGTGAGCTTCCTGTTCAGCTCTGGGATGACCTTGCCCCCAGCCTTGGCATCAGCGGTAGATGCAGGGATGATGCTCTGGGCAGCCCCATGGTCATCCAGTTTTCTGAGTGGCAATGATGGCATGGACTGTGGTCATGAGCCCCTCTATAACACCAAACTTGTCATGGATGACCTTGGCTGGGGTATAAGCAGTTGGTGGTACAGGAGCATTGGTGACAATCTTGAGCAGTTGTCATACTTCTCGTGGTTCACGCCCATCACAAACATGGATGCATTGGCAGAAAGGGGGGTGGTTAATGACCCTTTTGTTCCCACTCTTCAAGTGAGCCCTGGCCTTCACCATTGTGGGGAAGATGCCAGTAGACGCTATAACATACTCAGCACCAGCATCACCCCATTTGATGCTAGTGGGATCTTACTCCTGGAAGATGGTGATGGCCTTCCTGTTGATGACAAGCTTCCCATTCTCAGCCTTGACAGTGCTGTTGAACTTGTCATGGATGGAGTCCTATTGGACCAAGTAGACCATGTAGTTGAGGTCAATAAAGGAGTCATAAATGGCAACAATCTCTACTTTGCCAGATGAGCTGGCCACCCTGTAACCAGATGTTCAATACAGCCAAATCCATTCACTGATCTTCACCATCGTGTCTCAGGGATGAGGCTGGCACTTCATGAGCTGTGGCTGTCTCTGGAACAGGGAGGAGTAGAGACACACGACGTTGTTCTAATACATTTCCTTCTGACAGTCTTATGTGTCTCAAGTCTGTCCTCACTATGTAACTTCTGATCCTCCTACTTCTACAAATGTTGGGGTTGCAGATGTGCACCACATCTGTTTTATGTGGTGCTGGGAATGAAATACAGGACTTTTGCATGCTAGGCAACCACTCTACCAACTGAGCCACCTCCCAGGCCCTCTCAACATCCTTTTAGATAAAACTGTGATAGCTTATCAAGAGATGGAGCCCTGTAACTCTGGATCTGCCTTGCCTAACACACACTAAGCCCCGGGTTCTACCCTCAGTGCTGAATTTTACACGCAGTGATATATATGCCTGTAATGCCGACAACTGGGATATGGAGGCAGGAGGGTCAGAAGTTCAAAGTAATCATCAGCTACATAGTGAGCTCCAGGCCAGGCTGGGCTACATGTGAGCCCTTTACAAAGAAAGCAACAATAGAAGAAGCTATGAGAATGCACCCCTGAGAAGAGCCTGCCGGCATTCTCAGTGTGGTTGCTATCTCTAGCCTTAGTCAATTGCCCCCGAGAGACAACTTGACTGTATCGCAACCAAGAACATTTTCCTTGTTAAGGGCAGCCATGCCTATAAAGAGCATGTGTCATGGTCCTGAAGGCAGTAACGACCTCTAGCTGTTTCACGTTGTAAATCACCTGTGTGGAAGAGCTCGGGGTGTGAAAAAGCAAGTTGGTCTCTTCAGAGTGAGATTCCGCCAGGCTGCACCATGGAGAAAACCCCTATGTCTTCAGCAGCACTCGGGGAGTCTTGACTAAGCTGCAGGATACACACAGTTGCTCCTGTCTCCCAGGAAACAGGATGCCCATCCATAAATCTCACTGAGCTGTCACATATGGAAATTAGAACCTTCAGACCAACACAGTGCGTGTCCACGCAGTCTGGAAATCTACAATCAAACCACTGCTCAGCCTCTCCTTGAACCTGAATCCATTAACGTGTGTGTGTGTGCACGTATGTGTGTGTATTGTATGTTGTAAATGCACATCTGTATACTGGTTTGCATATGCATGTGTGTATATCTTCTCCTTCTCCTTTTCTTCCTTTTCCCAATCCTTCCCCCCACTCAACCTTCTCCCCTCCTCTTCCTTCTTGTGCGATCTTCTATGTATCCTGGCCTTTAGCATATAAAGATCCACCTGCCTCTGCCTCCTGAGTGCTGGGACCAAAGGTGTATGCCGCACCCAGATACCCCCCTCCCCCAATCTCTCGATATAGGCTTTCTCATTGAAATTGATTTGGTTAGACTGGTTAGCCTGTGAGCTGAAGTCTCCCCAGCTCTGGGATTGCAAACACATGTGCCACACCCGGCTTTTGCTCGGGGGATGGGGACTGGGGACTGAAATCAGGTTTTCAGACTTGCACATGGAGTGCCTTCACCCTCAGCCATCCCCTCAGCACTTGGCCTTGAACTTAGGTCAGAATGCTCAGAAGGTGAGATGGGGTTCTCTAGGGGCCCCAAAGGAAGAAAGTCTTGTCGTTCGGCTTCTTTTTTTCCAGTACTTATGGTGCCTATAGCAGACATAATAGTCAGGGAGTGACTGGGGTAATGCTGACTGTCTGATGGGCTGGGTAAATGGGTAAAGGGAACTCCACCCTAATTTATATATTAGTTATCTTTCTTAGAAAATTGTGCTTTGAAGTGGGTTGCAATGAATACACCGTTACTGTGGAGAAAGGAAGGAGGGTGATATTTATAGATCAGCGAGTCACGGGACACATGTCAGGCACTGTGCTGAGTTCTGCCACATGTACTGTACTTAGCCATGATCACTACCCTCTACACTAGAAAGATAAGGGGCTGGAGAGATGGCTCAGTGTATAAAGTGCTTGCAGTGCATGTGGACCTGAGTTCAAATCCCCAGCTCTCATTCCAAAGCAGATGTGCATTATAAACCCAGTGCTAAGGGAGCCAAGACAGGTGGGCCCTGAGAGCTCACTGGCCAGCCAGTCTAGCTCAAATGGGGACCTCCAGGCTCAGTGAGAGACCTTGTCTCATGGGAACAAGGCAGAGGGTAGGAGAGGAAGACACCAGCCATACCGCCCTCCTCACACATATATGCATCTGTGCATGAGAGATTGCATGTGCATGTATACATACATGCACACACACACACGCACATTCACACACACTCACATATACACAAGAAGATACTCAGGAAAAGAGCTTCAAGTACCGCACCCACGCCTACATCAGAGAGGAAAGCGGCGGCAGCTCATGGTCTTGCCCGTCTTTATTGAAGAATCTTTATTATACAGTTAGAATTCCTTAGAGAATATGAAGTTGTTTGAGTTTTCTGGGAAGGTGTAAAGAAATATCCATTCACCCCAGACAGGGGGCACAGGCAACTCCTGGGCAGCTGGACTTCGAACAAACCCCTTTTACAATGAGGTGGTGCATCACATTTAATACTAAGCTGTAGTATTAAAAGACCGCTCTCCTTCCCAAACCACTCCTGCTTCCATACACTGTAGAACCGAACAAGATCACATACAGCTGAGACTGCAGGGGATGGTGATGGGAACCTCAGATGAGGGTCATCAGATACCCCAACCTTCCACAGAGGAATATTAACAGCCTGACCATAGACAGAGCTACATAGTTCTGACTGTATTGCTACTACATCTGAGCCATGCCCCCAGCCCCTCACTGGGAGATTCTAGGTAGGTGCTCTACCACTGAGCCACACCCCAGAACCCCCTGGGGGATTCTAGGCAGGTGCTCTACCACTGAGCAACACCCCAGCCCCCCCCTGGGGGATTCTAGGCAGGGGCTCTACCACTGAGCCACGCCCCAGCCCCTCACTGGGGGATTCTAGGCAGGGGCTCTATAGCAGAGTGTGTCCCCAGTCCCTCAACAGAAGATTCTGGGCAGACACTGTATTCCTGAATCAAACTGTTGGTCCTGCCTGGGTTTTTTTGTTTTTTGTTTTTTGTTTTTTGTTTTTGTTTTATAAGCATCCAATTATCATAATGTGAACGAGCCCTTGCCTGGACCCTCAGGAGTGCACTGGGCTCTTGCTGCAGACCTCTGTTCTGTTCTGTGTCTTTTTCTTCTTACAACTGTCTTTACATTCCCAGCTCCTTGCTTTAAAAGTGTTGCACATAAGCCAGATCCCCAATGACAAGCTAGAATTCTTCTCTAGATCAATAAGTGACACTGGAAGAGAGCCGTCAAAAGATGCCACGCAGCAAGCAGAGCCTCCTCTTCTGGTGCTGTGGACACCTGCACCGCACAGTCTAATGAATAACGAGAGCGATGTGGGATTCTAAATCACAGTCGTTCACAAACCAAACACAGGCAGCCTTGCTTGGAAGCTTAAAGGACAGAAACACCTTAAGAAGTGCACAACACCATCCCTAGAAAAAAGTCAAGTCACAATTAAAGACAACTTACTTGTTTGCCTACACATTTTTTTTTTTTTTCTTTTTAAAGAGTCTCACTATGTAGCCCAGTGGCTTTGAATTTCACTGTTGAGCCCAGTCAGCTCCCAGGTTTGTCTGTATGGGATGACACCTGGAATTCCCACCAAGATGCTAGGAGAGAATCTTAAAATGACATTAGAAGTTGGTAGCATCACTCCTGTTCCACAGGGTGGCCGTGCAAGGGAACTCCCATCATGGTGTCTCCCTGTTTTACACTTTGGTGTGCTGGGGCTTTTTTGAAAGTGGAAAGACTTCCCTATAGGCTCCCAGTGGGATCCTCCCCAGCTTGCAGGAGGCCCAGGCTCCCATCCCCCGCACTACCTAAGTAGTGAGCACAATCCGAGCACTTGGGAGGTGGCGGCAGGAGGGTTCTTAGTTCAAGGCCATCCTCAGACTTTGGGGTTGGCCTGGGCCCCATGAGACCATCTTTAGAAAAACAAAACAAAACAAACAAAAAAACCCAAAGAACAAAATGTTTTGCTTTGCCCAGATCTGCTGGCTGGGGGTCGGGGGTCGGGGGTTGGGGGTGGAGGGGAGAGGTTGGATCAAGAGACATCTTTTGCCTCATCTGTGGAGATGAGTCCGCTATGGTTTAGTGAGGAAGCGTTTCTCCTGTTTGCCGATATTTTGCCCTGAAGGTGGTGTTAGGTGTTGTAATTTCATTTGGAAGTGCAGGTTCAGCTACCCATAGATTCCAGAAAGTTGAAAAGAAAAAAAGAAAAAAAACCAATGAACAAGACCCAGAAAGGGAAGCTGCTCACAATAACACATTATTATGTTTCATTTTTATGGAAAAATTATTTATTTATTTTAATGAGAGTTATTTTGTAACCTTGTTTTCTTTGTTCAACCCATGTCTATTTTGCTTGTGAAAATTGTTTCAGTAGTTCACATGGGTTGGCACATAACATGTCCTTTTCCTATAAAGATGGCCGGAATTTTTCCTCTAACAGTTCTTTTTACTACAAGAGTTAAGCTTGTTAAGTATACCTCACTTTCAGGATGTATAGATTTTTTTAAAATTTAAATTTGGTGTGTGTGTATGTATGCGTGTGTGTATGTTTGTGTGTATGTGTGTTTGTACATGTGTGTGCAGTTGCCTATAGAGGCCAGAAGAGCGTGTTGGAGCCCTTGAAGCTGAAGTTATAGGTGGTTGTGAGCTGCCCATTGTTGGAGCTGGGAACCAAACTCAGGTCCTTTGTTCCTAACCACTGAGCAACCTGCCTAGCCGACCCCCTCTCCCTTTATTTTTTTTTTTTTTGTTTGTTGTTTTATTTTTGAGACAAGGCCTTACACACCCCAGGTTTGTCTGAAGCTTGCTATATAGCAAAGGGTGGAAGATTGCCTTGAGCTCCTGATTCTCCTGCCTCTACCTCCCAAGTGTTGGGATTTTAGGCATGCACTGTCATGCCAAGTTTATTTTGTGCACGCTAGGCAAGTCCTCTGAGTTGCGATATTCTTCAACCCTTGTGATGGTTTGAATAGGCCTCCATAGACTTATGTGTTTGAATGCCTGGTCCATGGGGATTGACATTATTAGGAGACATGGCCTTATTGGAGTGGGTGTGGCCTTGTTAGAGGAAGTGCGTCACTGCGGGGGCGGGCTTTGAGGTCTCCTATGCTCAAGCTCCACCCAGTGTCGAACACAGTCTTATTTTGCTGCCTGCAGATCCAAGATTGTCTCCAGCACCCATGTGACCTGTATGCCGTCGCGCTTCCCACCATGATGATACTAGACTAAACCTCAGAACCTGTAAGCCAGACCCAGCTAAATGTTTTTCTTTAAGAGTTTTCTTTAAGTCTTTAAGTTTTTTAGGTGTTGTGGTTATGGTGTCTCTTTACGGCTATAAAACCCCAACTAAGACAACTCTATATGCTTTTTCTTAAAAAACAAACAAACAAACTATGCAAAACTGTTCATTCTGTCCCTCTCAGTGGGTTAGGGAGCATTTTCTCTGCTTGAGTAGAAGTCTCAGAGAAGCAAGGTATAACCTCCCGTAGAATCAGCGCCTCTGAGCTCTGAGTGCCCCAGGCTTACAAGCGCACGGGTTTGAAGGCCAAAGGTTGACAGCTCCTGCCAGACATAACAGCTATGTTAGTGGCCCTTGATGGCTGCCCAGCTGCATCTACATACCAGAGCACCCCCAGTGAGCAGGGCTAGCACTCGTTCACAGCCTCTGCTCTTTGAAGGCTCTTTGCTCTCTGGAATGCTTCAGCCATCTCCCAATACTGCTGGGCCACCTCAGCCTGGCTGCCCTCAGGGATCACCAGCTCTTCTTGCAACCCGCAAGACTCACTCTAGTTGTGAAAAGACTGGGTAAGGTACTTAGGTGAGGGTTTATTTGTGCCTGGGTGGCAGCACGGGTTGGGAGCAATGCATGTAGGAGGGAGAAGATTCCATTCTTCTGGATTGTTCTGTGAACTTTGTCATAGGAGGGAACTAGATCCTGTCTGACATGGTGGGGACTTCTGGGGACTCAGAAGCTCCTGAGTGGCGGAAGGTGGGACTGTCTGGAGTGCCTACGGGATGGGTCATCTGAGTCTGAGGATAATAACATTGAGTTTTGTCACAATGGTGAGAAATGAACTTGAAGATGAGACCTCTTGCCTTGTTATTAAACACTTGCTGACTTTTTCGATTTCCCAAGTACAATGATTGGCACTGCTGATCAGCTTGACAAGGGTCCAATCACCTAGGAGACAAGCCCTGGGCACAGTGGTGAGGGTCTTTATTTTACTTGATTCACTGTGGAGGAAGAGGGTCCTGGGGCCCTGGGGTGGGGGGGCACAGATGCTGAGTGTGAGCTGAGCACCAGCAGACATCTCTCTCTGCTTCCTGACTGTGGAGGTAACATGACCAGCCGCCTCACGCTCCTGTTGCCATGACTTCTCCTCGGTGATGGACTGTCCCGTGGGATAGCAAGCCAAAACCTACCTGTTCTCTCTTATCTTGCTTTGTCAGAGTGCTTTATCACAGCAACAGAAAAAGAAAGTAGGACACAGAGTAAGGTCCCCTCCAAGATGCCTGAATTTGATCACCAGAATTGTTGGGGTCCAGGAGTCACCTCACAAAGCACGTGGATACTGATCTCTGTCAGACAGGGAGAGTTTATTGATCAGGGCCATGGTTTAGACTTGGGAGCTGAGTCATGACATCTACAAACATCTGTGCCAAGTTATTCCATCAATCAGGACTTAGGTATGGGGATTTCCTTAGGAACGTGTCTTTGTTGTACAGTTGTCCTGCTCCCATTGGTTGGGGTAATCAGTTGTGGCAGGGGAATTGTCTTGTCTAACGTTCATGACTTAGCTTGCTGACCAAGATGTCAGCCATCCACATACATGTCTCTTTCTGCCAAGTAGGATGTCAGGTCCCAGGGAGGTCTTGGGAAAGTGAACTTTACTTGACCCCTACTCAAAATGGAAGTCTTATTCCAAATAGTTTCTTATATTGATACAGGTATCTGTCTTAATGTTGGGGTTCGTCCCAGGGGCATCTTACACAAGCAAATATCATAAAAGTTTATACACAGGTGCAGGAAGTGCAGCTGGGTGGTTGATTCGGGTCCAAGCTTATTGTGACTATCTATACAGAGCAGTTCTAGCTGACTTCTGTCGTGAGTGGTTTCCAAGGGCACAGAACATAATGGAATATGTAATCACCCTGGGCATGAGAGAGTTTCCTAGTAACAGCAGAAACAACATAGGAGAAAATTTCCTTATATTAGTAACAGCACAAAATGGCAGGCTGGCCAGGTCATAGTTCCTAGGCCTTAACATTTCACCTAGGCCTTACTAAGAATATCATTATTATGAGTAGATATGTAATGCCCATGAGTGTGTGTGTGTGTGAACATGGGTGAGGAGTCAAGTTTAGTAAATGCCTTTAGTTTTTATGTTTTCATTGCATGTGTATATGTATTTGCATGTATGAATGTCTGCTTGTTTATAGCCCTGGAAGTGGCTCTGTGTGCGCATGTGTGTGATGTATGTGTAGAGGCCTCGAGGCTGAGGCTGGGAAATATTCTCCCGTCCCTCTTTGTCTTCGAGTCAGGTCTCCCCAGAGCTCACTGGTATGAGAGGTCTAGCCAGCCAGCTCACTTGGGGGTGCCTTGTCCCCACCTCTGGAGGCTGGCATAGCTCACAGGTCACCATGCCCACCTGGCATTTTTATGGGTACTAAGGATCTGAGTGCTGGACTTTACACTTGTGTGGTAGGCGTTTAACACTGAGCTATCTCCCTGGCCCAAATTTAGCCACTATTCTCCTTGGAGTGTTCTTGCATTGTGTGGATGCTATAATGCATCAACTTGACTGGACTATTGTAGCTGGGTACTCAATCCCACAGTCCTCTTAGAGTTACTGCGAAGGTATTTGGTTCCACATCTACAATCAATTGACTCTGAGTAATAGAGATTAATCTTGGTATTTTGCTCGGCTCTGCCCAATCAGTTTTAGGGCTTGAGGGGAAAAAAAAAAAAAAAACAAAAAAACAAAAACCAACAACACCAAGACAGATTTATAGAAGAAGAAATTCTAACTTTAAGACTCAAGATCACAGCTTAGTCCTGACTGAATTTCCACTCTACTGGCTTATGCAACAGAGTCTGGTGGGGCAGGGGAAAGAGCTTGCCCTGTAAATGCTTGCTATGCAAAGAAGAGGATCCGAGGTCAAGCCTCACCCCAGCCCTCATAGAGAAAGCCTGGTGTTGTGGTGCAGGTTTGTAAAGCCAGCACTGGGTAAGTAATAGCAGGGAGACTCCTGGGGCTCGCTAGTCAACTCATCTAACCTACTAGATCAGATCTGGGCTGGTAGGAGAACCTCTCAAAGCAAGGTAAAAGGTGAACTGAGGAATGACATCAGAGGTTGCCCTTTCACTGCCATATGTATGAGCACACATGCGTGCACATGCACACGTGCACACGCACACACGCACACACACACACATGCACACACATGGCACATGTGTTATCTAATATTTCATGTGCAAAGTTATTTGAAAGTATGGATGACAGACCATGTTGTCATGGGAGTGTGGCATGAGAGATACTTGAAACTGGACCAGCACAGACAACCATGATCTTAAGGCTGAACCTGGAGAGTCCCCCAAAAGTCCACGTGTTAACAGCTTGGTCACAGAGAAGCACAACTTGAAGGTGGGTCCTGACAGGGAATTCCTAGGTCACTGGGTGTGTAAGCATGAAGGGGATTATGGTGTGTGGAACCCAACCCATTCGTTTCTGACTTTCTCTTTGCATCTGGCCACCATGATGTGAGCAACCAACTCCACCAGGAATCCTGCCATTGTGTATGGTGCTGCTGCAGGATCAAAGTGACAGAGCCAAGTGACCATGGATTGGAAATCTGAAAACTGTGAACCAGAACAAACCTTTCCCTGTGATAAATTGGCTGGCTTTGGTATTTTGTGACAGCAATGGGAAGCTAAGTAACAAAACCCACAACCCATGTCTTGGGGCATAGCTCAGCCAGGAAAAATGCTTGCCTGAAAAAATGTGGATCTGAGCTTGGCCCCTCAAATTCACATGAAAAAAAAATGGGTGTGCACGCACATATATGCACACATGCATATATACACACATGCACACATGCAAAATCCCAAGCCCAGTTGAGGTACAAGTCAACAGTTAGACATATGGTAAATATAACTCGATTAGTACTATTCAAAATAGAAGCCATTAACCACTTAAATTTAAACTAATTGAAATTAAATATTCTCTCTCTTTCAATTTTTTATCTTTTTTTCGAGATAGGATCTCTCTGTCTGTCTTGAAACTCATCTGTAGACCAGGCTGGCCTTGAACTCAGAGATTCACCTGCCCCTGCCTCCCAATTAAAGGATTAAAGGAAGACACTATCACTCTTCTCTGAAATTTAATTTTAAAAATTGAGCCCTTATCTGTGTGGGCCACATGTTGCTGTGCCAGAATGCACTATTCTAGAACTCTCCACCTTCTTCCAGTCTTAGGCATGGTGAAGGAGCAGAGCTATACTGCTTTTGAGAGTCCAAACTCTTGCTTCACAGGGTGAGCATGTTAAAATTAGCTGCCTCCAGTTTCAAAGCATCTATATGGTTTGCTTGGTGGTAGAAACATGGAGTATCCCACCGGAGGAATGTCATGGCTTCTTGGGAGAGAGGCTACTATTCAGTGTCTTATACACACAGGAAAGGGACAGAAGGGGACAGAGACACACAGACAGGGTCATTGTCTTGTGTGGGTATGAAATGTCTTGCCTTGGCTACCAAGTATCTGGGAACTGTATTCTCCTGTGTGTTCACATGTGTGGAGGTGCATGCGCACATGCATATGTGTGCACATGTATGATATCAGGTGTCTTTATCTAGTTTTCCATTCTACTCTCTACACAGGGTCTCTTGATAATCCCAGAACTCATTGATCAGTTAGTTCTGACAGCCCTCTCGTCCCAGGGATTCTTGTCTCTTGTGTTCTGGGATTACAGGTGGGCTGCCACGTCCACGTGGCTTTTAGGTTCCGTGGATCTGAACTCCTTAATTTTGTCCACTGAGCCCTCTCCCCAGCCTCCCCTTCCTGAAACATTACACCTTGGTCTTGTTTCTGTGGCGTCTGCAGAGTGTCACCTGGCAGGAGGTGGCCAAGTAAACAACCTGGTTTCTTTTTGTCCCATCTTGGCTCTTTGGGGAACAAGGACCATCCTCCAACTCACAGTTACAAGCCCTGGGGACCCAGAGGAGTCGAACGAAGGCAGTCTACACTACAGCTTTGCAAGGCTGGGCATCTGAGTGCAGGCAAGTTTTCATAAGCCCAAGGCAGGTCCCTTCCCCACTTTCTCACTGCCTGAGGAGTCAGGAGGGTTCTGTCCTCTCCATCACCCTCCCACCTGCCACTCACATTTGTCTGTTTCTTAACACAGACAGCCTGTGGACTCATCTCTACGTTTATATCTTGTTTATTTTAAAGCTGATCAGGCACATGATATTGTCACATCTGAAGGTCACCAGGCAAGCTTGGCTGTTTAATTTTGTATTCTAAGTCTCTAATTTGGAGGGCAGAGGGTTGGGGGGCTAGCCTAGTAGAATTTGAGCTAACTTAGCAGGCTGTCCCCTGGTGAATAAGTGTTCCTTGCTCATCTCTGATTAGACCAAGGTACTTTTGTTTTGACAACCTACCATCAGATTTTATTTCTTACTGTCCCCATTTTATTATTTGTCCCCATTAAAGAGTCTCTTCTTCCAGGAATTCTTTCCGCTGACTTTTGGATAACAATAAAAAAATAAATACACTTCAACTTGGGTGGAATAAAAGAAATCACATGTATTTTATAAGTGGAAGGCAGGTTCTGTGACCACAGTGGTTGTGGAGTAGAAAAAACAAATGTGCTTGAATGCCTTTTACCTGGCCACTAGAAAAAGGGACATCTGGGGGGAAAATGAATTTAAAAAAATCAAAGTAGAAAGTTGTGCAAAAGAAGCTGTTAGCACAGAGTATGTTTTATTTTATTTTACTGGTATATTTATATATGTGTGCATGTGCACTTGTGTATGTATGTATATATGTGTACATGTACAGCTGTGTATATGTGTGTGTGCATGTGTATATGTATGTGTGCGTATATACACTTGTGCACTTGTATGTGTGTATGTATATATGTGTGCATGTACAGTTGTGTATATGTGTATGCATGTGCACTTGTGTATACATGTGTGTGTGCACGCACGTGTGTGTGTGTGTGTGTGTGTGTGTGTTTGTGTGTGTGTGTGTAGGCCAGAGGACAAAATGAGCTGCCGAAATGACTTGGGAGCCAACCACTTTCTTTGTGATAAAGTCTCTCACTGACCCTGGGACTCACCAAGCAGGCTAGGCTGGCTGGCCTGTAAGCCCAGGGATCCACCTGCCCCTGAAGAATAAGGCAGATCCCATTCCCAGGATCTTTGTATTGAAAATTAGAAAAATTTAGATGAGATCAAGGTGGGGCACTTGGGGCTGGGGTTGGGTGTGTCGATGCTGTAAGGTTGTGAGCACAGTTGTGTGTAGCATGATTCCTGTGTTAAAGCCAAAACCCCCAGTATGTAACATGAAAGTAGAGCTGGGGGAGTGGTTAGGATGTTACACTAGCAAACTTGTGATGGGATTGGTTCTCTATAGGAAGAGACATCAGTGCTTGCTCACCCTCATCCCTCCCCACTCCTCTTCTCCCCTCCCCATGCAGACTGGAGCTTAGCATCCTGGCACCCATGGAAGCACTAACCTGAGATGGCACAGCATCTGTAGTCTCTTCACTATGCAGAGGTCCCTGGGATAAGCCAACTAGCTCTGATTGGCAAGCTCTGGACTTAATGAATGTCTTAGTTAGGGTTACCACTGCTGTAATGAAACACCTTGACCAAAACAACCAACCAACCAATGATGGGAGGAAAGGGTTTATTTGGCTTAGCCTTCCAGATCATAGTCTGTCATTGGAGGAGGGCAGGGCAGGAACTCAAGCAGGGCTGGAACCCGGGGCAAGAAACCATGGAGGGGTGCTGCTTCCTGGCTTGCTCCACATGGCTTGCTCAGCCTGCTTTTTTATAGAACTGAGGACCACCAGCCCAGGCATGGCACTGTCCGCATTGGGCTGGACCCTCCCTCCATTGATCACTAATTGAGAAGATGCCCTACAGTTGGATCTTATGGAGGCATTTTCTTAACTGAGGCTCCTTCCTCTTTGATGACTGCAGCTTGTGTCAAGTTGACACACAAAACCAGCCAGGCTTTGTGAAGTATAGTGAAGAACTCTCTTTCAGAAAACACAGGAGAGGTGCCCATATATCTCTGCCCCCTCTCTCCTCTCTTCCTTCTCCTCCCTTCCTCTTTCTCTTTCCCTTCCATCCCTCTCTTCCTCTCTCTCTCTATCCCTTTCTCTTCTCTTCCTCCATTCCCATTTCTCCTACCCTCTCTCTCTGCAGCAAGAGGGCACGGCAGAAGGCATTCGCTCTTCATAGGCAAACCAGGAACCCATACCAACCTCCCCACATTACATCCCCCCCACACCTCCTCATCTCAGATCTCCAGCTTACAGAGAATGGAGAACTAAATCTCTGTGATTCCAGCTCCAACCCTGAGCTCAACCCGAGCCTGATTTTCAGGCTGCAAGCCCAGGGAAAGATGACCAGCCTCATTAATGATCATAGACATGGAAATTAAGGCGACAGCTTGGTGGCATTTTAGTAAGGCGACGACATGAACAGAAACTGGCATATACTGCTAAGATGGTGACATCAAATTCTGCATCTTAGAAAGCAACCCCCAGCATTCTCCACTGTACCCTCATGTCATCTCAGAGCCTTTCCAACCATGGTGTGGACCCCAGAGGACACTGAATGCATTTGTTCCCAAGGCTTTCTTGGAGGACATCCATGGTGACCTCATTCATAAGAACAGCATGGTGGCAATAATAACTGTCACCCAGAGCTTGGGAAATGAGGTGTGTACTCTCTTGGGTACAGAGAGGGGGCTATCAGGGGTACAGACCCCAAAGCATCTATTGCAAACACCTGTGTCTTTCTGATTGGAGAGTAGAGCTGTTAGGGGGTAAAATGGTCTTTTGTGATCATTGTTGCCCAATTAATCTTTGGTCACACTCCTGACTCCCAACATCCCCTGCTGGAAGCCAATGGGAAAACAGATCTGGCTTTCCCATCACCCTGTTATGGTTTGAGTGTGAAATGTCCCTCACAGGCTCTTGTATTTGAGCACTTAGTCTCCAGCTGGTGGTGCTGTTTCAGGAGTCTGTGAAAGCTTTGTGTCCAGGATGCACCACTGGCTGAGGTGGTCACTGGGGGCGGGCCTTAGGGAGCCGTTGCTAAGCTACTAGCAAGTGCTGGTACCACCATTGAGCCACATCCCTAGCCCCTGCTTTTTGTCTGAGCTCTGTTCTGCTTCTGCTAGTAGCTCACAGCAGCTGACTGCCCAGTAGTCCCCTCAGTTGAATTCATCCTCAAGTGACTAATTGTTCTCTGCCCTCTGGGTTCATCTCCGGATGCTCAGGCTGAGCTTGTCTTGCTTTGCTGTGTAGGAGCATACAGCAAGCTCTCGGAGAGATTTTCAGCAATCCCTGGGGTGTCCCTGCAGGCTTACCACCCCCATGACCAAGAGCTGACTGTCATCCTTTGGTTCCCTGCAGCTGACTCTGATGTCCCTTTGTGGTACTCGTGGACGCTAATGCTCTGCTCCCTGCCCCATGGGCTGTAGTTCGGAATCATGATCTTCCAGGGTTGTTTTCCAAATGGAAACTCTTAGACCAGTGCTTCTCAACCTTCCAAATCCTGGGACCCTTTAACACAGTTCCTCATGTGGTGGTGACCCCCAACCAGAACATTTCTGTTGCTACTTCAGAACTGTAATTTTGCCACTGTTATGAACTGTAATGCAAATATCTGATATGTGACATTTGTGAAAGAGTCATTGGACCCCCAAAGAGTTGCAGCCCACAGGTTGAGAACCACTGTCTTAAACTCTAGCACCCCAGGAAGCCAGCTGCATCACTTGCTGTGGAAGAGTTTTCTCAACAAATGCCCCCCCCCAATCTCTGCTGACTCCTCTGTCCAGACTGCACATCCACTGAGCAGAGAACACAGAAAAGGGAGAGTTAATTTTCACGCTAGACTAGGAGATTCGTCCATAGACCACACACATTTCATCTTTTGGGAAAGGGCCTTGTGATGTCCTTTGTGTGTCTGAGAAAGGCATACTAAGCCATGGGCTGTAAAGAGGCAGTCAGCTACTCTTGTGATGATTGGTATTTAAATACCATATACAAGCTGTCTACTGATAATAGACATTTGTTCCCAACACCATCTCTCTTTCTATGTCTTTTCCCCTTCATTCTCTCTTCTCCCCTTTCTTTCCTTTCTTCTCTTCCCAAGACAATGACTTACTATGTTGCTCAGGCTAGCTTCAGAGGAGCAGTGCCCATCCTGTTTTTGACTCTTGAGCATGGTCTAAAGGGTATGTGCCTTGCCTACCGCCCTAGCTTTCTCCTAGATAGTAAGCGAGAGTAGAGTTAGACGAGTTAGAAAGAATATGAAGCAGAATTAAAACTCTTGGGTGACTAATTGCAATTTCTAACATTAGCAAGCACTAGTTATTTTAGCTGGAAACTGATCACCTTAGCTGCAATTAAAGCAGGCCATGAAATGGATTTTCATATCCAAAAATCTAATGAAGTGGTATTGAAAGGATGCTTCATATTTTTAAAATATTGCTGCCGCTTCTAAAACAGCTGTTGTGGATGTGGTTGTCGTTTACATTTGGTGTGGGGCCTAAAAGAGTTTTGAGGTTGAAAGGAGATGCTAGAATATATTCCATTTTTAAGGAGTTGTATTTATTGTTTGAAAAGATGGATTCTTTCTATTTGTAGACCAAGAATTAATTCCTTTCAAAGATATTTTTAAAACACAAATCACTATGCATTAAAGTAAAACAACTCTAAAACCTTTATGTTTGTTGGTTTGCTAATCATAATGATGTGAGGAGAATATTTGCTCTTGATGAATAAATATTTTATTTTTTAGCTATTTGTTTTTGAAGTGAAGAGGATTACTAGATACTGAACTCAGGGCTTTGTGTACCCTAGCTAAATATCTACCTCTGACATATGTCCCCAGCCCCTCTCTGGGAAATTCTAAGCAGGTGCTCTAACCACGGAGCCACACCCCAGCCCCTCACTGGGGGATTCTAGGCAGGGGCTCCTCCACTGAGCCAAGAGTCCCAGAACTCTTTACTTTTCATCTTGAGAGGATCTCACCAAGTTTCCCAGATTGGACTAGAACTCATGATTCTACTGCTCTAGTCTTCGTAATACTTAGGAAGACAGGCATGAACTAGTAGACCAAGCTCCTATAATTATTATTTTTTTATACAGTGTCAGTAGTATTTTATTTGAAAATGAAGTTTTAAAATATTGCTCTGTGTTATTTTTACATCAAATTGCCTGTAATCTTTGTTAAAGTGACTGTTATGGTTAGCAAATTTGAAAACCTTGACACTTTCAATTGAGTCTTCTCCATCAATCATAATATTTTAAGTTGTAAAAACACTTTTCAATAGATATTAAGGTGTCTGGTAAACCCAGAGCAGCCGTGATTAATGGAAGCCAGGACCCAGTGTTAACACTGTAAGACTGTTACAATGGGTAAACACTTTAGTCTACGATTTTAGAAAAAATTGATTCCATCTTCATTCTTCCTGATTACCTTCTGTCGACAAACATTTTTATGAGTCAAAATCTGTGAAATAAGCTTCCCATATTTAAGATCCTTTGGAGTGCTTCACTAATCAAACAGACTAGGAAATTATAGGGACTCCGTATGAACTTATCAAATCCTGAATAAGAACTGTATCAAAAGAGTCCCTCCCATCCCCCCACAACTTTGGATATTCCCAATCACAGTCTTCGAAGTTTAAAATTAAATCTTGCACGTGGTTTGTGCTCATGGCATTTAAGTTGTTTACTTCCTGACTGGCTTTTGTGGGGACAGATTTCAATGCCTCCTTGATTGCAGCCCTTATTCCCAATAACTGTGCTAGGGTAGGATCGTCAAGCATTGCAGGTCTTTTGAAACTCCTTGATTACCTTAATTAAAAATTTATAGCTGATTTGAAAAAAAATAATGTGTCTACAATTCAGATGCTTCATTGACTAAAATAAAATAAAAATAAAAGAACACCCAGCATGGTAGCAGGCTGCTTCATTTTAATAAAGATATTCCAAGATTCAAACATTTCTAAAATGTTTTGATGACAGGCAATTAAATGAGAAAGTATTAGTGTTTGCATATTTTTGTGGGACTGGAGAAATGGCTCAGTGGATAAGAGTGCCCACTGCACATAGAGCTTAGATCCTAGCACCTGTGTAAAATGTTGGCCTGGCCATACACTGTGAAGGCAGAGAGGAGATTCTCTAGGGCTTGCTGACTGTTAGCTTAGAGTCAGTAAAGAGATCCTGTTACAAAGCAATAAGGCAGAGAGTAATAGAGCAGGACACACAACTTCTTCCTCTGACCTCTGTGAGCACACACACATCCTCTTATATCACATGCACATAAATCATATCCACACAGATATGCACACAGCACTATCTATTAACTAACCTCACAACTCACCCTTTGTTTAAATTGCAGTATGCACAGCTTTATTTTAGTGGTAGAATATTGCTGTGTCATTGAAAACTATATTATACCCAGCCCAACTGGCCCCAAGTGCACTCTTGTCTTGTAGATCTTTCACTTTGGTCAGAGAGACAATTTCACCTTGGCTGTGTACACCACTAAGAAGGTCTGAAGATACTTTTTATCTTCCATGTGGAGTTTTCAAACTGAATTTTCAATGAGAGTCAATATGATATCATAAGGTTCTCCTTCAACAGTGTGGGTGTTCAGAGGCTCTGACTGTAGAAATTATATGAAAAAGAAAATTGAACTATTATGAAATGATGAGGTGTCTTTAAGGAACATTTCTTGTCCTTGAAAATGTTAAAACCAATGAAAACAGAGATGAGGGTGGAAACATCCAAGAGTGCACAAAGCCAGGCAACCTCACTAGTGGCCTGGGCAATGCTTTGATGTAAAAGCATCTATATAACTGAAGCTGAGCAATGTCTTAATATAAAAGCCTACATTAGAGAAAAACAGAACATAAGCTCAGCCAATCAGAAGTGGTTGAGTACTTGGTATGATTAGGAACATCACCAGGAAATAGACCAATAAGAGAATTCTATGGCTGTAACTAACCAAATGTTTTCTATGTTTCAGTTCTCTCCCCCCCCCTCTCTCTGTGCATGTGCATGCATGCATGTGTAACTGTGTCTTGTATGTGCATGTGTGTAGGCATGTGAATGTGTGTGTTGAGTCTAGAGGTGGATGTTGAACTACTTGATCTACCAGTCTTCTTCAGGGTCTCTCACTGTCCCTGAGATTTGTAAGCCATATATTTCCTCCTGTCTTCATGCCCCACAGTTTTGGGGTCATAGGTATGCAAAGCGTCACACCTGGCTTTTCATGTGGCTGCTGTGGTTTGAACTCAGGTCTTCAGGCTTGCATATCCCACAGGGCAATATCCCCTTCCCCTCGGTTTCAGTTCTTTATGCAAATCTCCTTGGTATGCATGGTCTATCCATTTCTGGTTTGGATCTTCTAATTCACAGAACTGATCATTTAACAATTTGGAAAATTCTGCAAACAAGTCAATATGTATGTTCTTATATGTGGTAGCCAATCTTCGTTGTTAACTTGACGGGATTTAGAATCACCTAGGAGACACACAGCAATGGTTGGTCTTAGTGTCAACTTGACACGTGTTAGAATCACCTGAATGGAGAATCTCATGGAGAATTTGTCCTGATTGCCTCGATGTGGAAGACCCACTCCCAGTGTGGTAATCCATTCTGGTAGCAACCCAGATGAATAGGGGGCACGGCAGAAGGAAGATTATTTTCTGTTTGCCTTGGGCCTGCCTCTTGCAGCCGAGCTGACTTACCCTGTTGTTTCTGATTCCTTCACTGATAGCAGAACCAGCATTTTCAGCTTTCCATGGGTCACTAAGAACCAGTGTCTTTCCAGGAAATCTTTAGTGTGTTGCCACCAGATGGGGAAAGCTGAGGCACCCAGCCTTGTGGACCGAACACCTACTGGGATGTCGGTCTCTCCAATGTGGGACTATTCCGACCTCTGAGTCTCCAAGCTTCAAAGACTAAAAAACTATTAGGTTCTCAGGTTCTGAGGTGTGAGGCAGAGGTCATTGTTTCAATGTCAGCTGATTTAACGAATCTTTATCTGTGTTTTGTTCCTCTAGAGCAACAGTTTTTAACCTGTGGGTTATGACTCCTTTGGAGGTTCAATGGCTCTTTCACAGTGGTTGCCTAAAACCATCAGAAATCATAGATATTTAATCATAACAGTAACAAAATTATAGCTATACAGTAGCAACAAAAGTAATTTTATGTTTGGGGGTCATCACGACATGAGGGATGTACTAATGGGTTGCAGCATTAGGAAGGTTGAGGACCTTGTTTTAGAGGTCTCTGGCTATGACCATGTGGGTGTTTCCAGAGAGGTCTTACCTGAAAATGAAAGACTAAGTCCAGATGTGAGCAGCAGCATCTCACTGGCCTGAATAAAATGGAGGAGGCAAGCTGAGGACTGGTGGATACAGAGTGACCAGCTGTCTCAGGCTCCTGCTGCCACACCTTCCCCACCATGATGGACTGCACCCTGTGAGCTGAAATAAACCCCTCCTTCCTTAAGCTGCTCTTTTCTCGTGTTTAGTTACCACAATCAAAAAATGTAACAAATAGAACACATACACAAATAATATGTGTAACTGCTACACTGGTGTGCACATGGTGACACCTTAGGAGTGGATAGGAGCAGACATTTGATCTGACGAAAATCCATGCTTTCCCTGGCTCAGTGGTAGCAGATCCTGCCTAGTGGTACACATGGGACCACTGTCTGCACACAACACTTTAAGAAACCTGGAGAAGATACCGCAGTTTCTGTAGCAGGTTTTCATTTCCTGTGTAGAAATTTCTATCACCTGGCATCCATGTCAGACGGTAAGTGCCAACAAAGCATCTCAGGTCAAGTATTCACATCTGTCATCAATTTTATTGAGAAATGGAAATTCAGCAACTAATTTTTATTAAACTTGAATATCTGCTTGCCTTCCTTCCTTCTCTTCCTCCCTCCCATCCTTATCATTCCTCCCCTCCCCTCCCCTCCCCTCCCCTCCCCTCCCCTCCCCTCCCCTCCCCTCCCCTCCCCTCCCCTCCCCTCTCCTCTCCTCTCCTCTCCTCTCCTCTCCTCTCCTCTCCTCTCCTCTCCTCTCCTCTCCTCTCTTTGTTCATGTTTTTAAGACAGAATCTCATTGTGTAGTCAATGCTGGCCCCTCTCAGTGATCCTCAGCGTCCTGAGTGGTGGGTTTACAGGCATCCATGACCTCATTGATGTCACTTCTCTTAATTTTGTTTAATCAGGGTCTGTTGCCAAAATAAAAAGACATCAACAAACATTGAACCCACAACTAGTTGCATGCAGCTTGTGTTTATATCACTGCAGGGGAGCACTGAGCATTGGGTTTTTCTAACAAAATCTTTAGCAGAATGTGGGGTTTTGATACCCGTGATGAACCCCAGTAGTGATTTAAGAGTTCTGTGTGTTTGTAGAGCCAGCTTGGTGATGGGCTAGAGCAGCTGCATCAGGGATGTCCTTCCACTACCCAGGACTGAGCCACACCCAGCCTCTCCTGCCCATCATTCACTTTATCCCATCAGCAGATCTCCTGGAAAGAGGAGTGTCAGTTAGTGTTGGAGATGATATGCAAACAAGCCTCTGATGGTGGCTGATAAGCTTCCAGGTTTAACCACAGGGGATTTTGTTCCTAGCAGATGAATGTAACAGAGGATTAGGAAAGATAGTGCTGTGCCAGCTGATGGTGAAATATGGTCTCTCTATAGAAAGACACACAATAGGCAGGCAGATGATACATCAGTCATAGATGAGAGAAAGACAAGTGATAGATGACAGGAAGATAGCTAATTAGGCAACTAACACATGAATCTATGGACTGATCAGTGATAGATCAATATACAGATGATAGAAATATGATCAATGGTAGTTGGATCAGTGGATAGATATATGGACAGATAGCTGATACTTCTTAAATCAATAATAGATCCATGATAAATGGATGGATAGATGATTTCTTGATATATACATTGTAGATATAAATATACATAGACATCAATAGATAAATAGATAAATAGAGATTAGTGATAAACATATAATAGATGATTAATAATAGGCATGTGACCAATAGATAAATGATGACTATATGAATAGATAGATGGATCTGATGGATTAATAGATAATGATAAATGAGTACATGGATAGACAGCTGATAGATAATATGTAGGTGATAGGTAGATAATCAGACCGTGCAATTGGTTAATTGTTCCTTTGCAGACACTGTGTGTGTGTGTGTGTGTGTGTGTGTGTGTGTGTGTGTATGAGAGAGAGAGAGAGAGAGAGAGAGAGAGAGAGAGAGAAGCATAAACAGGGCATGATCACTCATTTGGCCTTTTGTGAAGTCTTGGGGTAGCATAGACCACAGTGTTGAGAATTCTTCTACTCTGGGAGACCAAATCACTGTCTTTGAGTTTCAGCTTTCCTGTGTTTAAAATGAAGAGAAGAAAGGCAGTGCTTTCAATCCATCCAGCAAAAGTGTGAATGCAAACAAGGCATGCCCACGAGTGAGCAGGCTTTGAACAGTTTGAAGTAAAGCATTCTCTTTCCAGGAGAGAAAGATCCCTGGTGTGCTACCCGACTTGCTCCATTCTCCGTCTTTCTCTGACATTGCTGCTTTCAGGGACGAGTTTTCCATTATTCCTCGTGCTGTCAAGATGATAGACAGAGAGAAGAGATGAGAGGGTACGTTCTCATAAAGATTTACTTTCCTTCTAGCTAATTCTGCTTGGTTTTTACATTGTAAAACATTTATCAAAGCATTAGGTGCAGTTTTAAAAATCAAATTGTATCACGGGGGTTATAATGAGACAGTTTTTTTCCTACACCCCAGATCCTTCTCATACACAACTACTGTGAACTGTGTCATCGTGGTAAATTATATACAACATTAACTTATCATGATAACTATTTTTAAGCAAGAAGTTGAGTGGCTTTTAGTAATTGGTAGTATTGTAAAAACCATTACCAGCATTCCCTAAATCAAGGCTCCCAGTTAAGGTCTCTCTGTAACCTTTAGTTCTGTTGCTGTAGTAAAAATGCCTTAACCCAAAGCAACTTAGGGAAGGAAGGGTTTGGTTGGTTTGCAACTCCAGATTACAGAGCACATTTGTGAGGACTTCAAGGCATGAACTTAAAGTGTGGCTATTTCCTCCCAGATTGAAACATTGATTCCTAAAGAAAGGCTCAATAAGACAAGAAGTTAAAAGGGTTAAAAGAACGGGGCCAGGAGAGCTAGGATTGAGAAGTGAGAAGCTTGTGTCTGGCTGTCATAACCAAAGCCAGTGATGGAAGCCGGCGAGGAACACGTGTAAGGTACCGCTGTCCTCCACATACTTTTCCTTCTAATGAAGCTAACTGCAACAGACTCAGGAAAGAGACCCAAGGCACAAAGAGCTAACTAGTAACTATGGCTACTTACATATACTTATGTATCATTATGTTTAATTAATAGCACTTGAGCCATCTTCAAAGACGGAGGTTAGCAATGCAGGTGAGGTGACTAACAGATGAAAGGTTATCTATTAACACAACACGAGTCAGAGATGGACAGGGCAGGGCTTCAGTCCTCCCAGCTGGTCAGTGGTGCATGAACGCTGAGCATCTCTCTAGTGCTTCCAGTGAGACAGACTGTGTGAGCCCTCCCTCCAATGGCTTGTCCCGTGATAGCCCAGGAACTAAGCCATCTCATAGCAATTGTCTTAGCCTTTTCCAGGATTTGCCGTGGCACCATGACAAACCCTGAAAGTCAAGGAAGTTTAATGGCCTGCTGGGAACTTACCCCACTCTTGGGGGTTTCTCTTGCTTTTCCTTCCTCTCCCCTCCCCTCCCCCCTACTCCCCTCCCCTCCTCTCCTCTCTTCTTCCCTCCTCTTCTCCCCCTCCCCTCCTCCTCCCTTCCCTTCCTCCCTTTCTTCTCCCTCCTCTTCCTCCTCCTCTTCCTCCTCTTCCAGACAAAGTCTATGTACTCTGGTTATCCTGGAATCTAACTGGTATTGAACTCACACATATCCATCTGCCTTTGCCTCCTGAGTGCTTGGATAAAAGGTGTGCATCATCACGCCCAGTTTCCTCCATATATCTTACTAAAGCTTGCTTGCCTACATTCATATGAGCAAACACACAGTACACACACACACACACACACACACACACACACACATGCACACACACACACACATACACATGCACACACACACCACAGTTTTTAATAAGCAAATATTGTTCTAGAACAGTTGCAGCAACATTTTTTTGATGGACAATGGTTTTAAATGAAACCAATATTTCCTAGCCCATTACCTCAAATCCCATAGCCTCATATGTGCAAACTGTGCATGTCATATGTGCAAACTGTGCATGTCATATGTGCAAACTGTGCATGTCATATATGTAAACTGTGCATGTCATATGTGCAAACTGTGCATGTCATATGTGTAAACTGTGCATGTCATATGTGCAGACTGTACATGTCATATGTGCAGACTGTACATGTCATATGTGCAAACTGCATGTCAGTGGCTAGAATTTCAGGGAGAAAATCTTGAGTAAGATTATTATTGTGTGTATGGTATATGTACATGCTTGTGTGGGTGTGTGTTGGTAGATGTGTGTGCCCATGTGCCTGGAGGCCAGATACTGACATCAGTGTCCTTTTCTCTGTTCCTGTTTGCCTTGTTCTTTGAGACAGGGTCTCTCGATGATGCTCCTCATGGCCTCAGCTGGCCTCACTGCCCAGGGACCTGCCTGTCCCCACCTCCCCAGCCCTTATGCAAATGCTTTCATCATTTTAAGTCAGAACTATTTGAAAGCCTTCAGCTATATATCGAGTGATCCCACCTCTGAGCTAGTGTGATGTGGGTGGCGATGACAATTGCGTTTACATCTGTGTGGCCACTGTGGGATGACTTAGGCCACCGAAGCATAATAGACTATTATGTGTGCTAAAGCGTTTAATTGTGCCATTCAGATGGTTGCTATTCTTGACCACTGTTCAGTGTAGGCTCAGAATAGACCGAGACCAAGGGTGGGAAGCAAAGAGAACTATGCCTTTAAAGCTAAGCTAAGTGGAAGAAAGAGAAACGAGGAGCCTTCACGTTTGTCTCCAAGAGTACACTCACCATATCCAAATGGCATATTGAGTTCTTTCTGTTTTAAAAAAGTTGTGTTACAAAGAGGAAGCAGAGCATAGGCAGGAGCTGTGGCCACTTACAATCCTTCAAAGCTACCAACGGCAACCTATCTGTCTGCAGTGGGAGACCAGTGAACAAAGATACTGGGCATAGAACAGGCCTAGAATGTGCTAGGTGAGGGTTCTACTGATAATGCATGTCCCCAGCTCCTCACTGGGGGATTCTAGGCAGGGGCTCTACCACTGAGCCATACCCCAGCTCCTCACTGGGGGACTCTAGGCAGGGGCTCTACCACTGAGCCACGCCCCCAGCCCCTCACTGGGGGACTCTAGGCAGGGGCTCTACCACTGAGCCACGCCCCCAGCTCCTCACTGGGGGACTCTAGGCAGGGGCTCTACCACTGAGCCACGCCCCCAGCCCCTCACTGGGGGACTCTAGGCAGGGGCTCCACCACTGAGCCATGCCCCAGTCCCTCACTGGGGGACTCTAGGCAGGGGCTCTACCACTGAGCCCCACCCTAGCCCCTCACTGGGGGGTTCTAGCTGTAACTGATGTATGGGCATTGGGAATTGAACCCAGGTCCTCTGGAAGAGCAGTCTGTGCTTTTAACCACTGAACCATCTCTCCATCCCTATTTTCTATTTTCAGTTATGTGTACATATATGACTGTGTGTGGGTTTGTGCACACGACAGAAGGTGCTTGCAGACGGCAGAAGACAGAGTTGGCTCGCTTCGAGCTGCCCACTGTGAGCACTGGAACCAAACTCAGGTGCTCTGCAAGAGCAGGCACGTGTTCACTGCTGCTGAGCCCTCGCTCCAGCCCTGCCCACTACCGTTTGAATGAAGAATAGGTGTTGCAGACCTCACTCTGGCTCCATTCTTTCACCACTTGCCAGTAGTATCCCATGGGTTAACCACACCAAAATACCCAGAGGACCTTTGATGGATGTGGCTGAGCCTTTTCTTCTTTGCTTTAAATGCTTTTGTCCTCCCTGACTACTCTGATGTTCTGACCATTTCCAATTTATAGCACTATGCATCAGAAATATCCACTGATAAAAATATACAGACTGCCTCTGGTTCTCCTCAGCGCTGGAGAAAACTTCCGTATAGCATCTATTTTTAGACCACTCATTGATTCATGCATTTCCCTTAACTTCCTTAATTCTGGAATTATCCTTTATTAAGTTTGCTCACCTTTGCCTCATCTACCCAGTTTGGTCATATTGTGGACGTGCATTAGTCAGCTAGTGCTGTATAACAAGTCATTCCAAACATGTACAGTAGCATTTTTTTTCCTTTGAGGTTCACATGCCTGCTAGTTGGCTGTGACTTGTGGGAGCCAGGTTTGTCTGCAGGTGGGTTCAGTTTAGGTCTGCTATGCATGTTTGTGATTTTTCTGGGATTAGTAGGACACTGGGGGCGTATTATTCTCACAACACTTACCTAAGTGCAAGAACACAAACTCAACCAGATGGGAGACTTCACACCTTACCCACTGATTTTTTTTTCATTTCTGTTGTTATGAAAATAGCAACTGATAAAAAGCAACTTAGAGGTTGATGGGTCTATTTTAATGGAAAGTTGCAGGTTACAGACTATTACAGAAGGAGTCAAGATGAGAAATTAAACAATTAGATACCTCACCTTCAGAGTCAACAGCAGAGAGAAATAAGTCCTTCTATGATACCTACTTGATCTCTCAGCTAGCTTTCTTCAGTCTTACACAGTATAGGGCCCAGAATATAGGGCCTAGCCTAGAGAATGATGCCACCCAGAGTACAGGGCCCAGCCTAGAGGATGGTGCCACCCACAGAGGACTGTCAATTAACAATCAAGACAGTCCCATATGGCTATATCCCTTGGCAACCTGACCTAGATAATTTCTTAATTAAGACTATCTTTCCAAGTGATTCTTGGTTTCTGAAAATTGACAGTTAAAACGATCACATCTGCTAACAACTCATTGCCTGAAATGTGACATCTGGCCAAGCCCAAAATCAAGTTGTAAAGGAAATACACAGCCCACCATGGGTCTAACCATGTAGACAAAGATTTCATACCATTAATCCAATCCTTCCCAAGGTGTTTGTGAAATCAATAAAAATCAACTATTTAAGTGATTCCAGACTGATCTTTTCCCATTGCACAGAGATTAATAACTGGAACTTTACCTACATGTGTGACTAAGACTTGAGAGTATACGGTTAAAGTGTTGCTCACTCTCTTGGGGCTCAGGAGCCTTGTGTGGCAGAATTGTGGGGCAACAAGGTCTAGTGTCAGCCGATGGGGGTTGTTGGAAGCAATGTCCTGGAATGCACTTTCCTTAGTTCCTTAGGGAGCTTAGTGGAGATCCCTTGGGATCCTGGTTAGTTCTCTTGAGAATGGGTCATTATAAAATTAGGCTACCCCATGTACTAGAGCCCTTCTGCAAATAGCTGGTTTTCTTCTTTATTCTTTTCAATATTGTGGTGCAGTCAGAGGACAAACAGACTGAGCTGCCCAACACTAGACTTACAGCCTTTAAAGCTGTGAGCTAAACAGATCTCTTTTCTTTGTAAGGTATTTAGCCTTGGGTATTTTGTTACAGCAACAAAAACACTATAGTACAGTCAGGCTACTATAGCCCCTGCAAGCCTCAGGCTTGCATTGCTATCTCTCTGTGTGTATGTGTGACAGTGTGTATATGTGTATGTGTGTGTGAGTGTATGACAGTGTGTGTGTGTATGTGTGACAGTGTGTGTGTGTCTATGTCTGTGTGTGTAAGTGTGACAGTGTGTATGTGTGGGTGCATGTGTGACAGTGTGTATGTGTGAGTGTGTATATGTGTGTGTGTATGTGTGTGTGTGTGTGTGTGTGTGTAGGGCAGAGGTTGACATTGTATGTTCATCAATCACTCTCAACCTTATTTTCTGAAACAGGATCTTTCACTGAATCTGGCTCTGCCATTTTAATTGGAGTGGCTGGCAGTGAGGCCCCAGGATCAGGCCCTAGCCCTGGAGTTACAGGTTCACATGACTAATCTGGATGATGTAAATTCATGTCCGCATGCTCGAATAACAAGCACTTCACTAACGGCACCATCTGCCCAGCCCTAGCCCCTGGGTCAGGCTTCACTGACTCTATCAGATCAAGCTATAGATGGAGACCAGAGCCTGGTGACATAGACTAAGGCCATCTTCCACTGTACTCTCTTGCTGTGGCATGGTGGTGCAAGCCAGCTACATCCGGGTAAGACCCACCTCCATCCGCACTCCAACTTTCTCTTCTGATGCTTCCCTCGTGCCCTTAAATGGAGCAGAGGCAGGGGCCATATTAAATTCTCACAGGCTGTCTGATTTTATTAGGCTCCTGCTGTAAGATGGGTTTTGGCATCTGTGTGGGACTTATTAACCAAGCATGTGGAGGAACAAATATTTTGGCTCATTATTGTTCCTTTATTAATGTTTGTTCTTTTGATTATTTGTGGGATTCTATTAAAGGGAACCAGGAAAGATGAGGCTCTTTCCAGGTTCCTGCTCATAGATGTTAAGCTTGGGGATTTATTTTTTTTTTTGCAATGAAATTTGTTTTCAAGGCTTATTTTTTTTCTTCATAATTTTTAGAGAATCAGGGGGTTGGGAGTAATATTCATAAATATTTATTTCCTGAAAAGTTTAATTCTTGTGCTAAAAATGTTTTGGGGAAAATTGGAGGGGAATAGATTTTCATTACGCGGCAGAAAAGTTGAATAATTGAATCTGCACTTTGGGAAACCTGCTGGAGAATTAGAGTTAAGGGGTGTTTGAGATGATGCAGTTAAGAAACCCTGCTTGCCACAGGGAGGAGGAGGAGGAATAGGAAGGCATTTTGAGCAATGCGTGGTCTTGACTTTATAGCTCCAAGATTCCTACTGCACAAGGCTAGAGTCATCAATTGCTCGTTGCATGAACCTTTCCTGGGGAGACGTGAGCAAATGTCTCCTTGAGCTGGATAGGTTGGTGACGGCCGACCAAAGCAAGGATGTCTGCCTAGAGGAGCAAACATGAGCTTCCTTACAGAACACGAGTGAGGGGTGACCGACAGGTGCAGAGGTGACCCTGAAGTACCTGCCTCATGGTAATGCCTCATCCCACATCTCCACAGAAGCTGCAGCATGGAGTCCCCTTTTCAGTCAATATTCCATGTCCTGCATACTCTGGCATCTCCCAAGATCACCTGAGACCCTGAGAAGACCAGGGGAAGTAATGGCTAGACTCCTCTGTGAGGCTCCTGTGGCCCTTCTCTTTCCTTTTTAAACCAGGGAGAGTCAATAGCTTTGCTACCATTACCATAGACCTGGCTACCTCTGTATCTTTCTGCTTATTTTGTTGCCACGGCTACTGGGCCAAGGTAATCTTTACTTCAAGATGGCAATGGTTCTATCACATCATATTCACACACTGTAGACAGCCATATTGCTAACTGCTGTGATAGGATGTCCCCTTGGCCAGTGTGGCTTAAGTGCTCAGCATAGGCAGGCATTACTCCAAAGCACGTGTGCAAAAGATGAGGTTTAGCTGGGAAATGTCTCATTATGACCCTCTTAGATAATAACCCCAGAGACTATTTCAAAGTGATTTGTTTCAGCTTCCTGGTTTAGATACAATGACTCTTTATTGAACACTGTTTGAGGGTCCTGACTTTTTGTGGACCTTCTGGGCCAGGTGCACTGTGGGATGCTGGGCAGCATCCATGGTCTCTAACCAACAGACATCACGTGACACCTGAAATGTCTGGAGGCAATGCCCAATTGTCCCTTGAGTGGGGGAAAAAAATTGTCCCTCATTGAGAACCACTGCTTTAATTCAATCTGAAAATGACTGCGTGGTCGGTAGTCAGGGAGAAGCAGATTAGAATAGAATAGAATTAAGCTCTTTCTTCTTTGGTTTTGCAGAGACAGAAAGCAGGATCATGCTGGATGCTGGCAGCCCTGCAGAGCGAGGGCTTGCTCCAGCAGGTGAGGAGTGTTAAGGATGAGGGATCTGGGGGAGCAGTCGGTGTGTTCTAGTCAAAGCAACAATGCACACGTCCCATAGTGGGAACATTTCTCAGGACTGGCTCAGGAGCGAGAGATGCGCTGTTGTTGCCGGAAGCCTGTGACTGGTTCGCCCTTTGCAAAATGACCACAGGTGATTAGACATGGTGCAGCCCTGAGGGCAAAGCAGCAGCCACAATGTGGACTCACATATACGTGCCAATGGACATGAAATGGCATTGATAAATGCTTTCATTAAAATTAACAATTACCTCATTACCATCTATTAATTAACAAAAAGGAAAATTACCCGGGATTTGATGTGCATAAATAATTGTACTTATGCTTTCAATTCCCACACATGGGTGGAGATCACCCTGGCAGGAATGTTGATTTTCTAAAGGGATTTGTACCCCTCCATTTGGCTGTATTGATGCTGGAGAAGGTGGGGGTCCTCGAGAGTGACAGAATCTTTATTGTTTCACATGGGCAATAAATACCCAGGAATGTGGAAAGGCAATGGCCACTAAAGTCACATCTGACCCATGTCTTTATCTCATGAATTTGAAAAGTGAATTTCGGGACCACAGACTGGGAGGGTAAGTGTTCAGAAAGGAGTTTGCTACTTTGGTAAAGGGCGAGAAGTTAAGAGATGGGAAGCAAGCCAAGCTCCTGTACAGCAGGACTAAGTCCCAACTATGAGTTGCGGCTCAGGGCTTTAAGTGTCAACGGACAGAGCATAGAACTACATGGGAAGAGAATCTCTATGAAGGATTGACTACATTGGGTTTGGTCTGTTGGCATGTGTGTGTGTGTGTGTTTCTTAATTAAATTAATGATGTGTGAAGACAGGGCCCACTATGGGTGGCATCAATCCTTAGGTGGGGGATTCTGAACTTTTTAAGAATGGAAAAATTGAACTGATCCTGAGCAACAAAGGAGCAAGCACACATTTTTCTCTCTTCTTGACTGTGGATGTGATGTTGCAAATGTGAACCTCCTGCCTTGACTTCCCCACAGTCATGGACTGGAACCTGGAACTGTGCGCTAAAGCAAATTCCTTCTTCCCAAGCTGATTTTTTTTTTTTTGAGAGGGGAGGGAGGAGGAGGCTGTTTTTCTACAGCAACAGAAAAGACATGGGAATAGTCTTCATATAGGAGTAGTAAGGCTTTACTGGACAGGGGCAGGGGCATGGAAGAGATGAGCTGGTCATTCAGGTTTCCCTGCCATAGGATATCAGGCCACTGGAAAATCAGCCTGATTCTGACCTGCTTCTGAGCTCCAAGACTTGGAAATCCCTGCCTTGTGACTTATCATTAATGGCCAAACAATATGTTGTAGAGATTTTTAATCCCAATGTAGGATTTCTACCCAGCCTTTGACCACTTAGTTCTCTGATAAAAGACACACATAACCTTTATATTTACAATAAGCTTTAAACAGCACAAGATCTGGGCAGTTGCCTACCCTCTATGCTATTAGAATCTACTTTCCTATCTATAACCCTGAATTAGTACTTACTATGTTTCATCTGGGCTGCTCTGAACTCCTGTACTGGCTGGTTTTGTGTCAACTTGACACAGCTGCAGTTATCACAGAGAAAGGAGCTTCAGTTGAGGAAATGCTTCCATGAGACCCAACTGTAAGGCATTTTCTCAATTAGTGATCAAGGGGGAAAGGCCCCTTGTGGGTGGGACCATCTCTGGGCTGGTAGTCTTGGTTCTCTCTTACGCGCGTTCGCAACCAGCCAGGAAAGATGCAACAAACCAGAATCTTCTGCGGCAAAGCTTTATTGCTTACTCAGGAGCAAGAGAGGAAGAGCGCGGCAGAGAGAGGCAGAGAGGAAGAGAGAGAGAGACGCAGAGAGAGAGGCAGAGAGGAAGAGAGAGAGAGACGCAGAGAGAGAGGCAGAGAGAGGGAAAGAGACGAAGAGAAAGAGACGAAGAGGCGAAGAGAGAAGAGACGAAGAAACGAAGAGGGGGAGTGCCAGAACCCCGTCCCTTTTAAGGAGAATTATCCTCCGCCTAGGACGTGTCACTCCCTGATTGGCTGCAACCCATCGGCCCAGTTGTCATCATGAGAAAGGCAGAGCACATGGCGGGAAAACTGCCCCTGCACATGTGCAGATTATTTACTACTTAGAACACAGCTGTCAGCGCCATCTTGTAATGGCAAATGTGAGTGCGGCTCCCCACAGTTCTCTAAGAGAGCAGGCTGAGCAAGCCAGGTGAGGCAAGCCAGTAAAGAACATCCCTCCATGGCCTCTGCATCAGCTCCTGCTTCCTGACCTGCTTGAGTTCCAGTCCTGACTTCCTTGGTGATGAACAGCAGTATGGAAGTGTAAGCTGAATAAACCCTTTCCTCCCCAAGTGCTTCTTGGTCATGATGTTTGTGCAGGAATAGAAACCCTGACTAAGACAACTCCCATTGGCCGGTCCTCAGGGCCACGTTTTTTATGGCTTACCTAACCCATGGTGGCTTCTCCTTCTTCCTCCACCTTCTTCTCTCCGTCATGGTTTTCTTCTGACCTCAAGCCTTGGAATCCTAAATCCTACTTATGTCTCTTCTGCCCATCTATTTTGTCTCTGGGACAACCAATCTTGCCACTTTTTTAAAAAAAGATTTATTTATTATATGTAAGTACACTGTAGCTGTCTTCAGACACACCAGAAGAGGGAGTCAGATCTCATTACGGATGGTTGTGAGCCACCATGTGGTTGCTGGGATTTGAACTCAGGACCTTTGGAAGAGCAGTCGGGTGCTCTTACCTGTTGAGCCATCTCACCAGCCCAGGGACAACCAATCTTGAGGAACCAATATTAGCATTAGAATACAAGCAGCATCAGGCCAACCCACTACATATTTCAGGGTTAACACCCAAGCAATACTTTCAGTCACACTGCTGGATTCCACTACTTCGATGTGCATGTTCCAAAGACTCTATAAAAGCCTTCTTCCCCATGCAGTATCTGTTCCCAGCCAGAGGAAGCCAACATTCTGTTCTTCTCCCTAATAAATCGCTTGGTGTGTTGTCTTGCATGACCTTGTGGTATTCCTTGGCTCCTGACTGCCAGGATGCCCTTCTGCTGGAAAAACTCTAATAGCAGTCACGGAATGTTCACTCAGCTTGGTTTTGGTCATACCATCTTGTAACATTTGCAGACAGTTGAGCTCATTTAGGATGTATAAAAAGTTCAGAAACCTAATAGGAGCCAGAAAGCTAAACACAGAGGACCAAGGACGTTTTCAGCTTCTGGACACAGAGAAGACTTGGCTTCAAGATTGTCTTATTTTTGAGGTCTTCCTTTCCCTAAAACTTCTTGACCGTTTGTACCTCTCATGATTATTAAGACTATCAAATCTATAGACCTAAGAAAATGAAGTTTTTCCCATAAATCTTCCTTTGGGAGTACAAGGAAAAAGACTGAAGCTTGTGTCAGCCAGTCCAGGAACTTGTCTTCCTGGAAAAGATTTCAGAGTTCTGAGAACTCGTTAGGTCACCTTGCAGGAAAGACTGAAGCTGAGACAGTGATGGGTCAGTGATGGTCAGGACCACGCCTGGACTGGGACTGCTTAGACACACACACCTCTTGCCTCACATCAGGACCCAAAGACAGCCTTGAGAGTTGCAGAGGTCAGGGGTGGTCATTAAACTCCTGTTTGTGACAATGTGGCTACATTGAATATATTGGCTACACTGTAGCTATATTGAGTATATTTACATTTTCTGCCTTTCCTTATGGTCTCTTTAAGCGGTTGAGGGTGGGTGGCTAAGTCTAGACTTTTAGATGTTGACCCTAACATCTCTGGTAAGAATATATAAAATGCATATTATATATGTATATAATTATATAATATATATGTTATATACACATACATAATAAATATATAAAATACTATATAATACATATAATGTATATAATGTGTATATATATTACATAAAAATACACACACAGACATGTAATCCCACCTTCAGCTGCTTTTCAATTCCTTTGTTTGCATTGAGGGGGGGTTAGAGAACCCCTTTCAGATTCTGTTCCAAGTATGGGCTCAGCCACCTTTTGACTGGAACAACATAATCAACTTCCCTGACATAATCAACTCACAGGGAGCAACATGGCTCCTGAGGTCATAGGTTCCTGCCGTCACATCACATGTGAAGCAGGAGTACATGGCAGGTAGCAGTCTCTGGCAATCATGGAATTAAACCCAGGGAGGACCTGGGATGCCAATATCCCCTTCAAGAGTACACTTCCAAAGACCTCTGCTAATCCCCACCTCTTAGATTCTGCCCTCTCCTACTAGCCAGGGAGCAAGCTCTCACACAACCGTCGTGGGCCATTCATGATCCGGTTCCAATCCTGCTCCTTCTCTTTGGTGCTGACCTTTTACTGAGATCCTGTCTATTCTAGTTTCCTTTCCTTATTGCAATAAAATACCCTGACAACAAGAAACTTAGGGAAGAGAGCATTTGCTTTAGCTCATGACTCCAGACTACAGCCCACCACTGAGGGCATGTCACAGCAGGAGCCTGAGACACTGGTTGCTCACATCCCACCCACAGTCAAGAGCAGAGAGAAATGCATGCAACCATGCTCACCTACTGGCTTGTCCCAGTTCTTCTTTTCTACTCATATATAGTTCAGACCTCCTGCCTAGGGATTGGTGCCACCTATAGTGGGCTGGGTCTTCCCACATAGGTGTTCTCAATTAACACAGTCCCTTATAGACACGTTAGAAAAACCAACGTAGACAAATCCCTCCTTGAAAATCTCTTCCCAAGTGATTCCTAGGTTGCGTCAAGTTGACAATTGAGGCTAACCTCACGCTCTCTGACTTGGTTTCCATCTTTCTCTCTTGCAGCATATTTCATTGCATTCACTACCTTTAACGCATCTTTCCACCATTAGCATCTGACTCTCCAGAGACTCCAAGCTCCAATGAACCAGGCAAAAAGTCCTTCTGTATTGATGTCAGATCTCCAGCACCCAGCACAGCACCTGGCATGGAGTAATGCTTGATAAATATTAATACCACTGACTAATATTAATGGAAATGCTAAATTGCTTCCAACACACCTGGAGGGAATGTCTGTAAATGGATGCAAAAATTATCCTAATGGATTTCCCTCTTCAGAGCAGAGGCACGTTTCTGGTAGAAATGCAAGTAGGAAATACGTCACCACTGGCTGCACTTGGGGGATCTTGTATGTGTGCATATGCTTGTGTGTATTTGTGTATATATGTGTGTATGTGTAGACACATTGTGTGTGTGTTTGTATAATGTATAATGTGCATATGTGGAGGATGGAGGTAATTCTGTCATACTCTGCCCTTTCCCTTGGGACAGGGTCTCTCCCTGAGCATGGAGCTAGATCAGCAGCCAGCATACCTTAGCCATCCACCTGTCTCCATCTCCCTCCTGATCCTCCAGTGCTGGGTGGGATTCAGGTGAATGTACAGGCAATCTGCTTTTAAAAAAAAAATGTGGATACCGGAGTTTCGAACCCAAGTCCTCACACTTTGCAGCAAGCACTCTTACCCACAAAGCCAGCTTAACAGCCCCAAGCTCTTGACTTTTGAAGCCACTGAACTCTCAGGGACATTTGTTCCTGTGGTACAACCTTGCCTATCTTTGGGAGTGTGTGACTGGGGATACAAATGTCCTGAGAGGCCCTTCATGGTTGTTATCTCAGTCCAGACGGGGAAGAAAAATACTGCTGTTCTCAGTGGTAACCGATCAGCTGAATTCTACAAAGCAGAAGGTTTCTAAACAGAGCAGATAAGAGCAAAAAAATGACATCCATTTTAGCAAAATGAAACATCTTCATATTTCAAAATCCTGTGCTTCAGACAAGGGCTCTGATGACCACGGACTGCATTTATTTTGTGACCTCTGCAAATGTAGTACATGATGAGAGAGATTGCCAATCTGTAATAAAACATCTTTTGACCTATTTGTTCAAAAGTTATTTATTGAGCACCTATTCTGTACTGGTTCTCAGTATGATTTATCAGAGAAAGAGGAGAGTGAAAATTCCCACTGGCCTGGAGTTTACATCCAAGGGAGACACATGTGATAAACAGCCAACACAGCACATAGATAAAGAGGAAAACATGTCAGAAAGTTACAAGTGAAGAAAAAAATATAACTGGTTTTAAAAGGGGGTAGCCAAGAAAACGAGACCAGAAACACAGAGAAGAATGCTACTCTTCCAAATGAGTAGTCAGGAGTGTTCCTATTGAAAAAGTGACTTTTGAGGAAAAAAAATGTGAAGGAGAGGGAGAGGGATAGAGATTCAATAATCAAGGGAAGGGAAATATTGCCTTGCTTTAGCCCTGGTACGGGGACAAGTCTGGTGGTGTGTAGAAATATCCTCTGAACTGATCTTGAACTTCTTTCTCTTTAAGACTCAGGAAGTAAACAATTCACAAGTTCCAGAACGTCCTGAAATTTACAGGATCATAAAGTTTTACCACTCCCAGGTTGCATAAGTGGTAAAGACCATCAATGTCAGGTCTAATCTGCTGAGCAAGGCCTACAGAGAGCTCCAGGGTGCCAGTCGTTATGAAAAGCCCAAGCCAGTGGAGAGCCAAAAGGAAGAATTGGAAACTGAGCCCCTGATTTAAGCATGGTAGGAATCTGGGTTGAGTATCACTTCTTCAAGTGGTCCCCAAACTCCTTCAGCTGGGGTGCATGTCAGTATCATTCTAGCTATGATTCACCTGAGTGTGAACCTCAGAGAATTGCGGATATCTCTAGAGGGGGCCTCAGGAGATGGGAGGTTTAGAATGTCCTGGAAATGGGGCTCTAGCTGACAGAACCTTAGATGCAGGCCTTTGAAAGTTGTAGTCCAGTCCCACTTCCGGCCCCTTCCTGTCTGTGTCCTGCCCATCGAGATGTGGAGAGTCACCATCATGTATTTCTGCTGCCATGCCTTCCAGCCACAGTGCCTTCCCCTACTGCGATAGACTGCCATAGTCAATATCCTATTGCTATGAAGAGACATCATGACCACATAATTCTTGTAAGAGAAAATATTTAACTGGGGCTGGCTCACACTTTCAGAGGTCTAGTCCATTATCAACATGGCAGGAAGCATGGTGGCACATAGGCACAAGGAGATGGAGAGGTAGCTGAGGGTTTTACACCCAGATTCATAGGCAGCATGAAAAAGAGTGAGCCTTTGGGACCAGTTTGGGCTTCTGAAGCCCCAAAGTGCCCCACCCCCAAGTGATGTACTTCCTCCAGCAAGGCCACACCTCCTAATTCTTTTAAATAGTGCCACTCCCTGGTGACCAAGCATTCAAATCTATGAGCCTATGGGGACCATTCTTATGTAAACCACCACATTTCACACCCTGGTCCCCACAGCCTTGTAGCCATATCGTAATTTAAAAAATGCATTCAGTCCAACTTGAGAAGTCCCTACAGTCTATAACAGTCTCAACACTGTTTAGAAGTCCAAAGTTCAAGGTCTCCTCTGAGTCTCTTGACTGTAACTCCCTAAAAAATCAAAGTAAAAAAGCAGATCACATACTTCCAAAATACAATGGCACAGGCTATACATTACCATTCCAAAAGGGAGGAAAGAAAGCATCAGAAAATATTAAAGGGAAATATTAAACCAAGACAAGACCTAAAACCAGCAGGGCAGACTCCAAACTCTGCATCTCCATGTCTGATGTCAAAGCTCTTCAGATCTCCAGTTCCTTTCAGCTTTGTTGACTGCAGCTCACTTCTTTTTCTTGAGCTTGTTCCACAGTCTGTTATCAGGTCTTCTCAGCAGGTGTCCCATGGTTCTGGCATCTTCATTATTTTGGGGTCTCTAAGGCAATTCAAGCTTAGCCTTCACAGCTTCATGCAGTGGCCTCTCTGGGGCTCCATGCTGGGACACCCCTGCCACACACTTGGCCTCAGTGGCTTTTCTCAGCCGTGGAGGGCGAGTCCACAACTCTTTCCTTGTATCCTTGACTCTCAAACCAGAATCACATGGCCAAAGCCGCCAAGTTCTGCAGCTTGCTGTGGCTGGGACATGGATCCTTTTTTCAAACACATTTTTGTTAGCTTTCTGTTTTCAGTGGTTTCTTCTACTGTTTAAACTTTTCTTTAAGTCTGTTTTACAAGTTGGAAGCTTGGCTGGGTAGGGTCTTGTCTTGAGGTCTCCACTCCCTTTATTCCATTTAGCATCGGATTTTTTGAAAATTTTTTGAGCACTGGACTTAGCTCCGTTATACTTCCTGATGTTCCTTTTCTTCTTAAACCATACATTTTTTATTTTTTTCAGTTTGTTCTTTTTCTTTATAGATCTGCAAAAGAGTCACCACTAATAACCACACTACACAAATGATACTAGGCTGTCTTGAAATCTCCTCTGCCAATGTCATTAACCCAAAGCTCTTCAATTAAGCCTCAGGTACATTTCTTTGGACAAGGGCAAAAACCAGTCACATTTTTTGTTAAAATAGCACATGACTGGTCTCCAGGCCACACAGTAATATTCTTCCCCCTTGAAACTTTTTTTTTTTTTTTTGGTTTTTCAAGACAGCATTTCTCTGTGTAGCTCTAGCTATCTTGGAACTCACTCTGTAGACCAGGCTGGCCTCAAACTCAGAAATCCTCCTGCCTCTGCCTCCCAAGTGCTGGGATTAAAGGTGTGCACCACCACGCTCGGCTCCCTTTGAAACTTCTTGAGCGGGCCACCACAGTTCAACCATCTTCAGCACTACTGTCTTTGATGTTTCTACTAGGAGAGCTGGTTAAGAACCATTCAACCAGTTCAACTGCTTCCCTAATCCAAATCCCCAGTGTCCATATTCTACCAACAAGCAGCATGGCCGGTGTGTCACAGCAGTGCCTAACTCCCTGGCACCCACTCCTATGTTAGTCAGTGTGCTACTGTTGTGAACAGACACCATGACCACAGCAACTCTTACTAAGGAGAATGCTTAATTGGCTCTTCATCACAGTTTCAGAGGTTTGGTCCATTATCATCATGGCAGGAAGAATGGCGGCACTCAGACAGACACGGTATGCAGCAGTAGCTGAGGTGTCTTCCTCCGGATTCACAGGCAGCAGGTAGAAGAGAGACTCTGGGCCTGGCATGGGCTTCTGAAACCCCAAATCCCACCCTCAGTAACATACTTCCTCCACCAAGGCTACACCTTCAAATCCTTTTAAACAGTGCAACTCTCTGGTGACTAAGCATTCAAATCTATGAGCCCATGGGAGCTCTTATTCAAATCGCTTCACAGGCTTCCCCTGAAACTGGGAGCTGAGACAAACCGCTTCCTCCCACTAAGTTGCTTCTGTTTGTCAGGAATTTGGCTACAGTGACTAGATTAAGAGCAATACACAATTGTTTTTCCAAAGAATTTTATTTTATTATTTATTTATGTATATGTGTGAAATGTGCCTGTGTGTGAAGGTGCCCTCAGAGGCCAAACTAGGGCATCATATCCCCTAGAGCTGGAGTTACAGGAAGTGTGAGTCACTTGGCATAGGTGCTGGGCACTGAACTTGGGTCCTCTGGAAGAACAGCAGGTATTATTAACTAATGAACTATCTCTCTAGCTTCATGATTTTTTTTTTTTTTGAGACAGGATCTCATGCAGCCTGGGCTAGCCTTGAACTTACTAAAAGCTCAGGGTGATCTTGCCTCCACCTCAGGGTGCTGGAATTCTAGGTGTGTACCACAATGCCCACTTCCTGTAGCACCAGGGATAGAACACAGACCTTCCTGAGTGTGCTACAGTCCCAGCCTTGAAGATGGAGGGATATTTGGCCTTCTGTTACAAGCTCACATCATCATGCTGAAGAGCCTTAGAGACACTGAAACTAAATGTCTTCTTATATACAGCAGAGACTGAGAGAGCCAGGTCCAAAACCCAGTTCTATCCTCCTTCCGTCTTAACTGTGACCTCCTGGGCATCGAGGACTTCCTGTGTATTGTGTGTTTGCAGACCTCCCTTGCTTTTCTGGCTCAGGAAGAAAGAACTTCTGAGTGTCCCAACTGCCATCACCCCCTACATCTGCAGACCCAAGGTGTGCAGGTGCTGTCCTTGTGTTCCTAAGCAACATGGTAGCATGTCTGATGGGAAGATGTATGTGAGAAATACCCAAACCATTTAAAAAAAATCTAAAGGTGAGAACATCGGTAGAGTTTGATTCTTGCAGAGAAATCCGATCCCTTTCTCCTATGCTTCTGTCTGTTTTCCTGTCTCATCTCTTTCCACTTCTCTACCCACTCAATGATTCCACCTTCTGCCCTTGTGAAGTTTGATAATAATGGCATCCCATGGTTCTGTGGTCAGTCACTGATCCCCGTGTGTAGTTCTCTTGTTCTCAGGTAGTCTGCACAGGAAATCCTTTGTGTGTCCCTGTGCTTAGAGTTCTTAGAGAGTTCTGGAACACTTTCTTGTTCCTTCCTATGATATCTGAGATGTAATCCACAGCCTTGTATATGTTAGGCAAACAGTGTACCACTGACCCAGCCCCTCACTGGGGGATTCTAGGCAGGGGCTCTACCACTGAGCCATGCCCCAGCCCCTCACTGGGGGGATTCTAGGCAGGTGATCTACCACTGAGCCACACCCCAGCCCCTCACTGGGGGATTCTAGGCAGGGGCTCTACCACTGAGCCACACCCCCAGCCCCTCACTGGGGGATTCTAGGCAGGGGCTCTACCACTGAGCCACGCCCCAGCCCCTCACTGGGGGGTTCTAGGCAGGGGCTCTACCACTGAGCCACGCCCCCAGCCCCTCACTGGGGGGTTCTAGGCAGGGGCTCTACCACTGAGCCACGCCCCCAGCCCCTCACTGGGGCATTCTAGGCAGGGGCTCTACCACTGAGCCACACCCCTAGCCTCTCCCTGGGGGATTCTAGGCAGGGGCTCTACCACTGAGCCACGCCCCCAGCCCCTCCCTGGGGGATTTTAGGCAGAGGCTCTACCACTGAGCCACGGCCCCAGCCCCTCCCTGGGGGATTCTAGGCAGAGGCTCTACCACTGAGCCACGCCCCAGCCCCTCACTGGGGGATTCTAGGCAGGGGCTCTACCACTGAGCCACGCCCCCAGCCCCTCCCTGGGGGATTCTAGGCAGGGGCTCTACCACCGAGCTAAAGACTCAGACATCTGGTATGAACACTTGCAGCTTGGGCTCAATATTGATCTTGACTTTTATCTGTGAACAGCAAAACAAAAGTGATGCTTTGAATCAGAGAAGGGACTTAAGGGGCTCTTGGGGGTCTAAGAGCCAAGTTTGGAGGCTGCTTGGCCACCGACAAGGTCATTAAGCCACACTGGGTAGCAGCTGCTGCGGCTGCTACTTGGGGTCCCCAAGGCATCTGCTAGCTTGAGCCCTCCTATCCCCCATAGTGGGAGCTGCTGGCACTGCTGGCACTGCTGGCACTGCTGGCACTGCTGGCTTTCAACATGGGATGCAGCTGATTTTTTTTGCAGTCATTCTGGGCAGGAGGAGACCAGTGAGGTTCATTTCTTGGCTTTTTCTGGTTCCCATCTCAAAGCCCTCCTGTGGGCACTGATGGCTGGATTTGAGTCAGAGGCATCAGAGCACACACAACTGCCCAGGGAGGATGAAAGATGGGACATAGCAGTTTCCAGACATCCTGATAGAAGGACCAGCAATTGTGTCTGAGCAGAGGCAGAGTCCCAAACCTACACAGGAGAGTTGGAGGCTCGGGGGACAGTAACATTCACAGTGAGATATGAGAATGCACATGCCTGAGACAGTAACAGTGTGACAGTGCCCCTAAAAGCACAGCTATGGCCCTATTACTTCCTTACACTAAGGTCACTGGTGCGTCCAATGCAAGTCAGCCCCACCCCAGTCCATCCTCCCAGGCTGGGCTCCCACAGTGACCTCTAATGGTGGCTCCACTCACCTGCACTGGGCCACTCTGAATCCGTGGGCTCCCTGCTTTTGTTTGCCTGCTATTCCCATGGCCAGGAATTCTATCCTCCAATGTATTCAAGGTCCACACACAGAAGTTTTCTTCCATAATGACAGTGTTGCTGATTTCTTGAGCCAAGAAATGGTAGCCCTTGCTACCCTGGATTTCTACCTAGAATTCAATTAGCCACAGCTTGCCCCTTCCCTCATTGAAGAATACACTTTGATGCTAAGTTAAATGCACTTTTCTTAGGGAGATGAAAATAACAACCTGTTCACCCGAGATGGGGGGGGGGGGCGATGGCAGAACAAAGAAACACAAGTTTAGCTTGGTGAATGAATGAGTTTATTGGTCCAAGCCCAAGTAACAAGGGGCTACCTATAGGAGCATGGTCAGATACTCAACTATAAAAATACCCTCCCCTGAGCAGCAACTGACAGCCTGATAGATCCTTGAGGAGAGACAGAGCCTGAAGATTCCTTTTCCCCTAATAACTGTCTATATCTCAGAGAGGGGCTTTGGGTTTTAAGAACTTCAAACACACAAATTGTTGCTTCACAAGGTCCCTGAAACAGAGGCTCTGCAGACCCCCGAGCTGACTCTGCCACAGCAGCTCATGACCCAGACAATCAGATGGCCTCAGTGTCCTTGTCTGACTCTTGGCATTGTCGCTTTGCCTGGTAAGGCAGGCCCCACGTCTCCAGTATGTTTCTGTCTTACGGGGATCTCAGAAAACCTGGGGCTGGGGAGGTGGTTCAGTCTGTGACATGCTTGCCACCAAAGTGTGAGGACCTGAGTTTGACACCCCCTCCCCAAACTCACATAAAAATCTAGGTGTGACAGGGTGTGTAATCCCAGGGGTGGTGGGATGGAAGGAGATAGGTTGATTCCTGGATGCTTGCTGGTCAGCCAGCTTAGCCTACAGGTGTGTTTCAGACCAACAAGAGAGCCATTTATTTCTGTTGCTGTGATAAAATATTCTGAGGAAAAAAAAAAACCAAGTTAAATCTGGCTCAGAGCTACAGATTAGGATGCAAGTTAAGGCAGGAACTTAGCCCAGCTCCTCAGCATCACAGCTTCCATCAAGAGCAGAGAAAAAGGATTTGGGTCGCCTGCCTGCTTGCCGCCTCTACTCTGTTTTCTTCTCTCTCACACAGTTCCAGGACAAGCCCTTGAGATGCTACCATCCATATTTTAGATGTGTCTTCCCACCCCGATTAACAAGCAAAATAGTCCCCTCAGATAAATGCTCAGGCTGCCTGATGTAGATAATTCCTCGTTAAAACTCTCTTCCCCCGTGATCTTAGGTTGGGCCAAGTAAAGAATTAATCACCACAATGCTTCAAATGAAAAGTGGAGAAAACCTGGGTGGGATTGGACACCCAGTGTTGTCCTCTGACCTCTATATACATGTGCATGTGCGCACGCGCGCACACACACATGCACCTACACCACATGAACATACAAACACACATACAGATACAGACACACATACACATGCACACACACACAGACACACAGACATGCACATACACACACATCTACCCACACCACATGAATATGAGCACACACACAGACATACAGATACAGACACATATGAACACGAAAGCACACACATATAGACTCACATACATGTACACACACAAACACACAAAGAACTGCATACACACAAACATGAACATGAGCATACACGCATAGACACACACACAGATACACAGACAGACACACAGGCATACACATGTACACACACGTCTCACACCACATGAACATGAGCACACACACATACAGACACACAGAACCTGACACACATATACATGCACACACACAGAGATACAGAAACACACACATGCACACACACAGAGATACAGAAACACACACATGCACACACATTTACCCACACCACTTGAACATGAGCATATACCCAGACACACACACACAAACACACACACACACACACACACACACACGTGCACACGTGCACACACACAGACAAAATACTGCAAACACACACACACATATACACACACACCCCTCAATCAGCCTTTGATGCACTCTGCAGAGATAGAAAGTTAGAGAGAAAATTAACTCTGGGGTCAGGTTCAAGGTAGTATGGTGGGCTTCTGCTCCAGTGGGAATTAGGGGCAAATCTTACTGTGAATTGAGCTCTCAGACTGTTACAGTTTGAGCGTGAAATGTCCCCTGCAGGATCCTAGATTTGACCACTTGATCTCCAGCAGGTGGCGCTGTGTTAGAAGGTTGTGGACTCCGTGGCCGGCTAGCAGAAATGGGTCACTGTGAGCAGACCTTGCAGGTGACATGAGCTTCTGTTTCCCACCACCACCGCCTTTGCTCCTGGTTCACCAAAATGTGAGGCGCTGAGGCTGGAGAGATGGTGCATGTATTGTCCAGATTGTTCTGGAGGCAGCTCTCTCTCTTTCTCTCTGACTCCCTCCTCTGGCCTCCTTGGGTACTGCACTCACATGTATACAACTACATCCAGACACAAACATGTATAATGAATATGTATGAATACATACACACATATGTAGGCTTATATGTTTCAAAACCTACTTTCAATAAAGGTCCTTAAACACTTCAAACCTTTCCTAGCCCACCATCCAAAGATAGGAGAGAAAAGATGGTAAATAGGACAAGGGGACGTGAACCTGTTTAGGAGTCGTTCTTTGGGGCAATTCCAATCCCTGTTGTCAGGATACCAGCAGTCCAGTTCAGCAGTGCCAGGATAGCAAACATGACTCAGCAGTGGTGGCACAATCCAACAGAAACAGCCAGGCTTCCGCTGAATTAGCACTGGTCAGTGGGAACGATCAGAACCAGTCGGGATGCTAGGAGAAGTTCTCTGCTGTGCCTCTCTTAATGAAGTGAAGATTAGTGAAGACATGAGACCAACAAAGTGTTGCAAAGCCAGCTATGCCAGAGCCCCATCACTGTCTGTTGAGTCCTATTTATTCTCTCTCCAAACATCACAGGTCTAGCCTCAGCAAAACACCCCGTGAGTCTGTATCACATGACAACACCAGAAACTTTCACTTCATACACACACACACACACACACACACACACACACACACACACACTGTGGTCCAAGCACAGAGCAAAATCTGACAAGGCTATGACATGCCTTACCGAAAAGTGTACAAGGTAGTTAAACTCCACTGAGTTAGCTACCTTGCGTTCAGTGTTAAGGATCAACAGTATGCTTAAATACACGTGAGGCTCAGTACGTACCTTTCAGGTTGATTTAAATGCTGCAACTGGATGCCTGTGGGACTGTAAGCCTGCATCTTTCCGAGGGAGGTGGCTGGACATCTGGTAGTGATTGACAAGGTAGAAAGCAAGACCTGACCCCTGACCCCTGAGGGGATTCTCTGACTTTCACCCGTGTGCCATGACCTGCCTGTACTCACACTCACACATATCATACACAACACAACATACACACACACTGTGATAAGAAAAATTATAGGAACTGGACTTGCTGGTGCATATCTTTCATCTCAACACTCAGGAGACTAAAGCGGGGTGTGTGGGGGAGGGAGTCACGATCTTGAAACAAACAAAACCAAGATGGAGTGCGTCACTCCTTGGGCTGCAATCTACACTCAAGTGCAGATGGCATCAACTTGCTTATTTGTTGCCATGGCAACAATGATGTTCCCTCACCTTCCTGTTCACACGGTGTGAGATCAGGAGTAAGATGTTTGCTGTGTAATTGAGGGGATGCTGGTTCAAATCCCTAGAGGGCATGCAAAAACTGAGTATGGCAAAGTGTCTGTAAACTTAGTATCAGGGCATCAGAGAGGCAGGCAGATTCCTGGAGCTCGCTGCAGCCAGCCTGTCCCATTTGGTGAGCTTCAGGTTCTGTGACAGAAACATGGAGGGTGATGGAAGAATGTGTTGGACAGCCACATGCACACTTATGCACCCTCAGCAGTGCCCCCCCCCCACGTGCATACACACACATCAATCAGTCAGTCAACCAACCAACCATCCAACGAACCAACCCATCAATCAATCATCGCAGTCAGTCAATCAATCAAGAAAAGAGAGGAAGCGAAAGGAAAAGAAACCAGCCGCATCTCTCCATGAGCCCCTTCCCTGCCCCAGCAAGAAAGAAAGACACATACATCGCTTGCACCCTGTAGACCAAGGCAGATCCACAGTGAAGGACCATGGAAGAAGGAGAAATACATTTTGCATTACTGAAGCATTTATTTGAAGACCTAATTAACTCAGAGAATGAGACAAATTCCAGCTGATTGATTCAACAGACACCATGGGAGCTGGCTGCTGACCTCTGAGGAGCACAGACCGACCAATCAGAGTGCACGGGAACGGCTCCTCAGCAAATGAAATGTGCTCAGAGCTTGGCTTTCTGCTGGGCGTGAGCGATTGTTAATCTGAGCGCAATAAAATAAGAACGGCACATAAACAATGCTCAGTGTCTTAAAAAATGAAACCATTAGTGTAACGGCACCTGCTGCTCGTCCTTCCTCTGAAACAGGTGACAGATGCCTTCTCCAGGGCCAATTAGGATCTTCCAGTACTTGGGCAAGAAATGCCACTTATTATTAGGTGACACCGTGATGCTAAAGACACTTAGAAATAAAACCGCAGCCTAATCATTTGGCTGAGTAAGCCTCCCTAGCGTTGGCAGCTCATATATTTGGTGAAAATTCTTCTTTTTTTACAAGGGCTGCATCTCCATTTGCTATTTATTATTGTGTGTGCGCAGTCGCGAGACCCAGAGCATCCATCCATAACTGAGTGTGCTGGGAGTGTCTCGGAGATCTGCAAATGAGTTAGTCTCATCTCTGGGTCTCCTGTTCTGCCTGGCTTGTGGGATACAACCTCTGGATTGTCCTAGTAACAGTGGCTTCAGAATTCCAGTTAGGACCAAGATATCCATGGGTCACCTGTTGGGTCCCCAAAAGGTGGCTTGATTGTCCTTAGGAGACCTTCAAATCAAGAGCTCATTGGATGATTCTTTGCACATGAATGTGTGTTCATGTGTGTGCATGTGCATGTGCATGTGTGTGCTTGCATGTGTGCGTACAGGCCATGGGTCAGCCTCAGGTGCTTTTCCTCAGGCAAAATCCACGGTGGTTTTTGTTGGGTCAGAGTCTTTTGTTGGCCTTGAGTTTGTCCAGTAGGCTAGGCTGGCCTACAAGCCTTGGGGATGCCCCTGACTCTGCCTCCCAGTACTGGGACTACAAGCATTCACTCCTAAACCCCACGTCTACACCCCCTTTCTTTAAAGAGGGGTCCTCAGGTCCCGTCCTAAGACTTGTGAACAGTAAATTAGTATTTAAGTAATTTTCAGAGTTCCTAAGCTTGCTTTTTTTTTTTTTTTTTTTTTTTGAGGCAGGATTTCTAGACCAGGCTGGCCTCGAACTCGCAGAGATCCACCTGCCTCTGTCTCCAGAGTCCTGGGATCAACACCATGCACCACCACTCCATGGTCCTAAGCTTGCTTTTGAAAGGAGGTTTGCTTTATTATTTTAAGTCCTGTGTGTGAGTGTCTGTGGGTGTTGTGTCATGTCATAAGGACAGGTGCCCACGGAGGTCAGGGGAGTCAGAGCTCCTGAAGTCGGCTTTACAGGAGGTTCGAAAGAGAACCTGATATGGGAGCTTGGGTCCTCTGCAAGAGCAGTTCATGTGACTTGGTGAGACCCTGTCTCAAAATAAAATTAAACAGAGCACTCAGGGAGTGAGCTGGCAGCATCGTGCTTGCCTTGGCAAAGGGAGAAATCTGGGACACCTCTGCATTGCTGGGGGTAAGAGGTAATGTGTGGAAAACAGGCAGCTCCAAGATGTTAAGTGGGGAGTCACCAAGGGATCCCACAGCTCTGCTCAGAGATACCCCATGACAGCAGGAAATTCCACACCCAGATACCTTCAGAAACTTCTTCAGTAGCATCAGGAAGGTGAAACAACCACATGTCCATCAGCAGGTACAATGCTGAACAGCAGGAGCCTCATTTGTGCAGGGCTAAATAAAATGAATCACAGACATGCCACATGCTGAGTTGTGGGAGTCTGTCATGAATGAAAGAAATGCTCTGGGAAGAGCAGCACCTCTGACCATAGCTCATGGAAGGCTGATTTACTGATGAAAACTTCAGGGACTGTGGGGAAGTTGGGATGTTGCAGGTCCTGGAGCCTAATTGCAACTTCTCTTGGGCTAGCCTCAGACTTATCAATACTGTCCTTGCCCATCTCTGTCTGACCTAATGTCTTGGGACTAACAGGTGAAACCTTTCCAAACAGGCTACCAGCTTCTACCCAGCAAAAGACTACGGCTGCCATCAGAGATCATCTGAGCATATAGTTGAGAGTTCTCCTCTTTGCTGTAACCTCCCGCCTAGGTTTTCAATGTATTTGAGAAATATCTTGATTCACGACTTTCCTTGCTCTGTTTATAAAAATTTCACCAAATGCTGCCGCGTTGGAGCACGGAATTTGGGCAACTGTGAGTCTGTGTCCCTGGGCTGTGATTGCTCAGATTTGGCTCCAGAATAAACTCCTCTTATCTCCTTTGAGGTGTGAGTGCTTTTTAGAAAGTTTTATTTTACCTGTACTGTTTATTTATATCCAGCCTTGAGCCATCAGGTCTATAGAGACAGCGGACCAATAGTGACTCAGGGTGGGGGTACGAAGTCAGGGCCTTTTTCCTGGATGTCAACTGTTATATAAATGTCTTTGTTGATGGTTGAGAAGCTGTGTGAACATGCTAAGTCTGATACCTACACACTGGAAATGCTAAGTTGGGTTACATCTCGAAAAATCCATTAAAATCTACTTTCCATCTTAGCTGATTTATCTCATTTCTAAGGTGTGCGTGCGCATGTACGTGTGTGTGCACATGTGTGTGTGTGTGCACACGTGAGTGCATATGTGTTTGTATGTGCGCGCGTGCACGCGTGCTTGCTCATGCCTCCTGTGTGCACACGCAGAGGCCAGAGGTTACCCTCAGGTGTTGTTCCTCAGGAGCAATCTAACTTGTGTTTTGGCCTGGGTCACTCACTGACTTGGCGCTCAATGAATGAATCAGGTAGGCTGACGAGTGTTCCTTCCCAGTGCAGTGTGTCACCGTGCCCAGCTTTGTTTACACGGATTAGCGAGTTGTCCTGGGATCCTCATGCTTGCATGACAAGTCACCTGAGCCACCTACTGGCTTTCATATCACCTCCTTACTGTGTCTTACAATAGCAGCCGTCATGGTCATTGGCTGTAGCCATGAGAAGTGCCACTGTTGACCTTATAGTCTGTACTCACACAGATCCTGCTGTCTTGGTTTGGGGTCTTCCTGGCAAGCTTGTATTTTGGCACATACTATGCTGGCTTTGGCTGGATAGTCTCACAGAGAGCGTGTCACAATGTGTTAAAATGACTGACGGCTAGTAAGTGAGTCTACAGCAGGATATGGAAACTCCAGACAACTTCAAAACTTATCCCATGTTCACGTGCCTCTTCTAGAAGTTGCCATGGAAACAGACGCCTGCTGAAGGATGCTGCTTTGGTTCATGGATCTGGGGTACCGTTTCACCATGCCCTAGTTCTCTGTGAGTCAAAAAACTGTGTTTTTCTCCTGTCTGTGAACTGTCCTGCAAAACAACTGCAATCTGGGGTGTCCATGAAATCAGAGTCCATTGACCACTGGTGGACTGGTGGTGCACACCTGTAACACCAGCACTTGGTGTGGAGGCAGGAGGATTGGGATTTCGAGGTCATCCTTGGTTACATGGTGATTGTGAGACCATCTGGGGCTACATTAATTCTCATTTTAAAAACAAACAAACACACAAACAAACAAACAAACAAACAAGCAAACAAACAGATTATAGGGGCTTCAGGAGCTGGATCAACCTGCAACGTGCTTATTGTATGAACATGAGTACCCACGGTCAGATCTCTAGCCCCGTATCAAAAGCTGGGGGTTCCAACGTGTACCTGTGACCTTATGGCTGGAGAGGCAGAGGCAGGAGGATCTCTGGAGCTTGTTGACCTCTGGCCCCTGTGAGGGTTCATGATTGGCTGAAGAATGATACCCTAGACTCAGATAGTATGTAAACACAAAGAGTGTGTTATTCTGCACAAGCCCAGCATGCTGGGGACATTACCAAGACAGAGAGACAACCAAGTGAGCTCGAAGGCCTAATCTAAAGTACACTAGGGCATTCTGGAGTAGGTGGGCTTTATCTTACTCCATCCCTAGGGACATTCCATTACCGGGGCGTGGGAACTGGAAACTGTTGCTGAGGAAGTATCCGAGGAGGTTTGGAAACCACTGCTGACCCATTGTCTTTGCCTCAGGCCAGGTGGCAGGGCAGCTTCTGAGGCCTGAATTTGCCTGGAATTGCCCAGTTCTTGGAAACAGAGATTTAGGAATAGTCTCCTTAACTGCCAATTTGAAGCCTGTCATAGAATCAGCCCAGCCCTTACATGTATATATGCGCGCGCGTGCACACACACACACACACACACACGCACACACACACACACACACACACACACACAAACATTTCCCCCCCCCCACACACACACCCAATTTAAAAACAAAACAATAACAAAAAAATAATGTCCTCTGTTTGGGTGACTGGGTGCCACTACTCAGGGCTCACTTTAGAGCAGTTGTTCCCAACATGTGGGTTGTGACCCTCACAGGGTCACATATATATAAGATGCCTTGCATATCAGCATTTACATTACAGCTCATAGTAGCAGGAAAATTATAGTTATGAACTAGAGTGAGATAATTTGACTGTGTGTGGGCGGTCCCCACAGCTCGAGGAGCTGTATTAAAGGAGCGCACCGTTAGGACTGCTGAGAACTGCTGTGTTAGTGAGACAGATGCAAATTGGAGTAGGGACCTCCTCCAACCTTGGCGCCCATATTGGCACTTGTGCCTAACCTGGTTTGAGTTTCAGTTCTCTGGTGGTGTGCACAAACATCTGGTGTGATGGGGAAATGCCACCTTGGAACTGGGTCACAAGCCAACAGCCAGCACACCTTCACCAGGAGTCATGGCGGAGCTCTTGGGCCAAGATGCTGTTGGGTTGGGTTCTGCCAACATCTCTGTGCCTGTGACTTTCTCCTGAGCCCTCTTCAGGGGCACAGGAGGAGCCCAGCGGCTGCAGGCTATTTTGGGTTTCTCCAAACACTTAGAATTTGAAATGAGAGTTTAAGGACCAAATATGTAAATCTGAGCTCAGACTGCATCTGGTTGTTAAGATCACTTTGCTGTGTTTGGCTCTATGGAGTTCCCCTAATCTTTATTATTTGGGCCTCAGGTGTCTGCCAGCCCCATCAAACTCCCTTATGAGGAGTGGAGGTGTAGCCTGGCTCTCCCCACTAAGATTTTGGAGTTTCAAGCTTACATTTGCCCATTAGCACATCTTCACTGTGGAGAAATTTGGGTCTTTTTTTTTTTTTTTTTTTTTTTTTTTTTTAATCATTAAGGGCAGACTGTGGTCCTTTGCTGTGATCATGCTGACTGCCAAAGGGGACAGAGAAGGGCGGAGCTCGGCCAGAGAGTGCAGGCCTCTGATAGCTCGCACCACCTGCCCTGAGAGCTTGCCTGCCTGTGAATTGCTTTCCGGATTTTAAAACACAGCATCTCCAACGTTGCACCTGCTTTCTAGCCAGCAGTGATAACTGGCTCTGATGGAAGTCATGCAGGTTATTGCCTGGAAACCAGAAAGTAAAGAAAACCCATTAAAATGTTAGCTTTGTTTTGGTTTTTTTTTTTTTGTTTTCCCGGGTAGCAGGATTTGGCTTTTATCTCACACAGAAAATGAGCTGGAAATGAGCTCCAGGCCCCTCTGTTACAGTCTACAGGTCGGCCGCTATTTGTTTAGTTAAGATTTTTTATGGGATAGTTTTGTCTTCATAGACGTGTTAAATATGATGTCTTGGTCTTCCTCCCTCTCATCTCCCTCCCGCCCTTAGTCCCCCTCCCTTCCTCCTTTCCTCTCTGCTGCTTCCTTCCCTTCCCCTCTCACTTTTTCTCCTTTCCTCTTTTCTTCCCTCTTTTCCTTCCTCCCTCCCTCCCTCCTTCCCTCTCTCCCTCTCTCCCTCTCTCCCTCTCTCCCTCTCTCCCTCCCTCCTTCTCTTCATTTCTTCGTTTAACATGATTTCTGTATCCCAGGCTGCCCACAAGCTTGCTCTGTAGCGGAGGACGGTCTTGAACTCCTCCTAACTTCTGCTTCTAGGGCCCAGGTGCTGGGATCATAGGCAGGTGGCACCACACTGGGCATCATAGATGGGTCCTCACACATGCTGGGCAAGCACTGTATTGACTGAGCCACATCCCAGCCTACTGCATCTAGATCTTCTATGACATCAATATAGTGCTCTTAAGTTAATCAATCATGCATTTCCTACAATAAGAAAACTGTGTCTGAGCTGGCGAATTGGCTCACTCAGTAGAGACCCTTGCATGTGGAGATGGAGAACTGGGTTTGCTCCCCGGATCACACACTCGTGTGTGTGTGTGTGTGTGTGTGTGTGTACACATGTGTATGTGCAGGTGCCTGCTGAGGCCAAAAGGGGAGGCATCAGACCTAGGGCTGGAGTTAGAGGTGGTTGTGTGTCTCTCAGCATGGGTGCTGGGAACCTATTTATGGTCCTCTGAAACACTAGCAAGTAGTCTTAACTGCCGAGCCATCTCACCAGCCCCCAATACAAAGAAGAATTTATATCGATTTTTAAGGACTCAAAATATGCACAAAATCATAGAGAAAAAAAAAAAAACCCAAAAAAACCTTGCAGGCCACACCACCCGATGGAGGTTTCATATTCTGTCTGGCTTCTCTTGTTCTTCTTTTTAAATATTCCCTATGTTGAGTGAGGGCCTACTATGTGCCATGCATGGTCCCCCCCCCCTTTCCTCTGCCTTTGTCAATGCACTTATTTATCACTGGGTTAGGCTCCTCTGAGGGTTAAGGCTGCCTTCTGCTCATGTTTCATTCCACCATAGGATACATTTACCAAGCTCTCTTTGGCTCTTTACTTATTTGTACCTGCTGAGGCGTGTTCCCCTGCTGCCTGCTCCCAGTTGGTCATCTGTATGTGAATCTGTGTACCAATCTTTCAATCAATACCAAAACCTAGGCATGAGGTATATGCCTGTAGTCCCAGCATTTGAGAGGCTAAGACGGTAGGATTGTCATGAGTTCAAGGCCAGCGTGGAGTATCTAAGTTCAAGGTTAAGCTGTGCTACTTGCTGAGTTCAGAGACGGTCTGCTCCACAGAGTGAAACCCTGTCTTTAAAAAACTGCAGTTGGTGACTCTTCTCCACTAGTAACCTGCCCACCACTCTTGCACCGGGAAAGCCAGTGGGAAAGCCACCAAGTCAGTGTCACCTTTGTGTCACCTTTGTTTCGCCCCCCTGTGATCCAAGTGTGTCATTGGCGAAGACACGGAGTCTGTGATGTCTTCAGCAACAGGGTCTTGCCATCAAGCAAGAGCAATGGTGACACTTTGTGTTGCTTTTTAGGGGGCCTTTGGGACATGCCCTGTCTTAACAACTCAAGAGGAGGTGTTGCGTATAGGCTCTGGGCCTTTTATTTAACAAACCAGAGCTTCCAGGAGGAGTGTCAGCCCTGGTGTAGGAGACTCAGTTAAAATCATGTGTGTATGTGCATATATGTGGAAAGGCCCTTTTGTGGGTGGTGTCACCCCTGGGCTGGGGACAGCAAGCTGAGCAAGCCATGGGGAGTAAGTCAGTAAAGGACACTCCTCCATGGCATCTGCATCAGCTCCCGCCAGCCACCAGGTTCCTGCTCTGACTTCCTGGATGATGGACTACAAACTGAAAGCTGAAATAAACCCTTTCCTCCCCACGTTGCTTTTGGTCATTGTGGTGGTTTGAATATGCTTGGCCCGGGGAGTGGCACTATGAGGAGGTGTGGCCTTGTTAGAGGAAGTGTGTCACTGTGGGGGTGGGCTTTTGAGACCCTTCTCCTAAGCCATGTAGGAGCCTGCTCCAGGCTTACTATGGATGAAGATGTAGAACTCTCAGCTCCTCTAGCACCCTGACTGCCTGGATGCTGCCATGCTCCCACCTTGATGATAATGGACTAAACCTCTGAAACTGTAAGCCAGGCCCAGTTAAATGTTTGCTTTTAGCCGGGCGTAGTGGCGCATGCCTTTAATCCCAGCACTTGGGAGGCAGAGGCAGGCGGATTTCTGAGTTCGAGGTCAGCCTGGTCTACAGAGTGAGTTCCAGGACAGCCAGGGATACACAGAGAAACCCTTTGCCTTTATCAGAGTTGCAGAGGTCATGGTGTCTCTTCATAGTAATGGAACCCTAACTTTACTCACTGGGCATCTTCTCAGCCCTAGTTTTGATTCATAGTTTTGCAGTGACCATGGTCACATGATTCCATGGCATTGGGTCCTATGACAGGCAGAGCGTGACAGTGGGGGTTTCGGGGGTGAAGTAATGCTCACCTCAGGTCCCTATATAAAATCCTACATCTGATTCTCACAGTGTGGTCTACTTTATTGTGTGCTGGGAAGCTGTCCTGGTCAACTTGACCCAGTCTAGAGTCACCAGGCAAGAGGGACCCTCAGCTGAAGAACTGCCTTCATTGGGTTAGCCTGTAACCACGCCTGTAAGAACTTGTTTTGAGTGATGATTGATGTGGAAGGACTCAGCCCACTGTGGGCAGCACCATCACTAGGCAGTCGGGCCTGAGCTGGGTAAAAAGCTAGCTGAGCATGAGCCAGGAAGCCGCATCCCTCTGCGGTTCTGCTTCAGAGCCTTTCCTGGGTTGCTATGACCCTGGAGTGTAAGCCAAATGACCCCTTTCGTTCCCAAGCTGTTTTTCATCAGGGCGGTTTTTATCACAGCGGCAGAAAAGTAACTAATATAGAAACCATGCTTGGGAAACTGGCCGGGGTTACTCAGGCCAATCATGGCAGATGTGATTCAAAATGGCTGCCACCAAGCACTCACGAATCCATAGAGCCTCTGAGAAACGTGACACTTCAGCAGGCTAGGAGGGAAGAAGGGTTGGAGTGAGCAAGGGAGCTAAGACATAGGATGTGGGCCCTTCTGGGGAAGGGCGTGTTGGGGTGGGCTGCTTTCTGGGCCCAGGAACCAGGCTGGAGTGGGCCATGTTGGTTCCTGCAGGGAGGGGCTGGGCCTCCCGCTGGCCCTGGCAAGGCTGCGGCATTCTTTCTGGAGGATGAATGCAGAATTTTTAATGCCTACTGTGCCTGACCTAATGGAAAAAACGATTTAGTTAAATGGGTTCCAGGTGAGTCCCTTGATTGTGACCACGAGGAATTATGCAAAAGAGGACACAGACTCTGATCCTCTGTGGAGTGTGCCCTTGTGACTGCTCAATCTTCCTCGGTCCGCTGCTTGCTGGGGCTTCTGAAGCCATCCTCGGGGCCCGCCTCATTTGTTAGGCTTCGACCCCACAGTGAAGCCAGAATCCGGCTTGCTCATCACCACAGCTGGAAAATTAAATTTTATTTTCAACACATCTTTACCCTTCTTGCTGCTGATTTGCCTGGCTCCAAGCCAGTCTCCCCATAGCTTTGGTTTTAATATCTGGCCATAAACTCATCAGTGTTACAGCTGCTAGAAGCTGGTCCTGGTGTCACGTTCCTCAGTGCAGTTAATTAAATTGAGAGCACAGGGCGTGAATGGAGGTTATAAAACTCATTGGCCGAAGAGAAAGGGTTGGATGCTCTTGACCGGCAGCTGCGCAAACATTCTGGTTATTTATTTATTAACAATGGTGTCAATGAAGAGTGGGAGGATCCTGTCTGGTGTTGGTGGGAAGACCACACTGCTATGAACCTTTTAAACATCCTTTTAGCTCTTCTATCTTTAGATAGTTACCAAGGAAATGAAGATGTTGATCCACAAGAGACTTACAGACCAATGGGCATGGTGCTACTATTGATTTTAGCCCCCATTAGAGACAACCTAAGAGTCTGTCAAGAGAAGAATGGGCAGGCAGGATATGGTATGGCTTTGCAAGGCTGCTCAGTGCATGGTATGCCCATTCAGCAGTGTTCTTGGACTATGGTACATCCATATAGTAGGATTGTCAAACTGTGGTATGTTCATGCCATGGGGTTCTTGAATTATATACAACTCTATACAAATGGCTCCTTGGACTATGGTATATCTGGGTGGGATCCTAGGGCTGTAGAATATCCATCCAGTGTACATATCAAATTGCAGTATGCCCATAGAATCCTTAGCAATACAATTGAATAGAGACACAGTATACCCATGGAGAAGGATGGCATTCTATGAAGCTTAACCATCAGTAAGGTGAATCTCTAGCCATAGGAGCAGGAGCCATGGTCTCTGGTAAGTTGGAAATGGGCTGGGCAGGAACACAGTGGAGTTGTGGGTAGTGAGAACAGTGCTTATCTTGGCTGGCATGGTGTTTACTGACAGATACATTGCTTAGAACTCATCCAAGTATGCATTAAACACCCAGACACTCCTTTATATTTATAATCTTAAGAAATGTTCCATAACATCAACTAGAGACTAGAGTGTCCACGCTCACCCTGGTCTTTCAGGTTAGAACTGAAGCTCAGAAACTCAGACCGGAACTCAGAATCACAGTGAAGCCCATAGCTAGGGCTATCACCAGACTCTCCTTTGGGGGAGGTATGGGTTGAATACGAAATGCCCTCCATGGGCTCATGTGGTGAATACTTGGGGTTAGCCTATGGAGCTATTTTAGAAAGTTTAGGAGGCTGAGCCTAGCTGGAAGACACAGGTCAATGAAGGTTTACCCTTGAGTGCATTGTCTTGCTCTGACCTGCTCTCTTCACTCTCTGCCTCCAGTCCACCATGTGAGCAGCCATTTAGTTTCACCACATGCCCTCATCATGATGCTATGCGTGATCACACACAGCCCCAGAAGTCAGGGAAATCAAGTCAGCGTGGATTGAAAGCCCCAGTGCCATGAGCCACAGCGAATCTTTCCTCCCCTGAACTTGTTCTCTCTGGTTGTTGTCAAAGAATGGAAAAACCTAACACAGATGGCTGCCTACTGATCTCTATGGTCTTCACACACACCTAGATGGAGGATATAACCAATGGGGTGCATTAGGGGTGCGTTCTACACATTGCCTGGAGATGTCTGAAGGCACTTCTGTGGTCCCAGAGCCATTGAAACAATTATCGCCGCAACGGAACAGAGCTTGAGCCAAGTTGGGCTGAAGTGTCCCATATCTTGGATGTTATGATCTTGTGTTCACCAGCCTCTCCAGCTCTGTGACAATGGTGGTGGTGTTTTTTAAAAAAAATTCTCAAATGTTCTATTTTGCCAATAAGGACTTGGGAGCCAGATTCTTGGGTAAAAGCTCAGAGTTGGAGGAAGCATCCGGCTAACCATCTGCCAGAGCCAGCATCCCCAAAGGAAGTTCTCCTCCTCCATACCTTCTCTCAAACCCCTCAAACTGAGTGTCCTTCATTTCTACTTCCTCTTCCCTCCTCCTGACTTCCCCTTCCTCTCTATGGCTTCCCCCTGTGTTCACTCACTCCCTGTCACCTGGCTGCTTCCTCCACGCCTTGATCTATGGTTGACTTTACTTAATCCTGTTTACATTAAACAGAAAGCTCTTGGATTAAAGGTGTGTGTTGCAGCTGAGTCACACTACAGCTAGAAACAGGTTTTTCTAGTAAATAGCACAATCTCAGGGTTCATAGTGTGATCCAATACCCCACAGCATGGTGGGGTAGGGGATATGGCTTCTAGAGGACCATCCTCAGTGATGGTTCAGCCTCTCCTTTTTGGCACAGTCTGTTCCTATACCTATAGATGTCTCATATTGACTTAGTCCTTTCCAGGGATGGCCAGGTCCACATGGCCAACCCTCCCTAGAACTGTATCTGGCTCAGGGTGAAACATTCATGTGATAGAGACAATCCCCAATTGTATTTGTTCATGCTGTTTGAAAGTGGAAATTAGTTTGATTAGTTTGATAGTGAGTATGGGGCCCCTGTGATGCTATCAGTGCCTTTCTAAGAGGCTTGGAGCAGCATGAGTCTTCTGGGATGACTCCAGGTGGAACGTGGATGATTCTGATAGAGGAGATTCACCAGGGCCTGGAAGTCACCACTGACTTATCATGCCTCCCAAGGGACTAGGTGACATTCACAAAGTCCAGCTCTTCATCAGTGACACAAACCCAGGGAGTCTGAGCAGAGGGAAGAAGAGGAGGGCCCTTGAGGAGGGTCCCATAAGGTGTGGTACCCAGAGCAGAGCTGCACAAGGTCTTGGGAAATTCCTTAGTCCACATTCTGTGGCCATCACTCAACACCACAGGTTGTACTATTTATAAGTCTGGAGGCTTACACAGCTCATGGTTTGGGAGGCTGAAAGTCCAAGAAAATATCAGTGGCATCTGGTGAGGACCATCTTGTTATACCATGGCCAACTTTTTATGTGAGATCTGGGGAATTAAGATTCAGGTCTCCATACATGCTCAGTGAGTGCTTTCAATCATGGAGAAGTCTCTCTCCCCAGCCCTACGTATGCTACATATTACATATATTAATTGTATGTCTGGGAAGGTGCATGTGTGTCACTGTGTGGCTGTGGAAGTCAGAGGTCAAGCTGCAAGGGAGGATCCATACTTCTACCATGTGGGTCCTGGACATTCAGCTCAGAAAGGCAGGCTTGGCTGCAAGCTCTTTACCCGCTGAGCCATCTCGGTGGCCCCACATGTATTTCTTTTACACACCATATCTGAGTGCTGGATAAGACAGCTGGACAGAGTGATGCTGAGACCAGAGGTGATGAAGTTCCAGAGGACGCATGAATTATAAAGAAGACAGGAAAGCTGTTGACAGAACATTGTTTTTTAAGAACCTCGTTATTCACCGAAGACTATGTCATAAACAGACCAGCTGACCCCACCTGGGATGTGCAGAACATTCCGCTATACAGAGAAAGGCTTTACAAACGTCCCTTTGTTTGAGTTTTATTTTCGCCTGTAAAATAAAATACGTATTTTCATAGTATGTTTTATTATGCACATAATATATTCTCATGGCAGCTCATAGGCCGCTTCATAAATAAATAAACACACATACATTTGAGATGCTCGTTTGCAAAAAAAAAATTGTTGCTCACATGGGTGTGTGAGCCAAAGATCTTGGAGACCCTGAATTGTGCTGGATTTGGGTGTGATGGATTTGCCCTATTTAAAGTGACTATTTTAAAACCACGAGCTAATATATGCAGCGCTTGGTCTTGGTTGTGGGAGCTGGTGTCCTTGTTCCTCAGCTTCGAGCTTCCCAATGTATTTGCCGGTATTTGACTTCACACTGTACCCACCATGGCCCCAAGTAGAAGTTGGCTCCATGAGGTTCCTTTGGGGTGAGGGCTCACAGGAGGGGCAGCTTATTAGGGTTTTAAATATGGCCATGGGGGAGGGGTGCAGCTGGATCAATGGCTCAGAGACCAGAGTACTGGCCACACTGAGAGAGGGAAGTGGGCACGGGCTCCCTCCCCCAATCAGGATGCTTTTTGCAATGGATTCCTCTTGGCACTGTGTATATCAGCAGCTCTCAATCTGAGGGTCGCGGCCCCTCTGAGGGGTGAACACCCTTTTATGGGGGTCATCTAAGATGCTCAGAAAGCACAGATATTTACATTATGATTCATAACAGTAGCAAAATTACAGTTATGAAATAGCCACAAAAACAATTTTATGGTTGGGGTCACCACAGCACGAGGAGCTGTATTAAAGGGTCGCAGCATCAGGAAGGCTGAGAAGCACTCATGTGTATCCATCTGCCACACTCCAGGGTAGGCCCCAGGCACAGTAGCTGGTCAACATGAAACAAACTCCATGTTTGGTTTGGTTTTGTTTTGTTTCTGTGGGCTTTTTGTTTCAGTGGTTTTTTTGTTTTATTGGTTTTAATTTTGATTTTCATTTGTATGTATGTGTCTGTGTATGTATGTATGTATGTGTGTGTGTGTGTATGTGTGTATGTGTGTGTGTATGTGTGTGTGTGTATGTATGTGTGTGTATGTATGTATGTGTGTATTTTGAAAGAGAGTAGGAGCATAAAGCTGGTAGGTAGGGAAGTAGGAAGTTCTGAAAGGCATTGAGGAGGGGAAAATGTGATCAAAATATATGAAAAAAATTAAATAAAAAAGAAAAATGATTTCCTATAAAAAACAATTAACCAAGTTAAAAAAGAGCAAAGGACCCAGCATCTGTTCCCAGCATTCCATGGTGGCTTGCAAACACTTGTGACTCCAGTACCAGAGGATCTGATACCTTCCTCTGACCAAATAAATCTGAGAAAAAAATCTTTTTTTTTGAAGGTGACCACGGGCCAGTGCTGGGCACAAAAGCACATCATGCATCCCCCCCTCCCTCCCTCCCCCCCTCCCTCCCTCCCTCCCTGGTCCTCTTCCCTGTGCTGGGGATGGGATTTAGGGTCATTATATGCTAGGCATGTATGCTGCCATCGAGAGGTTCTATCCATCACCACTTTCATATGTGTTTTAAGATATATATATATACATATATATATATATAGATAGGGGGTATGTGCATATCCCAGACGGGGTTACTACTGCTCTGATGAAACACTATGACTAAAATCAAGTTGGGAAGGAAAGGGTTTATTTGGCTTATATTTCCACATTGTAGTTCATCACTGAAGGACGTCAGGATAGGAACTCAAGCAGGGTAGGATCCTGGAGGCAGGAGCTGATGCAGAGGCCATGGAGGGGTGCGGCTCACTGGTTTGCTCACTACGGCTTGCTCGGCCTGCTTTCTTATAAAACCCAGGACCACCAGCCCAAGGATGGCACCACCCGCCGTGGGCTGGGCCCTCCCCAGCCCATCACTAATAAGAAACTGCCCTACAGGCCTGCCTCCAGTTGGATCTTACAGGGGTGTTCTCTCAACTGAGGTTCCTGTGTTCTGAAAACTCTATGTTTTGTCAAGTTGTCATAAAAGCAGCCAGCACAGTGCACTTGACTGAAGGTGTTCTCAGAGGCCAGAAGTGTCAGACCTCCCTGGGACTAGAGTGACAGGTGGTGTGATCTACCTGACATGGGCTCTGCCAAACACAGCTCCTCTGCAAGAGCGGAACATGCTCCGAACTGTTGAACACCCTCTTCAGCTCTGCTTAGGTTTTGAAGACACTGACGTCAAGGAGTGAGGATGCGCCTACCCTGGCAGGGATGTGGTGTAGGAAGATACCGGGGGAAGGGGGGTCCTCTCAGAGGAGAAGGGGAGGGGAGATGGGGGAGGCTCTCTGTGAGGGGGACCAGGAGGGGAGGCAGCATTTTAATGTAAATAAATTAATAATAATAAAAGGACATTGTTGCACTGTGCCACGGTGTGACCTAGGCTTGTTATGCAGTGAAGGCTAGTCTGGAACTCACGATGTAGCCCTGGTTGGCCCAGATCTCAGGCACTCCTGTCAATGCTTCCTGAGTTCTGGGAACACGTGTGTGCACCCTCACGCTCGGCTCCACAGTGGCTTTTGGTGGAAGGACAATGCGGTTTGTCTGAGGATGGTGGTGGGTGAGACAGAGTATCATGCCCATCTCAGGGCAGCAGATTGCATTGTGGCCATGGACTCGCTACCCACGCTGCTGTACACATGGCAGCCCAAAGCCTGAGTTTTTTTTTTTTTTTTTTAATTTTATTTTATGATTTATTTGTTTTCTACAAGTACATTGTAGCTGTCTTCAGACACATCAGAAGAGGGCATCAGATCTCATTACAGAAGGTTGTGAGCCACCATGCGGTTGCTGGGGATTGAACTCAGGACCTCTGGAAGAGCAGTCAGTGCTCTTAACCTAACCGCGGAGCCATCTTGCCAGCCCACAAAGCCTGAGTTTAAACAGATGAATTCAAAAAGAGGTTGAGAAGATCTGGGACTGGCATACAACTTCAACTGGCCAACTCCCAAGCTACATACGTGTCAAACCCAACAGGAAACAGAGAGAGTAAGCAGACCCTTCCTCCTTGGGATGATGTGGCTTAAGGGTTCTGAGAGGAGAGAGAGCACAGCAGACAACGACATAAAGCAACACCGGGGAGCAGGGGAGTGGACAGTGAAGGCCTGTTCTGCAGGTCAGAAGGGACATTGGGTCGCCAAGGTGTGGACAGCTGTGTCAAAGGGTCATGGAAGAGGAGAGCCCGGGAAAGGAGGGGTTTTAGTCCATGGACCTAGACGGCGGCGTGCTGAACACCATAGCTGTAGGAAATTTCAAATGAAGACCGTCAAGGGTTGGCTCAGTTCCCTCACCATGCCGGAGCAGTTATAGCATCTGCAAGACTACAAGGAGCTCAAAAGGAGGAACAGGGTCTGGGGTTCTGGAAAGCAGTCACATGGCTTCTGGTTACTTCCTGTTACTGAGAAAAAAAATGCCCTGACTAAAGCAACTTAAGGGAGGAAGGGTTAATGTGGCTCACAGCCTGAGGGCACTATCTGTCCCCAGTCACTGTGGGAAAGGCAGGCATGGCTGCGGGAGCTTAGACGGCTGCTCACACAGCATCTGTAGCCAGGAAGCAGAGAAAGATGAATGCTGGGGAGGTGGGCAGCTCCCCTTCTCCTTCTGCAGCCTAGAATCCTAGCCTGGGGGATGGTGCAGCTTGCTTTTACTCTGTGTGTGTGTGTGTGTGTGTGTGTGTGTGTGTGTGAGAGAGAGAGAGAGAGAGAGAGAGAGAGAGAGATCTTTCCACCTCAGTTAACCAAACCTATATAATCCCTTAAAGGCATGTCTGGAAGGGCTGTCTCTCCTTGATCCTGTCAAGTTGACAATATTAATCACCACAAAATTTAAACAATACCCCCTTATTATTCAGTTATTTTACTTCCAAGTGTGCCTATCTAAAAAGAATAGGAAGAGCAGGAGGAGGAGGAGGAGGAGTAGGAGGGGAATCAGGAGGAGGGGGAGCAGGGGGGAAGGAGGCTGGAGAGATGGCTTGCTGCTCTTGAATGAACCCATGTTTGGTTTCCACCAGTGCCTATAGTGGGCGGTTCACCACTGCCTGTAACTCAAGCTTCAAGGGCATCCAATGCCCTCTTCTGGTCTCTATGGGTGCTCCGGTTTTAAAATAAAATTTAAAACAAGTAGATAAATTTAAGAGAAACAAAACAAAACAAACAAAAAAAGAAGGTCATGTCTATAAAGCCATGCATAACACATAGGAGAATTCATAGTCAGCCAAATCATTAGAGTCCCAAACTGGAAACACGCAAATATTCACCAATAATAGAAAGGACAGATACATTCTAGAGTGTACACAACACAGAATGTGAAAACCGGTGAAAGGGAATGAGCTACAGCTGTGTATGAGACGGGTGACTGTCACAGGAACCAGGACGGCCAGGGTATGATTATTCTTCTATGAAGTACAAGAGCATGAGGATTGGTGAGCTGCAGGGAGAGGATTTCTCCAGCAGGGGGAGCAGTGCACATCTTGACTTGGTGTATGGACACCACTGAACTGTACGTTAAAAATAAGTTTGATATATGAGGTGCACATGGCAGTCAAAGTGGTACTTAAAAATAAGTAATGGGCTGGAGAGGCGGCTCAGTGGCTAAGAGCACACACTGCTCTCACGGAGGACCTGTGGTGGTTTGAACATGCTTGGCCCATGGAAAGTGGTGTTATTGGAGGCGTGGCCTTATTGGAGGAGGCGTGGCCATATTGGAGGAGGCGTGGCCTTGTTAGAGGAAGTGTGTCACTGTGGAGGCGGAGCTCAACTATGGCCAGTGTGATCCAGAGTACCCTTCTGGCTGCCTTCAGACCAAGATGTAGAACTCTCAGTTCCTCCAGCACCATGTCTGCCTGCACGCTGCCATGCTTCCTGCCGTAATGATAAAGGACTGAACTGTAAGCTATCCCCAATGAAATGTTTTCCTTTATGCCTTGGTTATGGTGTCTCTTTGTAGCAATAAAACTCTAACACAGCAGGGCCCAAATTTGGGTCCTAGAAAAAACTCGCGTTGAGCAGTTCACAACTGCCTTTAACTCCAGCTCCTGGAGATCTATCTGATGGCCTCTTCCATCTTTCACAGGCACCTGCACTCACGTGCGTACACACTGCTGCCCAACACATTCATACACAATTTAATAAATAATACAAATAGCTATCATCAAGCCAAAATTAATATAATTCAGATAAGGAACTAAAATGTTATGCTTTCTGTTACTATAATCAAATGCCAGAGGTGATAGGCTTACAGGAAGGAAGGGTTTATTTTGGCTCACAGTTTAAAAGGGGTCAGTCCATGGTTGGTCCGACTTGTTACTTTGGGACTGTAGTGAGCAGCAGATGGGGAGAGCAGTTGTTCACATCATGGTGGCCAGGAAGGAAAGAGTGAGGTAGAGCAGTAGATAGCTGAGAAAGTTGAAGGAGATGGAGAAACTCATAGAGAGAGATATAGAGACAGAGAGGGAGGGTTACTGGGAAGCGTGGTCAGGGTTTCCTTTATGGGCATGCTCCCAAATGATATAACTTCCTCCCTCTTGGACCCACCTCTAAAGTTTCCAATAGCACCTGAGGCTGGAGGCTAACCCTTTGATGTGGGACCCACTGAGGGTCTAACCTACAGCAACTGCTCCATAATTCTTTGCGGCAACATCATTTGTTTGGAGAAACCGAAGTCTCTTTCTCTGAGCTATTCTTATCCTTACATCAGCCTCTTGAAGCAGAATTATCTTGTGGAAAACATTCATGGAAGGCGATTGTGTCTCGTCTCCCCCCCCCCCCCCCAAACTGGATTCCCCGTCGCTAAGGGATGTAACAGCTCGTTCCAGTCTGTAAGGGAAGGAAGGCTCCTCTGAGCATCAGTATTCCAAGGCCACAAATTGTCCTTTCCTTAAGCCTCATTGAACAAGATGTGTTTTTAGTAGATTGGATACATGTAGATTTATTTCCTTTCTAAAAACAGCGCCCTGTGCCTGAGGGCTGCTGAGCACATCTTCTGGGGACACACGATGGCTTTACCTTTCAGTAAAAACACAGGCAGAGGCTGCCCTGTTCTTGATGTCTGCAGAGCCACGGGGCTTCTCATCGAGAACCGCAGGGAGCCGGGCAGCCGGGGAGCTCCTCTTCTGCTCCCCAGAGGATGTTGTGTGAGTGGCTGTACAGCTTGGCATCAATCCGAGGCCCATTAAACGGGTTCAAAAAGGACCTAGGTTGTTGGGTTGACTGAAGAGGAGGAGGAGAAGAAGCAGGAGGAAGTCAGCCTGTGTCCTAATTCTCCACTTTTCTCAGCCAAGCAGCGTGGAGCCAGAGCGAGGTGGAGCATCCCAGGAGGCTGCTCCAATGACCGCTCGTCGCTCATCTTTTCTTTTCTGTTCTTCTTCTTATTATTATTTTTTTAAAAAAACAGGGTCTCACTATGTAGCCTTGCTTGACACTCACTATGTAGACTAGCTGGTCTTGAACCCACAGAGGCACACTTGTCTCTAAATGCTGAGATTAAAGGCATGTGTTATCATGCTCAGCCCATGCCTTCCTTATAAATATATATTTTATTAATTATTTGATAATTCCATTCATGAATATATTTTGACCATATTTGCTTCCTTTGAAATATTTTTTAGTGTGTATGTGAAAAAATTTTGTTTTCGTGTGCATGCATGTGTGCTTGTGCATGTGGAGGTCAGAGGACAACCTCTGTGTCATTCCTCAGGTGCCACCTACCTCCCGTCCTCTCCCTCCTTCTCTTCGTTTTGAGACGGAGCTTCTCAATGGCTTGGAGCTGACCAAGTAGGTTGGGCTGGACGCTCTGTCATACCAGCTATCCATCTGTCTCCACCTCCCCAGAGCTGGGAGTGCAGGCATGTGCCTCTACAGGCATTGTTGTTGTTGTTGTTGTTACATGGCTCCTGGGGATTTGAACTCAGCTCCTCACACTTGTTTACTGATGGAGCCAACCATCTCAGCACACCCTTACTGCTTCCTCTTATCTTTCCACTCCAAAGGATCTTTAATACCCTCTTGGGAGGGCGAGGCTGATGGGGTGAGAGGAGGAGTCGTCCTCTTGGCGGAAGGCTCTTCCCTGAGTTTCTGGTCCCTTAGTGTCTCCCAGCCCTGAACTCTCAGCCACACTGGGTGGCATTTATGCACAGATCCACCTCTACGCTTAGCCTCCTGGACTGCACATGCTCCTGGGTAGGAAGCAGGACTGAAGAGTTCTCTGCTCACAACTCCTCAGTCTAGTAGAAATGTGGTTCCTTTCAGCCTATCTATAGAAAGGGGAAACTGAAGAGTCACGAAAGCCCTGAGTGTTTACTCCTGAGCCACAGGACAAAGACCTCCTCACATCTTGCTCTGTTAATTTCCAGAGCCCCTGAAGAGCCAACTTTTCTCTGTTCCTTACCATTGGCTCCTTCATGTTCATTGCATCATTCCTGGAACTGCTTATTTTCAGTTCTGGAGACAGAAATCAGGAACTCCTATATCCGAGGAAGGTATTCTGCCACTGAGCCACAACCCCAGCCCTCACTGGAGGATTCTAGGTAGGGGCTCTGCCACTGAGCCACAACCCCAGCCCTCACTGGGGGATTCTAGGCAGGGGCTCTACCACTGAACTATACTGTTAGTCAGTCCCCTTTTAGTATTTATTTTGAGATAATGTCTGAAATTGTCCAGTCTGGCCTAGAATTCACTTGTAATTACAGTCTTCCTGCCTCAGTCTCCCACGTAGCTTACCCCAGCAGGCCTGGCAGTAGAGGCAGTTTCTACGTGTCCATCCCAGTTTTCGAAGCTAGAACTGACTTTCTTGCTTCCATACAGGGTATCAAGAGATGCAAGCCTTTCTGGGACTTGAGGATTATCTTTGAGCAGTGACTACTCACAGGAGGAAAACATCAGGCTCGAGGTAGAGGGAAACTGGTGGATGATGGGAGATGCTGAACAAGCAGTCCTGCCCGAAAGACCTCCAACTTGAGCTTCGTACCATTACTGTCATATAGATTCTCCTCCGTGGCTTCCTTCCTTCCTTGTCTGCTCGTCCTTTCCTCTCCCTCTGTTCTTCCCTCCTTCCTCCCTCCTCCCTTCTCCTTCCTGCTCTGAATTCATTCTGCTGTCTTCTCACTCCTCTTGCCTGACAGGCAACCACAGAGGGGGAAATCTGGCCAAATTCAAAGGTTCCTGGCCTGTAGAAGAGCGAAGAAACGGCTGAGCCGAGCACAGGCTAACAAGCGAGTGCGCATGCTCACATTTCTCTCCCTTCCTGGCTGCGGATGTGGAGGATGTGGTGTGACTAGGCCTGCCTCGGCTTCGTCACCACGATGGACTGGAACCCAGAATTCTGAGCTGAAATAAACCCCTTTCTCCCATAAGATGCTTAACATCCAGGGACTCCATACAGCCCTGGAAGTGAAGGTGGGGCTCAAGGCAAGCACTTCACATGCTGAGCCATCTCCCCTTACAATGACGATATTTTGATAGTTGGTTTATATCGGTGACATATGGCTCTAACGGCCCCTATGTGAGGGTATCGGTTTCTGCTGTCTTTTGTCACTCAGTTTGAGACTTTCTTGGTTGTTGGTGCCATGCGTGGTATGTAGCTGAGACTGGACACTTGAATGCCGGCATTATTTAAGCCTGGCTCCGGTTGCCCTCTTACATTGTACATGTGTGGATGGCATGATGCCTTGTCAACTCTTGGTGGTGGTGGCCTCCATGTCACCCCTGTTGTCATCTGCTTATTCTTTATCACAGCTGAACTGGGAGAGAGTTTCAGGCACCTTCTTAAACATCTCAGGCCACCCTGACAGGGTGGGGGAGGGGTGCCTCGCTGCTGTTCTCCATGTTGTTTCTTCTGATGGGGCGTCGGTGGGAGGAGGGGAGGATTGGTGGCTTTGCCCTTGATAGATAGGGCATAAGTCTCAGAGCCCCGCTCAGGCTGCAGGGTGCATTGTCGCCTCTCCTAGGAGTTTGCAGGAGCTTTGCTGTCTCTGGGTGGAGTATAGAATCCCAGTTCCTTACGTGTGTGTGTGTGTGTGTGTGTGTGTGTGTGTGTGTGTGTGTGTGCGCGCGTGCACGCGCACGTGTATGTACACAAGCTCCCACGGGGGTCAGAGGTCAATGCCCAGTGTTGTCCTCAATTACCCTTCATATTATTTTTGAGACAAGCTTGCCAACTCAGCCAGGCCTGCCTGCCTGTGAACCCCACGGCTCCCCCTGCCTCTGCCTTTCCAGGGTTGGAATTGCATGAACATACCACCATGCCTGACTTTATACATAGGGTCTGGAGGTCACAGTCAGTGTCTTCCTCTTGTATCCCAAGCACTTTACCCACTGAGCCATTTCCTCGCTCCCAGATATGATTTTCTTTCTCCTAAAATATTGGAGTCTGGATCTGAGTCAAGCCCATAATGTAGTGATTTGCTTAATGACTGCAGAATATTGTCTTATCTGAGGAGAAGTAGGACATTTTTAAGACCACAGAGCCCAGAATTAACAGCTTGGAATTTTCACCATGCTGGCTATTAATTGACTTCAACCATTAAAGGGAGAGGAGTTTTTGGCAAGGACTGAGCTTTTCAGACAAGCAGAGACACGGATGCATTCAAATCATCCTGAAATAAGCGTGCAGTGAGCCAATGATATCAGAGCAACCGGCTGTTCCAACAGCGGCTCTGCATAAGGCTCTATAGCTCTCAGAGATTCGGAATGTGGTTCCAGAGAGGGGACAGCTAGACTGGTGTGTACAGTGACCAAGGTGGAAAGAGAAGGACCTTCTCTGACCACACACAAGCTGTAGCAAACTTGTGCCTGTCCCTCCACCCCCTGAGACCATGGATCGATCAATAAAATGCTTGCCTTGCAAGTACAAAGGCCTAAGTTCCATTCCAAGACCCCATGTAAAAGGCAGAGCATGTTGGTTCATACTTGTGACCCCAGGTCTGGGAAGGCATGGACAGGCAGATTCCTGGGGGCTCACTGGCCAGCTGACCTTTCCTCCTCAGGGAGCTAAAGGCCGCTCCGAGACCCTGCCACAAAAACAAGACGGGCATCACCTGAAGAATGCCAGCTGAGGTTGTCCCTGGGACTCCACACCCATGGGCAGCCGTACAATTTTGTTCACAGGAATAAACACACAAACACACACACATAAATAGAAATGAAAGATTTAAAAATTTACAAGCACTTAAGGAACAAAATATTTTTATTAAAAATTGTACCTATAGCACCGCTCTGCCTTTCTACAAGTTGAGGGAGTGGGGGTTCATTTATTTTACCTGTAATGGGATCTGTGCCATTTTAGAAGTTTTATAGGGAAAGCTTCGGGGACTCCCCTAAGCCAGCAGGTGGGGTTGGGAGTTCCCCGCTGGGAACCCCACACTGTTCTGGTCTCTCAGACTGGTCCCTTGCTGCTAGTCTATGGACTGGGGCTCAGCAGGAGAGCCGCCATGCTGTGAGCCAGGAATCCAGAAGTAAGGAAAACCCATGCTAAGAACCTCTATGCAAACACACCATGCTCAGGCTGATCAAGACCAAGTTCAAACACCACATCCAAAGAACTTTCCAGAACATACATCCTCCTCGTGGGCTCTTGCTCTGCTTCCTCCCAGGGCTCCAGGGAAGGGAGACCCCACCCCACCCCTCTCCCACCACATATGTTCTGCTGGGGTGGGAAGCAGGAGGCGGGGAGATGTTAGCATGGCTATAGCTTCCTCTCTGGGTGTCTGCTCTGTAAAGCCTGCCATGGGGCGCAGCAGCTCACACAAGGAGGTAAGGCTGTACAGGGCTGAGTGCCCTCCACAGAGCCACTGAGGCTGCTGTCACTTCATCAGACACCCATGGAGGTGACAGAAATAAGAAGGGTGTCCACATCCTGCCTGTTCGGGTCATTTCTCAGAACCCAGCCTTGGAGGCCATGTCCCTTTTGCAGCTGTGTGATGTGTCCATTCTGTCCCTACAGTTAGGAAGGACACTTGCCGATGCCCGGTGGCTCCGGAAGGCTGAAATCTAACTGGAAACTCTCAACCTCTGCCTTTGGTGCAGGGGATTAGAATGGGACAGGGTCCCTCTAAGTCTGGTTCTCACCCTTCCTGATGCTGTGACCCTTAATACAGTTCCTCACGTTGTGGTGACCCTCATCCATTAACATTATTTTCATTGTTACTTTGCTACTGTTGTGAATTGCACTGTAAATGTCTGATATGCAGGATATCTGATATGCAACCCCTGTGAAAGGGTCGTTTGTCTCCCAAGGGGTCTCCACTCACACACTGAGAACCACTGGTCTAAGTGTTGTGTTTGATGACAGCTGCTGACAGCTGTCCATCAGCAGTCACAGGGCCAGGGCATCCTGAACAGATCTTTCCATAGAAAACAAGTTACTGGTCATAAAGGAGACCCAGGTAGCACTGCAAATTGCTAACTCATGGCGAGGAAATGCAAGGCAGAGTACGGTATCGCCTTAGACCAGACCTTTCCCCATTGATTACAGCAATCAAGTCCTTATGGCTTAGGAGAGCAAAGCGCAATACAGAGCCAGCCTGGTCCCTGTCTTCTGTTGGGTGCCACCTTTCAAGAAGTTCAACTGGAGACACGTGGCCTTCTGTCCACTTCACTCGTTTCAGGCCAGGGAGTAGGTTGGTGCAGTCTACTGACATGGTCCCTCCTGTGGACCATGAGGGTGGCAGTCCCCACAAAGAAGTGGCTTTGGGCAGAGCATCTAAGATTTTTGGTTTAGAATATTTCCTCTTCAGCTCAGAAAAGGAAGGAGGGAGGAAGGAAGGGAGACAGGAGGAGAAGGAGGAGGGAGAGAGAAAGGAGGGAGGAGGGAGGGAAGGACTAAAGAGAGGAGCGAAGAGGAAGAGTATAAGAAGGGGGAGAAAGGAGGGGGAGGGGAGGATAAGGGAAGGGAGGAGAGGGAAGGAGGGAGAGGAGGAAGAGGAAGAGAGTAAGAAAGAGGAGGAAGGAATTTTTTTTTTTTTAATTCTCGATTTTGGAAAAACTGAAAGGCCTTTAATTAGTTTATTTTTTAACCCCAAGTGGAACCTCTTGTGTCCTGGGGCCACACCAGCAACTTCCAAGGCAGCAAGTCAAGACAAGATCCATGTCCCCTGCCTCACAGGGTTATAGAATCTCCCAGTGGTGGCACTGAAGAGCTTAGTACCCTCCACCGGGCGCCAAGACCCCTGGGAGGACAGACCCTTCTCACCTGCTCTGAGTGCCCGAGGATGTGGGGATGTGGAGCCACGATGCCAGGTCTGGGGCACACTGTGGTTGGATCCAGCTGGTCACATCCAGATGGGGGAGTGGGGTGGGGCGCTGGACTAGGGGTGGCAGGACACTCATGGGGTCTTGAGTGCCACTTTGCACTTAGCCAGAAACATTTAAACAACGAAAAGTAAAAGAAAACGTTCTCAGAAAACCTGTTAAGGCTAAAAAGCTGGCCTTGGATGGCAGGGTAGAGGGGACAGCACCAGGGGTCAGAAGCGGGACAGCAGTGAGCACAGGAGAAGAAAGGGAAGGGCTGTCCCTACTGTGCGCCATGTGTGGGGGGTGCGCTAGGTGACTCGTGGCCCCGGTTGGTTTCTCAGAGCCGATTGTTTTATTTGGAGACACAGTCGCTTCTCGTCTTTCCCACGTACAAAGCTGAACAATGAATTAAAAGGCACCTGGAGACAGCAAAGACGCATTCATTTCATGTGACATAGATTAAAAAAAGATAAAAAGGTTTAAAAAATACTCTGGTTCAACAATGCACATCTGCTACTGCCACAAGCAACTGCAAAAACCACGCGTCTCCGCTCCTTTCTTGCTCAGCGCGGGTGGGCTGTGTGCTGTGTTGTGTGGTCACCAGAAGGACCTAGCTGGCTTTGGATGGGCCTGGGGGACCTCCAGAGCCAGTTGGGGGAGGGACTTCCTGTTCTTGTAACTGTCAGCTTGAGAGAAGAGAGGAAGAGGGAGGGAAAGGGAAACCTCCAGGTTTTGCAGCCACCCTAAAGAGAGGTCACAGAGCTGAGCCCTCCGTGGCCAGCTAGATGCCACTCGCACAGTGGCCTCGCGCGAACCCTGCTGAGAACCAGACAGAACCCAGCGAGGGAAAGAGCAATTCTCTGAAGCACAGATGAGAGCAAGGAGCCTCAAGTTGTCCTAAGATGGAGAAAGTGGTCCAGGCTGGCTGGTTCTCCAAAAGGAGGTAGAGAGAGAAGTGGGCCGCAGATGCGATTTACCTGTCCCCCTCCCCCCTCCTTCCCATCCTCCCTCACCATCCTGAATGATTTGGAGGCCAGAGGAGCCCAGGGCTGGGGTGTGTCGAGAGCGCCCCCGCCGGCGGTGCCGAGCTATTGCACCAGGGAGATACCTTCTCTTAGAAAGAAAAGAAAACAAAGAAACCCGCTTCCTGCAGCGATGTTACAAAAAGCCATTAAAAAAAACCCTTCCTAAGTGAATCCTAGTTTTCACCAGTAGGTAAGATCGCTTATCAGAATTATTATTATTATCTTTTAAACAAAAAAATTCAGCTCAGTTATCGGAGTTGATTGTCTTAACAAAAATAGACTCCAGAAGTTCTGCACCCGTCTACCCTGATGGAGGCGTGATGTCACACGAAGGAGGAGAAGCCGGTGAGGGGGGCCCGGGCTCCGGGGCCAGCTGGTGTGTAGACTCCGCCCGCGCTCTGTGTGGTGATGACCGTGTGCAGGTGTGGGCCGGCTTCTGCCCCTGCCACCGCCTCGTACCTATGTGGTGCTGCGGCAGGGGGACGCCGCTTCCAAGAGTTGTAGTAGGTGGGGTCGCTCATGTAGTGGTTGACGAAGGAGTGCTTGGGCAGGGCTTCCTCATAGTCTGAGTCAGAGGCCTGAGGACGAGACAGATGGACAGTGTGAGCCCCAATGAGAGAGGGAGAAAGGGGGGGGTGATCTGGAAACAGGGATACACCCGTTAGTCACCCAAGATGGGGGTGGCCTGAGGGTTACCTGTTTTTGGCATTCTCCTGTAAGCTCAGGACAGGCCTATGCTATACCCCACCCTGGGAGATGGCTACAGAGTCCCCACAGAGTCCATAATTGCTAATGTTAATGATGGTGGAAAGAGTCACAGTCTGGTGCTGTGTCACCTATGGTAGTTGGAATGCAAATGTCCCCATAGGTACATTTTTTTGAGCAACTGTTCCCCAGTTGGTGGCGCTGTTTGGGGGTGAGGTTTAGGAGGTGTGGCATTGTTGGAGGCTTCGAGAGTTCCAGGCCCTGTCTCACTCTGTGTATCTCTCTCTCTCTCTCTCTCTGTGCCTGTGGTTCTAGGTGTGGCACTCAGCTTCCTGCTCCAGCTGCCATGCCCGCCTGCTGTCATGCCTTCCCACCAGCATGGTGATGGATTCTATCCCTTTGGAACCATAAGCCTTAATAAACCCTTCCTTCTATGCGTTGCCTTGGCCTCAGTGTTTTGTCACAGCGATAGGACAGGAAAGTAACCAATGCACAGATTGGGCTCCCTTCACTGAGGGGAAAGGAACCCTTGGCTTCAATGGAGAAAAGAATTTTGGGGGTGAGCCAGTGTACTGGCTGGTTTTGTGTGTCAGCTTGACACAACGGGAGTTATCACAGAGAAAGGAGCTTCAGGTGAGGAAAGGCCTCCATGAGATCCAGCTGTGGGGCATTTTCTCAATTAGTGATCAAGTGGGGAAAGGCCCCTTGTGGGTGGTGCCATCCCTGGGCTGGTAGTCTTGGTTCTATAAGAGAGCAAGCTGAGCAAGCCAGGGGAGGCAAGCCAGTAAGTAGCATCCCTCCATGGCCTCTGCATCAGCTCCTGCTTCCTGACCTGCTTGAGTTCCAGGCCTGACTTCCTTTGGTGATGAGCAGCAACATGGAAGTGTAAGATGAATAAACCCTTTCTTCCCCAATTTGCTTCTTGGTCATGATGTTTTGTCCGAAACCCTGACTAAGACAGCCAGTGAGAAGCAGAGTTGGAGTTTGTTTTAGTTTTATTTATTTTTGTGTGGTGTGTTTGCATGTGTGTGGGTTTACATATCCATCTGCTCACATGTGGAAGGCAAGGAAAGATGTTGAAGATGTCTTCTGGTTTTCTGTTCACCGTATTATTTTGAGACAGGGTGGATCTAAAACCTGCCATTTCTCCTTGGCTGGCTGGCCTGCAGGTCAGTAGGATCTGTGTGTCTCTGCCTCGGGATGGGCCTGCTGGCAGTTCAGCTTTTATGTGGGTAAAGTTTAGACTTAGGTCTTCTTGATTTCACAGCAGAAACAATTGGGAAAATGCCTTACAGCTGGATCTCATGGAGACATTTCCTCACCTGAAGCTCGTTTCTCAGTGATAACTCCAGCCTGTGTCAAACTGACACACATAACCAGCCAGTACACTGGCTCACCCCTGAAATTCTTTTCTGCATTGAAGCCAAGGGTTCCTACATGGCTGCTCTTCCAGAAGACTGGAGTCCCATTGCCAGGACCCACAAAGCTACTCACAGTCATCTATGACTCAATCCCTAGGGACTCTGACACCCATTTCTGACCTCTATGGGTGCTTCATGTCCATGGATACAGACATACATGGTATACAGCCATACACATACAAATTAAAAGATTCATTTTTAATTTGCACACATGTATGTCTATGTGTTTGTGAATGTGTACATGCAGTTTCTGTGGAATCCAGAAGAGGGAAGCAGAACTCTCTGGAAGGAGAGTTAGAGGTGGCTGTGAGCTGCTTGGTGCCAGGAACTAAATGTTGGTCTTCAGTAAAAACAGCATATGCTTTTAACCTGAGCCATTTCTCCAGACCCTTAAAAGATATTTGTTCATTCATCAGAAATACTAGGATTAAGAGAAAGACTTGGGGGGGGGGAGGGACAAGACACCCCGAGAGCATGCTGCTGCAGGTGTGGGCTTCTCCAGAGGAATTGACTTTCTGCATCTCTACAATCCCCATGCATGCCATTCTGGAGGGGCTTAATGCTGTTATCTTCAAAGGGTTGCTAAAAAAGATAATGAGGTCACAGGTGGGTTCCTAGCAGCACCTGATAGAACTTCACCTGACAGGGTAAATGTAGCTCAAGGGGGTGGGGCATCTTTTTTGAAATTCTCGGAAATGCCTGGGAGAGAAATGAGGCCCCACCTGAGATCATACGCATGCAGACTTCAAGCTGGTTCACTGCCGTTTAATATAACATATCTTTATATGGAAGGAATGTTGTCTCTATGTCCACATGCTTCACTGTAAATGTCAATCATTCTGGACTCCTCCATTCAGGGGTGGGAGGCTTCAGGCAGACTGCAGCGTTGGAAGGTGTGCCTTCCTTTTGGTCCTCTTTCTCTCCTGCCTCAGGGCATACACTTATGAGGGACTGGGGATGCTCCTGGCCTTGTTTGTTTGTTTGTTTGTTTGTTTGTTTGTTTGAGACAGGGTTTCTCTGTGTAGCCCTGGCTGTCCTGGAACTCACTCTGTAGACCAGGCTAGCCTGGAACTCAGAAATCCGCCTGTCTCTGCCTCCCAAGTGCTGGGATTAAAGGCGTGTGCCACCACCGCCCAGCTCCTGGCCTTTGATCTGCAAGACCAAGGTGTGAGCTGCCAAGAGGGAGCCACCCTCTGTGGCCTCTTGCCATAGATTCACACTGTGTCCAGAGAGGCTTAGAGTCTGCAGCAGTGCAAGCTACTGGGACAAGCCAATGCCTGCATCTTCCTCTGCTGTAGTGCCGAGACCCCAAGCATCCTCCACTGCAGCCCCTAGAGCTCCACTGAGCTCCCGGAGATGCTGAGGATTTGAGGGTCTCAGTTCATTTTGTACAATATGCCAGTAGCACGGGTTAGAAGTGTTCAGTTAGCTCTCCCTCCCTCCCTCCCTCCCTCCCTCCCTCCCTCTCTCTCTTCCTTCTGCTTTTTGAGAACAATTTCACCATGAAATGCAGGCTGGCCTCTCTCTTGAGATTTCCATCCTCTTGCCTCCGCCTTTCAGCTTCTGGGATAAAAGGTGTGAGCCAAAGCAATGTCTGGCTTAGTCTATGCATTTTTCTGAAATTAAGTAAAATTATTTTCTCCTCTTTGTGTTGTCACGAGAAAGATCACTGAAGGAGATGGAGGCTGGAGTGGGTTTTAGTGAGTCTTCAGTGAGCTCCCGGTAGAATACCCTATCCTTGTAAACACGCCTTTGGCTTCCAAGCAGAGACCCTGGGAAGACCTGTGTCTGGCAGGCTGGTTCAGGTGCCAAGAGGCTTCCTAGACCCCCGGAGCCCTGGCATGCTCCTCATTGCTTCTGATGGAGGGTATGCAAAGCCACAGCCACATTAGCTATGCCCCACAGCTCTGTCCCCCCAGAGGCAACTACAGCTTTGTCAGGAAGCAGGCATGGGTGCCCTGCTGTGAGACAGGGCTTCTCACAGCAATACAACAGACAGCTGCTATTCCTCACCTGAGAGTCTCACCAGTCTGAGTGAATGACCCACACCAGTGCCTTGCTGTTGCTAAGGGAGTTGTATTCTGGGATTCAGAGATGCTTCTGGAACTGTAAGAGCCTGCACAGCCCCTGGGATAGAGGAGGCCCTAGGATGTGCAGGGCAGATCCAGAGGCTCCTGGGAACTTTTGGATACAAATAGAAATGGGATTCTTTTTTTTTTCCCCACTATGTTCATAGCAGCCTTATTTATAATAGCCAGAAGCTGGAAAGAACCCAGATGCCCCTCAACAGAGGAATGGATAAAAAAATGTGGTACATTTACACAATGGAGTACTACTCAGCTATTAAAAAGAATGAATTTATGAAATTCCTAGGCAAATGGATGGACCTGGAGGGCATCATCCTGAGTGAGGTAACACAATCACAAAAGAACTCAAATGATATGTACTCACTGATAAGTGGATATTAGCCCAGAAACTTAGTATACCCGAGAAATGGGATTCTTAATACTTATCCCAAGTGAGATAAGTATTAAGATCTGCATAAGTAAGATCTGCATAAGATAAGTATATAAGACCTGCAAGTGAGAGTTGGGCATTCTGGGAACACAGCATGCAAAGCTGGAGTAGGGTGCTAGGCATGACTGTGACTCCTCTGGGTTTTAGTTCCCCAAAGTTAATGTAAGAGTAGGGCTAAAGTCTCACCTGGGAAGCACAGTTACACACTAGACCAATCATTCACATAAGCCTTTGCATTCGCTCAGTAATCCTAAGGTGTGGACCTGTTATTCTCACATAACAATGAATAATGAAGTTCAACAGGGGCCAGGGATGGTGGCACCCCGCACTGGAGCTCAGATTCCCCAAGACATTTTTCACTGTGATATTCTAGGCAAGGGCTCTACCACTGAGCCACATCCCAGCCCCTCACTGGGTGATTCTAGGCAGGGGCTCTATCACTGAGCCACACCCCAGCCCCTCACTGGGGGATTCTAGGCAGGGGCTCTACCACTGAGTCACACCCCAGCCCCTCACTGGGGGATTCTAGGCAGGTGCTCTACCACTGAGCCATACCCCCAGCCCCTCACTGGGGGATTCTAGGCAGGGGATCTACCTCTGAGCCACGCCCCAGCCCCTCACTGAGGTATTCTAGGCAGGGGCTCTACCACTGAGTCAAGCCCCCAGCCCCTCAGTGGGAATTCCCAGCAGATATTCTACTGTGTATTATGTCTCTATGCCACAGAGACCAGGATTTGTGGCTATGTCTAAGATCCACCCTCTAGCTGTTTTCTAGAGGTCTTGAGGCTTAGGAGGCAATGTTCTACGTAAACCTAGACTAGAAAACAAGGGAACAGAAGAAGGCAAGAGCAGGACTCTGTGGTTATCTGCTCTGAGTTGAGCCTGTGCTGTCATCAGACATTGACTTAGACTCTAAATGCCCTGAGACTTGAGGAGAAGGACACCGAGGTCCACAGAAGCAATCTCTTTTGCTGTGAGAGTTTCACTGAGTCCCCAGCACTGGGTGAAGGCCATTTTCTTCCCCAGTTCCATAAACTAGGGTTAACTTTATTCTCCTCTGAGGTGGCATGCAACATTTGATTGTGAGTCAGCCTCCTTATTTATTGACTCCACAAATTCAAATGAGCTTCCCAGGCCACGCCCACAGGGAATCTCAGCCAAAGGCAGTGGGAATAGAATGCCTGATGACGCCCAGACAACTTCTGTCCATTCCATTGGAGACTGGGAGACTGAATGTATATGGGTACGTCTTGGCTCAGATGAACCAAGAGATGAAGGAGTCATCTATACTAATGGAACCACAGTTTATAAATCCCACCATTGTGAGCCCTTCTAGCATCCACCTAGAAGTCCTTGGGGCATCCTTCTGTCACCCCTCTTCTTGTGGCTGCAGGGCTGTAGAGGAGCAGAGTCAAGAGCAGGTTGGACCTCTGGTGGGCTAGAATGGACTGCTACAGTTCTGTGGGTGTCTGAATTTGTGTGTGTATGTAGGTATGTATGTGTATATGTGTGTGGTTACATGTGTGTATGTATGCGTGTGTGTGTGTGTATGTGAATATACATATGTGTGGGTGCATGCAAGTGGAAGTCAGAAGAGAACCTGGGGTGTCATTTCTCAAGGGCCATCCATCTTGTATTTTTAGACTGGGTCTCTCACCAGGATCTACAGAGAGTCTTGGTTTTGGCTAGGATGTCTAGCCACTGAGCCTCAGAGATCTTCCTGTGTCTGCTTCTTTAGCACTGGGAGTGGGTGTGTGCATCACCACATTCAGCTTTTTACCTGTGTGCTCGGGGTCAGAGTCAGCTGCTCATGCATGTCCTGCAAGCACTTCACTGACTGAGTTTTCTCCCTGCCTGAATGTCCCCAGAATACCATAGGGGACAAACATATGTCGTGACTAGTTGCCTATAGATGTGTATGAGATTAACGAAATGCCATTTCACTTATAAAAAGCCTTCAAGATTCTAGTTAGGGATCAAGTATGCAATACCCACAACAGGCTCCTGTGTTTGAACACTTGGTCCTGGCTGTTGGTGCTATTTGGGAGGTTGGAGAACCTTCCTGGCATGGAGTCCAGCTGATAGATGGGGGGCCAGAGAGGAAGAACTTGAGGGTTCGAGCTGACTCCACTTCTCATCAAAGTTCTCTGGTCCATGGAGACAGAAAGAGTCCCATTGCTGGGAGCTGTCATGTCTGCCCCACCACGATGGATATTGAGCCATAATAACTGTCTCTGTCAGTAAGCTGTTTCTGTCAGGCATTTTGTCAGAGTGAGGGGAAGAGTGTCTTAAAGTGACTTCTCATGTCCACTCATGAGTACTTTGTGAGCCAAAGGTGTGGGACCACACATAGGGGTTTGTCGCTAAGGTTGGTGGTCACGAGGGCGCCAGGAAAGAGATGGTGATCTTCATGGTCAGTTTTGTGGGCATTAGAATCACCATATAAACAGATCTCTGGACATGTTTTTTGGGGGATTAGGTAGATTAGATTAACTGAGACAGAAAACCCAACCTTAATGTGGGCGGTATCCCATGGGGTCTTAGACTGAATAAGAAGCAGAGAGCAAGCTAAGAACCAGTGTCCATCTCTCTCTGCTCCCTGATGTGGCTGCAATGTGACCAGCTATCTCCTGTTCCTGCTGCCAAAGACTACCCTGGCAAGGTGGACTTCGCCTTTGAACTGTGAGCCATTGCCCTGTGTAGAGCCATGTCTCAGTTCCTGTGTTTATGCCTGGACCACTTGGAAGGAAGCCATCCTGGATAGCAACTGGTTCACAGATTGGCAGGTGACTTATGTTGAGCCCATCAGAGAATGGTGCGAGTGCCTTGCACTGACTAATCAGAGCCTTGCCCTGGGAGTCTGCGCAGTGCATGTGGCCAGACAGACTGGCTTCCAGTGAAGTGTGATGGGCAAAGCTCTTCCAAGGGAACTCTACCCTTCTGCAGAAAGCAACTTTGAAGAAAGGCCAAGACTACTTTGTTTCTTGCCCATCATTTAGGGGGAAGACACAGGATGTCAGACAAGTGATTGGTAACTTGGACTCCCATTCAGGCCTTGCTCTGACTTCCCTGATGGAGGTGACATCCAGATACCATCCTTCCTCCGCTGCCAGCTCTGTTCTTTATGTGACATTATTTTTTTAATGCAGATGTATTTTAGTGAGTGACAATGATTGGCAAAAAGGCATTGCCACTGGGTTAGTCTGTATCTCTTCCTCCCTCCCTCCCTCCCTCCCTCCCTCCCTCCCTCCCTCTTTTCTTTCCCCCCCCCCCTTCCAAGTTGCCTGTAATGTGAAGGCTTGATTTGCTGGTTTCCCAGGAAACCATAGAAAGAAAGGAAGGTGACTGAGTGCTGTCCCAGACTGACTGAGTTCCCGACAAGTTGCAGAGAGGGTCAGCTCAGGACTTGACAAGGTATGAGCAAGATACAAGAGTGTCCTGCACCACCAGGGAACTAATTAGGTATGAGGAATCATTCTAATTAGCTAGAGATGGAAGAATTTTGAAAACTGGTTTTGAGCTTTTAAAAAATTTCAGAGGGGCAGCATTCAGGTGTGGTGTGTGTGTGTGTATGTGAGATGTTAATGATGAATGTCTCTCCTCTCTCTCTCTCTCTCTCTCTCACACACACACACACACACACACAGTTTTTGAGACACGATCTCTTGCTGAACCTCCAGTTTGGTGACAGGCAGTGTGCACCCAGGATCCTCCTGTCCCTGGCCACACCCGAACACTGGGATTCTACACCACTCTGTGTGGATTTTGTGAGTTCTAGGATCTGAACTCTGGTCCCCAGGTTTGTTCAGCAAAGTCTTCAACTGCTAATCCCAGCCTGGAGCTCACCTATTTGGTCAGACTGTCTAGCCCGTGAGCTCCTGGAATGCACTTGTCTCTGCCTCCCCAGGGATGGGATTGCAAGCTCTCACCACTACACCACCTTTTATTCAGGTTCTAGGGATCGAACTCAGGTCCCCAGGTTTGCTCAGCAGGCGCTTTACTGAGAAGCTCCTTGGCCCCAGTGGATCTTCCACAAATCTCACTCACTCTCTGCTCTGAGCGCTGTTTCCAAAGCCTTGCAGGTAGATGTTTGCAAAACCATTCTCCCTGGTTAATTTGCCATCCTCTGAGGTCTCTGCCCACTATTCTGGAAGTGGCTTTGTCCTCAGGCTGGATGATTCTGACCTTTACAAGAGATAGTGGCCAACACTCCTTAGCTCCCATGTTTATTTTCCTAACACAACTCTGGACCTTTAACTAGAGGTTGGCAGAAACACAGCCAAGTTACAGAAGTATAGATGAGGCATTTAGAGAGGTGAGCAAGTGCCAGGAACACTCAGGGTTGCTAGGTGATAGCATCCACCTGAATGCTGTAGTACTTATTTACAAGTATGTCTGAGATTCCGCCCCCCCCCCCCATACAGGATTTCATTAGCCCAGGATGGCTTCAAACTCCCTATGTAGCTGAGGATGCCCTTGAACTTCTCCTCTTGCCTCTCCCTCCTGAATGCTATATTGCAGATATGCTGAGGATGGAACCCATGGCTTCTGTGTGCTAGGCAAGCTCTGTACCAACCCAGAGCATCCCCAGCCCCCTAGCCTAGAATATAGGCCTAAAATGTTTCTCCTTCTTAGAAGGCAGTTTAAAGATTCAAATGCAAAACCCAAGTATTTGGGTCACCATGTTATCTAGTGCTTTGCCTCAGGATCATGCCAGTGGCTGATACCAGATGCACACAAGAAGGCCAGTGTCCCTGTCTTTTCCAGAACCCCAAAAGAGGTGGGGGCGGCAATCCTATGGCATTCCTTCTGGTGATGTCATCTCTCCTAGAAGCTCATGGCGTTTCACAGGGAAAGCAGAGGGAGGTGCCTTTCCTGCCCAGGGGCATAAAATCCATTTCCAGAGATACTGGCATGGAGAAAAGTCTGCACCTATGGGGACACAGGGGCCAGTTAGTGTCCTGCCACGCACGCCACATAACAAACCATGGCTCTTTTTGTCACTTCAGACATAAATAAGAGGCAGATCCAAGTGAACTTAGTCATCAGAACTGGCCCTTCCAAGATAACCCAATGGGTTCCTTCGTTGAGGTCCTTTGCAATTTCCCTTAGTTCACACACTTAAAAGACACAGCAAGACAAAGAACCTCAGAAAACAGACTGGTCAGGACTCATCCAGCAGCCAGGAAGCCCCATGGGTCCTTAGCTGGCAGCCACAGAGCCTCCAGGTAGCCCATGGCCCAAGTTATTCAGGGTATTAAGAGGCTCCAGGGCCCAAAACTAAGGTCTTTGGAGACTCTGTGTGTTTATATTAGTTCACTGGCTCCTGGAAGGAGCTGCTACCCCAAAGGCCTTGTGAACCATGGGTGCCCCTGGGGAGTGACAAGAGCATGCTTTCCACACAGCATGCTCTTGTGATAGGGGCTGGCAGCCAAGTTCATAGGCTCCTGGCCTCCTCAGCCATGCAGATGTGCCTCAGTGGTTCCCAAAGGCGGGTATGGTGAGAGAGCGGGAACTCGGCCAGGCTTTCCTTGGGAAAGCTTCCAAAACCTCTTAGCCCTGAGCATCCCATGTGGATGCTGTGTAGCTTTTACCTCCCAACTGAAACCTGTGTTCCTAGAGGGATGCTCATTAAGACTTAAGAGGTACAGGAAACTCAAAAGCCTTAGGAAACTCCTGAAACTTACAAGATCCCGGAGGCCCCTCCTCAATGTCATATTAGCAGAAACAATTGCTGGGAAGAGAGAGGAGGCCCTCCCACCTCTCTCGGATTGGCTGCAAAGCATGTGAGGAGCTCTGGGGATGCAGCTTTCCTGAGCTGTCACCGTGTTGGGCTGGACTCTGGGTGATATAGCTGTCTTGTCCTGTAAGGGACTCCAGTAAACTCATTGGTTCACGAAGCTAGACTTGGGCAGGGTCATTTCTCTGGTCTTTCATCAGTGCCCTATCTGGGGTCAACAGTTCATCTCTCCCCAGGAAAGGCAAACTCCTTGCAGAATTCCTCTTAGTGGAATGGTGCTCCTCTACAGCACTCTTCCTCTCCTGTGCCTCTCTATTCTCACTGGCTTCTCCGTGCTCACCCCTCCTTCTCTGACTCTGTATGTGTGTGTGTACATGCATATGTAAATGTATGTATTTATACATGTGTATAAACACATGTATGTATTTATGTATGCATGTGTACATGTATATGTATGTATTCATGCACATATATGTACTTATGTATCTGTGCGCTTATACATACATATGTATGTATATATATTTCCTAGCTCAGTGCTTAGGCAAATCTTGTTATCCTTTACATTTCTTTTAAATATCAATTGGATTTGAATCCCAAACCATTTCATACATTCGAGAGAAACAGACCTATTAACCTATTTTTAAAATTTTAATCAATGAATTGATTCATTAATTTTGAGATGAAGTCTCATGAATTCAGGCTGGCCACAAGTTTGCTATGGAGCCATGCAGCTATGATCTTGAACTTTTGATCCTCCTGCCTCCACCTCTCAAGTGTTGGGGTTATAGGTATGCATCACCACACCCTGTTTATGCAGCCCTAGGGATAGAAGTCAGGACTCCCTTCTTGCCAGGCAAACACTCTCCCAATTGAGCTGCATCCCAGCCTTCATTTGCCCATTTGGAGAGTCGTTTTATGAGTAGACATAAATCTGAGACCTCTTGAGTTCAACTTAGGTTGATGTAGGACAGGATAGCCGCCATCTAGCACTGGGCTAGAGGAGCTGGGGGTGAGAGATGTGGGGTTAAGATGGGCTCTGGAGAACCTCAGAAGGATGACCCACGCACAGGGTGGACACCAGGCATGTGGAGAATGATTGGCCCACCAGTCAGAGTTCAGAACCACGAGGTGATGTGTGTCAATTACAGGGAACTCTCCACATATACAGCTGTCACCACACACAGTCGCCACCAATAACAAACACTGCTGGAACAGTGGGCCAGCAGCTAAGGACAGTTGCTGGGCTTTGTCCACAAGACCTGGCTCTATCTGTGGAGACAGGCAGCCTGCTGCAAGGCCATCCTGCTGCCTCCTCACCTGCTGTTCTTTGAAGGGCAAATACCATGAGGTGACACACCTAACCTCGGCCCAGAAGAGGCAGGCCTGTTCCCTCAGGCTTTCCATGACAGCCCCATAGCAGAGACAAACATATCTCATGCCTCTCCAGACATGGGCACTGCTGCTAACAAGTTCTCTCGAGCCTGAGGCTATGTTATAGACCCAGCATCCTTTGTAAACAGAACATGCAAAGTGAGGCTCAGCTGGTCCTCGCCAATGCCCACCCAGTGCCCATTCGCTGAAGTTCATATATAAGCCACAATTGAAAAGGAGCTGTTTCATTGAGCCCTGGGGTTCAATAAGGCTGAAATCAGGTCAAGAATGAAGGTGAGAGTGTATTTTAGATTAAATATTGATTTAGAGGTGCGTGCTGGGAGGGAGTCAGGCATATGTGTACAGCAAATGGCCTGTGGTTCTCACTCCTGTTGAGGATTACAAATAGGACCCTCGGGGACACCCGGTGGAACCACTGATTGGCCCCTTCATGCTGGGCAGCGTGAGTCACAGAGACAGGGGTTGCTAACACCTCCTGGAGTCCCCCACAGCTGCTGGCTCTCCCAGTTGAAGTCCCTCCTGTGTATGTGAGACACACTCTGCTGGGGAAAGTGTGTACACAATGGGGAACAGCCTGAGATGGGCAGGCCCTAGGGCCCAGGAGCACAGTGGGGGCTGATGACCCTACAGGACCCCTATCACTGGTCACGGGTTCGACTGATCAGTGAAGGACGGTGAGTGACACATGTCTAATGAGCTTTCCTTATTCCATTAACTTGTCCATCATGCTGTGTGTGAAGCTCCTCCCACAAAATGTGGTGACTGACACGGGGAGGGGGGAGGAGAGGGAGGAATAAGAAGTGCTACTCTGGGGTGAACATGGGGGGTTCTACTTTTTAATTTCATGTTTGTGTGTGTGTGTGTGTGTGTGTGTGTGTACTGGAACATGAGTGAGCAGGTACACAGACATACACATGTATATATAATGTTAGGTGACATGCTTCTCTTAGTCCCCTTGCTGGCCTGCAGCTTACCAATTCAGCTGGACTGCCAAGCCAGCAAGCCCCAGAGATTTGCTGTCTCTGCCTCCCCAGTGCTGGGTTTATAGCAAAGACTGCCACATCTTGTGTTTTGCATAAGTGCTGGCAATTGAACTTAAATCCCCACTTCATCCACTGAGCCATCTCTCCAGTCTCAGGGATGTGCTGTATAGTTTTACTTTCTATCAGTCCCATAAGCTCAGGCCCTCTGCCATTCTAACCAAGATCTAGAACACACCAGAAAATAGGCTCATCTCTAAAGAGAGTGGCTCTTCTAGTGTCCACCAGGGCAGCTGGAGACCCTTGGTGGATCATGCCTTTTGATGGGAGGTGTTCTGGTATCTGTGACTTCCAGGACTGGGAGAAGCGGAACATGGTGGGTTGAATAAGAATGGCCCCTATAGGCTCATAGTTTTGAATGCTCAGTCAAATGGAATGACATTATTTGGGAGGGATTAGGAGGTGTGGCTTATTAGAAGCAAGTGTGGCCTTGTGGGAGGAAGTGTGGCAATAGGGGTGAGCTTTGAGGTTATCAAATGCCTAAGCAAGGCCCAGTAGCTCTCTTTCTTCCTTCTGCCTGAGCATCTGGGTGTAGAACTCTCAGCTACCTCTCCATCACCAAGTCTGCTTGCACACTGCTATGCTTTCCCCATTCTGATAATGGACTAAACCTCTGGAACTGTAAGCAAGCCTCAGTTACATACTTTCTTTTATAAGAGTTGCTGTGGTCCTGGTATCTCCTTCTAGCAATAGAACACTTACAAAGACATGGTGTGTATCTAGGACACACAGGGCCTGGGGATGAGTGCTGGGCCCACACCTATGCTCTGTACTGCAGGGGGCCCTCTGCTCAGGGAACACTAGTCTTGCCCATCTCTTACCCCAGCCCTGAGATTTAAGAAGTAGGACCTGATATCCAATGATCAGGCTGCTAGCATTTGGGCTGTCTGTATGTGTGGGAGGGACTGATTGTTCCCAAGGAGGTCATGACTATGAGCTTGTGTAGTGAGGCTGCGTCCTTCAGGTTGGACATGACCATCGCCATGTTAAAGTGGAGTAGCTTCAATGGTGTGCATGAGACATCTTGAGACTGAGTCCATTAGCAATCTCCCATGGAGGAAGCTGGAGAGCTCACAAGAGTCATGAGATCCTCCAGGCATCTTGTGTCCTGAGACTCTTTAAAAGAAGATAGGTATTGACTGGGTGTGGGGTTCCTGGTGTGTGTGTGAACTGTCTGAGAGTCATCTGCATTCATGTAAGGAACCCCAATAAACTCACTGGTTATACAGTGGCTTAGTCTGAGTGCCAACTTGACAGGGCCTAGAATCACATAGGAGGCAAGTCTATCTGTGAGGAAGTTTCTAGATTAGGCTGGGAATATCCAATCTAAATGTGGGCAGTGCCATTCCCTAGGCTGAGGTCCTGGGCTGAATAAAAAGGAGAGAATATGCCTTCTGCTTCCTGTATACAGTGTAGCCAGTTGCCTCCTGCTCCTTCTCTGTGCCTTCCCACCATGATGGACTATTCCTCCGAGCTGTGAGTCAAATAAACCCTGCTCAACTTGAGTCTCTCTCAGGTATTTTGTCACAGCAATGAGAAGGCACACAGTCTCACTTGACTTGGATGTAACTTTCCTTGGGTCTCTTGGTAGCTCCCTATCTGTGTGCATAGCCGTTGTTTGTCATCTCCCAGGAAAAGCTATGCAACCTCTCAGATTTGTGTGCTCCCCTCATCTATAGTGGGCCCTCCACCGTCAGTGCTGCCCATCCCACGGGTGACTGCGAAACCAAAATGAGATGAGACATGTTGAGGGATCAGAAGGCTCATGAAGCAGGTATGGTGGTCACTTCTTGGAAGCATGGCACTGACCTCGGATTCCGACCCATCCACCGACTTCTCCTTGAGGTTCACACTCTCCGTCAGCACGGCGCCGTTGTATTTGTTGCAGATGTCCTCGTCAGAGTAGTGAAGACCTCCGGGGCTTGGTCGGGGTGGAGATCTAAAACGGGAAGATACCACAAGCTAATTTAGACAAAAGACACTCCCCTGGGGGTGGGACTCCTAGGCTGCTGCCTGGTCTTGCTCACACAGGAATAGGAGGAAAACATTCCTATGATTGCATGCTATGCTCTATGACTGACCTAGACCTCTAAGCATGGCTATCTGTGATTCTACAGCCTGAAGGCCTCAGGCACGGTGCAAGGTCAGGGGACTAGGGACAAGCTGTGGGACTCTCAACAAGAAGGGCACATGAGCTCTGGGATAGCAGGAGATGCAGAGTGCATGGAATGCTAGGAGACAAAGGAAGTGTAGTGTGCACTGGCTGAGGATGAGGGCAAATCTATGGGGAAGAGGCCTCACCTGTCAGGAGGAGACTTGTGGATGGTCTCTTGCTGATGAGTATGTGTCAGGAAAGTGTGCCCTAGCCTGGGCTCCCACTCTGCTGGGGCACAGGACACAAAGCTGGGGTCCCAGGGCAAGGAGGCCTTGAGGCATTAGCCCTCACTGGTTGACAGAATCAGAATCAAGCCTTTTGTGTGCATCGTGTACGTGTGCATTTCTATGTGTGTATGTGGATGCACACAATGCATTTGGAGCTCAGAGGTCAATGCTAAGTCTCTCCCTCATTGGCTCTTCACTTTGTTTACAGGGGCAGTGTCTCTCGCTGAACCCAGAGCTCTCTCATTCAGCCACTCTAAATCATTTGCATAGTGCTTTAAGTGAGTTTATGATTTCCCGGTTGGTCATCCGTAGCTATCCTCAGCTGCATGTAGACCACTGGTGGCAAAAAAGACAGACCCGAAAGGAACTCCTGCTGTCTCTGCAGGAAGAAACACATGCTGTGGGTGGCCTCTGGGTGCAGGGGACCAAGAGTAGCCCTCAGTCTGTGGCAGGAAAAGGCCTGCCCTAAGTCACATGGGGCACACAGACACACTCAGATAAGAGCTGGTGTGAGCTTAGAAAAGAATTCTGGCCTGTTGGAGTCTTACCTGAGAATAAAGCCTAGTGGCATGAGGAATATAGCCATCGTTGGCCCTAGTAGGTGACCAGCCGGGCTGGGGCAGTTTCTACCCTGTGAGATGTGTGCTGTAGTAGGGTCATTTGTCACATGGTAAAGGAAAACAAACACACCCTGCCCTCTACAACTTCCTGTTTTGTTTCTTTTTATTAGTTTTTAAACATTACTTTCATGTTTATTATGTGTACTTGGGTCTGCATGTTCGCATGTGTGCATGCATGTGCTTGTGTGTGTTCCTGCACATAGAATCAGGAGGCTTCCTCAATTGCTCTCACCGTATAGTTATATGAGGCAGGGTCTCTCAATCGAACCCAGAGCTCACTGTTAGGCTAGTCTGGTTGGTAGCTTGCTCCAGTGAATCCCTTGACTGCCTCCAGAGCCCTGGAGTTACAGGTAGGCCATCATTCTGCCTGCCGAGCACATGGGTGCTGGAGATCTGAATCCAGGGCCTCATGCTTTCACGGCAGGCACTTTAAGTGCTGAGCAGTTTCTCCAGTTCCCTTGCTTTACTTTTATAGATGGAGACACTACAACCTGAGGGAGAGTCTGTGCTGACAACTGATGCATCCTTTTCGTCCTGGGGCTCTTCAGGGGTCTCTGTGACTGTTGTCAGCTGGATGGCCAGCTGCACTCTTAGATACCTTCCCTACGTGCAGGACCCTCAGCCTGAAGTCGCTTGCAAGGCTGCATGGTGGACTGCAGAGTAACTATCAGGAAAGTTACTCTCAGTGACCTGAGCATGAGAAAGCCATTTTCCCAGTTACTCTGGCATCTTGGCCATTGTAACTCCATTAGGGTTGGCCCTGCCTTAGTTTCCCCAGGGAAGGTCCAAGAAACTCCTTTAAAACTATTTATTTTTACTGTGTATGTCTGTGTGCTGACGTGTACATGTGCCATGCATATGCGTGGAGGTCCAGGACAACTTGGAGCCCCTAGGTCTCTCTTCCACCATGAGTGTCCCAGGAATTGAACTCAGGTCATAAGGGTTGGTGGCAAGTGCTTTTAACTGCTGAGCCATCCATCCTAAGGGGCTCCTGGCCTCCATTTTCTCCACCTCAAAAATGATTTATTTTGGGAACGATTCATTTGTCATTTGCCATCTAACCATTTTGATTAATCTGGATTTTTGCTTTATTTTTAAATTTAAGGCACTACAGTGGTGCCTTCCCACACAAAATAAGGCACCACTTAGCCAGACAACTCTGAACCAATTGTACCTCTTTTTTATTTCTGTGTATATTTTATGCATGTGTTCACATACATGGTACACGTATACATGTGTGTGCATGCATGTAGAGGCCAGAGGTTGATGTCAGTGTCTCCCTTAATTACTTCCCACATTATTTTTGAGATAGAGTATTGTTGCCAGTTTGGCTAGCTCATCTGGCAAACATCACCCTAGGAATTTCCGTTTCTCCTGCCGGGGCTCCAGATGTGTGCCATCGTGCCCAGCTGTTTATGTGAGTGTTGGGGATCTGTACTCAGGGCCGTGCGTGCACAGCAGGTGCTTTACCCACTGAGCTATCACCCTAGTCTCTTTCATTCTCCTCTGAGACAGAGTCTTACTATGTAGCCCAGGCTGGCCTCAAACATACAGTTCTCCTACCTTAGGCCCTGTGTATTCAGATGACAGGCCTGCGCCATCGTAGCTGGCTCCGGGCCTCATTTTAAAGATATGTGAGACTTCAGCTAGAGGGACTGGTCTGGGTGACCCCATGTAACCTACAGGTTTTGTTCTTGGGGCCCTGCAAACATGCAGACCGACCATCAACAGCACAGGACTCTTTATTCCCTCACACTGATGAACCCGGGGCTGCTGAGAACAAAGGGCCCGTCTTCCTTTCTGACTCAGTTTGACATTGTTCGTGGCTTTTGGTGGGCTCATGGTAGTACCTGACCCTGTGAGAGAGTTCAGGACTCTCAGGGAGGTCAATTGTGGAGGATGAAAGTGAGGCCTTCCCTCCCCAGGGCTGTGTGAGCTGCAGAGCAGCTAAGCTGAGACCCTCTGGCGGCTTCAGGCCATCCAGTGTCAGCCTGCCCTCCCTCAGGTGGCTGAGTGACAAGGGGGCACTTGACTCTGGATACATGGATGCAGACCGAAGACCTGACCCTCCCTCTGCAGAAACTGTCTCTGTGCTCGAGGGTCAGATGCCTGGGGACTCACTGTCTACCCTGTCCATCCTTCCAAACCCTCGCACAAAACGGGACCTCACAAACCTAGCAGCCATGTGGTCTGTTCCTACATAGAGCCCCTGAGGTTGCCTGAACATAGGGTAGATGGAAGGCTCTCAGACTTTTTGTCCAAGTTGCTTAAATGGAAAAAAAAATAGAAAAGGCTTTTTGTTCTGTACTGGACATCGAATCCAGAGCCTTGTATATAATAGGCTTAGCATATCGCCATACTGAGTCATACACCCAATCTCATACTGGCAGATTCTAGCCAAAGGCCTTACTGATGATTTACTTCCCCCAGCCCTCCCTGGGGGATTCTAGGCAAGGGCTCTACCACTGAGCCACGCCCCCAGCCCCTCACTGGGGGATTCTAGGCAGAGCTCTACCACTGAGCCATGCCCCCAGCCCCTTACTGGGGGATTCTAGGCAGGGGCTCTGCCACTGAGCCACACCCTAGCCCCTCACTGGGGGATGCTAGGCAGGGGCTCAACTGCTGACCTATACCTTCGGCCCCCTCTTTATTTTGAGACAGGGTCTTATTCAATTGCCCAGGCTGGATCTGAACTCACTCCATAGCCTAGGCATACCTTATACTTGCACTCCTCCCACCTTGGCCTCCTGAGTAGGTACTCAGGATGACAGGTCTGCTGCAGTGGGCCCTGCTGGAAAGGCTTCCTCATCCAGCTGTAAATGCTATCCAGCGTTTACAGCATCTCCATAGGAGCCACAGGTTCTTATCTTGCCATATCAGACATCTGTGTTTCTCTTGGTAGAGAACTCCTTGGGGATGCGCCTTTGTGGGTCAAGACCTTTCAACTTTACTGAAAAGTAATTTCCTGCTTACCTAGGAAGCATAGGGGCTTAGCAAGCTCAGGATTGTCTATCCTTGGGTGATGAGCCTCAAGACAAGGAGCTCCTCCGAAGTGGAAAGGGATTTTCAGCAGGGGCGGAACCCAGCAGGGATATTAAAGTCCCCTGTGATAGCCCCTCTTGGTCTTGACATAAGTGAGTAGTTTTTTTCATTTTCACATTTCTCTGACTCAACAGGAGAAACTTGACTCTCAGTAGACAGATGAAATAGAAAGGCAGGACTGGGTATCACTGGCTTCCACCCTGCCCCAAGGAAGCTAGTGAGGGGGTGACAGGCCAGTGTGCTCTGGCTGGGGACCAAGCGGAAGAGTGGTTGAGACCTGCTTCCTCCAAAGATGAGCGCTGGGCTTCAGTGCCCTTCAAACTATTCAAGTCTCCGAGTGGCGGAGGACAAAGCATCTTGAGGCACAGTGGGCTTGTCATGGGAGGTCTTTGGCCCACCTATGTCTCTGATGGTGTGTGAGCCCCACTCTCTGCAGTGAAAAGTAGATTTGTATTGAAACCGGCCCTGCGGGAAGCAGCACCTTTAACCCTGGAGAGCCCCATGTCGGTTACCAGGGGAAGGCACTCTCCCATGCCTGTGGAAAGGTGCTCATACGTGTGGAGATATGCATACATGTGTGTATGTTATGCATGTGTGTGGTCATGTGTGTGAGTGCAGTTGTGTACATGACAGGGCACATATGTGAGGTCAGAGGACAACTTCTGGTGTTGGCCCTTGCCTTCCACCTTGTTTGATACAGATACTGTTGGCTGCTGGCCCCCGAGCTTTTGAGGATTCTCCTGTCTCGGTCTCCTGTCTCACTGGGGTACTGGAGTTACAGACTCATTTTGCTTTTTATGGTTTATGGGGATTTGAACTCAGGTCTGTATGCTTATGCAGAAAGTACTCTACATATTGAACCATCTCTCTTTGTTATTTTCTTTTGAAACAGGGTCCCACTTGCCCAGAACTCCGAGTGGGCTAGGCTAGCTAGCCAGCAGGCTCTGGGGATCCTCTCGGCTGTCATTGGAATTAGCAATACATACATGCATCTGTTCTCTCCTCCTGGGTTCGAGAGAGTGAATTCAGGTGCTTATTCTTTTATGGCAAGCACTTTACTGACAGCCATCTCCCTAGCCCTGCTTTGTATATTTGTAGAGGAGACTAGGAATGCTTCGGGTCAAAAGGCCACCTTCTAATTCCAATTTGGGACACTTACTTCCTGCTAAAGCTGGTAGGGGGTGAAGCTAAGAGCTTTGGGGGATGGGGAGGGTCACACCTGTCTTCACTTCCAACCACATCTGGAAGGGCTGTCTGTGTCCCCGAGGGACAACTTGGAAAGCAGGCAGCAGTGACAATTATAAAAAGCCTTCCATCTCAGATGCAGGTCAAGCCTGCTGTAGTCTGTGATGAACTGGAAAGTCCCTGACCCAAGGGGAGACAAAGCCTAGAGCTTTCTAGGTGTCCCTAGTCTATGGCCTCCTGTGTGAGGGAGGCCTGGTCCCTTTCCACATCTCTACAGAAGTTCTAGAGACTTCTCTAATCCTTTTGCAGTCTGAACCCCTAGATCCAGCACTCCCTGGTGGCTTAGAAGCAGGCTCATAGCTGAGCTGTGCTTCTGTTACACCGTGGGATTTGTTTAGTGGTACCTGTTGCTGGGGGACACACATCTAGCCTTCAGTGGCTCAGCACAGCCCCCTACCTGGTTCCGTTCTTCTTTGAGAAGGTGCTCTTGACATTGAGGTGGCGGCTGTTGAGCTCCAAGGCGGCAAAACCTCCGTTATCCAGGGTCACTGTCTCCTCCATGTTGGAGATGCCCTTACCTAGAGCCGGTAGGGAAAGCCAGCAGAGTCTTAGTCATGAGTCTACTGCAGCGACACAGGGGTGGGTTAGTAAACACCACGAGCTCCTGTGTTCTTGTCACATGTGACCCCCAGAACCACACGGTACTGCCTCAGTGGGAGAGGCAGAGACTGGATTGAAATAGTGATATTAGCATTTCAGTGTTTATCTTGTCTGGTGCCAGTATGCCAGTATCCTGGCCAATATTTTATGAAAATGTGCTCAGAGTGCATACCCTCATTAGAAGCTGGGGAAGTCAAATTTTTCACAAGTAGCAGAATTAAAAAGGAACTCACAATCATGTAATGAAAGTGGAAGTTAAAAGACATGTTTTATGAGTAAGATAGGCAAAGAAAGGGCTTCCTTTAGAAGATGATAGAGATGGCCCATCGGATAGTGGTGGTGGCTGCATGCCTGCTAAATTATGGATGTTTTTGCTTTGTTTTTGTTTTTTTGTTTTTGTTTTTTTTTTTTTTTTTGAGACAGGGTTTCTCTGTGTAGCCTTTGCTGTCCTGGAACTTGCTCTGTAGACCAGGCTAGCCTCGAACTCAGCGATCAGCCTGTCTCTGTGGTGTGCATCATCACTGCCCAGCCTGAACTGTAGACTTTAAAATAAATCTACAAAAGTGTGTCTGTGAGAGTTAAACTGTAAAATCTATCTATCTATCTATCTATCTATCTATCTATCTATCTATCTATCTATCTATCTATCTAGTGAGTTTCTATGTGTGGGTATGCATGCCACAGCCCCTATGTGGAGTCAGAAGACAACTTTCAGAAGTTGAGTCTCCTCCTATCATGCAGGTCCTGGGAATTGAACTGGGGTCTTTGGGCTTGGCAGGAGGTGCCTTTATGTGTTGGGCTGCCTCTCCAGCCCCATGTGATGGTCAATCTTGATTGATAATTTACTGGAATTCAGAATAACCCAAGAGACAAACCTCTGGCCATGCCTGTGGAGAGTTTTCTGGAGTATGCTAAGCTCCACATAGCACTGGGGTTATAGACATGGGCACTGCCATGCCCTAGGTTTTATGTGGGTGTTGGGACTTGAACACAGATCTTTATGTTTGTGCTGCAAGCACTCTTACTCACTGAGCCATTTCCCTAGCCCCCACCAGGGAAGTTTGCACTAGCACATGTACTCGGTGCTTGGACCCTGTCTTCTACCTTTCCAGTGTTGTCTGAGAGATTCTTTGAGGATTTTATGTGGTATGTTCTCAACCATCCTGCAGCCCGTAGGATGGTGTCTCACACACACCCCTGCCCAGACATGGTGAGGTATATGTCCCCTGAGAGGAGTCCCTGTGATAGGCACCCTGCACTTTCCGTGGAGCTGGAGGCTGAGACAGAAAAGCCCACAGACCCAGTGCAATAAATGGATGTTAAGTCTGCCTCTGCTTAGTCATGTGACTTGATGGGTCCTGGGCAGGTGGAACAAAGTGAGGGACTGGCAAGCTCCTGCCAGGAGTCAACTAAGGACATGAAAAGTCTTCCCAAGTTACCCTCTGGGACACAAGCCCCACCCTTGGGCTTTAATTATGATATTAAATTAATACAAATAGGGGGAGGCTGGGTATTGGAAGCTGAAGGTCTGATGCACCTTTCCTAGTCTGTTTTCCAGATGGAAGAGAAGAGAAGAGGAGAGGAGAGGAGAGGAGAGGAGAGGAGAGGAGAGGAGAGGAGAGGAGAGGAGAGGAGAGGAGAGGAGAGAAGAGAAGAGAAGAGAAGAGAAGAGAAGAGAAGAGAAGAGAAGAGAAGAGGAGACTTTATGCTTTTCTGTGACCGCATTAACTCACTAAAATGGCATGCCATTCATACACTGTAAACCCTAGGGGAATAAAATCTGATTTACGAACACTTGTTAGAAGTGAATTTATGCAGCAAAGAAAAAGAATAAACCCTTTCTATTCAGGGATGGATTACTAATGTCCGGCAATTTAGGCACTCCGTCTTATTAAATCCGCTCCCCCGCCTCCAGCACAAGGATCTGCTGTACTGACGCTGGAGAGGGATCCCTGCTTTTGTGAGCCCCAGAGATCCACCTGTCAATACTTCCTCTGCTCTGAGACTATGAGCACTTAGCATCAAGCCCAGCATTCCCTGTGCAACTGCCGGGGCTCTGACTCTGGTCCCCTGTTTACACAGTCAGTTCTTTACCAGCGGAGCTACTTCCCCAGTCCCTTTCCTCTGGCTCTGGTGTTCTCTGGCTCAGCTAACTGCTGCTAGGTGAGGCCTGGGGGGGGGGAGGGGTGCGAGCCACATTATGGTGAGACATGCTCTTACTGGTGGTCACAAGGCTTTCAGAACCCAAGGACAACAAAGAGCAGCACCCTGAAGTGTGTGGAGCAATGTGTTCTCGTCTCCTCTGCACAGGTGAGGAGCCCCCGTAGCACCCATAAGGCTGAATCTTTCACTGTCCCTCTCTGCTCCTCTCCCCCAAGATGAGACCACAGCATTTAACTTCAAGAACCATGCCCCCACTTTGCCTTCTTCTGTCCTCCACATCTAAGAAGCCACACCACCCGAGAGTTCCTGCGGCTAGCTCCACCCCCCACATACATGTTTACTTCTCTAACTGTGGTGATGGGTGGTGATGATGAGCAGCCCAGCGGCACATGCCTTTGGAGCTCGGGCTCATGCTGAGCCTGGAGCTCTGCGGACAGCGAGGGGGTTGACCTTTAGAAGGAGTCAGAGCTGGAGGAGGGTATGCAGAGGGACTGGAAAGTGTGGCAAGACTCAAGTACACAAGAAAGGCCATACCATAGGGATGTTTCCGTCACACTCAGTGAGCTACCCTAAAGATCCGAGGCGGGTCCCAGCTTATCCCTGTGGTCAGAGGGGCGGGGATGAGACAGATCCTATCTAGTCCTGCTTAAAATGAGCACCTAAGAGCAATAGGGCATGCATGGGAAGGAAGATCAGGAGCCCAGCAACTTCAATGCCATGGCTAAGACACATGGGTAATATGAGGGAGAGAAACTGCAGGTCTGCAGCTTCTCTTTTGTTTTGCTAGTGCTGAGGATGCAGTTGAAGGAATCTAGTATACTAGGTGAGCCACGCCCCAGCCCCTCACTGGGGGATTCTAGGCAGGGGCTCTCCCACTGAGCCACACCCCAGCCCCTCACTGGGGGATTCTAGGCAGGGGCTCTACCACTGAGCCACACCCCAGCCCCTCACTGGGGGATTCTAGGCAGGGGCTCTACCACTGAGCCACGCCCCCAGCCCCTCCCTGGGGGATTCTAGGCAGGGGCTCTACCACTGAGCCACGCCCCCAGTCCCTCACTGGGAGATTCTAGGCAGGGGCTCTACCACTGAGCCACGCCCCCAGCCCCTCCCTGGGGGATTCTAGGCAGGGGCTCTACCACTGAGCCACACCCCCAGCCGTTCCCTGGGGGATTCTAGGCAGGTGCTCTACCACTGAGCCACACCCCCAGCCCCTCCCTGGGGGATTCTAGGCAGGTGCTCTACCACTGAGCCACGCCTCCAGCCCCTCCCTGGGGGATTCTAGGCAGGGGCTCTACCACTGAGCCACGCCTCCAGCCCCTCCCTGGGGGATTCTAGGCAGGGGCTCTGCCATTGAGGTACTTATTTCCGAGATATTTATGCATTGTTAAAGGAGAGCCTGGCAGATTCAGCAGAGTAAGCAAATGTCAGCCCTCGTGTCTAAATGCCAGGCCACCATAGGGAGAGACAGATGTCACACCTGTGCTGCAGCTCTTGTACTTCTTGCTTTGTCCATGCAGGACCAGCACGAAGACCACCAGGAGGATGAGGAGAAGGCTGGAGAGCGCCATCACCAGCAGGAACCACCACTCCTCGTAGAACGGGGCTTCAGCTTGTGCTGTGGAAGAGACCATAAGCATGAGGCTCAACAATAGCGCCACGCAGTGTCTCCCCAGCACCTGGTGATAGGGAGAGGAGGAGCTGCCATGGCTGTTGCAACTCAGCAGATGCTTCTCTGGGACCTCCATTAGCTCCATAACAGTTTTGGGAATCCACCCTTAGGGATTTTTCTGCCGTCTTTATAGCGTCACGCTTGAGGAATCTCTGGTGGTTAACTTTCAGCTCAGTGGGAATCTAGAAACACCTAGGAGACAAGCCTCTGGATGCTGTCAGGGGTTATCATGTTGGTCAGGTAATCCGATGTGGGCAGAAGACCCATCTTAACTGTGGGTGGCATTGTCCCCAGATGGGGTCCTAGATTACTTATGGTGGTTTGAATAAAAATGGCCCCCATAGGCCCACAGAGAAGGGCACTGTTAGGAGGCGTGGCCTCGTGGGAAGAAGTGTGTCACTGGGGGCAGGCTTTGAGGTCTCAGATGCTGCAGCATGGCCCACTGTCTCTTCCTGCTGCTTGGGAACCAGATTTAGAATATTCATCTCCTTCTCCAGCACCACGTCTGCCTGCATGCCGCCATGCTTCCTGCCATGGTGATAATGGATTACACCTCTGAACTGTAAGCCAGCCCCAAGTAAATGCTTCCCTTTGTGTGAGTTGCCTTGGTCATGGTGTCTCTTCACAGCAATGGAAACCCTAACTCAGATGCTATATACATGAAGAAAGGCAGCCGAGTGTGCATTCAGTCCTTCCTGCTTCCTGGGTGTCAGTGTGAGTGACCAGCTCCCACCTCCTTAACATCCCTATGAGATGAACTGTTCCTTGAAGTGGAAGCCACGGCCATTTACCCTTGGGTTGCTTTTGTCAGGGTACTGTGTCACAGCAGCAGGAAGAGAAGACAGGGCAGATGGATAGCAAGCAGACCATCCTCTCCCACCTCTGCCCTTACCTTTAGAACAAACTCAACGCCTCCTCTAATCTCACCTGCTTAGAAACACTGATTTAACGCATGACCCTGCTCCCCCTCCCTGGCTCAGCCTTCCCTCAAGGGACACTGTATACTTGGCTTTGTTACACTTGATGGTCTCACCATGGCAACCTGGTCCCTAGCATTGCGATCATTCTCCACTCTCCTATTTCCTCATATCTGTCCTTTGCCACTGTCACTGAGGAAATCTGCCCAGATGGAAGACCTATGCCCTCCTCCCCCACCAATGGTTCCCATTGGTGACCAACAAGGTGATGGCTGAGCCCTCAAGCTCTCTGGATTCGACACATACTGCTGTCCTCAGATGCCACCGGCATATTTAGCTACCTATTAGTCTCCTCTACCAGTCCAGGAGCCCCTCAAGTCTGGGGCTGTGTGTTATTTATTTTATGTCCTCAGCAAAACTGAGCTAGACGACAGGCTTCGTGTTCAAACCTGCTTTTGAGACACCCCCTCTGAAATGTTGCGTGTAAAAGCTGCTTTGGCAAAGGGTGCGTGTCTTCCTTCCTGTTTATTCTGTTCTGTTCACTAAGAGGAAAATGGGAAAATGTCTTCTCTGCAGGTGCTGGACAGCCCTAGGGCCCCACTCCTGCCCGTCAGGGGTGTCCCTGTGGGGGAGCTGCTTAAATGGCACCGAGGGCCCTGAATGATGAGCCTCTTGCAGGCAGAGCTGGGGGGTCTGCCTCCAGCTGCCAAAACCTGTAGAGAATACATCCACCTTTGCGTTAAGTGTCTTGCTGGCTGGATGACGAATGAGTGCATGCTGGGAATAAAGGGGAAATTGGCTTTGGATAATGGTGCACCGCAGGGTTTCTCAGTCAATGACAGTGTTTTGAATCCAAAGGATGTAAGTGGGGTGTCTGGCTGTGCATTCAATATCCCATATAGCAAGTTCCGTGACTTTTAAGATGGCCGCCCATGAATGTCGCCTGTTCTGCTGTTTGGCAGGGAAGAAGGGCCTCAGTTGTCCTGTGGAGAGTTTGCATCCTGATGAGAGGCCAGTGGGTGATGGTGGCTAGCATTTCTAAAGGATGTCACTAACTGACTACAGTCCAGATGGCAACCACTGCTGGCTTGGGTGCTGCAGGATCTCAGAAGTGTTTGTGGATGATGTCCCATGATAGAGATGAGCTGTATTCCACCTGCAGTTTGCTGTGTACAGTTCAAGGCCATATGGACATGAAGCTGCTTCTTAGTACTTTCTCCTTTATGTAGTGAGTGTGTGGTGGTGGTGGGGTGTGTGTGAGGCAGAGGTCAACTTCAGGTGTCATCCTCAGAAACTCACCCACCTCCTTTTAGACAGGGTCCCTCACTGCCCTGCAGATCTCTAATCAGAGCCTAGTCATGCCCCCTCTGCCTCTGCAGAGCTAGGAAGAGACTGCAAGCATGCCACCATGGCTGGATTTTTATGTGAGTCCTGACACAGCCTGACTTTGATATCTCACCTTGTCAGTTTGGGGTCCTTGCCAGTGGCTTGATGTCTGGGGTTTGGCTTGAGAAAGGCAGTCCCAGGGAGGAGTTTCATAGTGAGGAGGGTCTACACCGTGTTCCCTACTGCGATCTGATCTGCAGCATCTCCTCCACCCAGCTGGAGGGCCTGCCAGTCTCTCAGCACCTGCCCTCTCCTCTCACAGATGGATGGGTGCTGCCGTTTTATGTTTCTATCTTTTGGAGAAAGGACGGTACCCCTAAATTTCCTGAAGGGCTTACCTGACACTGCAATGGAAGGGCGGCTGGGCTCCCCAAAGCCTGCCTTGTTCACAGCCACCACCCGGAACTCGTAGGTCACCCCTTGCCGCAACTTATCCAGGTCCACAGTGTATGATGTAGCACTCCTGGGAATGTCCTTTGCAAACATGTCCCATAAGCCTTCATCTGCAAGAGGGATCAGAGATGGGGCAGAGGTCAGGGCAACTCTTATATAGATAGCTGTTATAGGATATTTGGTATCTCTGTGGTTTTTTTTTTTTGTTTTGTTTTGTTTTTTTGTTTTTTTCTGAAAATGACCGTTTTTAGCTGTGGTGTGGCTCACTCCTTAGCACCTGGGACACCTTTAATCTCTCTGGCTGGAATGCAGACACGCCCTTATTCACACCTTTAATTCCAAACAATGAAGGTAATGTTAGTTTGTTGAAGGAAGCACCCATGTTTGAAAGTGATGTCTAATTGAGTGGCAGACAAAGTGATGAATCAGAGAAAGATTTGATGTCCAACTCTACAGGAAGAGAGAGGGAAGGGAAGCTACTTAAGAGAGAGCAGCACAGAGAGAGAAGGAAGAAAAGAAAGGGGCAGTTTTACTGGGAGAGTTTCACAGAGACAGGTTACAAAGAGAACAAGCTAGACACAGGTAAAGACAGAATGAGCCAGAGAATAAGCCAGGAGATTAGGACAGATGGCTAAACAAAGAGTTAGTTTTAGGTCAATTCAGTCAGAGGCTGAGAAGCCAGATTGAAGCAGTCAGCTTAGAGAGGGGTTTGAGCCAGAACAGCTGAGTTGAACTAGCCAGGGTGAGGGGTGAGCTTAGTCAGCAGCAAGTCTCAGAGGCTGAAAACATTCCAGGCCTAGGTAAGATTGTATGGAGTCAAGAAGCGTCCAGGACTAGGCCTAGGTTAGTGGACAGAGGCAGTAAGCCCCACCCCCCAGACAACAATTACATCAGGCAAATAAAAGTTATTACTAATGAGCCCCAGGCACCTGGCTGCCCACCTGCCTGGTTGACCAGCTCACAGCTGCCTGTGACAGGTCATCTGAGGGCAGCCTCAGAAACTGGAGAGGGCCACGGGTGGAGCAGAGGTGTGTCTCTGTCATCAGCAAATGTCCCAGAGTAGTTAGCTGGGCAAGCTGATCTCTTTGTTATTACATTTATTTATCGTATGTGAGGGTATGGACATGCCATAGTGTACTTGTGGACATCAAAGGACAACTTGCAAGACTCAATTCTCCATTCCATCATGTTGAGTTCTGACACCAATATCAGGCCAATAGGCCTGTCTGAGCCACCTCACTATTTCAGAGTGGTCTTTTCTTATACCACGTCGTCGTCCCCCCTTATGAGGATATCATATTGGATCTAGGTCCTCTAGAACTTCATGCTGTCTGCTGGGGATTAGACCCTGGTTCTGCCTGGAAGGCCACTTCTCAAATGAAAATAGCTTATCAATGCCAAGTGTCTTCTTGAGCCCCTGAAGTGACAATCCTGCCCTTAAGGCAGAGTTTTGCTCCCACGGGACAACTGCTAGGGATTGAACCTACCAGTGCTTCACGGCTGAGCCACCGTCCCAGTCCTTCACTGAAGGTTTCTAGGTAGGTGCTCTACTGCTGAGCTATGTCCCAAGCTCACATGGTTCGTCAATGGTGCTAAATGCAGTATGCATATTTTTTTTTAAGATTTTATACTTTGGACAGTTGCTTACAAATTCAGGTTCCCAGCAATGCTATTCACAATGCTGAAAGGTGGAGACTACCCATATGACCCCTGGACAAAGGGCGAAACACTTTGTAAATATACAATGGAATGTTACTACACTTTCAAAATGGAGGGATCCTGACAATATGCATGGATGCTGAGGACAAGATGCCACTGGAATCGTCCTGTGACAAAGGCTACATACTGCACAATTTTGTTTAGATGAGGTCTCCAGGGTCGTTCAAGTGCTGCAGATGGAATGTAGAGTGGCAGGTTCCAGGGACCAAAGGTAACAGAGCCTAGGTTTCCAAGAGGGAAGGTGGATGGATGGTGGCAATGGATACACAGCACCATGAAGTTACTCAATGCTACATTTAAATAAGGTAATGTGTGGCTATGGAGACAGCTCAGGGGAAAGCACTTGCTGCATCAGTATGGGGACCTGGGTTCCATTTCCAGCATCCACGTGGAGGCACACAAGAGTTGTCTCAGAGCTGGGGAGGGAGAGACAGGATCTTCCTTAGTGCTCAATGGCTGTCAGCCTGGCATAATGGGTGAGCTCCAGACTAGAGAGAGACCCTGTGGAGAGTGACTGAGAAATGGCACTCAAGATAGACCTCTGGCCTCCACAGGGACAGACAGACAGACAGACAGACAGAGACACAGACATGCATGCATGCACGCACGCACACATGCATGCTTATGTTAAAGGGGTGACTTTTATGCACAATTTTCCATAGTAGGTAAATGCTAAGTTTATGTAAATTCTTATATTTAGGAGAACAAGAATAAGATCCAAGCTAGAAAATGTTATGTAGAAAAGAAGAAAGGAGTGAACAGTTTTGATCCTAAAGCACTGATAAACAGAGGGAAGAAAATACCGATCACAACCAATGAAACTGGTTGGGATGGCACACACCTGTAATTCCACTTAGGTGGTGGAGGCAGGAGGATCTGAAGTTCAAGTCACCCTTGGCTTTACAGCAAGTTCTGGGGCAGCCTGGGCTACACAAGGCCATGTCTCAACAATAACAACAACCACCAAACACCAAAAACCACAAAGCACCGTGGCTGAACAAACTGTCTGTAACTTCACAACCTTTGTGGCCTTGTCATTGGTTGTGTGACCTTAGGCAGAGCACTCAACTTCTCTGTGCCTCGTTTGTCAAATGGCGATGACAAAGGTATATACAGTGTAGGCCTTCCTTGAGGATTCAGTATGTTTTTATTTCTAAAGTGCTTAGCACACAGCTTCACACGCAGTCAGCGCAACATGAGGGATTGCAAATAAAATATAAATTATTCCCCGGGGAGGCTGTTGCTAAAAGGTGGGCGCAGAGTCTAAACTGTTCCTATGATGTAGTAATCCTTCCCCAGTTCAATTTCCTCTTACAGGCAAACGTACGTGGGGCTTGAAGAAGCAGGTGATCTGGGGAGGAAAAGCCCACTGAATATACATGTGCACGCACTTGCTGTTTTTACGGCCCAGGGTGATGGAGAGCGGAGCCTCCCCACACTGCCTCGCAGAAGATGCACTTGAATGGATTAGCCCAATGGCAAACAGGAGGAGACCTGCCAGCGTGTGCGTCTGTGTTTGCTCAGGGTTTAGACTTTGCCCTGGCGAAGCCCTGATAGTCACAGGTTAATGAACGAGTGAAGCTGATCTTTTTAAAGGCGTCAGCAGAGAGTAGAGCCTCGAGATTTACTCCTACATATTAACATCGTTGGTTGTTCATCAAGAGACCTGTCGGGGGTGGCAATGTCACAACAGCAAACCATAGCATAGGTGTCTCTCTTCTTGCTTCCTAACAAGGCTTATATGCACAGAATGGATGCTAGTATGTGTGTGTATGCATGTTTTAATAAGATTTATTTGGATTTATATGAGTGTCTCTGTGAGTGAATGTCTGTATGTGCAGGTGCCTTTGGCATCCAGAAGAGGGTGTGGGATCCCCTGGAGTGGAGTTATTGCCAGTTGCAAGCCTGAAATAGATGCTGGGAGCCAAATTCGGATCCTCTGTAAGTAGCAATCTTAACCACTGAGCCACCTCTCCAGCCCTGGTTTGTATTTCTTAGGTGAATTTTGCTTAAGAACACTCTAGAGTGACGGAACATTTAATACACATGGCCTGCAGAGCCCTGGAACGCCTCTGATGGTCCCTGGTTCACCTACAAATATTCAGGGCCCACTCTGGTAGGACACTCTTCTGCCCTTCCGCTGGTCAGGAGAGTCTCTGTTCTCATAGGCTATGTGCAGTTCATGGACAGGAGGGAGAGAGAAGGCAAGAACATGCCCTGCCCAACTCCAACCCACATTCCAGGAAGGGACAGCTTACGGGACACGTGTTTATGGGGAGCTCTCTCAGTGTGCCCTGCATCCATGCTTCCTTAACGCTCTGCAGTCACTAGGGATGGACGCCATCACCTTCACGTCTGTCGCCACCCAAAGACTATATTTGACTTTAAGAGCTCTGTCATAGCTCCAGGAACTCTGTGCGTATTTTATAGAAACATTTTAAAATATCGATATAGGATCTCAACACTGAGCCATTTATTCAGCCATCCACTTACACTCAGAAAGCAGGGGAGGGTGGTGTGGCGCCAAGATAATTTCCCTCCGAATTATCAGCAGAAAATGTTTGCATTTTTTATTTTGCTTAATTCTGCCTTCAAAAATTAGCATATCATACTCGGATTATAATTCAGTGCGCTATTTATCCATACCAATATTTACACAGCGATCACCAGTGGGTTAAAAAAAAAAAACAAAAAACAAAAAAAAAACCCTTGGCAGCTGAGGGAGCAGCCACTGTTTCCCAACTGCGAGTTGTTTTTCTCATTTTTATTATGCTGCTAAATATCTCAATAAATCAGTGATGGAGAAAATACCTCCACAAATTTGTGAGAAAAATAACATTACAGAACTATTAACAATAATGAGATTTGTGGGACTGATTCTCCTTGTACTGGGAAGATCCCCAGTGCCTGGCCTTCCATCTCAGTCAGAACAAGAGAGGACAGCATGGCTGTGTTTATCACAAGAGAACCCTGGGCAGTGAATGCAGGTGACCCACCAGTCACCACACATCACACATCTCACACACAAGGCCAGGTCTCTACCGGCTAACCCTAGAGGATGGATCTGTGAGGATGAATTCCCAGGTGACAGGGTTCCCTGGGTGACTGGTTCCCTGGGTGATGGGTCCCCTGGGTGACAGGCCTATTGTATAGCTGGTCCCCTGAGTGACTGACTTGTTTCCTGGGTGACTTCTCAGTCAGTCCCCCGAGTGACTGGTCTCTGGGTGACAGATCCCCTAGGTGGTGGGTCTCTTAGATGATCCCTGACAGTTAACACATGTCAGATTGACCTCTTGTCTGGTCCCCAGATGCCTAACCCTCTGATAACATCACAAGATAACCATGGGCGACTTGGCTCCTGGTGACCGATTCTTAGGATAAATCGACCCCTGAGAGACTGATCCCCAGGTGTTTGATATTTGCATCTAAAATGAGTGATCTCTGGATGCATCCTCAGGGGGACCGACGCCTGGATACTCTGCCCTGATGGACTCCCCCATGATAGATCACTGGTAACCGGTTCCTGGATTGCCAATCTTGTTTCTTAGCGTACTGTCAGGGAAAGTCCGCCTGGAGGTCTTAAGGAAGCAGCAAGGAAGCACCGGGATAGAAACTGCGGCTGTTCCTAAGGAAGCGTCGCTGTCACCACAGACCTAAGGTCTCACAAAGGAGAGTGGAACTGCGGAGTTCAGTTCTCTGCATGGCTGTCCCTTAGAGAGCACAGACTCTGTGATCTTCCTCCTCCGCTGTGCTGCTCACCCTTAGAGAGGAAGAACGGAGGTCTTAAACTCAGAGGGGCTCTTCTGGTGCAAACCCAGCCGCTGCCAAAGGCGATGCTTGTTTCTAGAGGACGGAGTGGATCAGCTCTAGCTCTCCAGGCCTGCATCTCCCTAGCCCCAGTGTAGGAGATGCATTTGTTCACAGGCTACCCAATCCTCTCTGAACCGAGACAGAGTCCAGTGCAGCATGACCAAGGGGCCTTTGCTGGATGTATCCCTCCAACGCCCAGGCATAAGCGCTGTAGGTATCAGGGCAGACGGCGTGCCAATACAAAAGTTTGATTTCACGGCCAATTAAGCAGGGTCTCCATGCTGAATGGAAACTGTCACTCACCACTAAGTCACGCAGCCAACAGCCCGACTGGCGGCCTGCAGTGCTGAGCGGGTGGATGCCTGGCAGTTGCTTATTTCTTAAGTGTTGCCTTTTCTCTCTGTATGAATGGTCAAGCTAGGAGCTGAGGCTTAAACAACAGGCTAAATACAGCTGCTAACAAAAATGCCTTTTGTCTGGTCCTTGCCCAAGGTAGCAGACAGCACTCGGGTGTGTGTCTCAAGGCAGCGAGGGCCAGTGAAGGAGACTGATACAGGAAAGGAGGACACCCAGGCATTTGGGATGGGGGTGGAGAGGAGGGTGAAAGAGTGTGTGTGTATGTGTGTTGACATAATGCAGAGCCTCAGCTGAGATCTATCATCTATCTATCTATCTATCTATCTATCTATCTATCTATCTATCATCCATCTATTTACCTATCTATCTATCATCTATCTATCTATCTATCTATCTATCTATCTATCTATCTATCTATCGTGTGTGCACATGCATGTATGTACATGTGTGCCTGTGCAGATGTCATTTCTCAGGTACTGTTCCCTTGGTTTTAGAGGCAGTGTCTCTCAGTGGCTTGCTGACTTATTTTATTTTACTTTATTTCATTTTATTGAGCACGGGTTGTAGGAATCAAACTCCAGGCCTCATGCTTGCAATGGCAAGCACTTTATCAACTGAGCCCATCTCCCTAGCTCGGTACTAGTTTATTTCTGAAACTGGGTCTGCCTATCAAGGTAGCCTAGGCTGGCCTAGACTTCACCATCCTCCTGCCTTATCCTCTGGAATGCTGGGAAGACAGGTCGGCCACCATGCCCAGCTGGGAACTATTGATTTTCTTCTTTGTTCAGTTAAAACTCACCCCACCAAGAACTGAAAACCACAATGAATGGGAAAGGGCTTGGGGTGCACCCAGGAGGGCTGAGGGTGTACAGGCCCCGCCCCTTGCTTGCAGGCTAAGGCATCATCTGTGAGAACAACACCACAATGTCTGCCCGCCTTGGGTGCGTCCTAAATATATATTTCATGGCCGCTTTGGAGAGGAAAGTATATTTATAGTGCCTTTAGTGCCATTCCAGTGTATTGTGTAAATATGTAAATTAGGCTCTGAGAGCTACACAGCAAAATGCCTTGGAATAATTTTCGTGAATAAATCATTCAAGCCTGCCCACCGCATAGCTGCTTTCCAGATGCCTTTTGCGACACAATTCCAGGGGAGACTCGCTCAAAATTTAGAGAAATGAACCAGCTGGTTGGCCAGAGCTTGATGGGCATGTCCTCCAGCGATACTCAGGAATCACCTTCTCTGGAATGAGAGGCTCTGTGATTTAGCCTGATGCTACTGCCATTAGCTGCTGCTGGGCGGAGCAGCCATGGGCTCCTCAGCAAAGTCTTCAGGGGTGAAGACAGGGATAGGGACAGATGAGGGAACATGGTGTTGATGGGGGCAGGCAGGGATGTGGCTGGGTAGGGACACATTAGGCTGAACAGACCATTTGGGCCATGGGACACCTAAGTGTCTCTGTCCCCCTGGATGCCAGGCGGGCAGGACTCTGCATAAAAAGGCGCTCTGCCCGGAGAAGGCCTTGCCAGGGAGCTTCAGTGGAGAAAATGAGAAGATACAGTGTTTAATGGTTTGTGTAATGAGGCCTGAAATAGATGACAGCTGAGATCCAGAGGCCCCTGGGTCCCAGCAAGGTGTTTAAATATTGACGATCTATAAAAGCTCGCATGCCACTGTGAGCTGGGGCTGGCCTGCGTTGCAAAGGGGATGGGACAGCTTGCTGTGTTAGTTTTCCAGTGAAAGGCCATGGTCTAGCAACCCACCACAGTCAGGTAGCAGCATTCACAAGAGGATATGGATGGCAATTGTCATCTAGTGTTGGTGGCAGGACAGACAACTCTGAATATAGTCACTGCAGAGAGCTGGTTGCCTGTCCTTGGGGTCATGGTGAAGATGATCCCAAATGATCACAGAGGCCCTAGAACCTTCACTAACTTGATGACTCCTGTCTCTACAGCTGGTCAATGCCTTGTTCCTTGGAGATCATCTAGTCCAGCAAGATGAAACCAAAAATTTTTTCCTTCCTTCCTTCCTTCCTTCCTTCCTTCCTCCCTCCCTCCCTCCCTCCCTCCCTCCTTCCCTTCCCCTTCTCTTCCTTTGTGTATTTTTATTCTCTGACAATTTCACATTTTACAACATTTTCCCCACTGCCATCCAGGAAGAGGTTCTAAAAAGTGTGTTTGTTTGGAGTGTGTGTGTGTCCATACAAGCATGCACACACAGCACCGTGTGCAAGTTGTGGAACATGTGTGCAGGTCAGAAGATAACCCTGGTCCTCAGCTCCTTCTTCATCTGAAACAAGATCTTGTTTGCTGACATTAGGCCAGCGGTAGCCAGCTTACAAGCTTTCCGGGACTCTCCCATCTCCGCCTCCCAGCTCACTGTGGGAGCACCAGGTTACAGATGTTCCACCATGTCCACGGTTTAGGTAGGTGCTAAGGCTGTGTAACCCTGAGACCCTTTAATACAGTTCCTCATGTGGTGAGGCCCAAACATAAGATCGTTTCATTGCTACTTCATGACTGTAATTTTGCCACTGTTATGAACTGCAGTGTAAATACCTGTGCTTTCTGGTGGTCTTAAGTGATCCCTGTGAATGGATGGGTCATTGAGTCCCCATTGTAACCCACAGGTTGAGAACCTCTGCTTTAAGGATTTAGATTCTGGCCCTCACACTTGTGTATCAGGTGCTTTACCCACTAGGCAATCCCCCCCAGGCCACCGTTCCAGTCTATTTCCCCTTTGATGTTTCCAGATCACTCGTCAAACTTATAACCATCCAGAAGCAACATGAGGGAGGAAGGAAGGAGAAATATCTGCCACAGGATGTGACGTCAGGGCTCTTCCCCTGTGGTCATAGCCTTCTTTAATACCAGACCAAAATGACTCCTAACACAAAACCCATCTGGCACTGGGAAAGAAGCCCCTTCCTGAAGCATGCCTGGGACTTCGTCTGTGTTGATGCTCAGGTCATCCGTGTGAGCCTTGTGACCATGTGATGGTCACGGGGAAGCTGCTTGGGACTGTCCCTAATCCCAAGCTTCCAGTGGTAATACCCAATTCAAACCACCAGAAACTCATTATCCAGTAACATCCACCCTTCATCATGGAAACAAAATGGAACGTGCACACACAGTAGGAGAGATGTAGATTAGTTCTGACACTGTGGAGAACAGGAGAGAGGGTCTCACAAATCTAAAGGCAAAACTGCAGATGATCCAGTTGTCTGGGTGCTGGGTATACAGCCAAAGAAAAGGAGGTTAGTGTATCAAATATAGATACCTTTGTCATATAAGAGAGGAAGCCAGCTTAGACATCTGCCAGCAGATGAATGGAAGAAGGAAGTTGTGATAGAAATACTTAATGGAGCATTACTTAGGCATAAAGAAGAATCAAATTCTGTCATTTGTAGCAAAATGTATGGAGCTGGAGGAGGTCATGTTAAGATACTCAGACACAATGGAGCTGGAGGAGGCCATGTTAAGATTCTCAGACACAATGGAGCTGGAGGAGGCCATGTTAAGATACTCAGACACAGAAACACGAGTATTTGCACTCTGTCTCAAATGTGGGGACCAACAAAGAAATACAACATGGAGGCCGAGTATTAGTTACTAAGGATACTGTGGTTGGGAGTGGTCAGTGCATGCTCTTGTGACACCGTGATTGGCATATAACCGGCCTCCCACAGGCTTGTGCACTGAATGCTTGGTGACCAGCTGGTGGAACTATTTCAGAGGTGGACCTAGCTAGAGGAAGTAGGGCACCACAGGTGGGCCCTTGTCCCAGGCGCCTTCCTGTCTCTCCGTCTGCTTCCTGTCTACCATGAAGTAAACAACTCCCTCTACCACACTCTCCTGCTACCACATACAGCCAGATGTGTAGGACCAAGTGACCACAGACGGAACCCTCCAAACTGTGAGCTAAGACAAGTCTTCCTTCCTGAAGTTCTTCATATCAGGAAATTCTGTCCCAGCTGTGTGAAGGAAACAAACAGAGCACACAGAAAAATAGCACACTGTGGGCTGGGCTGGGACCAGGAGGAGAGAGCTTGTGTAGCGTGCAAGAAGTTCTGGGTTCCAGCCACCACATACAACCCTGCATGATGATGCACACCTATGACTCCAGCACTCGGGAGATGGGAGCAGGAGGATTACTCTTGGCTACACAGAGAGTACAAAGCCAACCTGAGTTGCATGGAACACTCTCAAAAAATTAAATCACACTGAATCCCATTAATATGCAATTAATGCTTCTTTTAAAATGAGCGAGAGAGGGCTGGGATGATGGCTCAGGAGGTAAAAACTCTGCTACTCTTGCATAGTACCTGGGTTTCACTCCCAGCACCTAACGGGGGCTCTGTTCTCAGGGAAACCAATGCTCTTGTCTTGCCTCCTCAGGCATCAGGTACACATGCAGTGCACAGACATATGCAAGCAAAACACCTGTACACATATAATAAAAAAAAAACGATTCCTTAAAAAGCGAGCAAGATATAAAAAAGGTCAGAAGGAAGGAGGTAGGGCAGGAGTAGATCTGTGTGTGTGTGAGCATGTGTGCATGTGTATGCATGCGTGTGTGGTTGCATATGTGTGCAAGTATGCACATGTATGCATGTGTATGTTATACATGTACAGGTGCATGTGTGTGTGCTCATGTGTATGCATGTGTGTGTGTGTGTAGGTACATGTGGGTACATGTGTGTGTGTCACAGGGTACATATGTGTGTGAATGTGTATGCATGTGCAAGGGTGCATGTGAGCACATGTGAGTGGGCACATGGTTTATGAACCATGTGTGTGGCTGTTTACAGTTCTGTGCACACACACAGGCCAGAGAAGGATATCAAGTGCCCTGCTTTGTCACTCTCTGCCTTATTCTCTTGAGACAGGATCTCTCACTGAGCCTGCAGCAAGGCTGGCAGCCGCCATCAGTCCCCACTGATCCTCCTGTCTCCACCACCCATAGCACTGGTGGTAGAGGTACAGGTGCACACATAGCCACACCCTGCCTCTGCTACAGATCTGAATTCAGGTCCTCATGCTTGCACAGCAAGCCTCCTCACTCACAAGCCGTCTCCCCAGCTCAGGAATGGAGCTTAGCCCTCGTTTTCAGAAGCCAGAAAGGCACAGAAGTTGATGTGTCGTTTTCTCTATTAATAAGGACGTTTGTAATTATCTGAAGCGAGTGAGGCTCTTTCCACAGGCCACCAGCATTAGACCCCTGAGACGAGTCCCTGAGACACTTCTAGATCTTCCTGATGAGCTGAAATGTCTTCGAGTGTCCTTCGCCTCTCGTCTACCCTTTCCTGAGAGTGACAATTATCATCTTTCGGAGTGTCACGCGGCTAAGGCATCAGAAATTGAATGCCCGAGAGGTTAACAGCACAGCTGTGGTTACTAGGCACTCAGAAGGGGAACAAGAAATGAGTCTCCTCTTCCACACATGCCTTGCTAGAGAAATGCAGGGAGAGGAGGCCAGAGGCCCCATGGACCAACTGCCTTCAGTGTGGCCAAGAAGCCACCATATGGGCAGTGCGTGGTTCTGGCTTCCAGCCAGGAGTGCATGGCTCCATGGCTCCTACCTGATGGCCTGGCTTCTATGACGTAGCCTGTAGTGGGTGTGGTACCAGCATTTCCCTCTGTCCACTGAAGGGTCAGCTCAGAGGCAGATTTGGTGACAAGGACATTTCTTGGTGAGCCTGGGGACCCTGTGGGATAAAAAGAACAAAGAGAGTAGATATTGGTTTTGAGGGGACTGAGGACAGTCAGTGGTGACAGAAATTAGGTAGATAGATAATAAGAAATTAAATTATTATCTATCTACCTATCTATGATGTGTGTGTGTGTGTGTGTGTGTGTGTGTGTGTGTGTGCGCGCGCACACATGTACACCCACATGTATGCTGGTACCTGCAGAAAACAGAAAAGGACATCAGAGCTCTTAGATCAGCAATTCTCAACCTGTGGGTCACAACTCCTTTGGGGTCCCATACTGGATATCTTGCATATGAGATATTTACATTTTGATTCATAACAGTAGCAAAATTACAATTATGAAGTAGCAACAAATAACTTTATGTGGCAGGAAGACATCCGGTGTCAACTTTTGGCTTCCACAGGTATACACACACACACACACACATACACATACACACACACACACATGCATGCACACACACACACACCAAAACAAAACAGGAAGTAATCAGAGGACAGAGACAATGTAGGCCAGCAGTTGCCCAGTGCTGCTCTTCAAACAGTGGTCTGCCTCCTGGTGAATGAAGCAGACTGAAGGGGCTGCGAAGGTGGAACAGCTCCCCCGCCCCATGGCTCAAGAACACTAGAAGCTTCTTATTTGTTTTCCTTCAAAAATATGATTCACAGCTGGACATGGTGGTGCATGCCTGTCACAGCTGGACATGGTGGTGCATGCCTATTATCCTAGTGCTTGGGAAACTGAGGCAGAAAGATTGTCCCAAGTTTGAGGCCAGTCTGGGCTACATATAAAGACTGTATATGTTAAAAGGGTTTACAATTTTCATTTATTTTTTTCTTAAGGTGTTTTTGTTTGTTTTGCTCACAGAAGCTCATGTTCTCTGTAGTTTGCTTTGGATTTTTAAAACTTTTTTGAGACAGGGTCTCATAGAGCCTAGGTTGGCCCCAAGCTCTGCAGTGAGGATGGACTTGAACTCCTGTCTCCACCTCCTGAGTGCTGGGATTCCAAAGCAGGTGAGAGCGATGAGGCTCTGCTCGGTTATCAGTACAGCCCACTCACCCTCGGCTGGCCCTGCAGTGACATTGGCTTGGAGCTCCGGCCCGTAGGCGATGGTCCGCGCCTGGACACGGAAGAAGTAGGTCACTCCCTTGGTGAGGTCCCGCACCTTCAGCCAACGTTGCCAGTTGCCTTTCACGTCCACGGTCACCACCTTGCTCACGCCTGCAATGGCCACAAAAGCACGGGGAAGAGGAGGCTGAGCTTGGAGAAGCAATTGAGCATGCCTGATCTGTAGTGATAAGAAAGGAGACAGCCCTGGTGGCTCACTAAAGGAGCATTGCTTACAATTAGGAGGACTTTAAACGGTGATCCAGCCAATTTTCATCCCAGATAAGTATAATTAGAGTTTAAACTTGATAAGTGACTTTGTCCAAGAAACCACCAAGCCTGTGACAGTCACAAAGGGAATGGCCCAGACCTCACTGAAGGCAGTGGGCAAGGGAGGAAGTGCTCAGAGAGTGCTCCCAGACTATATCCTGGAGACCACCCTCTTCCTGCTCTGCTTCCAGCTATTGCAGAATCCTGCCTCACTAACAGGCTGACTGCACAGAGGCTGCTTAGCCAATATGGAAGGCAGGGTATGGAAGAGGCTGGACTCAGTTCAAAGGTGAGCCTCTCCTAATGACTGGTCTGGAGCATGACCCAGCTGGCATGCATATGACTTGCAAGCCTCAGACAACTTTTGGGAACGTCACCCAGGTAAGATGGTGTTAAATCTGTGCCTCTGGGTAATGGCCCTTTGTTCAGAGAATAAGGACCATACAAGACAATGTTTCTGTACAGAAATACACAAACAAAATCATATATTCCATTAAGAACTGGAATTCCCTTATTCATGGATATGTTTCAGGACCCCTGATTTTTTTCCTGAAACTGAGGATATATGTATGTGAATGTATATAGGCACATATACACCATACACATGACTTTCCCATAGAACCAGAGTTAATCTGTCCTTTTCATGGTATAATGCTGGCACTCTTTGTGTATTATTTTAAAACAACTATTGAGCCTTTATTAAGTAAAATAAGGTTGAAATAAATATAAGCATTGTACAATAGCAGTGATAGTCCATCTGACCACCAATACAGCCAGAGTGGCTAATGAGATGGTAAGATCCTCTGATGGGTACACTGAAACTTCAGTTTGATTACTGAGCCAGTTACTAATGGAAGGGTAAGATTCACTGCATGGATACAATGAACAAACTTCAGTCTGATTACTGAGATGGCTACTGAGTAACTAATGACATTGTAAGATACACTGCATGGACAGCTGACCAAACTTCAGTCTGGTTACTGAGATAGCTACTGAGTGACTAAGGGGAGGGTAAGATACACTTCATGGATACACTGACCAAACTTCAGTCTGGTTACTAAGATAGCTACTGAGTAAATAGTGAGAGGGTAGTGTATACAGCATGGATATGCTGGGAAACTATCTTATAATTGAGATAGCTAATGGGAAGATAACACATTGGGCATGAATATGCTAAACAATTGACCTGGTGACTGAGACAGCCACTGAATGGCTAACAGGAGGGTAGTGCATATAGCATTGATACTCTGGACAAAGACAATTCACATCTTGGTCAAGATGGGGGAAGATGGAGGGAGAATTAGTTGCCCTACTTGAGCTTGTGCACATTCTAAAGCTTATAGATGGTTTAGTTCCCCAATTTAATATATTTGAATTGTGGCTGATTTCCAGGAAATGATATTACAGAGAAAGAATCAAAGAATAATGAACATCACTACACAATTAGGCAGTGAGATTTAACATTTAGTGGAAAGGATAAACACTTAAATTATATAAACACACATTTCCCAAGGGGGCAGATGAGGTTCTTTGTTTCCATATGTTTGAAATCCATGCAATGTTTATTTTTTAAGTTAGGTAAGCTCTCAGCTGTAAGACTTCCCTGAGTGTTCACTCATCTCTGCCTATACATCTGAGATGACATGAAGAAGTACTTCTTTCATGTCTTCCAGGACAGCAGATGTGTGTCCCTGGAACATTGATAACTGCAATGGATACACTGAACAAACTTCAGTCTGATTATTGAGATGGCTGATAGGGGATGGTGCATCCTGCCTAGCACTGCTGCCCACAGCCTGCCCTCAGTATGAAGGAAACATAGTGAAGTCTGGTCCCTTTAATACCACATGGGCTTGCAAAGGAACCAAAGAGCCATCTTATTAAAAATGATCCGTTGTTCCAGGCCATCAGAGCATGGATCTGTAGTCCCCAGGTCTCCAAAATGCCTCTTAGCTGGTTCATTATGTTCAGATTATATCTTCAATACAAGTTCGTGTCGGCTGAATTATTGCCTTCTGAATTATTTCAGCGTGATTTAAACAACTTCTGTTTGACTCTCCTCATGGGAGGTGGGATCTGAAGAAAAAAATTGTGTTCATTTCTGCCCGAAGAACTGGACCCTACCTTCATACACACTAATAAAGAAAGAGGTTACAAAGATGGTGGGTGACACAGGGCGACTGTCACTGCTGGGGACCTCTCAGATATAAGGTTGTTCTGAAGTGGTACCTTCTGTGTTTGGAGATGCTTAGTTCTCTCTGGAGCAGACATAAACTCATTTAGGGACTTTGTATAGTTGATTCCACCAGGAGGAAGAGCCAGACTGGCCTTCCCTCCATCTCAAGTGTGTCAGAATTTTATTTATTTGCTCAATTTTAAAACCATGCCCTGCACTACAAAGCCTTGGGGTACAATCTCATAAAATACTACAGTTTAAAACATATTTAAGAAACATAAAAATATCTCTGCCATAAAATCAGATTCCCTAAAACATGGCTCAGTGCTCAAATGGCTCAGTGCTCAAATGGCTTAGTGCTCCGTGCAGCTCAGTGCTCTGGGCGGCATGGGGTCTGCGAGACACAGCACTGAGTCCTACAGTGACATGATTGGGTGGAACTCCAGTGTGTGATGTTTAGGAAGCATAATGCCCCTAGTAGTATGATACTCTGATGACTGGTGCTCCCAGTGGTGGGGTACTAAGCTGGTGCAATGTCCCCCAGCAGGGTGATTGCTCCCAATATTCCAACTTCTCGGTGGTTAGTTACTCCCAGGGAAGCAGTGCTCCAGTTCGGTAATATTTCAAGAGGTGTTGTGCTCCCACGGGTGTAGAGCTCCAGTGAGGTGCTCTTCCCAGTGGAGATTTCCCAATCATGTGGTACTCTTGGTGTGGGTGGTGCTCCAGTATGATGGTCTTCCCAATGGAGTATGGCTACTTTCAGTAAGGTCTTAGTGAAGTGGTGCTCCTAGTAGGGTGATGGTCCTAGTGAGGCAGTGCTCCCATGGGTTAGTGATCCTGGTGTACCCAGCTGAATGCTTGCTTTCTCCATTCCTGACAGTGGCAGGAGGAATACTGAGATATGTGAGAACAGAGGGCAGAGAAGAGCAAAGACAAGTACTTCCTGTCTGCTGCTCAGCCAAGAGTGGGTCTCTTAGAAGTTTGCAGTCCTAGGTCAGCAGGTGGGAAGTCTTAGCCTCAGGTAACATTGTTCTGTTTCCTTGGCTGATGGTTTAAATTTCTTTCCCTCTCTTCCTTCCTTTTTCTTTCTTCCTTCCTTCCTTTCTTTCTTTCTTTCTTTCTTTCTTTCTTTCTTTCTTTCTTTCTTTCTTTCTTTCTTTCTTTCTTTCTCTCTTTCTCTCTCTCTCTCTTTCTCTTTCTCTTTCTTTCTTTCTTTCTTTCTTTCTTTCTTTCTTTCTTTCTTTCTTTCTTTCTTTCTTTCTTTCTTTCAAGTACTAGAGATGGAACCCAGGCCTAACATATCAAGGCAGGTGCTCTATCACTGAGCCACACCCCCAGCCCCTCACTGGGGGATTCTAGGCAGGGGCTCTATCACTGAGCCATACCCCCAGCCCCTCACTGGGGGATTCTAGGCAGGGGTTCTACCACTGAGCCACGCCCTAACTCTCTTTTTTCTTTTTTCATTTGAGACAGTATGTCATGAAGTTGTCCAGGGTGGCCTTCAACTCTCTGTAGTCCAGCTGGTCCTTGAACTTGCTTGCACACCTGCTTCAGTCTCCTGAGTGGCTTAGGAGTAGCACTTGCTTCACCAGGCTCAGCCTTCCAGGCTTTCTGAGGTTGATACCTTCCACAGGGAGTTGAGATAAACTGTCAGCTCAGTGAGCAGCAAGGGCCCCACTAGGTTATCGTTGTTGGGACCACTGTGTCCCTGGAGGAGAAGGGTTTCTGAGATGCAACTTATGACCCTCCCCTCCTGTCCCCGGCTGTAACCCATTCCACAGCCTACTGGCTCAAAAGGACCCTGTTGGTATCTGAAGATGATTACTAAAACAACAAGGCTAGCCTGAGCCACACTTAGGCTAACCTGTACTACACGAGTTAGATCAGTAAGATTCTTTCTCAAAACCACACAAGTACCATTTGGCCTGGGTCTTGTGTCTTCTAGTCCACCTCTGATGGGCTTATATAGTTGATACTGGATCAGGTCTTGGTCTTTGTCATACAGCGAGGCTCAGCTGGAATGACTGAGCAACACAGGGATGCTCAGCTGACTGTCAGTCAAGGCAAGGGAGGTTCTGGGTCACCTTGCAGGCCTTGTTCAGGTGTGTGTGTGTGTGTGTGTGTGTGTGTGTGTGCTTGTGTGCATGTATGCTTATGCATATATGTTTGCGTGTGTGTATAGGTAAGTAGGGCTCTAATGTGTCCTGTGTTTAGATAGCTGTTGATCTCTGCGTGCCTCACTGGCTGAGCTTTCACTCATGTGAGTCAGGCAGCCACAATCAGAGTAAGCTGTGAGGTTTGAGTGGGGAGGTCATGATCACCTCCGTCTTGCAGGGCTATTCATGGGCCTCATGGCTTAGTTGCTGCTGTCTACAGGCAACTCTGTAGTTCTACTGGCTGGGCTGTGTGCTCTGGTCACTGACATGCTGGAAGACTGAGCCTTGGATCAACCATGATAGACATCTAGGTGGATGTAGGGATGGGTCAGGTCTGTGAATGGTCCAAACCCAGGGCTACAGAGTGAGTCTGAGGCTAACCTGGGGTACAGAGTAAGTTTTGAGTCTAGCTTGGGATACCTGGTAAATTCTGACTCAGAACAAAAGCAAAAGCAAGGATGTGGGCATCTGGATAACTTGTCCTTGAACTGTGTGCTGAGGCCTGGCTGTCCTTGACCTGCAGAGCCAATAAGGGGCCATGGAGTCACTATCCTGTCCTCCCGTCTTTGTTCCTAGCACAGATGAAGGAGCCAGACCCTATCTGTACACGGAGAGGCGATGGCAGTGACAGAACACCTTGTCACTTATGAAAAGAGGTGAAAATAGGTGCAACTGAAGTGACTCTACTAGCTGTCGCACACCCCTGGCTGTGTGGCTAGCGCCTGGCACTTAGACTCCAACGCAGGCTATCGGGAACACATGCTTCCTACTTCTTTCCCCACCTCACTCATGCTTCAGAATGCTGCACATGCACTGGACTGCCTGGGTTCAAGTCACACCCCCCTCTGTCAGTCTAGAAGGCCAGGGCTGGAGTAAATGAATGGAGGGCTCTCGGGGCCCTTGAGATGGCCTGATAGATAAAGGCATTTGCTGCCAAGCCTGTGACCTCCTGGAAGCTGCTTTCTGATTTTCATAGGCATGCCGTGCCACAGGGTGTGCATGCATGTGCATATGTGTGTGTTAAAACAAAGTTAAAATGCAATTTTGAAAAGATGGGCTTTAATAAGCTCAGTGTGTGTGTGTACATGTGTGGTGGGGGAGGCTATCATGTATGTACACAGGTATTCATGTGTGTGTGTAGGAGCCACAACAATGTTGGGTATATTGGGTATATTTCCTCTGGTGTTGCCATCATGACTTTGATATAGTACCTCCTACAGGTACTGAGGCTATCTGAGCAGGCTAGGCTGGTTGGCTATAGTATACCAGGGATCCTGTCTCGCCCCCCCACCCCCCCCCCAGTGCTGGGATTATAAATAAGTGTCACCACAGCCATGCTTTTATGTGAATGCTAGGGACTGAACTCATATCCTCACGCTTGCAAGGCAAGTACTTTACTGACTGAGCCGTCTCTCAATGTACACACGGGCACAGATGCCGGGATGCCAGGTGGCAGGGGGGTAGCGCTGTGCAGGGTACACAGTAAGTGCTCAATAAACACTGCCCATCGTTCAGATGATGCCCGATGGGGTCATGTCTACAGGGATTGAATATGACAGAACACATTGTTGTAAAAGATGACCAAGTACTCCTAGCTCTGGCAATGCAGGAAAACTAGAGACCTGGGGTCAGCTGGCTGGGAGGAAAAGCTGTTGGAACTTTGCAGAAAGCCAGGTGGAGGGCGGGGCATACAGAGAGAGGGAATCCCCAAAAGAATGCAAGTTCCCAATGGCATAGATCCCACTAAGGAATGACAATCTCTGGGACAGTCTTTGGAGGGCAGTTATTAGCGTTAGGTAAGGGCAGTATGTGCCACAGGGTTCTAGGAGATTCAGGAAGTCATTAACACAGGACATAGAACACAGGATGCAGGGGAGTCAGTTGCTTGTTTGAGGATGAATGAGATACTAAAGCTACCTTTGATTACGAAGGGCACACAGGTCAAGGAGAGCCATGATCCTGACAGTCACTTCTTAATTGAATGGCTCCAACTGTTTGCTGGGTGCTCGTGCGAGTTGGGAAGGAACCCTCCTGAACAGATAGGAAGGTCTTCAGGAAGTCTCCCATCCCCTCTCTGCTGAGCATGCAAGAACAATGGGCGTGTCTACTGGAAATCTGTCCTTGGATTTTGAAGGTAGCCCCACACAAGCCACTTGTTGCTCACACTGGAAAGAGAGCCACCCAGCAGGACTGCAGCAGTCACTGTCCACCGCCTGTCCAGTGCCATTTTAGACTCTTAGAGCCCGGTCTACAGACCACCTCCTCCACCATGCACGAAGCTCATCGGTGGGCCCAGAAACCCTTGGCTTTTTCTTTCTCTCGCTTTCCCAGCTCTGATTTGGGATGCAGCTCAGAACTGACGGTGCAAAAGCCTAAGGCCATAGTTTATGGTGAGCATTCTGTCTTTCTTAGAGTATCATAAAGCTATGGCAAATCTTCTTGTCAAAAGCATCGGAGATTCGGTGTAATAAAATCGAGGGCTTGAATGTTCCCTTTCATACTGACTTCCCACTCCATGTGACAGCTTTCCAAAGGAAACTCTTGACCATGGCTTTAAATGGAAAGCCATTATTATCTGGCTGGCTGCTTCTGTATTGTTTCCTCCTAGATATTAACTCTGTGTTTTGCTATGTATCTGTGTATATGACCAGGGTGAGGTGAGATTTGAACCTGGCTGGACGTGACTCTGAGTACACAGTAGGGTGAGGAAGAAAGGCCACAGAGCCCTCAGTGGACACAGGAATATGTGGATAAAAGATGCAACCACAACAGAACTCAAATAACACCCAGAGGCAGAGCTGACAACCAGGTACCTGGTATTTGACTAGGTCTTTTGAGGCCACATCTTTAATCTGCCACTTCCTGCTGACCTTCAAGCCCCCCCAAGAAGAATACTAGTTGGAATCACCACTGATCTCTCCTGCCAGTTCCTGTAGGGTCCCTGGATCAGCTTTCCCGAAGCACCCCATCCCGTGACCCATCTATTTCTGATCTGCAAGCATGTTCTTGTGGGAACAACGACCTACTTTTTAACCCGTGTTTTTCAGGCCATGGTGTTTACCAGCCAGCTCTAGAGTCTCTCACTTTCCACCGGGAACCCACCAGTTCATCTAGTCCTTTGGTCAGCAAGCCCCAGGCCTGTTTCTAGCTCGCCAGCACTAGGACTGAGCAGCACCACAGCTAGGGTGTTTTCATGGGTCCTAGGAGCTCCATTTGGGCTCTTATGCTTGCACTTCAAGTACTAGCAGCTGAGCCATCTCCCCAGTCCCTCCATCCCACCTTCTCAGCTTCTTGCAAGCTCGACTAGGCAGCTCTGGCTCTGTGGCTCCTGTAGTAGAGCCCACTATGCCACGCCCCCACCTTACCTTGCACTGGTGCTAAGGGCTCATACACCACTCGATAGCCCTGTAGGATGCCGTTGGCAGCTGATGGCTCTCCCCAGGATACGTTGAGTGTGGTAGAAGTTATTTCTGAGAATGCCAAGAAGCTGGGGGGCCCTGGAGCTGGGAAAGTAGAGCACAGGTGTGCAGAGTGAAGACCAGCCCATTTCGGATTGCCCACCCAGGACCGTACCACCCCACGGGACAGGTGGAGCTCAGTGTTATCCACATTGCAGCAGTGTAACCAGTGCCAGAGAGATGGGACACACTGAGCAGCTGCCAGCTTCTTGGGATCCACAAGAAGCATGGCCCCTCCCAGAAGACCACGGAGGATGCTGGAGCTGAACCACAGCTGTGAGCTGGAAGACCAGAATGAATTGCAGATGTGAACAGACGATAAAGTGGCGGCAGCAGCTCCATCTCCAGAGGCTTTGGGGATGCTGGGCCCTGCTTTTAGGGAAAGAGGAAGCACCATGGTGCATGGGTTTCCTCTCACCTCCCTTTCTTTTCCCACACCCCTCCTCTTCTCCCCAATCTTTCCCCATTTTGCCTCTCTCTTCCCCCTTTTCTCCTTTCTATACTTCACCTTTCCTCCTCCCCTCCCCATTTCATCTATCTTCCCTTCCCTTCTCCTTTCTCCTTCTAACCCTTCTCAACCGTGGGGGTGGGGATGGGGGAATGGGGCCGTGTTGTGGGTTGTAGTGGTGGGTGGGAGTGAGTGTGGGTGGGTTGGGGTGGGTGGGTGTGACAGTGGTGTGTGGGTGGCAGTGGTGGTGACTGCTATCACACTGATTCTTCAACTCGGAATTCCCCTGATACTCTGGGTTCACAGAGACCAGTCAGGCGGAGACAGGGAGAAACCTGACCAACTCCTCAAGGCTGTTGGCATGTACAGAAGCCCGGGGTGCAGTCATGTGGGGCTTGTTCATTCATCAGGGTTGTGCAGGAGGGAGTGTGTAGGGCTACCCTTACAGACATCCCACTAGGCTTCCGGTCTCCTCTGAGTGCCTAACTGCAGCCATGTCCAGTCTCCCCTTGCTACATCCCTGATCTACCAGGCCCTGGTTCCTCAAAATGGCCCAGCCATTGCTCTCTTCCCTACAAATCTACTGACATCCATACAGCTCCAGTCCCTAACTGCAAAACAGGAGGACTGGGCTGTCTGGGCGCCCAACACAGCAGCAAGGGGACAGTCATGACTCTCTGCTCATAGACACGTACCAGGACATTACACCAAGAGCCCTGACCAGGGCTCAGCCATGGAATGTTATAGAGTTCTAGGCCCTGTGATTTTGCCCAGCAGGCTCTAAGGCCACACTCTTCCACCTTAGCCTTCCTGTTTTCCTTTCCTTTCCTTTTCTCCAAGATAGGGTCTCTTTGTGTAGCTCTGGCTGTCCTGGAACTCCCCTGTAGACCAGGCTGGCCTCAAACTCAGAGATCCACTTGCTTCTCTCTGCCTCCCAAGTGCAGATTAAATCTGGGATTAAAGAATATGCCACCACCACACCTAGCTAACTTCCTGGTTCTTAACATAGGACCTTTCCTGCCATTTTCTGGCAACATCACTGCTCTTTTGGGCTGAGTGGTGAGAGGCCTGCTGCAGATAGAGGGTGTGCCCTGTGTGTAGATGGCTCTTAGCAGGGCCATCCTGTCAGCACAGCTCCTGTGGTGGTTTAGGTGGGAAATGTCCTCCACGGGCTCAAGTGTTTGGACTCTCAATGCCAGCAGATGGCGCTGTTCAGGAAGGCTGTAGAACCTTTAGGAGGTGGAGGGACCAAGTCACTGCAGTCAAGCCTTGAGGCTGTCTAGCTTGGCCCTACTTTATGTTCACTGTGCTTCCTGACTGCAGATGCAAAGTGACCAGGGCCTCAACTTCATGCCCCTGCCACCATGTGTCCCTGTGATAATAGAGTGTTTCCCTTGGAACCATGAGCCTAAACATTCCCTCCCTGTCATCCCGAAGCCACTTTTGCTGGGGTACTTTTTATCATAGCAAGAGGAGAAGTAAATAAACCCTGTAAGAGGGAGGCAGATGTCTGAGTGGCAGCTGCTGAGCTATTTATTCCAGGCATGGTCTAGGGAACGTGACTGGGAACAGAGAAAGCCTGGGCCTGGCTGGGGGTCGGGGCCTCGGGCTAGAGTTGGGGACTGGGCCCTAGCCTCCATGCACACATAGGACAGTTCTAAGAGAGAACACCAAAAGGAACTCTGGGTCAGGAGAAGACCTAGCTGCAGGCTTACAAGAAAATACGCTGCGTCAAGACAACCTTAGTACCACACAGGCCCTGGGAGCAATAGGAAGTCACCCCTTTACTCCTCCAAACTTCAAGTTCTTTCCCTCTTTCTTCCCCCTCTCTCTTTTTCCTTCATTCCTTTTTTTTTTTCCCCAGCGTCTCGTGTAAGTCAGGTTGGCTTGGTTCTTAATATCTTGCTAAGGATGACTTTGAACTTAGTATCCTCCTATCTCCCAGGTGCTTAGATTAAAAACAAGCACCACAATTCGCCAGACTCTGAGGTACTGGGTTAGAACCCAGGGCCTAGACTAAGGACTCTCCTGAATGAGCTATACCACTGGCTCTTGGTGCTATGACAGAACAGGCAGGGTGACCTACCCGCCTGATGTGTGCGTCCTTGGCACGGGTCACTCTTGGGCCCATCACCAGCAGCATTGAAGGCTGAGATGCTGATCAGGTACTTTGTGTGGCTGGTGAGATCCTTGATCTTCACCACAGGCTCGGGGAGGAAGAGGACCTTCATTTTCTCTGTCTCATTGCGACTGTCTGCCTCCCAGTAGTAAACCTGTTGGGCAGAGCACAGGGTAGGCTGAACTACACCAAGCTTAGTGTGGACAGAATGGACCTTGGGGATCAGGCTTATGTGGTAAATGGTGCCCGGGGTTCTGCCCTGTGATCCAGACATTGAGTACCCTCTATGTATGGATAGGCCAAGCCCCAAAGTTCACTCCACATCCCCACATTTCGTTCAAAGCCAACATCTACGTGTTCCGTCAATGTAGCAATGTAGTAAAAACACCAAAATCAACAGGAAGGCAATGGGACAATGGACAACATCCAATGTTTAAAAACAGAAAGCCACATCTGAGGTTGCATGCTTCGAATCCCAGCTGTGGGGAGGTGGAGGCAGGCAGATCCCTGGGGCTCAGCGTAGCTGACAGGCCAGCAAGACAGTCTGTCTCGACACACAAGGTTGGGAGGGGCCTAAAGAGATGGTTCAGCAATGAACAGATCCCAGCACCCATATCTGGGAGCTCGCAGCTGCTCCAGGAGTTCTGGTGCCCTCTTCTGGCTCCCATGGGTACCAGTGCTGATGTGTATATATCCAGACACAATTTAAGAATAAAGTTTTAAAAGGTGGAGGGAACCTGAGAAACAAGACCTGGGTTGTGCTCTGACTCCAAAACATAAGCACATACACATATATAGGATGTGCACACATACAAACACACACACACACACACACACACACACACACACACACACACACACACACCAAGAAAGAGTCCTAAGCTGAGACTGTGGGGAAAGCACCTCGTTCCCTCCCCTTAAGTAACATTTCTTCTCACCTAGCTTTGATATGCTTACAGGTAGATCTGAAGTCCAAGCATAAAGGTTTGAGGGATTAGCAGAACCAGACTGTTAAACAGCTGTCTGGCAACCACTGCCCCCAGCCTGTGCCAGCTGGGCTGCCCAAAGACAATACTGGCTGGAAGGTACCCCTCGGCTCTGTGCACATGAGCCTGTGCCAGGCCCCCAGAGCAGTGTGCCTTCTGTAAGAGCTGTGCAGGAGGCAGTGGGGGCATCCAGCCTCATGGGTCACCCCTGTGCTGGAGCCTGTCTACGAAGAGAGCATGCAGATTTCCACCCGCAGGCCCCGGCTGCATGCCTGATGGCTGTGCTTACTGTGGGAAAGCCTCCGCTCAGACAGGCCACGCTAACTTGTGATCAATATCCAAGTTCAATGTCTTTATCATTAGGGAAATGAGAAAACATATTTTTTTGGATGTGCATAAATAATGCCTTGCCTTAGAGCTCGAGGGGCTCTCTGTGACCTCATTCGTCTTCGTAAGAGCGCTGCCGGCAGGGAGGTATTCATTTTCATAATACACCTACCAAAATCACTCTGAAATGGACATTTAATTGGGCCAATATTCATCAGGGCAGGATGGACTGAGATTGGGATAACTGATCAGGTAGGACTCATGGAGGCCAGACAAGGAAATTACTTCTGGAGGGATGGAGACACCAGACGGATGTCTCCAGGCAGGCTAGGCAATGCTGGGAGTTCCTTAGTGCCCTTAGTAGGGGAGGGTGCAGAGAAGAGGGTAGCAGGGGGAAGCCTGCCTACAGGAGCTGTTTCCCTCAGTGCTGCCTGGCAAGGTGAGTGGTCTTCCTTTCCTTCCATCTCTAGATCATCTGGCTAAAGGATACTCTATGGCTTTGTCGTGAGCTGGTCTCAACATGAGGTTCCCAGAAGTCACACCACGTGGGGACTTGATACAAATGTAGCTCCTAGGGCTCAGGACATGGCACAGCTGTGCAGGTCTAAGGATCTGAGTTAAAAATATGTTTTATTTTTATTTTTATTTTATTTTTTTGCTTGAGTTTCCAGTGCTGGGGAGATAGAGGCAGGAGGATCCCTGGGGCTTGGTGGCCAGCCGGACTTATCAAAGAGGTGAGGTTCTGGCCAAGAAGAAACCTTGTCTCTGCCCACCCCCGCCTCCCCAAAAGAAAAAAAAATGTTGACTGCTTAAGGCCTGAAGAGCAGCCTAGTCAAAGTGACCTTCTGAGCACCCACACATAGACACACACTGCTCACACACATAGCCTCCACTCACTATACATAACACACACATACACACATACACACACACACACCTTACACATACCCAATCCACACCTACACACACCACATACACATATACATACCACACACACATACCACATACCACACACACACACATGCACACACACACAATCATACACATACCCAATCCACACCTACACACACCACATACACATACACATATACATACCACACACACACATACACACACACACCCCAAACATACACAATCCATACCTACACATACCACATACACATATACATACCACACACACATACCACATACCACACACACAGACGCACACACACACACACTCCCCACATACCACATACGCACACACCACATACCACACACATATACATATCCCCACCTATGCACATATACACACATACCACACACATACACACCATACCCCACACTCCCCCAAACATACCACACGCACATGCCAAACACACACCATACACATACCACACATATACACACCATACACACATAGCACACACAGCACACATACCACACACACCACATACATTGTTCACTCCACACCACACACACACACACACACACACACACACACACACACGCGCGCCCTACATACCACACACATAATACACACATATACCACATACCCCAACCCCACCTCCACATACAAGTTCTCTGGTTCTACCCCATACCTATGGAAATGAGAGTCCCTCCATGTGCAGGAGACAGTATTGGGATTTGTAACCGGCCTTTGTGAGGACACTCCACCTTTATTACTATCAGCAAATGCCCCGGAAGAGGTCAGGTTCCTTGGTGGACCTTTGGGGGAACCAAGCATTCCCTGGTGTTTTGTGGTTGGGCACACAGCAGCCCATGTTCTGTGTGGCTTTTCTCTGAGCAGCTTTTGTCTCAGGTGTTGGTCCCAGCAAGCCTGCTCCAGGCACTGGGGCCTGCTTCTGTGCTGAGTGTATGCTGCTGGGGACACAGCAGAGCAGCATGTAGCCAGTGTGCCGCCAAAGCCTTCGGGGCCCTGGGCACACAGTGAGCTGGAAGAAGAGCCCAGCCACGCAGGAGAACTTGCCTTATAACCCTGGATGTTCCCATTCTGGCTCTCTGGGGGCGGTGGGTCCCATGTGACCTCCAGCTGGCTGGCCGTGAGTGGGGTCACCTGGACATTCTGTGGGGCCATCGCTGGGGCTGAGGACAGAGAGAAACAGGAGAGTAACTGGGGTGGCCTCCTGTAAGCTGGCTGAGACCCACAAACCCATGTCTTCCAGGCTCACACGGGACATAGTTCTGTGATGGAGAGTGTGGGAAATTAAATACCCTGGACACCACCAAAGTTTGGGGGGCCTCAGGTGTAACCACATTCCAAGCCTTGGGCTGTATCCCATGCAATTCTTAGTCCCTTTATGCCAAGGAAGGCTACAAGCCCTCTCAGAAGAACCTTCTTATACATGCACAGAACAAACGACACAGAGTTATAAAGAACACTGGTTCTGCTGAGATACAGTTAGCCAGTGTTGAAAGAAAGACACTATCCAGAAACCACACGGCACAAGCTGCAAGATCAAACAGTGAGAACACAGTATACATGTGTGTAGTAAGTATATCTTCATGTGTATGCACATCTGTACATAGGCTTGTGTATGTATATATGTTTGTATGTGTGCAGGTATGTGTGAAGGTCAGAGGTCAATGTTGGTGTCTTCATTGATCACTCTTCACCTTTGGATGTGTGTGTGTGTGTACCTGTGTAGAAGTCTACTTCAGGTGTTCTCTATGATCTCACTCTCCACTTATTTTTTTTTGAGGCAAGGTCTCTCATTGAATCTGGAACTAAGTGATTGATGGACTAGCCAGCCAATGAGCTCTCAGAAATCCACCTGTCTCCTCTCACCTCCACCTCTGGGAAGATGGAGGCTTTCATATAGGTGCTGGGGATCCAAAATCAGCTCCTTAAGCTCTGTGTGTGTGTGTGTGTGTGTGTGTGTGTGTGTGTGTAGCAAGTAGCTTAGTGGCTGAGTCACCTCCCCACACCCTGCTGGCTGTCTTTTGATTAGAGTCTGTCTAGAGGCCATCAACGGAGGCCATAGAGCCATCACTGCCTAAGGAGATTTTTCTCTGGCAAGGGCTCTTTTGGAGAGATAAGGCAACCTCGTGAGCAGTAGGTCACCCCTTGCTCGCAGCTCCCTCCCCTGCTTCCTGCTCTCTCCCCCCACCCATGCAGAATAAAATAGTAATTAACACCCGCTCAGCCTGACACGACTATTTATTTTGTTCTAACTGTGTGCTTCTGTATTATCGCTGCCCACCCTGCCGCTAATGGAAATGTTAATAGCCCACACCAGGTTGTTGTGACAGATGCTGGGCCTCATTATCAGAAATTCTTATTTACCGCTCCATTAAACAACAGAATCACACAAAAAAACAATTCAATCAAAACTAACTGGAGGAATTTTAACAGCCGCATTAATAATCCAAAACATAAATAAAGTTAATGTCTTCTGCATGTTTGCCGTCGGCAACTGGATCACAAAATTACTGTTGTACAATTAAAATCATGAAAGGCGGAATTGAGCATGGCCGTTATTCTGGTAGGCTGGTGCACACAGCCCTCCTCGATCCTCCTAGGGCTGGCTTTCCATTGCCTGGCAAAGCCAGGACAGCCCTGGCCGTGAGAGTCCATCTGTAGCAGGTGGTGGGTGAGCCATGCACAGGGTGATCACTAAGGCTCAGAGTCTCCGTTGCCTCTTGGTTGGGTGGAAAGAAACTAAATGAAGCTCCCAGCTGAGATATGCCTACGTCACCTGTACTACAGCCTGTTTTTTTTTATGCCACAAAGATATTACAGGTAACAGGATATGGTTGGCACATGTTGGGAGGAAATAGATGAAAACAGGGTACTACAATCTAGAATTTAATACTTTTTTGTTTTCTTTCTTTATTTTTATTTTTTACAATATTTATTTATTTATTTATTTATTTATTTATTTTTGGCTCTTGTGAGCTTCAGGGCTTCCAGCCTGCCTGGAGAATTTAACATGCTGCTCTCCTGAATATAAGCATTGCCCAATGAAAGTGTGTGCAGCTCAGAAGCTGGTAAATTGACAGGCCAGCCTTTGTCTGTTCTCCTATCTAGATATTCATGGTGTAAGATGCACATAAATATTAGCCTGTGTGTATGTGTAGTGTGTGTATATGTTTATGTGTGTGTGCGCACGGATATGTGGGTGTGCCTGCACATACGTATGTAGAAGTCAGAGGTCAGGTCTCTTTGTGAGTTTCCCTCCACCTTATTTTTTGAGACTGGGTCTCTGTGGGCATTTGAAGGAAAATGGCCCCCAGAGGCTCACAGGGAGTGGCACTACTAGGAGGTGTGGCCTTGCTGGAGGAAGTACGTCACTGGGGGCAGGCTTTGAGGTCTCAGATGCTCAAGTCAGGCCAGTGGCTCACAATCTCTCTCCCTGCTGTTTGCTGATTCAGATGTCAAACCTTCAGCTCCTTCTCCAGCACCATGTCTGCCTGCATGCACACTGCCATGCTTCCTGGCACAATGACAAGGGATTGAACCTCTGAAACTGTAAGTCAGCCCCAATTACATGTTTTTTTTTTTTATTAGAGTTCCCATGGTCATGGTGTCTCTTCACAGCAATAGAAACCCTAAGATAGTTCTCACTGACCCAGGAGCTGACTGGCTAGGTAGTTCAGCATGGATCTCCAGGGATGCTCCTGGCTTAGCCCCTCTCCTGCTGAGGTTACTAATATGCCTTAGTGCACCAACTTGTATGTGGCTGCTGGGGACTGAACACAGGCCTTCTTGCTTTCATGGCAAGCATTTGAACTGACTGAGCCATCTCCCCAGCCCCTGGCATATATTTTAATGCATGAAATTGTTTTCTTAAAGCATTTTGACCAGCAGTTTTCTACAGCATCTGCTGATATAATGCCTATAAGCAGCATTACGTGTAGAACAGGAAGGCCATGGCCACGATTGAGATTGGCTCTGCATGTCTACAGAGTAGTGACAACACCAGCATCGAATGGCCGAATCGCTCCCTCACCCTTGCCTTGATGCTACGTGGCCTCAGAGACATATCTCCTCAAGTTATTGATAAGGAAACCCTAGGAACTTCTGGGGCACTCTGCAACTGACAGGCATAGTAAAACTCTGGAAGTTTCTAGAAATTTCTGGCTTTCTTGCTGACTGCATTGGGAGTCCCTGCAAGAGAGTTTCCTGGCCGGGCAGTGGTGGCACACACCTTTAATCCCAGCACTTGGGAGGCAGAGGCAGGCAGATTTCTGAGTTCAAGGCCAGCCTGGTCTACAGAGTGAGTTCCAGGACAGCTAGGGCAACACAGAGAAACCCTGCCTCAAACAAAACAAAACAAAACAAAACAAAACAAAACAAAACAAAACAAAACAAAAAACAAAAAAAGAAAAACAAAAAAAAACAAAAAAACAAAACAAAACAAAACAAAAAAACCCAAAAAACAAAAAAACCCAGAGTCTTCTGCCTGGCCTTCACTAGCCCGACTGTTTGTATGAAGAGCAGTGGGTGCTGACTGTCAGCCATCCTGTCTTTCATCCAGCCTCCCAGGAGGGCTTACCACACCCAGGTGGCCATCAGCTGTAGACTAAGAATGGCCACCAAGCCAGGGGAGATGGCTCAGTCAGTAAAGCACACATGCATGGAGATCTCAGTTTGATTAATAAACTTGAAAAAAAAAAAAGAAAAGCCGAGTGGTGGCTCAAGCCTTCAATCCCAGCACTTGGGAGGCAGAGGCAGGTGGATTTTGAATTCGAGGCCAGCCTGGTCTACAGAGTGAGTTCCAGGACAGCCAGGGCTACACAGAGAAACCCTGTCTCAAAAAAAAAAAAAAAGAAAGAAAGAAAAAAGAAAAGAAAAAGAAAAAAGAAAGAAAGAAAGAAAAGGAAAGGAAAGGAAAGGAAAGGAAAGGAAAGGAAAGGAAAGGAAAGGAAAGGAAAGGAAAGAGAGAATCTTGTCGTGGCAAACACACACAGGACATGTGGGCTATGTGCTACTGGCAGCTCCTGGCATGTGCAGGGTCACGAAAGTGGATGGTGTATTCTGGTTTGCTTTCTGCTGCTGTGATGGCCATAATGAGCAAGAGCAACCAGGGAGGAAAAGGTTCACTTCATCTTGCAGCTTACAGTCTGCTGCCAAGGGGAGCTGAGGTAGGAACTACAGATCTTAGAGGAGCTGCTTACTAGCTCCTGTTCAAACAGCCTTCTTACACAACTGAGGACCACCCACCATATCTGGTCCTGTATAGACACTTCAACGTTCAAAGGCAGCACTGAAATTAGCAATCAAGGAAATGCCCACAGACGTGTCCATTGGACAACCTGGTGGAGACAGTTCTTAAGTTGTGGCTCCCCTATCTCAGGTCTAGTCTGTGCAAGGTGTCAACAAACATTAATGAGAACAGGTGACTTCACTTGGTCTTTGTCAAGACAGTGGAGCCTTCCTGTCCCAAGGAACCTCTCAGAGCCCTGGAATTAATCCTGTAGGGAGGTGGATATTTATTCACTTGATTCTGAGAGCTCTTGCTTAAAACATCTACTGTGTGCGGGGAGGTCATCCAACGATCTGACCTGCCCATCTGACCTGTAGAGTATCTCTGATGGTCAGTATGGTTCATCAACTCAACAGGACCCAGAAGAATATAGGAGACAAACCTTTGGATGTGTCTGTAAGGAATTATCTAATTCACAGAGTCACCCTAAATATAGGTGACACCATTCCCTGGTCTGGGGTCCAAGACTGAATAAAAAGGAGAATGCAAGCAGAGCACCAGCATCCCTCTCTCTCTGCTTCCTGACTGTGGATCCACTGTGACCAGCTGCCTCACACTCCTGCCGCCATGCCTTCCCACCATGATCGACTGTGCACCCTCAGACTGTAAGCCCAGAATAAACCTTTCTTTCTCAAGTGGCTTTTGCCAGGTACTCTCTCACAGCGACAGGAAAGTGACTAATATAGTTTCTAGGGGAAGCTTCACACTAGGTACCTTCTGCTGCTAAGACTATCCTAAGCCACTCTGGACACCCACTATTGCCAGCCCCCCGACCCCCAGGTCATTCTGCCCATTCACTGTTGACAGGGAGATCCTAGGCCACATCAGGCACCAACTGTTGCTAGGGCTATCCCAGGGAACACCGAGGATCCCTGCTTCTTATAACTTGCTCTTAGTCACACGAGGCCCCTGCTTTGGCTGAAGCCACACTGGACTGTGGCAAGCCACACAAGGTTGCTGATACTAGTTTTTGTGATCAGTGATTTAGCAATAATCTGAAAGTAATGTGAGAAGCTAGAAGTAGGGCTCAGCAGCAGAGTCTTTCCTCAGATTATCCAGAATGGCAGGTTCTTCTTTTTCTTTCTTCCCTGTGATGTAGCCTCACCTCAAGGCCCTGACCTCCCCTGTCTCGGCCGCTGGAATTATCTGGAATTAAAGATGGCAGCCACCACATCTGGTCCTTTATAGACACATAAGTGTTCAAAGTCAGCTCTGAACCCTCTGCCCTGCAGAGAAACTCAGCCTTTGGTTCTACTGTAATGAACTTTATTTTCTTGCTTCTGCACTGGGGGATTAGGCTCAATAGCGATTATTGCCCATGTAAGATAAGCAAAGCTGAAAGCCAGACTCCAGTTCTTCTAAGTTGGGTTTACTCTTCCTCCTCTTCCTCCTCTTCTCTTCTTCTTCCTCCCCGTCCACCTTTCTCCTTCTCCTCCTTCTCCTTCTCCTCCTCCTCCTCCTCCTCCTTCTTCTTCTCCTCCATTGCCTGTACCATGAGTTTCTCATCACAGTGAGACCCAGGTCTGACAGATCATGATTACATTACATGAGCAAGGCAGTTCCTGGTCCCTCAAGAGACTCATGGTGCTGAAGAAATACCTTATCCTCATTGGACAGCTTGGAGGCTCAGGTAGATTTACATCATTTACCCTAGGATGGTCTAGATTTCAACTCGGATCTGTTTGACTCCCAAACCCAAGTTGTTCCCCTACAGTTGAAGTAGAAACTTCTGGAAGGGCCAGGTAATGTTTTAAGCTTTGAGGGCTGTGAATCTTGGAGTTACACTGATTTCAGTCAGCATTGACTGTTATGGCAAAATTACTCCAGTTCAGACTGATTAAGCTGGTGGCTTTCAACCTATGAGTCAGAACCCTTTTAGGGGTGGAATGACTGTTTCACAGGGGTCATCTAAGACCATTGGGAAACACAGATATTTATGTTATGATTCATCACAGTAGTAAAATTATAGTTATGAAGTAGCAACAAAAATAATGTTATGGTTGGGGGCCACCACAACATGAGAAACTGTATTAAAGGGCCACAGCATTAGGAAAGATGAGAACCACTGACTTAAGCCTTATAGAGAAAGGTGGAACTGTTTCAGCAAAGCTTTATCTCTAAGAACAGGCATCGGACTGGCTTTGGCTCTTAGGTCAAGTTTGTAGATCCTGACTAGGGTAATAGGAAAAAAAAAAGGGGGTGGGGGTGGGTAGATGAATGGGATAAAGCCCGTCAGGGATAGAGTCCAGGGTCTAATGGCTCTTCAGCAGAGCCATACTAGTGTAAGGCTTTGGAGCCCAGAAATCTAGAAAAAGAGAAGAGAAAAGACTACAAAGATCCTGTTGCTAGGGTGTGGCTCAGTGGTAGAGCCCCTGCCTAGAATCCCCCAGTGAGGGGCTGGGGATGTGACTCAGTGGTAGAGCCCCTGTCTAGAATCCCCCAGTGAGGGGCTGGGGCATGGCTCAGTGGTAGAGCCCCTGCCTAGAATCCCCCAGTAAGGGGCTGGGGACATGGCTCAGGAGTAGAGAGCCATCTTTCTTTCTTCTCCTCTCTTCTATCACCATGCCTTCTTCTGTTCACTAGGACTGAGCTCTGGGAACACTGTGACACCCCCACTTCACAGTCTCAACCTTTCTTCCTGTTTATTTAGCACTCTGGCTCCAGACTCATGACAACAATTAGCTTGCTTCCCTCTGAGGTCAGAGCCTGTATATAATGGAGTCTAGTGTTCCCTCTAGGGTGTCTGTGGGGACAGGCGGCTCTCAGGGGACACTCATCCCATATTCCTGATTCAATACTTTGTCCTGTCTACATATAGCATGGGTAGATTGACTGACTGGGACCCCCTGTGGTACCTGTGATTTCACAGGTATGCTGGGTTAAAGGTTACCTAAGCACTGTGAACCTGGAGGTAGTGAACCTGATGGGATAGTGGAGTCCTGGGACGTGTGGTAACTGTGATCATTGCCCCTGAGTGACAGCCACTTTCTTCATTATAAACACATATTCTAACTAGCACAGTTCTGAATCCTTTTAATTGCACTTAATGGGCTCTAGGACTGGTTTAATGTGTCACTAGAGGGAGCTGAAACAGCCAGAAGTGTGGTTCTTTTCCTCTTTTCAACCAAGAGTAATTAAAAGAACCTGTAGGAGCAGTGGAAAGGTAAGACCCACATTTTACAGTGTGATTTTTGTTCTCATTTAGAGCCTGGCATAGTCCAGGCTGGCCACAAATTCACTGTGTGGCTGAGGATGACCTTTGACTCCTGATGCTCCTCCTGCCTCCTCCCAGATGCTGGGGCTACAGGTGATGTCATCACACACAGCTTATGTGGTGGTTAAGAGGATTGGTGGCTCTTGCAGAGAACCCAAGTTCTGGTCCACCATTCACATCCAGTGGCTCCTAATTGTCTACAACTCCAGCTCCAGGGGATCTGGTGCCCTCTTCTGGCTTCTATAAGCACTGCACTCAGGTGCACATATCCACATACTAACACACACAAAGACACATAATTAAAAAACTAAAGCCTGCCACCAAGCCTGATGACCTGGGTTTGATCCCTGGGACCCACACAGTGGAAGGAGGGAGCCGACTCCTGAAAGTCGTTCTCTGATCTTCACAAGCACACTGTGGCACACGTGCGTCCTCCATACACAAAAGAAAAATTTAGGATGTAATAACTTTCTGAAAAGCTGTGAAGTAACAGCAGGTTCACAGTTTCAAGGGACTTTGCTGCCATCCACAGTGCCTGCCGTGTACCTCAAAAGCCACAGAACCCTACTGGGCCTGAGTAATAGCTAACATCAAGTGTGTGTGTGTGTGTGCCTCTGCTCTTCTGGGAAAATTTGTGGAGCCAAAGACACTTCAGCTGCTTGTGGACACTTAGTACCGAATTCCCTTGAGTGGAAGAGGGCACATCCTATCTCCTCTCTAGAGGACTGAAAGGCCACCCCTTGTATGTACACATACATAACGTGCATTCATGAGTATGTGTGAATATAAGAATATATGCGGTTGTTTTGTGTGTGTGTGTGTGTGTGTGTGTCAGAGGACAACCTTTAGTGTTGTTCCTCAGGCAATGTCCATCTTGATTTTTTGTGTCAGGGTCTCTCCCTGGCCTGGAGCTTGCCAAGTAATCTAGGCTAGGCTGGACAGCCACTGAGCCGTAAGATCAAGCCTGTCTGCATCCCCAGTGCTGGGATTTGAGCACATGCCACAATGTTAAGCTCTCTCCCTCTCCCCTCCCCCTACCCACTCCCGCTCTCCCTCTCCCTCTTCTCCCCCCTCCTCTGTGTTCTGGTGATGGAACTCGGGTCTTCATGCATGCTCCGCAAGTCCTTTACCCACCAAGTCATCTTGCCAGCCCTGCTTTTGCAGTGTTGAAGATACACGCTAGAGACTTAGATATTCTAAGCAAGCGCTCTACCTGAGCGTGCCCTGGCCCCAGGGTGGCTCTTGCTGAACTAAGATTGACAGCATGTCAGCAGGGATGTGAGCCTCTGCCTCAGGCTTCGAGCAGCTATGAGCAGGGCAGGGACATGTCATTACAGCCTCTTCGTAATAAACTGCAGGAAAACCTGTTGGCAGCGACTATCTGAGCAGTCTGCATGGAGAACACTGCCAGCCCTACCACAGGATGTGAACGGGCGCCAGCCAATTCCTGAAGCGGAAATGGGGACAGGAGGAAAGCATCAGCAATCCCTAAATCAGTTTGTCATTTAATTCACTTCCCATCAAAATCCCAGAATTTGCCTCTTTTTGTGCTTGCCAAAGTGATTGTCAGACTTATAAAATAGCTTTGAAATTTTGGAAACCAAGACCATGACCAGAGTTGCTAAATATGAGCCATGTGTGACGGTGTGACACAGGTGGCTGGCAGAGACCGAGAAAAACCCACCAAAGACTGGTCCATGTGTAAGAAGAATTCAATCACAGCTGAGTCCCTGTTGGTGGCTGGGTGGTATCGGGGGTCAGGGTAGGAGACGGCTTCTCCACCATCTGGAGGAAGCTCAATTTCTACCAAACAGCAAACTCCAACCTCAGACCTTAGAGGTGTGGAGTGCTTGCTGAGCATACAGGAGGGCCTGGGTTCAATCCAAGCATGGTGTGACCCAGACATAGTAGCACATGCATATGATCCCAGCACTTGGGAGATGGAGGCAGAAGAATGTGGAGTTCAAGGTCATCCAATCCAGGCCACTCTGCGCTACATGAGGCTGTCTCAAATAAACAGGTGTTGCATGGTGTTGAAGATATATGCTAGAGACTTAGATATTCTGAGCAAGTGCTACCTGAGCTATGCCCCAGCCCCAGCCCCAGCCCCAGCCCCAGCCCCAGCCCCAGCGTGGGTCTTATACTAGAATTGAGCTCATGCAAATATCATGGACAAGGCTCTTTCATGCACGTCTTGTTTGGAGCGAGGTTCTGCCTCCTGTGGCCTGGATTTTGACAGACTTATTTTTCTCCCTGTCTTGTAACATTGGTGTTCAGACTCAGGCCTCCATGAAAAGGCATCTACAAACTGCTTTTTCCCTGAGGCTCACAGAGGTAAACATTACATATTTGATCAAGAGGGGACCCAGAGAGAACATCTACTCTCTAAGCTCTATCCCATAGCTGACCAGATGCCTCTAGAAACTCACATGGGAGCTGCAAGCACGCTAAGTAAACACGAAGAGGGAATTTGCCAGGCCAGGCACGGTCTCCAGAGTCTCTCTGTGGGCAGGTGAGCTGGAACCATAGCTGGGATATGAACCTGAGTTTCCTCACAATGGTTCCCAGGTTTCCATACCATGCCACAATGCTTAAAGGCTAGAGTTCAGAGAGGTTGAGTACTGTCCTAAAGGTCACACAGCCAGCAAAAGGCAGGGTCATCACTCAGACATACAAGTTCACTTATGAAACCACAGTTGTTTGAAACCAAAGCTCTGCTTCCGTAAAAGCCCCTGAGCACTTTAGGCTGCCTTGTGTGGGATGCTCAGAGGGTGGTTATGATAGGAATGAGTAAGTGAGATGGTTCAGCAGGTCAAGGTGCTTGCTGCCAAGCCTGATGACCTGAGTTCAATCCCCAGGACCCACATGATAGAAAGAGAAACTAGCTGCTCTCTGAATACCATACGTATTCAGTCACAGGTATGTACCTACACTCCTGTACAAACACATATGTACACACGTGTATATACATATATACATACATGTGCATACATATGCATGCACACATACATAAATACATGCATAACACACACGAGTGAATCCAGCTTGACTGCTGCCAGTCAGAACCATTACTACTGCTCTGGGCCCTGAGCTAGACTGCTGCTTGAATGTGAGAAGCAGAGACTGTTGATGACTACCTGGAAGGGATGCAGCATTGGTCCACTACTTCCTCCTTCCAGAGAATTCTCCCCAGGATAGATGTGGAGCAAAGGGAAGTGAGTTGGGACCTGGAACTGATGTGTATTGTTTGAGGCACAGAAGAGCTGCCTCTGGCATGGTGGTTGGGGAGCAGGTGACATTGAAGGCAGCAAGTACTTCCAGGGACACTGTAGCATGGGCAGGCAGGCAGTCTTAGTAGTCCCAAGAGAGGGGTCCGGGGGAGTCAGACATGGGTTTCTTCAGGAGGGGTGTATATACACACACACACACACAGACACACACGGCTGGTATATAGGTTTCTTCCCTTAGTGGTTTGACAAAACACCTGACAAAGGCATTTAAAGGAGGAAAGGATGATTCTGGCTCACAGTCTAACGGAACACAGTCCATCATGGCAGGGAAGGTATGGTGGCAGGAGCCTGATGGTCACAGTGTATCCACGGTCAGGAAGCAGAGAGAGATGAATGCTGGCACTTGGTTTTCTTTCTGTTTTTCTTCCTTTTTTCTTTTTTTCATTCAGTACAGGACTCTAGCCTAGGGAATGGTGCCACCCAAGTTTAAGGTGGATCTTCCCACCTCAGTCAACCTAATCTAGATACCCCTCACAGACAAGGCTGGAGGTGTGTCTCCTAGGTGATTCTAGATCTTGTCAAGACAACAATCAAGATTAACAGTCACAGGCAGCGGGGTTTGAGGTGAGGAGGGTGGGAAGACCCGACTTCGGAGCAGCTGGATCTGTCTACGGTCTAAACTTGGATAGGTGACCTGTCTGCTCTAAGCCTGCCTTTTTTTCTCATCAGAAACTATTGAGGATGACAGCACAAATGTTCCTCTGGCTACATGGTCTGGCCCACAAGTCCTTCCTCTGTATGATGGTCAACTCTACAGGATCGAGAACTGCTTAGGAGATAGGCCTCTGGAAATGCCTATAAGAGAGTTTTCTAGATTAGACTGAGGTGGGAAGACCTCCCTAAATGCGGGTGAGTCTGTCCCACAGGCTGGAGTCCTGGATTGAATACAAAAGAGAAAGTGAGCTGAGCAGCAGAATTCATTTCTTTCTGCTTCCTGACTACGGACACTATGTGACCAGCTGCCTGGCTTCTGTCCTGACTATGGATACAATGTAACCAGATGCCACTGCATGCTTGCCCTACTGAGATAAGGTGAGCCCGCAAACTGTGAGCCAAATCAACTCTTTTCTCAAGTTACTCATGTCACAGCAGTAAGAGAGCAAATCACATACTGGTAAGTTTACTTTTTGTCATAGCAACAAGAAAACCAACACAGCCTGAACTTGATGAGACAGAGAATTTCTTAGGTCAGAAAAGCTGCCTCTGGGTTTGTGTGCAAGGGCAGACAGCATTAACTAAAAGGGAGAGAGATACCTAGGATGCATCCAGCACCATCCTGGAGACTGACAGAACATCCTACTACCTGAAAGAACACCAGGGAGGAATGAGGATGTTTGTGATGTAGGCAAGTACTTTCACTTCCTCCATGATGGAAGTTGCTCCACCCCTCCCCACTTAATGTATAGAAACTGGGTACCAAAATAAATCATTCCTCTTGAGTGCTCTTACTGTGACATAAGTGTCTATGCTTCTTGAAGCTATCTGGTTGATTCTTATAGCCCTTGTCAGGCTGGAAGATAAGGGAGAGGCTTGGAGCTTACCAGCCTCACCAACGAAGACTTCCACTGGTACACTGGCTGGGCTCTCACCAATGATGTTATAAGCAGTCATGATGACTTCATAGCGCCGGTACTTCTTCAGATCTACAAGGTCAAACACACAGGGTCAGCCTATAGATGGACCAGCTTCTGTTCTTAGATTCCCCTGTGGCCACAACCAGGCAATGGGGACCTCAGAAGAGAAGTAGATTGATTGCTCTCTGGAAGACTAGGAAATGCCTCCATCATGTCTCCTGACATGACTATTAATCAAATGAGATGAGTCTTCCCACCTGTGCCCAGGTGAAGGGCAACAAAGTATCCATGAGCCAGCTTGACTTTGTCCCCTCAACTCTCCCAGAAAGAGCCAGCAGATAAATACCTAGGCACTTACAAACTTCTGACTGCCTGCTTCCAACTGCCAAGTGCTGAGATTACAGGCTCACACTACCACACCTGTTTGTGCCGTGCTGGGAATGGAACCCTAGGCTTCTCCATGCTAGGCAAGCATTCTTCTACCAGCCGAACTGCAACCCCAGCTCTTGGGGGATCAGTATTCAAAGGAGAGGGTTTCAGGTCAGAGAGAAAGCAAGTGGACCACTGCCTTTAAACTAGTTAAGATGGGGGCTGGCTCAGCAGGTAGGAGCGATTGCTGTTCTTCCAGAGGATCTGCATTTGATTCTTGACATCCATATGGATGTTCACAACTATCTGTAACTCTCATTCCAGGAGACCCAGTGCCCTCTTCTGGCCTCCTTGGGCACCAGGCATACACATGGTACATGAACATACATGTAGGTGAAATACTCATAACCTGAAAAAATATGGTTAAGACTGTAAATTGTGGCCTATATATTTCACTATCACTATGAGATAGATAGATAGATAGATAGATAGATAGATAGATAGATAGATAGATAGAGGGAGGGAGGGAGAGAAAGAGAGGGAGGGAGAGAGAGAGAGAAAGCGTCATGGGAGACATTTTGCCCTGTCTGACTTTCTCTTCCATCTCAGTCAGATGAAGTGCTAGACAGCAATATTATGAACCCCACTATCCTCTGCCTCTAAATATTTCCCCTCTGTGTGGGCATGTGGCCACTGAAAGGGGGAGAGCTGGTGAGATATGTAAGTTGGCAAAGTGCTCATCTTGTAAGCACTAAGACTCCAGTTCAATTCCCTGAACCCATGAAAAGAGCATGCAGGGTGGTGTGTGCTTGTCTGTGAGAGCAATTAGAGCCCCGAATCCAGGCTGGTTCTACTTGGACCTCTGAGAGATGGATGGGCAGAAATGCATCACTGTGTGCAGTCCTGGGGCCCGCGGGGCTGTGCACTTACGTGTTAATTCATAGGTGGTTAACGAGGAGCTGCTGTTCACGGTCTTGAAGCTGCTTTGAGCTACAAGGGGTGAAGAAGGTAGTTAGTGCAAAGGGACGCCATCCCTGCAAGCCATGTGTGGGGACCCCATCCCTGCAAGCCATGAGGCACACTGCAAGGTAGATGGGATGCGGTGGAGACTCCCACAGTTCCCTGGGGGCTATAGAGACTGAGAGCTTCTCCCTAGCTGCTGGCAGTTACCATACTTCTTCCTAACACATCAAGATGCATCAGCCTGAGGCAGGTGGTGGGGAGCTGGCCCTCTGACAGAGGGAAACAATGATAAAGGCATTGGTAACAGTGGGGGAGGGGAGGTTTCCTTCAGGCCTTTCTGGGATGCAGGACTATCCATTGACTGATGTTTGCAACCTGTGGGACTCTAGTCTGAAGGGTGTGAGACAGTCACTCATTACATGTTTTGAGAGCCCACCAGGGACAGGTTTGTGTGCAGTTGGCATGTGGGCCTCTGGTGGAAAAAATGGGGTGGAGCAGGGGGGTCTGTTGCATGTTAGGTGAGCCAACATCAGACATCTTCCTGGCCTGACGGAGATGACCTAGGTAGGAAGGGCTGCCCAAGTTTTCCCTGACCCGGGCTGTTCCTCATCACAGAGATCCACCTGCCTCTGCCTCCCAAGTGCTTGGATTAGAGGCACGTACCACCACACCTGGCCAAAGAGAATTTTCTATGATACAATTAATGGACAATCTCCTTCCAGAGATGGGGGTGGGAAGACAGGGTCTTCTAAAATTAAACTGCCTCCTTGGTAGTTGACTTTTAACGGAGCCAAGAATGGCTGTGGTGGAGTCAGGCCCAGCAGAGATCAGGAGCCCACAGATGGATTAGATGGTTGTGGCCTTCACCTCAGGCCAGTTTCCACACAGTGTGTTCCCCTTCCTTCAGTCCAGCTTCCAAGTCTACTGCTTCCACCCGTGCCCCACTGACTTCACCTTACACTGTGCCTGCTCCCTCACTGTGCCTTCCCCTGGCTCCTTTATAGCATCTCCTGGCATGCCTTCCATGGAGCAGACAGACATGAGAGGTTCTCCTGTGATCATCCCCCAGGACAGAGGAGCACTGCTCACCGGTGAGTTCAGCACGTAAGGCAGAGGGGCTCTTGAGTGTCTTGGGCTCAGGGCTCATGCCTGTCTCAGACTCCAGCTCACGGTAGTAGATCCTGTAGCCTTGCAGAAGACCGTTCAGGCTCTCATCCCGGGGAGGCTGCAAAGACATTGTACACTCAGTCGTTTGGGGATGTTTCCAGAGTCAGTATGTGTACATCGGTAACCTCTATGCTGGTGTAAGTAGCCCACCTTGAAGAGTCACTATTTCAATCCCATGGTTCTTTTTTCAAATCATGTTTCCATTTATTTTATTATGATGATTATTATTTGTGAGTATATGTGGGCACACATGCATTTATGCATGCATGTATGCCCACATATGGGCCATGGCATGAATGTGGACGTCAAAGGATAATTTTCAGTTGATTTTTTTTCCTTCTACCATGTGGGTTCTAGCGTTTGAACACAGGTTATCAGGCTTGGCTGCAAGCAGCTTTATCTGCTGAGCCAATATGCAGGACCCAAGCCTATAGTCCTTGATTGTAAAAAACAAAGGAGGAGAGCTGGTGAGATTGGCAAAGTGCTCACCTTGCAAGCACCAAGACTCGAGTTCAATTCCCTGAACCCATGTAATCCTGCACTGGGAGAAGGGAGACTGGAGGATTCCCGGGGTTTGTTTAGACTACTTGGTGAGTTACAGACCAGTGAGAGACCTGGTCTCAAAAATTATTGTCAACGTCTACCTGAGGTAGTCCACTGGCTTCCATGTTTGTATGAATATGTACACCTGCATGTGTGTGTACACACAACACACTCACACTCACATTCACACTCACACATGGAGGAAAGATGTAAGATTATTAGAAGGAAAATATTGACCATTCCAGGCTCAGAGTCAGCTGTGGAGCCATGCTCAGACCTTGTGTGTGGTATGATGGCTGCTAATATTAACTGCCAACTTGATTACATCTGGAGTCAACTAAAATCCAAGCACTTGGGCGCATCTATGAGGGATTTTATTGATTGCATCCATTCACGGGGGAAGACCCATCCTAAGTCTTGGCCATAGCTTCTGGTGGCCTCCCCACATGAAAGGACATGTGAGAGGGAAGTAAGTGTTTGCTTTTGCCTGTTTGTCCTCACTCTTGTTGGCAAGGTCATTTACTCTGCTGCTGAGGCATTCCTTCACTGGTATTAGAAGCTACTTCTTCAGGACTCTAGCATAGACTGAAGACCAGCAGTTCTCTAGGAATCCACTCGGACTCCAGCCAACAGATTAGAGCTGCTGAGACATCCAGCCTTGTGGACTGAACAACGACTGGAGAGACAGCCATTGTGGGACTACCCAGGCCCCGGCCACGCTAATAATATTCATTTTATGTTCTGTTCTTTTAGAGAACCCTAGCTGATACAAGAAGACATGAGTTCTTATTCTATGTCCACCTCAACTCCTTGAGGTGAGGCAGGAGAGCCAGGTGTGGGCACAGAGAAGGAGGGAGCTTCTCTCTGTCAGGTGAACCTAGAAACAGTAAGGGGACTGGAGAAGCCTCCTCAAACAGCACCCTTATTTGGGCCTCTTTGTAGCCTCCCTCAGCCTTGAGCAGGCTGGCTTAGACCTGTTCTGCCACTGTGAACTAGACCACCTAGGGTGGAGTCTACCTACCTAGATAGGTCTATTGTTCTGCCACCAGTGCTCTTTTTCAAGAGAAAAGAGCACTGGTGGCACCACTACCTGCTGAGAGGCTGAACCTGTCTTCCCGAGATAAGCAACAGCCTGGTGACCAAGTGCTAACAGCCTGGTGACCAAGTGCTGACAGCCTGGCAACAAAGCATCAAGAGCCTGTCATGACAGGGGATGGGCCTTCCCCCTTTATAAGCTCAGACTCGTAGTAAACTCTTGGGCCTTGATCAGAATTTTGTCTTGGTCTCGTTATTTCTCCTGCTGTTTCCTCCCATATAGCTCCAGCCTCCCCTTCAGGAACCCAGTTCATCCTCTTTTTTTTTTTTTTTCCCCCAGATATAATTAGTTACAGGAAATCAGATTGGATTTGGGAGGTCCTTAGTCCAATAGCTGGTGTCTTCATAGGAGGGGGGCCATTTGGACTTGTGGACACATAGAATCCCACATGGATATGGAGAGGGAGAGTCAAGTGGTATGTTTATAAGCTAATGGCCATGGTCAACCTCAAGATGCTGGGTGGTGCTAGGAGTTTGTCTTCTCTGGAGGGAGCAGTTGTTACGTGGCCTTGGACTTCTGGCCTCCAGAACCAATTGATGGCTATGAAGTATGTGTGACAGCCATTCCAGGACACCCTGCTGTCAAGTTTTTATGACATAGACTCAAAGACTAGAGGATCTACAGTTGCTTTCATAGGCTCCAGACAACTAGCACTTGCTGCTTGATCAAATGCACAAGTTGAGAGGTCTGGGAAGCCAGGAACACATGTCAGTGACATGGCTGACAACCACAAACACACATGGGTTGGGAGCATAGCGTGTGTATGGAGCACTGAAGTTGCTGTTGGAAATAGAATCTGTCAACATACTAGCTACAGGGATCCCAGGCATGCTGTGCAGACTACTCAGCAGCTCCCAGTCACGGCACCCCCCCCCCCGTGTGTGTGTGTGTGCGTGTGTGTGTGTGTGTATGTGTGTGTGTGTGTGTGTGTGTGTGTGTACATGCTTATAACTCACTTTGTAGACCAGGCTGGCCTTGAACTCAGAAATCTACCTGCCCCTGCCTCCCAAGTGCTGGGATTAAAGGTGTGCGCCACCACGCCCAGCCTATCCTGTTGTTTTTGAGGCAGGCTTTCTCACTGGCTTTGGAGCTCGCCCAGTAGGGTAGGCCCAGGGGTCTGTCTGTTTCTGCCTCTCCAGGTCCCCATACTTGTAAGGAAAGTGCTGGATGGGCCATTGCCCCATCTTCTAACATTTTGTTAAGGCTGGAAGGCAGTGCTTTCTGAGAGCAAGAGGCAGTTCTCTGTATGTCTCTAACATCTACATGAAAGGACGAAGGAGCTGTCGATGTACTGAAGCAAGAATAAGAAGGCTCTGCCCTCAGCTGCTCTACCAACTAAGCAGCCACAAAGGTTGGGCACCTCTGTCTCCCATGCCTGCAAGTTGCCTCACAGATATATGGTCCCCAAAGGATGAAGCTGGCTCTGCTATTGGACCCCTCCTGAGGGGAGATGGCATGGTTGAGGATGGGACGAGCAGTGGCATCTTACATTCCTGCATCCCTTTGCCCTCAGCAAGCTTGTGTGGGCACAGGGTAGAGCCATAAAGAGATGGAGGGTCTCTGAGCTCTGCACCTTGAGCCTAGCCACCTCCATCTTCTTGGGGCTATGAGACTTTCTGATGAAGGGATAACAAAGAGCCATGGAGGTGGGTGAGCAGTTAGTGTGCAGTTTCTGAGGACGCCTTAGTGCCTGGGGCACGTGGGAGATAGACAGAACTGGCTTGTAAGCTGCCTCTGAAGGAGGGAAGAGTCCTTCATGACACAGCCCATGGTATAGACAGTGATCCTCTGCCTAGAGTGGGCAGCCTGGCTGAAAAATGCAGACTCCAGGTCCCAGGCCAGAACTTGTCTAGCCCTCCTTTCCTAGGTCCCTGACAAAGAAGCAGGGAGATTCATGTCCCTGTACAGTGTCTCTGACTGCTAGGGCAGGAGCCTGCTCTTGCAGCTCAGATAACACCACGTGGCCATGCAGAAGGTTCTGGCACTGTCTTCACTCACGCTGAGGGGAGGTGCAGATGGCAGGACTCTGTCGAGGCAGACGAGATGGCATGTGCTCCGGTTTCTGGGATCTGGGCTGACTCAAATCGGCAAGAAGGGAGGGTGAGTGGGCACATCTAAAGCTTGCTGCTGGGCTCTGTAAGTGCCAGCCCAGCAGTCTCTCCTCAAGGGTCACCTTCAAAGCCTGCCCGTCAGTCTGGGATCACACCAGTGGGAAGACTGCTAAAGCCCGACCAACACTGCAGAAGATGCACGGGCTGGGGATGGACAGTGGGGGAGTGGGCAGGACTGGATTTTATTCACTCAAATGATCAACTGAACAGGATGCTGGGAAAAGGAAAATGCCCTTGCTGGGGACAAAATGTGAATGTGCAGCTGTTGACAGCCCCCCCCCCCCAGCCTTTGAGTATACAATCTGAGGTTTGGGAAAGGAAGCATGGAAGGCTGAGATGTTTCTAGTCACGTCCGAGGATGCAGGGGGAGAGGAGTCAAGCCCCTCCACTCAAGGGACAATGATGATCAGCACTAGGTAGGGTCACATTTGCCAGGTGACATCAGAAGCCCCCAGAGTCAAGTTGTACGTCTTCCCAGCAAGTATCTGCTGTGGTCTGGATCAGTAGCCCCCAGGGTGTGTGCTCTACCCACCCCCAGTTTCCTTCCCATTGCTGTGACATAAGACTCTGATCACAAGCAACTCAAGGGGAGAAAGAATGCTTTTAGTTTATACTTCCGGGTCATAGTTCATCAGCTGGGGAAGTCGGGCAGGAACTTTAGGAGGGAATTTGAGCAGGAACAGAAATGCTGCCTACTGCCTTGCTTTCTGGCTCACGCTCAGTTTTCTTACACAGCCCAAGATCACCTGCCCAGGAAACGAAGCTGCCTAAGCAGGCTGAACACTCTTACGTCAATTAACAATCAAGGAGTCCTCATAGACATGCTCACAGACTGGTGTGATAAAGACAATCAATTTAGACTCGTCTCAGTGGCTTCAGGCTGATAATGCTAACTAGGACATTCTCTAAGCTGGAACCTTTAGGAAGCAAGGCCTAGTAAGATGTTGTGCCCTTGAAGGGGACCGTGGGACCCGCTATCTTCCTCTTCCTTTTTACTTCCTAGCCATGAGGGGAACATTCTGTTCTAGTATGCATTTCTCAACAGAGGCTCTAATCCACAAGTCCTTGACTTTGGATTGGCACCTGCTGAACTGTGAATGGAATGAACAACCTCTTTTCTTTCTACCTTAACTCTCTCACATGTTTTGTTACAGTTCAGGATGCTGACTGACATAAACATAGACAGCAGATTCCCTGGAGGCTGCAGCCAATCCAGATCTGCCCATGGGCAGGTCCTGTGAGGCAGGGACATCACTCAGTCAGGGCCTGGTGAGGCTGCAGACTCAGGGACAGCTTGTGTGGAGCACTGCATTGGGTTTAATTTGCTCTTTAGTCTTGTGGTTTGACATCATGGTGAAAGTCAGATGGGCAGCTTTAGAAGTCTTTCTAAGTGCCTGAATGGTAGTTCCCCAGAACTTATGGGTCCAAAAGGATGGGCAATTCAGGTGGGGATTTAAATCCTGGTACCGTGACCTCCTCATCTGCTTCAACTTTGAGGCCATGCCTTGCAGCGTCTCTGGAAGAAGTTCGGAATTAGACTCGGTCTTTCCAAGCCCTTAGCCTGAAATTCTTAGTCCAGCACCCGTTCCAGTGTGAAAGGCTTTGCCACCTTGTGCTCAGTTCCACATCTCTACAGCACCCGAGACACGCCATGAGTACTGTGGGTGCTCAGCCAACAATTGTAGAGTCGAGTTGAACATGCTAGAGAGCAGGGAGACCCCATTAACATGTCCTTCCTTCTAGACTGGCCATCTGCATGGGCAGAAACTCAGAGAGACATGGAAACTCTTTCTAATGCTTCCCTCCTCTGCCCAACCCCTATCCAAAGCAGACTCAGAGTCTAGGATGGCTTTTCCAAAGTCCCCGTTCAAATGGATGGAGTCATCACACACTACACAGGAGAATGGTGCCCTGGGAAAGAGGCAGAAGGGGTTGGCAGAACTGAGTGGAGGGAGGGACTTGTGTTGAGAGGAGCAGCCTCTGTGGTAGTTAATCTCAACTGGCAACTGGATGGGTTCTGGAACCACCTGGGAGATGGACTTCTGGGCACGTCTGTGGGGGCTATCTTGATTAGGTTAATTGAGGTGAGAAGACCTGCCCACTGTGGGTGGTGACATCCCCTGGCTAGGAGCGTGGATTGCATAGGTGGAGAAAGAGGGCTGAGCAGAGGTATTCATTATCTTCTGCCTCATGACTACAGAGGAAATAGTACAGGCTACTTCAGGCTCCTGCTGCCCAGGCTTCCCCACCATGAAATGATCCCTTAAGTCACTTTGGCCAGGCATCTTATAGCAGTGAGAAAAGTAACTAAGAAAGCATTTTTCCTTCCAGCTGCCTGACAGGGCTGGGCTGGGTCCCATAGCTGCTGGCCTCCATCAGTGTTTACTCTTTGTTTAGGTGGGTGTTAGGCTACAAAGCTAGGCTCTCCCTATGGTACAACAGGGACCTAGGATTCAGGGTCTTGTGAGAGCATGAGAAAACAAATCTGAATCCAGAGGGGACTTCCGAGGTCACCAGGAGTCTAGGCTCACAATCCTGTGACCTCCATATCTTAGAAAATAATGCAGGGGTCCCCTTTGAGGCTAAACCCCAGTGTTTTAGGGTTGGTTACACAGGGGCGGGCCCAGGTTGCCTTCATTTCAAACACAGCATTGAGCACATAATGTGTTCATCATACTCTCTCTGTGATGAACACCTGTGGAAGGAGGAAGGGGTTGTTTAAGCCCATTGGTCACTTGGCCCCATTGATTCGGTGCGGGCAGCAGAATGTGGCAGGGGGAGCACATGGTCACCTCACAGTGGACAGGAAGCTGAGGGAGATCTATAGAAAGAGGCAGGACAGCCTTCAAATGCCCACTCCAGGTAAGGGGATGCTCCATAGCATCATGATTGGTATACAAGTATGAGAATCCAAGTTCAGATCCTTGGCACTGATGTAAAATCAAGGTGTGACCATAGGCACCTGTAACCCCAGCACTTCAGCAGGGAGAATAGACAGGAGAATCACTGGGGCTCCCTGGCTAGTTGCTATAGCTGCAAGCTCCAAGTTCAGCGAGGGACTCTGTCTCTAAATAAATGAATACCCTGAAGACATGAAGAACAATAGAAAAAAAAAGCACCCAATGTCCACCTCTCGACTCCCAGCATGCATGCACAGGCATACACAAATAGACACTTTTGAGCATGTAAATGCATGTGTGTGTGAACACACACACACACACACACACACACACACACACACACGGCATGCTCCCATGCTCCCAGTTAACTACTTCTTATATTCAGACTCCTTATTTCAAGAGCTCTACCGTATCCCAACAGTCTCTTTGAGTTCTGGGTCTATCAACAGATTAGTCAGATCACTTATCTGACCATCTCCCTGAAGCCCCAAAGCTGGCTGGCTACTTGTGTCCAGAACCAAGCATGCAACCCATTAGACTTTGGGGGGAACATAACATATCCACATCATGAGAGCCAGAAACTTTACAGTTGAGTCTTTGCCCAGGCTGGGCCTTTTCTCTATCTTGTCCCCTGGAAAAGATCTAGTCACTCTGTCATGTGTTCTTTGTCCCTTGGGCACAGCTAGAAGGCCCCCTTCCTTGCTTTCTCATGCTTCTATGTACTGAAGTACAGGAGGCGAGAAAAGAAAATAAACCCTGGGGTTTCAGCTGTACATGCCTGAGGCCCCATGGCCTTTGTCTTGGCTGCCATCTTGATCACAGAAGAAAGAGTCCCTTAGCCTATGCAAGAGGTGATCAGGTCTCTCCTTTGCCAGTAAGCATCCAGACGTGTCTGTGAGGAAGTTTCTAGAGTGTGCTGAGGTGGGAAGACTCACCCTAAATATGGGTTTAACTATCCCATGAGCTGCTATCCTCACTCTAAAGAAGAGCACCAGCATTCATTTCTGTTTCCTCACAGTACATGCAATGTAAGCAGATGTCCAAGATCCTGCTGTCATGCCATTCCCACCATGGAGCACTGCACACTGGAGCTGTGAGTCAGAACAAGCCTTCCCTCCATTATGTTAGCTTCTTGTCAGGTGTTTAGTCACAGCAAGGAGAAAAATAACCAAACACCCCCTTAAGGTACCAGGGTAGCATGAGGGTGGGTGTGTGGGACTGGTGCACAGAAAGGCTCATGGGGACAGTCAGTGTTGTCATCAGTTTAGAGGCCTCCTGCCCTGGGACAAACAAGATGACAGCACTCCCACCTGGGACACATAGTCACATCCTAGGATTCTAGCAGAGTTGGACCCCGCTAAAGGCAAAGTTTGATCTGCTCCCTAAGAAGCCTGAAGCCCAACAGCTCACAGTGGGGAAGGTATTGACGAGGGCCCCACAGCCTTCAAATTACAGCCCATGTTTGTATTTTTTTAAAAAGCAAATATTAAAAAAACAAAAGGTTACAGGTGAGATGCTTCATGGGGAACGAGAATCTATATTTAAACCCAGCTCCTCTTTCTTCATTCCAGCCTCCAATTTCCTAAATTACTCATAATTTTAATTGTGTTTCAATTGCCTGCTGGTTGACAGGCATTTATTTCTATTGTACATTGGACTGACCACCTCTTGCTCTGGGCTTTTTGAAATCTGTTTGTTCTATTGGACACTGGAGGGCACAGCTGATGGGCACATATGCCAAGTGCCTTTGGTGCAGCTCTGAGCCACTTCACGGGGGCTGCTCAGCAGCCATGGAGGAGGCTTGACACCTGTGCTGCTGTGGACTGGGACTGGCAGCAGCTTATAGCCACAGCAACTTCATTCAAAGGGGAAGATGCACCCTGCCCGGAGCACTCCCTGCCTCTATGGAAAAGATGCATATCTCATTATTGGTATACCAGCTGCCACATCTACAAATAAAATGCTAATTTTCTAGTAGACTCTGGCACAGTAGGAGTGGAGGCAGTCAGAAAGGCAGAGAGAATTATGGACAGGAGAAGAAAATGGAGCTCTTCACCCCAGAGTCTGGTTGAAGCCTTTCACAGGCTGAGAATCAATTCAGATCCAAGGAACATTTATTTGCCTAAGGCACATCTCCTAATTTGCCTAAGGCATCTCCTCTCAGCTGTAACCTTCAGTATTCTAGGAATCTCACTAGAAACCCCACTGACAGTAAACAAGCAAACAAAACCAAAATTACCCCCCCCCCAACAAAACAACAACAAACAAGAAAAATACCTCAACCAAAGCCTTAGGGCTCCCAATCACTCTATTTGATTACAGTCTGACCCAAGGCATCTCTGGAGTCCTCTTATGATCTCAATTATCAAAGAGGGGGACTAAGGTGGGGGAGGGGAAGGCCTCTTAGGAATTCTCTAAGCAGCAGAATTCCAGGAACTTCCAGTGTAGAAGACACAGTGAAGAATGAACCTGGACAGTCTCTGGGAAGCCGTGCTCACTCTGAGGTGTGCCATGCTCTTTGCCTGGTGCCTTTCTTTCTCGTTTTAATGGATTGCTCACTCTGCTTCACACTGGCTACACTGATGCCAAGGGGCTGGTTTTATTTGAGTCAAGATCCCTAAAAGATTAAGGGACCTCCTTGGACTGCTGCAGGTGTCAGTGTGGCGCTGTGTTCCCATCCCAGCAGCAACTGAAAACAAAAACAAAACCAGTCTTTTCTCCCCTCCCTCTGGCGTGTTTACGGAAGGCGAGAGCCACAGCAGCACCCAGGACTTTGAACTTCTGCTTGGAATGTTTCTGGCTTCCCGTCACAGCCCCTGATGCCAAGTCAGGGCTGAAGCAGGGTCTGTAGGGAGTAAGGACTGGAAATGTCAGAGATGAGTATCCATGACACCTGCTGTCCAAAGAGGCCTCAGTAGGATCACAGTAGCCCCTGGCATACTGAGGTCATGGCCATTTGCTATTTGGCATAGGTGGCTCCTAGATATATTGGGGTAGATGGAAGCCCTGGCTGATTCTCTCTTCTTCTGTCCTGTCCCCCATACTCTGGTGAACCCAGAGGCTGGGGACACAGGGGTGAGCTGCCAAGTGTCACCAGGAAACATTTGGAAATATCGTTTTATTGCCTTGAAAGACACCTGTCACTGAGTAGTGACTTTGTCAATGAGGGGAGCTGTTATATTCCCAGTAGGGACCTTTGCTGCTAGAGTCCTGTTCTCTGCTCCTCCTGAAGTTGACAGCATCATATTCCATTAGGTTGACTCCACTTTCGTGCCTCAATGGCAGTGTCATAACCTCTGAGGGTTAGTACTGGCTGTCAACCTGACAGGATCTAGGATCACTTAGGAGTCAGAGCTCTGGGCATGTCAGTAAAGAAGTTTCTAGATTAGGTTATACAAAGCAGGTCTCTAATGGTAATTTATGTGCAGGGGTCCTGGATTGAACAAGGAGAAAGTAAGCTGGCCATGACATCCATCTCTCTGTTTCCTGACTAAGGATACAATGTGACCAGCTGCCTCCAGCTCTTGCTGCCGAGCAAACCTGAATACACCCTCCCCCCTTGCTTAACTTCTTTTCTTTCTTTCTTTCTTTCTTTCTTTCTTTCTTTCTTTCTTTCTTTCTTTCTTTCTTTCTTTCTTTCTTTCTTTCTTTCTTTCTTTCTTTTTGGTTTTTTGGGACAGGGTTTCTCTGTATAGCCCTGGCTGTCCTGGAACTCAAATTGTAGACCAGGCTGGCCTCCAACTCAGAAATCTGCCTGCCTCTGCCTCCCTAGTGCCGGGATTTAACTTGCTTCTTATTAGATAGTTTGTCTTTGCTAGGAGGAAAGTAGCTAATGTGAGATACAACCTAACACTTAGGTACCAAGAGACAACATGGTATACCTCATGATCTAGACCCGTAGGAGCCACTGGCCATTATACTAGCTGGTTGGTCCAGACACTTTGGGGGTAAGATGGTTCCTCCAGCTGCCTGCTCCTGTTTCTCTTTTTCTTAGTGCAAGCTCCAGGCTCTAGTATCCTAGGGCTCTGCTCTGAATTGTCTATCATGTTTGAGGTATGGCCACACAATTCTTAGGCCATCCTGCCCAGAGGGTCATTCATTTCCCAGGCCCTTACTAGTACCCTAGCCTGGGCCTTTCAGCCCTCAGAGATAAGTCTCTGCCACCTAGCAGGCTCCCTCTTCATTGGGTCATATAAATAATTCTTTTAGAATGGGTTTCTAGGATGACCTGTAATCCACTGAAATACTTCAATAAGTCTTCCCTCTTTTGTGTTGTCCCCGCCCCAGGTTATTTTGTCATAGTATTGAAAGTCTGTCCAGAACAGAGTCATTGAGGTGTCTTTGTCTCTGTATTCATGTTAGCACCTGCCATTCCCTTTGACACCACCACCAATCTTTTTGTTGTTGTTGTTTTGTTTTGTTTTATTTTGTTCGAGACAGGGTTTCTCTGTATAGCCCTGGCTGTCCTGGAACTCACTTTGTAGACCAGGCTGGCCTCGAACTCAGAAATCCGTCTGCCTCTGCCTCCCGAGTTCTGGGATTAAAGGCGTGCGCCACCACGCCCGGGTTACCACCACCAATCTTAAGGACGAGTCTCATAGCCACTTGGTCCACCCTTTTTATCCCCAGCACACAGTGGTCAAACCTGGGCTAAGCAAGCCTTCCTGTGGCTCTCTGCACACGGCCCACAGTATCAGCTCTCCCTCAGGCCCTTAGGGCCTCACACTCTTTAGCAGGACAGCCCCAGGTCTGACATCTGGAATGTCACCCCTCACTAGCCAGCATCTCTGCCTCTTCTCTCATCCCTGTGCTCTGCAAGCCCATTGGTCTGAGGGCAGGCTGCAGCCCTGGAGATCTGAACACCTATTTCTTCAGTGCTGGGCCTTGGGGAGCCCCAACCCTGGGCCAGTCCTCTCCTGTAGACTCCTGCTGTCATTCCTCCGTTGGGGGTTCTGTCTAACACAGACAGGCTGTTATATACTGGACGTGTGCGTAGCTTGTGTGTAGACTCTGCAGTTGTCATGGCTGACTGAACCAGGAAGCCAAAGCATACATCAGAAATAAATGAGTGCCCCTGGCTCTTACCTGCCACTGGATCAGAACGGAGGACGTGGTGTGCGGTGTGGCTGAGACAGACCCTGGTGGCTCTCCTGGAACTGCAGGGCAGCAGATGGAAGAAAGCAGGGTTAGAATGGCTCTGGAGGGTTTCAGATGCCCTTTGGTGTGGGGGTGGCCTTCCTCTCTTCAGGTACCTTCAACCGTCATTCATCTGCCTAATGTAACAAGGATGGCTCCTTTAACCATGCTGGGACATTCAGGTGAACTGGAATCCCCCATGGGCCCCTGCGGACACCCACAATCCTCTGGGAGCTCCTGCCCAAAAACCTTCTTTGGGTTCCATGTCTTTGGGAATGGCAGTCAGACAGCATTTTCTGAAATCATGGGTGATAGTTGTTCATTCCTTGTGAGCAAGCCAGGTGGTCACAGTGAGGTCACGTGTTCTTAGTATGAAACACAGATGTGACTGTTGGTAGAGTCGAGGCTGCTGCTGGCCAGTTAGCAAGGCAAACGGCATCTGGCTGTGAGCCAGGACGCTGTAGTGGTTTGGTCTGGTCTCAGGAAGGACAAGGTTGGGTTGGTTCCTGCCATGGCTGAGCCTGCTTTTGGACCAAAGCAGAACCCTATCATGTATCAGGTGTAGGAGGCCTCCTCCCCATGGCCCTTTTGCCCTCTCCAGATCACATAGTCCTCGCTTATCTACCAAACTGATCCTCTATATCTCCTCAGCTGTGCCCGAGTGCCAAGAAGAGCCAGTCCAACAAGTGCTTATGGAGCTAGACAGGATTGGGCATAGTCCTTGACCTCACATGTGTACCGGGCTCTGTCTACCTCACATCCCAGGTTTGTCCCAGGCTGATTCTCCTCTGAGTCCTCCAGGCCATCCACACTTGGCCATACATGTGGACCCTAGTGTCACCCTCTAGGCCGGTGGTTCTCAACCTATGGGTGGTGACCTCTTTGGGAGTTGAATGACTCTTTTCACAGGGGTTGCCTAAAATTACAGTTATGAAGTAGCAATGAAAATAATTTAATGGTTGGGGGGGGGGTTCACCACAACATAAGGAATTGTATCAAAGGGTTGTAGTATTAGGAAGGTTGAGAACCATTGCTCTAGACCTTATACTATCATCAATGTGGACCTTTATCCGTCCCAAGAATCCTGTGCAGTGGATAGATATCAGGTTAATTAGAAATGTGGACTGTGCAGTGGTGGTGCACACTTTTAATTCTAACATTCAAGAAGCAGAGACACGTGGATCGCTGTGAGTTCAAGGCCGGCCTAGTCTATAAAATGAATTCCAGGGTAGCCAAGACTGTTAAATAGTCCTTGAAAAACCTGCCTCGAAAAACAAACAAACAAACAAACAAAACGGCCAACAAAAAAATGGTGATCAGGGACCACTATGCTTGGGGTCCTGGGGACTTTGGAAGCACAAGCAGAGGGACTGCAAACTCAAGACCAGCTTGTGCCATAACTGAATCTCTGTCAAACAGCACAAAACAAAACAAAGATAAAAAACCCAAAACCAACAATGTCTAAGGGAATGGCTTAGTTACAGAGTAAGTACCCAGAATGCCCCAGTGAGGGGCTGGGGTGTGGCTCAGTGGTAGAGCCCCTGCCTAGAATCCCCCAGTGAGGGGCTGGGGTGTGGCTCAGTGGTAGACCCCTGCCTAGAATCCCCCAGTGAGGGGCTGGGGTGAACACCTGCAAGGCTTTGGATCCCATCCCTAACATAAGAAAAAGAAAATGTCACTCAGAGTCATCAGAAGCCCCTCCCTCTTCTAGCTGTGGTAGGGTTGGTCTTGCCAGTCAATCTCCACCTGACAGAGAGAGACAAAGGGCCACAAACACAATGCAAATCCACCCACAAAGGGAAATTGCAAGTCTCAGACAAGGAAGATGATGAGATAGGAGCCTCAAAAGCTCCATTTGAATATCAAAGGCTTAAGAAGGGGCCTGGGGAGTCTGGAGAGGTCCTTGAATAGCTTTTCAGAAATGGCCTATTCCTTGAGGTCGCTGGGAGCCTGTCAGGATCCCGTGCTCCCTGTTTGTCAGAGATAACCCAACAATGAAAGCAGCCTGCTAGGTGTCTGGGTTCCTTTCTTCTAAGAATTAGTGCACTGTTGCAAATATTCTCTCCATTGTGTCTGATGCAAGATAAAAATGAATGTGGTTTTTTTTTTTTCAGGTTTCCTTTGATGCCGACTTTCTACCCTTGTTCCACCCCCTCCCCTCTCTTGTGTGTAGACTCTATGCATATGTGTACATGTTTATGCCCCATGCTGGTCCTCAGGGGAGTGTGCGTAGGCTGGAAGTTAAAGCTGGATATCTCTTCGCTGCTCTCTACCTTAGTTTGAAAGTCTATTGCTGAACCCACAGTTTCTCCACTTTGGCTAAACTGGCTAGCTAAGCCCTGGCACCTCCACCCCCATTCACCTGCTGGGGTTACAAATGTTGTTGAGATTTTTTTTTTGGTAACATGGGTGCTGGAGATTTGAACCCAGGTCCTTATGCTTGAGCAACAAGTACGCTGCTCGCTGGACTTTCTCTCCAGTCAGCACACCCTCAGGTTTAAAGGAGTTCATTGATAGCCTTTCTCCCTCCACATATTCTTAGCAATGAGTGAAGGGGGTTTGTGTCTGCTGTTTCCCACCTGCCCTGCCAGGCGCCTTGGGCCACCCACCCAGCTTCCTGTACAAGGTCACCGCTTCTCTCCTGAGCTCTGCTGCTTCTTGGCCCCTACAGCTGCAAGCAGGATCTCATCAACTCTCAGGATGAGAGCACAGGATTCATTTTTCCAGGGATTCAGGGAAGCCTAGAGTCCTTTTCATCAGGACCAGACCCAGTGGACACAACAGTATGGATGCTGGGTTTGCAGCAAATTCTCTCTGTTAGCTGAAGTTCTCAGGGGAAAAAAAAGGCTATCTACATTAACCATTGCAACTTCTGTGACCCTAGAAAGTTGGAATGTTACAGGTCAGGGAGCTGAATTATCTTTGGCTATCTTAGTCCCTAAATAACCATGGATTCCCTACCACTGTGCGCAATCTAACACCATTGTGACTGTTATGTAAATCCTTTTGGAATGTATAAACAGACCCCAGCTTCCCTAACTCAAAGGCTAAAAATGTCACCAGATAAGTCTGAGATGTAGAGTCAACATTACCATATCTTACCTACCTGGTGTTCCCACCAATTTGTTCCACACATTGATGCAAAATTGTTCTTGTTTAAAATTTCCTTTGTTCAGCTACTATAAAAACTGTATGGAATTGTTATCATGTTGGAATACAGAATTTAAGGCAACCTGAATCCGTGTTTCCCTGGACCACAGTCACTCAGATTTGACTCCCACGTAAAGTATCTCCCATTCCTGTGGAGGTGAGAGCTCTCTGGTTTTTTGTTTGTTTGTTTTTATTTTGTTTTTGCATCAAACATCTTGAGTGCAGCTGGGAAGCTGCAATGGGTTATCTCCATCCTTGGGCTAGTCCCTGAGGTGGCCTGAAACTTTGTGTAGAACAAGTTAAACTTCCAGGCTCTGAAGGGTCTGGAAGTGGGGAGGAGGAGCAAGGACACATGGTGTGAGGTCACAGGACCAGGCAGCTGGGACCTGGCCCATTTGGAAACCATTGCACTGGAGCGTTAAATGGAAAAGACAGAGCTTTCTGGGAGTTACCACAAAGCCCTGGTGGCTGCACTAAGTGCCTGGGCTTTGAGGCTGATCTGGGAGTTATGCAGTATCCATCTCCCATCAGGCTTGTCAGGTTATCGCTGTGTCTGATGGAGTGCTCTCCCAGGATCACCGCACTCCTTCCCATATCCAGGAACAGGTCGCTGACAATGTGTCTTCAGGCCCAGTGCTTCTGAGGTCAGAAGGGGGTGAAAAAGCCACCTGGTGCTTTGGGGGAATCTGAAACTGCTTGGACCCAGCTACCCGCAGACATTTATTTTTAACGACCTCCATTAATTATTCAATTTCTAATGGTTTTGGAAGCCAATCAAAGCAAGTTCCATTCCATCTGGAAGCTCTCGGGGGGGGGGGGGGGGGCTTGATTTATGACCATGGGGTGTGTAGGAACACCCCAGGCTGTCAGTTACTAATGGACTTCCTCTGCTTGTCACCCTCCCTGGTGACCCCTCCTCTCTGCTCAGGACTGGAACAGGGTCTCTTTCTGGGAGAAAGTTGCCCTCGGGCCTTGGCATAGCAGTGGGGAGTGGTTGTGTTGGGCTGGCTTTTGCTCACCATCTTGCAAAGTGGTCACAGCCTCTGTTTCTGCACTGAAGTCACTGTCCCCAATGTCATTGGTGGCCTTCAGGCGCAGCTTGTAGGAGGTGAAAGGCCTCAGCCTGCAATGGAAAGAAATCAGTAACTATAGGGAGCCTGTCTGTCTGTCTGTCTGTCTGTGTAACAACTAAGGAACCTTAGAGAGGCTGACAGATGTTTCTTCTGCCCTGGGAACTGCTCAGTTGAGTCACCCTGCAACCAGGATGGACAGAACCACTCAGTGGATACAGCTACTAGATTCTTTCAGGGCCCACTAGACTGCCATGGTGCCCTGGGAGAGACAGTACCACTGAGGGAGATATCAGTGAGACAATTTTGTCTAGAGGACATTCAGTACCTCTTTAATAAGATGCTACTCAGTAAATGATTGCTTGCCTAGGCCAAGGATGGAGGGGTAGAGCTGGCGTTGGGCTCAGGGGAAGAGCTGAGAGATCTGTCTTCTAGCTCTAATGTATCCAAAGCAAAGCCTGCCCCTAATTCCTCCCTGGTCGCTCCTCCCTAAGGTGCCTGTCAGGGCTCTGTCCTGGCCCATCAACCTCCTTGGATTCCTGATGTCTCTGCCCTACCCAAACCAGACATGCCATAGAGTCCTTCTCCCTTCCAGGTGCTAAGCCCATGCTACACCAAGGCAGGGTCATCAGGCAGGAAGGGAATGGGGCAATAAGGAAATGCTGGCTTCAAAGACAGGTTCTGTTCTTTAGAAAACCTTTAATCAATTCCAGAAACCATTGTGGATTAAAGTTCCAGGGTGGGAGAAAGAAAAAGGAAAGGGAAGGAGAGCAGAGGAGAGGAGAGGAGAGGAGAGGAGAGGAAAGAGAAAAGAAAAGATCATTCTACAAGGCTGCTTGACTGATCAGAACTTCTAGGATGTCACACATTCGGAGGAAGCTATCTTGGACACCCATTAGTCCACTAAACAGCCATCAATGTCTACTTCTGGGTTTGACTGAACATCCATGTGACTTTTAGCCAAATCCTTTCAGAAGGTACAGACGGGCCTCTGGCTTCCACACCTACCTAAAGGCTAAGAATGTCCTCAGACAGCAGCTGAAGCGAAAGCAGAGATTTCCTCCACTCTCTGTAACCACCTGCCTGCGGTTTCCAACAATGTATTTTAAATAGCCTTGAGTTAAGGCTTTCTTTGTGTTACCATAAAAACTTCATGGACTTGTTACTATGTTGGAACATGGTATTTGAGGTAGTCTGGTAGTCCTGGACTATGTTCACTCATATTTGACTTCAGAATAAATCCTATCCCTTGAGGTGAGAGCTGTGTTTTTGTAGCTGCCACAATCAGAGTACTTTTGTGGTCCCTTGCCTCTGAATGCATTAGATAACAGCATTTCTCTAAAGCTACAAAGGATGCTCTACTCAGAGCCCCTGGAATATTCTGGTCTTGCCAATTCCTAAACTCCTATAGGCCTGGCTTCACCAGCAGCAACCAGGAGACTCTGGTCTTGGTTGGCTTAAACTCAGCTTAACAGAGAGGCCCCCAAAGGTCTGCCGCCTAGAATGATCTTTGCTGTGGTTTCTGGGGACAGCTTTTGTTTAGCTCAAACAAACCATGTCCACCTGTTCCCGGATTTCCAGAAGCTACTGTGTCTAATTTGAGTGATAAATGCCTGCCTGTCCCCTGTTAACTTCACAACCTCATACACTGAGACCCTGCATTTGAATGGTTAGCTGCTTCACTGGTGTTGAAGGCAGAATGGGGCTCTTAAAAATGTGAGCTCTGACATACCTTCTAGTCTCTCACCCAGCCATGCTTGGATGGGCCACTCTGCAGATACTTCCTCATCTGGTGTGCTGGTTTGAATAGTCTGGCCTGCCATAGATTCATGTGTTTGAATGCTTGGCCCACAGGGAATGGAACTATTAGGAGGTGTGTCCTTGTGGGAATAGGTGTGGCTTTGGGAAGGAAGTGTGTCACCGGGAGCAGGCTTTGAGGTCTCAGATGCTCAAGCCAGGCCAGTCAGTGGCTCACAATCTCTCCTTGCTGTTGGCTGATTCAGATGTAGAACTCTCAGCTTCTTCTCCAGCACCATGTCTGCCTGCAGGCTGCCATGCTTCCTGGCACAATGACAAGGGACTGAACCTCTGAAACTGTAAACCAGCCCAAATTACATGCTTTCCTTTAATAAGAGTTGCCTTGGTGCCAGGCAGTGGTGGCGCACACCTTTAATCCCAGCACTTGGGAGGCAGAGGCAGGTGGATTTCTGAGTTTGAGGCCAGTCTGATCTACAGAGTGAATTCCAGGACAGCCAGGGCTACATAGAGAAACCCTGTGGGGGGTGGGGGTGGGGGAAGAGTTGCCTTGGTCATGCTGTGCCTCCTAACTAAGACATCTGGGTAGCTAACAGACAGACATCAAGAGGCTGTCCCGAGAATTAAATGAGATGAGGCACTTGGGAGACTCTGTAGTATGCACTCATTTAAAACAGCTGGGAAGATGACTCAGTGGGTAAAAGGGCTTGCTGTGCAAGCATGAAGAGAACCCAAGTTCAAATCCCTAATACCACATGGGTGGGTGTGGCTGTGGGTGTGACCCCAGTGAGCACTGTGAGGGAAGGAGAGGCAGGCTTACTACCTGCCAAACTAGCTCCAGGTTCAGTAAGAGACCTTGTCTCAATGGAATAAGATAGTGATAGAGCAAAAACACATGCCATCCTCTTCTAACCTATGCGCGACTATCTTCATATACATGTGCACATATGCATAGACACCACACACATGTATGCACACACAACTGAACTGTTATTATTATTTCTTAGATATTATCTTAAAAAGCTAAAGTGCCCATCACATAACAGTCCTGGATGGCCTTTGGCCTTGTTTCTTTCCTTCTTTCCTTCTTTCCTTCTTTCCTTCTTTCCTTCTTTCCTTCTTTCCTTCTTTCCTTCTTTCCTTCTTTCCTTCTTTCCTTCCTTCCTTCCTTCCTTCCTTCCTTCCTTCCTTCCTTCCTTCCTCCCTCCCTCCCTCCCTCCCTTCCTTTCCTTCTTTCTTTCTTTCTTTCTTTCTTTCTTTCTTTCTTTCTTTCTTTCTTTCTTTCTTTCTTTCTTTCTTTCTTTCTTTCTTTCCTTCCCTCCCTCCCTCCCTCCCTCCCTCCCTTCTTCCCTTCTTTCCTTTTTGTTTTGAATCTGTAGCTAAGACTGGCTATGGACTTCCTATGTACCTGAAGATGACTTTGAATTCCTTATCCTCCTGTCTCCATATCCTCAAGACTTGGCATTGGAAGCATGTGTCATCACATCTGGTTCTATGGAGTGCTGGGAATGGCATCCAGAGCTTTGTGTATACCAGGCAAGCACTCTATCAACGGAGCCACACCCCTGGCCCTCTCATGTCTTCTCTATCATGGCCACACTATCATTCTACATCCCTAAAGATAGAGGCTAGAGCAGCCTCAGGAACTCCTGCCCCTTTAGCACTGAGAACTCTGCTCGGCACCTAGGGATGTTCAATAACACTTTGCCAAAGAAATGAACACGTTATGGTGACAGTGCTGCTCCAAATCCTCTTGAGAAGGTAGAGGAAGAGGGTTTATGCCACATGCTGTAATACTGACCTTCCAGATAAGATGTGCCCCTGAGACAATAGTGGCACAGCTGTTAGGGAGGTGACTAACCACTTTCTGATTGGATTTGAGGCCTGTTCCCCAAGAGGGAGTTTTTTTTACCTCATCTTATAATCCTGTTCACAAGTCCATAGCTGAGGAGGTCATAGGTTGTAGGTAGAACCTATGATTGTATTTTCCTAAATGGTCAAAGTGTCTCCTAAATAGCTGTGTTTGCTCCCACAGGCCTGGGTGTCTCCAGCCTTGGTCAGAGGAACTTCTTTTTACAGAGGGCAATAGTCAACGTGGGGATAACTTGTCAAGCACTACAAATAAAAGGCTGAGTGTTTAACCCTAAACCATACATCCATAGCCTCCCTCATGGCCTCAGAGAACACCGTGAATGAGGAGGCAGGAGGAACACAAGAGCACTGTGAAATGTTGCCCCTTGGAGGTGACATGGCTGTCACACAGGAACTCACAGCAGCTGGGGTTGTCCATACAAGATCAAGCTAGCCAAAAATGCCAGCTCGGATGGGGTCGATAATCGCCAGGCTCAGCCACCCCACACCAGGAAGCTTTAAGCAGTTGCTGGGGGCAGGAGGAAGAACATTAATTTATCTACTTATTTAATGTACATGTGTGCATCTATGTGCATGCAGGTGCCATGGAGACCAGAAGAAGGGGTCAGATCCCTAAGAACTAGAGTTATAGGCAGTTGAGAGTCACCTGACATGGGTGCTGGGAACTGAACCTAGGTCTTCTGCAAGAGAAGTAAGTGCTGTTAATCACTGAGCCATCTCTCCAGCCCAAAGGGTTGTTTTTTATTATGTATATGTGTATGGGCCTGAGTGTATATATGTGCACTACACACATTACAGATGTCTCAGAGACCATAGAGGATGCTGATTTCCCTGGAGAGGATTGTGAATCACTCTTTTTTGATAATGTGACCTCTGGTGGGATTGCCATGTTCCAGTGGATGGTCCCACATCCATGCACATATGAATAGCATCACCTATACGTAATGAAGTGTGTGTGTGTGTGTGTGTGTGTGTGTGTGTGTATTGGAGGGATATGTTGTATGGGATATTGTGGAGTTGGAGGAATAAACATGATCATCTTTCATTGTATATATGCACAAAATTCTCAGGAATGAAGAAAAAATTTAAAGTAAAATTAGAAACAGAAAAAGCAGGACATGTCCTGCACATAAAACAGAGAAAGCTGAGATCACATTCATCAGCTCACAGAGTGAGGAGTCAGTGTCCTGTAAGGGGCTATGTGGAACACTCCTCAAGGACGCTTTCTCCATTGCCCTACCTATGTTGGGTGTCCTGTTCAACACAGTGAGCAGTGTGCAGTGATGTGTGGCTGGGTGGACCAGACCGGCTTTGTGACAAATGAAGCTGACAGTGAAGGTGGACGAGACACAGAGGCCTACAGCAGACCAGGTGTCACCGGGACTCCATTCACCAAGGATGCTGGAAGCAGACAGGCAAGAGGTTCAGGGAGCTAACCTTGCAGGTTGGAAGCCAGGTCTGCACTCTGCAAACAGAAGAGGAACTTCGAGGCCCTGCAGGGAGTCTTGTGACTCAGAGGAGACCTGTTATGATGATGACTGGTGATCATGACCTGTCCCTGGCTCTAAGCTAGCTATAGTTCCCTGGAACTAGCATCCTATATGCAAATGCATCTGGCCCCACCCACTCCTGCAGATCTCACCTCTGTCCCAACCCAGGTCTCCATCCTGCCAGGGTCAATCCTACATCAAGGCCAGTCTCAAGGACTCCCTGATAAAGGAAAGAAAGACCTGCACTTTGAATCTCCCCACATCCTTGTCACTCCTCCAGGGTAACCTGAGCCTCTCCTGTGGGGTTGGCCAAGCAGAATTTAAATGTAGCTCCATCATTACCAGCTGGGGTGAGCCACTTGTCATTTGATTTTTATGGGTTTCACTTGGTTCATCTGTAAAAATGGAGATCAGAGCCCCTGAGACCATTTGTGAACATTGAATTGCCATCAACAGTCTAATGGTCTTGGCACATAGTGGACAATTAATAAATGACACTCTTTGCCTTCTGGAAAGTTCTCTCTCCTTGTCTCTGTGGGTGACATGAAATTCATCCACATTATGGGAAGTGTCCCCTGGCCCTTTGCACAATCTGTATGCCTTGTCTTTCAAACCCAGATGTTCTACAAGCTACATTAAGGCACAGTTTTGAGATTAACATCTGTTTCCTCAGTATCCAAGATTCAGGAAATGAGGAGCCTTCCCAGCACAGGGACTAAACTTTATTACACACACTGCTCTGTAATACCATGGGAGCCGTGGTCACATCATCCAGCATGAGCTAGTACTGTGGATGTTCACACGAGAGTTTTACCCGCACTGGCAAAGCCCTTCAGAAAGCGTGATGTGGGTAAGTGTGGTGGTTTGAATAGGTATGATCCTCACAGACTCATGTGTTTGAATGCTTGGCCCGTGGAGAGTGACACTATTAGAAGGTGTGGCCTTGTTGGAGGAAGTGTGTCACTGTGGAGGCAGAGCTTTGACGTCATATATACTCAAGCCACACCCAGTGACAATCTTCTTCTGTTGCCTTCGGACCAAGCTGTAGAATTTCAGCTAACTCCAGCACCATGATGGTCTGTATGCTGCCACGTTCCCTCCCATGAGGACAGTGGACTCAATCTCTGAAACTGTAAGCCAGCCCCAATGAAATGACACTTGGTCTGTTGCTTTACATTGATCATGGTGTCTAGTCACGGCAATGGAAACCCTAAGACAGTAAGGCACAGCCTACAGTTCAGTGTCCCTACCCAGGGCTAAATTCATGGTCTTGGGAATATAAGAAGTTCTGCATATATCACGATGCCAGCAGCTCACACCCCACCCTCATGCTATGCTCCGGACTACAGTCACTTGAGCAGAAAGCCACCAGCTCTCCACAGTTAAGCTCTTGTCTCTCCACTAGCCGATCTCATGTGGCAGATGGAAGTAAACTTAGCTGCTGGGATTATTAGGGGTGACACCATGACAGCAGACAAAAACAGCCTCTCAGGATGCTGTCTGAGACAGGCGTCCATTCTGGTTCTTGCCCATTAGGAAGCTGACAGGTCTCCTCTGGACCAAATGAAACTGCCTGCCTTGAAACAGGGGCCCCTCCTTACCAAGCACAGTGTCTGTGGACTCTCAGAGTGTTTTGGAAAGCAGGATTGAGCTTTTTCTTTTGTCTTCCACGTGGCCAGACAAAGGGCTGGAGTTATTATACCTCAAAGAGAAGGGGTCTTTTTGGCCTTCACCTCTAGTCACCCACCTCCTTCTCACCACCTCTTTCCTAGCATCTACCTTTTGGGGGTGGCCAGGCTCAGCCCCATTCCTCTTGCCTCCCAAATCCTTGGGTCTGGGTGTAGCACATCTGGAATGTGGGAGCCCTGAAGATTTTGAGTCTCTGGTACGGGACATGCCAATAGAGACAGGGGGCTAGCTCTCAGTAGGAGACTTTGAGTAGGCCCCTTTGTAGGGTGGGGCCCATTTTTCTTCCAATATTTTTAAATTAATTTTTTTGTTGATTAAAAAAATTATTTTTCCGTTAGCATTTCAACATGTTCTCTGTCATGCTCAGATCACAACTCCTAACCATTTAAAAAACAAAAAAACAAAAAACAAAACTCCTAACCTTTACACACATAAAGGGAGCGAGTATGGGTAGAGGTCAGGATATTATAAAGGGGTCTATGAGAGGCTAAAAGGAGGCTTTGGGGTGGAGAGGGGAGGGTACCAGAACGCTGTAACATGAAAGAGGAAGGAGGGATGGGGCAAGGAGATGGGGAGAGGCACCTCATACATATCAATAGTGAATATGTAGGAACAGGGCACAAGGACACTGCTACTTAAATATTAGATCAAGCCTGGTAACCCAGTGTTAACATCCACTGCCAATTTGACAGACTCTAGAAGCACCCCGGAGCCACGCCTGGGGGACTGCCCGCAGGGGGTCACCTAGATTGGGCTACTTGATGTGCGGAGACCCCCTTTGAGCATGGTTGGCCCCATTCCAGGGGCTGGGGTCTTTAAATGGAGAATGAGCGAATGAGCTGCAGGATGCAGTATGACTAGACGCCCCAAGCTCCTGACCCATGCCTTCAGGAACACGAGGGTCTGCCTCAAACTGGGAGCCAGAACAGACCCTTCCTCCCTTCCGCTGCTTTCAACAGTTTTGTTTGTTTTTTGTCACAGTAGGGAGACAAATGACTAAGACTCCAGGTTCAGAAAGGTGAATACTGAATGCTTCTCCCCACCCTCACCCTGCGTTCCTGCCTCTCAGCCTCTCCCCATATAGCCCCCCTTCCACTCCTGCCCCTCGGCCCTCCACTTACCCAGCTCCTACTGGCCCTCGATACCCAGCTCCTACTGCTCTCCAGCACTCCATGCTCCTCTCACTCCTCCTCCTCTGCTCCCCTGCCCCCTCCATTCTCCCCTCCACACCCTCCGCCCCCCCCCCCCCCCCCCCCGCCTTCTGCTCCCCTACCCCACCTCTCCGCCATCCACTCCACCCGTACCTCTCAACAGCACAGGCTGTGGCCTCATGACTGATAGATGAGGAGTAGGTCTGCCACTCTCCACCTGGCAGCTCTCGCACCTGCACCGTGAAGTACCGGATCGGAGAGGCCCCATCACTGCCAGGGACCCACTGGAGCCTGAGGCTACGAGCTGTCACTTCAGCCTGGGGTACCAGGAGCTCTCTGGGGGGCGCTGGCCTCTCTGCAACCAGAGGAGGAGAAAAGCAGGGACTCATGAGAGACCATTCCTTGCTGCCCCCTGATGACTGCCGATGGGAGCCCCTGTGTGGGACAGGCATGCAGTGAACAAAGTCAAGGAAGTCTCCAGGCTAGAGAATAGGCCTGGCTCAGCAGGAAAGTACTTGCCATACAAGTTCAGGGCTCAGAACCCACACAAAAATCAGGGTATAATGGTACATTCTTTTAAGTCTAGTTCTAGTGAGCTGGAGACAGGCAGACCCCTGGGGCTTACTGGCTAGCCAACCTCACCTCATGGGAGAATTTCAGGTCCCACTGAGACCTGTCTTAAGACTTACTTAAGACCTACTCTGTCTTAGAAACAAAGTAGATGGTACCTGGGGAAGGAAACCAACACACAAGGCTGGCCTTCTACTTCTATGTGCACTCACACATGCAGTCCCATACATGTGAACACACGTACATGCAGTGTTCTTTCAAAGCCTCTGGCCTCCTTTGCACACTGTCTGATTTGGGGGCTTAGCTCATCCTTAAAACCTAATTTCTCTTTTTTTATAGTTAACCTGAGTCTAAGACATGAGAGGCCTCTACTGGGTTCTCTTGGGAGGTGGGAGGCAGTGCAGCATGGGGGGTGTGGGGATCCTTGTGGAAGGGTTACAATGTAGGGCGCCCACCCGAAACAGGCCTTGGCCTTGAGTAGGTACCATGGGCGGGCCTGACTCTGTGTTCCTGTCCCTGTTGATTTCAACAGAGAAACTCCACAGAGGGAGAAAGAATTGTTTAATTGTTTATCACGGGGATTATTGATTCTGATTAAAATGTGTGACGTGTAATAAAGCAGCCATCGATCGTAGGCCCCACAGTGACGGGGCTGTGAGAGGTGCTTCGATCTGGTTCAATCAACGGGCCTGGCTGTGAATGTATACGCTGGCTGGAAGCCTGATTTCTGCATTGCCCAAGAAAAAGCTGGGCTCTCGCTCAGTTTCAAAGGCCTTCTATGGCCACACTGCTGCTGGAAATGGCTCTGGCTCCCTGTCCCTAAGTCTTGCATTAGGACGTGGTGGGAAGCCAAGGTTCTCCAGCCCTAAGAGGCTAGGTGCTGGCACAGGGAGTGGTAGCCCTGTGCTGTAAGCAACAAGCCAGCATAACCAGGCTGTATTGGCTCGCCACAGAAGGGTATTTGTATGTGTTCATGTGGATCCCACTCAAGCCCTGGAAGGGTCCTAGAAAAACTTTCTCATTCAACCTTTGCTTCCAAAGTGTTGATGGGCTAGAGAGTCTCAGCTGGTAAGGTAATTCTGGTACAAGCATGAGGACCAGAGTTGGATCCCCACAGCCCGTGTGCAAAGCAGCCCAGAGGAATGGTGTATGCTTGTAATCTGGGGAGGTAGGGACAGGTGGCTCCCTGTGGCTCACTGGCCAGTCAGCCTAGCCAAATCAGCAGGTGACAAGCCAGTGGGAAAGCCTGCCTCAAAGACCAAGGTAGAGCGTATCTCAAGGAATGACACCCACATCACTACTCTGAGTTCAAGATCATCCTCCTGTGAAGGTCCCAGTAAGAGCATAGACCCAAACGTTGTGGAGACAACAAGGAATGTGGCAGGGAAGCCCTGCACATGTGCCTGGCTAATAGGAGGGGCAGTCAGCAGTTGGGGAAAACTCACTGGTAAAACATCTATAAGGAGGGGCAAGATACTCCTGAGAGAGAGAGAGAGAGAGAGAGAGAGAGAGAGAGAGAGAGAGAGAGAAGCATCTTCGCAAATGTGCTATGCCTCTGGCTCAGCTGGTCTAGTGTTTGCCTAGCATAAACGTGGCATGGGTTTGCTCTCCAGGACCCATTATAGATAGGTGTAATGCATACACCTGTAGCCCCAACATTAAATAGAAGCATTCTTGGTGGTGGCGGCGCACACCTTTAATCCCACACTTGGGACGCAGAGGCAGGTGGATTTCTGAGTTCGAGGCCAGCCTGGTCTACAGAGTGAGTTCCAGGACAGCCAGGGCTTCACAGAGAAACCCTGTCTCGAAAAGCCAAAAAAACCAAAAAACCAAAAAAAACAAAAACAAAAAAAAAACCCAAAACAACTGACTGAATGGGCTGCCTGGGGTCACTGCCTCTCCTTTGGGTGCAGGACGACCCCAGCGCTCTGGAACAATACATTCTTCTTGCTTTTGCATTGATCCCTGGCTCTTTGTGGTTCACTCCGAGGGTCCCCAGTAGCTAAGGCTTGTCAGAGTCTTACACCTGCTGTGAGGATTAAACCTTCTACAGCAGTGCCTGGGCCCCATAAACAAAGGCTCCTCTCTACCTCTGCAGTCTCAGCTACCACCGCCATATTTTGAACACATATGAGCCATGAGCCAAGATTAACCTTCCTCTTTTATGTTGTTTTTCTGGAATATTTTGTCATAGTAATGAAAGGCTAACACAGGCTGACTGGCAGCCTGAAGCTGGGAAAACCCTGGAAACAGGGGTATGGGCAGCTTGGTGACTCCTGGAAGGCAGGTGGCCTGGCCAGGCTGCAGTCATTGGAAGGAGCCTGGCTCAGTTGGGGAAGGCTGATAGATCTTGGACCTGCTGGGAATTTGCTGGTTCAGGGTATGGAGGGTGAGAGCAGGCTCTCTCTGCTGGTGCTCATTCTGCAAAGATGAGGAATTACTGTGTCAGCGCACAAGGCAGGCACAGTGGGTCTCAGGGCAGCATAGCCCATTCTTCACCCAGCAGGCTTCTCCTGTGATGGAGACTTGGTTTCTCCCCTGATGAAACCTTGGGAGGCTTTGGTGAGAGCTGGGATGGGAGCAGAGGCAGTGATACTTGGAGGCAGCCAGAGGAAGATAGGAGGGAGCTCTATGCTGGCCTCCTTCCACTTAGTTTAAGCGTTCCGAGTTCGACTCCTTGCTTCCTGAGATGGCCTGCTTTAGATCTTGTAATAAATGTCATCACAAATGCAGCAGTGACACTCATTCATGTTGGGTGAACGTTTACATCACACCAGTGCAGTCCCTGAGAGCCATGTTGAGGACAGGGAGAACCGCTCAGCTGACCCAGGCACTATGCTAAGTGTCCCACATGGGCCTCCCAAGCCAGTGCCATTGCAAAGAGTGGGGAAGGGTTTTCCCAAGGCCTAATAGTCCTGAGCCTTGAGCTCAGGGTATTTCTCATGAGCCCTTCTGGCTCAGTTCCCAGACCACTGGGTCTGGCTATGATGGTAGCCTCCCTTGTATGGCTTTTTCTCTTTTGGGCACAACACTGTTATTTTAGAGTAGAGATTTTCTTGGACTGGTAGCCATAGTAACTAACTGAGCAGAATAATATAGCATTAGCTATATGTATGGTAATGGTGATGGAGCTAGTGACACTCCTTAGTAGATGGAGGATAGGAAGGTCACGGGACCCTAACCTGAGATTCCAGCCATTACTCTCTCCTTCACCCCACCTACCTAGCTGCAAGTGATCCTGGTAGATGCTAGATTTTACAGGAAGTAGAAGGCTGACTAAAGGGGTGACTCCATGATGTCATCACTATGTGTGATGCAGCTGTTTAGGGGTCATTTGTATACTTGTAAGTGCACGGTAAGTGGACCTAATAAACTGTCTGGTTCTCCAAGTGGAGTCTTGGTGGAATCCTTACATTAGTCTGTTAGCTGTGCCCTATGTTGTCACAGTTGGTTTATGCCTCTTCAGGAAAGGTATCGCCATACCACCTATGCCTGGAGGCATGACTTCTGAAGAGAGGCCCACTGGGCTTCGGTGGAAGGTTCTAGAGCAGTGTTTCTCAACCTGAGGGTTGTGCCCCCCACATATCATATATTTACATTATGATTCATAACACTAACAAAATTGCAGTTATGAAGTAGCAATGGAATACTTATATGGTTTATCACAGCCTGAGGGACTGTACTTCAGGGTCGCAACATTAGGAAGGTTGGGAACCGCTGCTCTAGTGTGAGGCTCAGGTTGTGGGTAAGGGCCTGCTGAGATAGGTCCCACCCAGACCCTCACAGGAGGAGCTGGCCTGTGGTGGTCGGAGGCAGCTGCACTGGTGAAGTTCTATAAAGGTGCCTCAGTTTCCCATCCTCCTCTTCTGTGACATCAGAATGTTCCCAACTGGGCTTTGGTTAGGGAAGGGCCACACACACACAAGGTACACCACATACCTGGCCCCGAGCATGGGGCAGGGTAGGTGTCTCCAAAGGACAGTGGCCAGGGGAACAGCTACTCAGACAACACCTACTGTGAGTGTGCCCACTAGGGGGACACAGTCTTAAACATCAGACAGCAGCCAGTGACTTCAAGAACTCACACTTACTAAACTAGAGGTTCTCAACCTGTGAGCCAAGACCCTTTGGGGGCTAAACAACCCTTCCACAGGGGTCGCCTAAGACCATCAGAAACCACAGACGTTTACATTAAAATTCATAGAAGCAACACATTTACAGTTTTGAAGTAGCAATAAAAATAATTTAATGGTGCTGGTGGGTGTCACCACAACACGAGGAGCTGTATTAAAGACACCATGGCCTATGTCTTTAACTGGGGATCGGGGGGGGGGGGGGGGGCGCGGCTTGCTGGCTAGCCAACCTAGCCCAGATAGCTATCTCTAGGCTCAATGAAACATTGTCTCAAAGAATAGGGTGGAGAATGTTGGGGCAAAGATACCCCACCTCTGGCATCCACACAGGTGCACACGCATGTGCATGAGTACTGCACACATACTGAACACCCACCCACCCACATACATACAAATATCACACACACACACACACACACACAAATAAGCCACACACACTTTAAAAAATGAAAAAGGCCATCTGTGTAGCTCCCTCCTGTCTTGCTCAGGCTTCTAGGCCCCGTGGGGGAAGAGTGGGGTTGAGGGGGACCCGTTGTGTAACCTTCAGGCTACAGTCAGATGAGGGCCTGGGGGCTTACCTCTCTTCTCAGTAGTGATAACTGTGGCCTCCAGGGGCTCACCCCAACCCTGTCTCGTCTTAGCAGACAGTCTGAAGATGTAGGCAGACTCCGGGGCCAGCTCTGTGGCTGTGAATTGCCGCACCGTGGCACCCACCTCAACAGTGGTGAAGGTGTGAGGACTACCGCTGGCCAGGCGGTAGGCGATCTGGTACCCTGTGGGAGCCAGGAACAGAGTCAGGGAAGAAGTCACATCAGCCCAGAAAACCTACACCCCATAATCAGCCCAGATTGGAAACCCAAAGCTTGCCCTCTCTGCTCCTTCCTGATTTCCAAAGCTCTGCAGGGTGCGTATTGATAGGGAAGTCACAGCCCTGGCGATGAGTGCCGGCTGTCTGAGCTCAGTCCTCTGTGAAATGTGTCTCACAGTTCATCCTTCACGGGAACAAGATGTGAACACAGCTTCATCTTTCCTCTGGATGCTGCACGCTCAGAGAATGCCACTAGGCCCCAGATCCCCCGCACTGCTCCCCATGGGAGGTTGTCAGGAGCCCTGTGCCTCTGGCTCTTCCATCCCCTTCGGGCTTCCCTCCTATGATGCAGCCCTTCCCTTCAACACAGCAGGAGAGGCCAGACCTGTCCGGAGCAGGCTATTTCACACTGCTTGTGGCAGGCAGGATTATACTTGCATTTTTCACTCCCCCTTCCTAGTTTCCTCCTGCCTCATCTTCCACAATTCCAGCCACCCAGACTCCCCACCCAGGCCTCCTGAGCTTGGAGGCTCTACGTTAAATAGCTGAATACCCCTTAATTTCCGAAACTCCAAAGTGGCAGGGTTTGGCTGGCTCTGCGTGTCTCTCTGAGTTCCCTGATTATGAAAGGGTCACGGTTGATCAGACGTTATTAATGATCAAATCCCTCCAACCAAGCAACCCCATGCCTGCCTGCTGGCTTCGGAGGAAGCCTTGCCAATTTCCCAGACCCAACCGTGGGCCATGGGGCAGACTGCCTTCTGGGTTCCCGGACCACGTGTGGTCGGGCTTCTGATTAAAACTAGAATGGATGGGGTGCTGTGACATGTAAAAAAAATTAATGACAACCCAAGTGTTCACGCTAAATAATGAGGACTCCGCAGGGGACAAAGGAAAGCATCAAGCTGAACAGGGCCTCCCAGCTCTATCCTTTGAGTGGAGGCCTGCTGCAGGGACCAGGATGGGGCAGCTGCTCGCCTGCTGTGGAGACATGGCTCTTCCTAGTGCACAGCTTGGTCAGTCCCCTGCATGCCCTCAGGCAGCACTTCTGCTACTCCTGGTCTTCCTAGTCTAGGCTTTGGCTCTAGGGGTCTCCAAGCTGCCAGGCTATTCCCCCAACTGTATGGTGCATCCCCTCCAGTCCTCCATTGGAGACCAGGAAGACACACCCACACAGAGGTCAGACTGAGCCTTTAGGCCCAGTCACCACAGTCATCGATAGGGTGGCTATCATTGCCATATCGACCAGTGACACAATCCTCAGCCTCAGAGTGATGTTCGGTGTGTATGGGGGGCTAACCCCAGGCTGCTCAATGGCCGTTATGGCCACTTCTTGTATCTGATAGACCAGCTTTTCTCCCTGCCATAGAGACCAAGTGTTCTGAGGTTTCCGGCAGTTGATCCAAGTCCCCTTCTTACTTACTGACCAGGGACTGAAACCTAGAGATGGCTGGCCAGTCCTCCTAGGCTATCTCTTCTCCCAACTCAGTCATGGGGAAGCAGAGCTTGGATGTCCCAGGGGACACAGTCTCAAGCCTTCAGAGACTCTTGCACACCCAGCACCAAATGAGAAGATGGCACAGTGGCGGGACAGCCATGTGTAGGCGTCATGGTTTTTACACTCTCACTCCAGTGAGTGCTAACAGCAGCGGCTCCCAGCCGGGCAAACACACAGGGGCAAGGCAGCTGGAAAGGTTACAGTTTGCCCAAGGTTAGTGATGATGGACGCCCCAGGTCTGGTTTACTTTTTTTTTTTTTTTTCCAAAAGAACCAACTACACTTCCAGAAAGAGGACAGCCCCTCTCGGCTTTTGCTTGCTTCCAAGAATGTTCAACCTTTCAACCCGGTGATAGAAGCTGTCATATACAGAGTTCATGCTTGAGGACTGTGCAATCAATTTATGGAAAGTCACTGCCCAGCTAAAACACTCCCAGGCATTTACCCTAAAGCCTCCACATTGATAAAGACACTTGCATATCTGTCTTACACCTGGCACTATCCACACAGCCGTGGCTGTGGCATTAATCCAGGTATCTGGCAGCACAGGGATGATTAAAGAAGATGTACTGCCTATGGGGCCACATTAAAAACAAATTAATTTACGTGTATGCTCCTCCTCAGCAGTCTGTGTACCAAGTGTGTGTAACATCCACAGCCGCCAGAAGAGGGCGCCAGATCCAGTTACAGGCAGTTTAAGGTATTCAATGTGGTGCTGGAGATCAAACCCAGGCCCTCTGCAAGTGCTGTTAACTCCCAAGCCATGGTCTGGCTCCACGCAACGGACATGTGTGGAGTTATATTGAGGTAATATTGTTTCCAGAAAAAAAAAGGATTTAATTGAAGATAGTCATGAAAGTCATCTATCATACTGAGAACTCACAAACGAGAGACTGTTTGTAGTTCTTAGGCTTTGTATAGATACATGAAATCATATATACATCCATACATGCAAACATAAGGGGTAAAGGGGACCCATGAGAGGAAAAGGGAGGAGGAAAGAGGAAGTAGGGGCGATGGGGTAGAATGTGTACAACAAGCAATATTTCTGAGAGCTTGAAAAAAAATCAGTAACACAATAAAAACTTTTTTATAATGTCTTAAGTAAGCATAAGACATTTTGTGGGCCACACTCATAGCTATCTCATACAGCCAATGGTTAACGGTGGATGTACCTACTTAGGCCCTGAACTCTGCAATCCCCTCTGTGTGAGGCTTTCCTGGCAGAAATAGCGTTTCACAGCTCTGGAGAGGAGGTATGACTGAGACAGAACCTGGCTCTGTAAGTTCCCCACTGTTAGATATGTGAAAAGCGATCCCCACAGACACACCCTCTGTCTCTTGAGCTTGAAGGAGGTACCACAGGCCACATCTCAAAGGCTGTTGGGGGCTGCCTGTGCTCCAGGCAAGAGGCCGCACCTCACAGGCACAGGGCAAGCACAGGACTTACCTTGTGGCCATTTCTCAACTCCATGGGTTAACTGACATCCCCAAGGAAAAAAGCCTCCCCCTTGCCAAATGTTCTCCAAGATTGTTTGTCAATGTTTGTCAACAGCTGGAAGTCATAGGTCTATAGACAAACTATCTTGGGCTAGCTCAGCCCCTAAATAGCATTTACTGATTACCTCTGTGCCTTACAGCCTGGGATGATTATGTAAACCCTCTGAAATGTACGAACAACCCCTTGACTTGCAACAGATACCCAAAGCTAAGCGTGTCATCGGAGAGCATCTGAGGCCTATGACAGTGACTTCTCTGCTCTGCCGGAACCTGCCTACCCAAGGTTCCCACCAACACATCTGAAAACCGTCCTGACTCAGGATTTTCTTTGCTCTGTTGCTAGGAGAACCCCGTAAACTGTTACCACATTGGAATGTGTAATTGGGGATAACCTAAATCCGTGTTCCTGGGCCACGCCCATAGTTTCATATTTTGCTCCAGAATAAACTATTTCACTTTGAGGTGAGAGCAAAGTCTGTTGTTGTTTTGCATCAACACTTGTGAACAGAAAACAGTCAAGAGCACCAGGTATCCACTCTTTACAGCTGATTGATGCTGTTGCCATGGTTGCCCCCTCACCAGGGAGTACTGGGCTGTTTATTGCACCTGCAGTCATTTTGTCATAAGATTTTGTTTTATTTGGTTTTGATTTTGTCCCCCTGAGGGCCTGTCCTTCTATTAGCCACCCATGCTGCCTTAGTTCTACAGAATCCTGGGCCCAGCCCCTTGAGTTGCTGGAACTAACACTTTCTTACCTTGGCCATAAAGCAGGTGATGTCCAACCATGTCAGGCCTACAGAGTTAGCTGCACCTGGTGCGTGCTCACTGCAGTCCAGTGTTGACCTTTGGTTGTTGCTAGGTATTGTAATGCTAAGTGCGGGCCCCCAAGGTCTGTTTTCCCCAGAGATGAGAGCATCTACAGTAGACACAAATGACTGTATGTGACCTTGCCCTCAAGTTATTTCTGATTGGCAAATAAAGATGTCTACGGCTGATAGCTGAGCAGAATTGAGATAGGTGGAGCTTGGTGTTCCCAGCCTTGGAACCTGAGGAAGCCACCAGGAGAGGGAGAAGAAGGTGGAAGAAAAGAAAGACACTATGTGTTAGGAGCCAAGAAAGCATGGCCATGAGGGCTGGCCAGTTGGGGTTAAGAGCAGCCCAGATGAAACATAATGAGTAATAACTCGGGTTACAGATAGGAAAGTAGATTCTAATACCTTAGAGGGTAGATATCGCTGCCCAGCTCTAGTGCTGACTAAGGCTATTGTAAATAATATAAGTTGTGTGTCTTTTATCGGGGAACCGAATGACCCAAGGCCGGTAGAGGCTCCAGATTGCAATTAAATATTCTCTGCAACAGTCCAGCATGGAACAGGTAATTTTAAAGTGGGATCCTCCATGGAAGTACACATTTTCCTCTTTCTGCTTCTTCACTGACCAGGGGAATGACACACGTTTAAGGCCTTCTTGTTCAAGATGTCCTTTTAAAAATTGTAATTTTAAAATGTGTATGTATGCAGGTACCGGTAGGTATGTGTGCAGGTGCTCTTGGGGTCCAGAACAGAGTGTCTGATTTCCTGGGGCTGAGGTTACAGTTGGGAGCCACCCAACTTGGGTTCTCAGAACTGAAATCAGAGCCTCTTTAAGAGCTGCAAGCATTCTTAACCACTGAGCCATCTCTCAAGCCCCACAGTTGTAAGATCTTCTGACTACAAATAGTATCTCTAGTCATGGAATCAGTATTTATTATCAGTATATTTTAGGAGGTGTAAACTTCTAGATTTAAGTTTCCTTTCTTTTTTTTTTTTTCTTTTTCTTTCTTTTTTTTTTTTTTTTTTTTTGGTTTTTCGAGACAGGGTTTCTCTGTATAGCCCTGGCTGTCCTGGAACTCACTTTGTAGACCGGGCTGGCCTCGAACTCAGAAATCCGCCTGCCTCTGCCTCCCGAGTGCTGGTCCTTTCTTTAATTAAAAAAAAAAAATGGCATGATCTAGGTCCCCTGAACCAGTCTACCGTCACAGCTATTCAGGAGGCTGAGGCAGGATGACTGAAAGCTTAAGCCAGCCTGGCCTACAGAATGAGTTCAAGGCTAGCTAGGGCAATGTAGCAAGACTGCATATCTGAATAAAAAAAATACAGAAATCTCAGTGGTACACCACCTGCCTAGAATCCTCCAGGGAGGGGCTGGGGTCATGGCTCAGTGGTGGAGCCCCTGCCTAGAATCCCCCAGTGAGGGGCTGTGTGAGATCCTCATATCTCTCTCCAGAGTCCCTGACTAGAGAGCAGGTAGCCAGTGATCTGGGTTCCATCCTAGTCCAGTTCTTTGCTTACCTTGGGCATGTCTCTACCCTATGTAACTCTCAGTGTCTCTCCTCTCGCTGGGAATGATGAAAACATTCATGATGGGAAGAAGGCTCAATACGTAAAGTACTTGCTGTTCAAGCCTGAGGACCTGAGTTCAAGTCTAGCACCCACATAGAAAGCCAAGGGTGTGGTAGGTGGCGGCATGCCTGTTATTCCAGTTCTGAGCATGTGGAGACAACTGGTCAAGTCAGCAAGCCCCAGGCTAAAGAGACAAGGTGGACACAGTCCCAGGGATGACATTTGACATATAGCTTACCTCCACACATAGGTGCACACAAATGCACACACAGAGAATGAATGTATAGCATTTGGCACCACATATAGAGACCTCTTATTCTAGGCTATATCCATTTAAACCTTGGGTCTTCTATGGTGGATTTCAGCCTGTGTATGAAAGTGAGACTGGCCATGTTTTTGAGTAGTAACAGGGCAAGATGTCCCCTGTGTGCACACACACACACACACACACACACATACACACACACACACACACCCAAACATACACAAACACACAAAGAGAGGGAGAGAGAGAGAGAGAGAGAGAGAGAGATACAGATATACAGACAAGTAGAAATTTAAGAAGTCCTTTAAAAACTCAAGGAAAGCCCCATGTTAGTGGTGATCAAACAGGGATACTGCATGACCACCACATATAAAAATGTCTACTCTGGATCAGGTACAGGCAGTCATCTAGACATGATTTTTCAGTCCGTAGATGGGGAGCACAGGTTATCTGCAGACAGTACACCATTTATCCGAGGACTTGGTCTTAGAACAATCCTTGTAGTTGTCTAGCACAGTAGGGCCCCTCCCTCGAATAGAAGAGGATTTTTTGCTGCAGGGCTACCCTTAACCCCTGGCCCTTCTGTCTCTGAAACAGAACGAGAGGAATATTTATCTGGGACAGTCACTGTGTAGACTCAGTAGATAATATATGGAAACCACAATGTCATTTGTCCTTAACTGCAGGAAATCTGGGTTATTATTTTCTATCTCCAATCCACTTTCCACACTGAGCTATTACCGAGAGAAAACTCCTCAGCCTCCGGCTTCTGTTTGTACCTTCCTATTATTTTCCCTCCAATAAATGTGGCATCATTAGCGGGACCTGCACCCTGGTGTGCTGAACATAAAAATTAACACCCACACCTCACCCTGACACGCCAAAGAGACTCATTCACAGGACCTCGGCAGTCTCTTTCCTGAGCATCCTGGATGGGAGAGGCAGCTGTGGAATAGTTCTTGCATTTTCAGAGAATAATGATGGATGGTGTTCAGAGCTGAGAGCATTTCCGAGGATAAGGCTTCTTATGTAATTATGGTTGCGGCTGGATCAGAAGCATTAGCGAGTGGGATTTCAGCGAGCCAGGGTCAGGAGGCTGCGGTGTGTGTTTGCAAAGAATGAATGCGCTTACTCAAGAGGAGGAGGAGAACGTGGCTCGAGAGAAGCCCTGTTTTTAAGGTTATGGGTGAATTATGATAATAAGGGCATGGAAGAGAGCAGGGCCAAGCATGAGGGACATCGATCCGAAGGGAAGATTAAAATGTGTAATGAGAAGCTTGTGCGGGCTTCCCAATGCGCTTCCCACGCCTAGAAAATCAGCTGGAGGAACGATAGACAGACAGAGGACAGGGTAAGACAGGCAACGAGCCTCAAGCCTTGGAAGGGTTTCCACTCCTTGAAGTCTGACCCCGAGAGCTGGAACAGCTGTCTGGGTTTTGTCTTGACATTCAAGGCAAACCTTTTGTGGGCTGTACTGATGGCCGACAAGCAATGGTATTAGTCTTCCTGAGGAAGCTTGGGTCCCCAAAGCTAGGCCATCAGTGGGACACAGTGTTGTTAAGCTTTGATGACTATTTGGAGGCTATAAAGCCCCGCTCCCCCCAGAGAACCCAGAAGCGGTCTAAGGGTTCCTGAAAATCCCTGCTGTAGGTTTAAAGCTTATCTACTTGAGGCCTGGGAACACAGAAATGATACATCAGGGTTCTCAACAAAACAAATCAAAACAAAACAACAACAACAAGAAGCCATTCAAGGTCCTGGCTGTCTGGGGGTTCTTCTGATGGGTGGAGACAGGAGCAGAATCTAAGGTCTGAGTCTGGCGTGGCACAGTTTTGAAGAGTGTGTGCATGACGCCTACTTTAACGTATTCAAGGGTGTGTGGAGCAGTCTAGCAAGTTGGGAGCAGGTGGCTAGACTCAGGTAGTTCCACAAACCCCAAAGGAGGCTTCTAACTGTTCTGAGTTCTCTAGAGTAAAATATTTATCACACAAATAAGCAAGTGTTTTCTCCCTCCAGACTCTGGTGCTGTTTCACGCTGTTAATCTCTTTGAGAAATGCAAGAGCATGCTTCCATATAGACTGGGAAGGAGTGGGCTGCAGATGAGTCCACACTTAGAAGGCCGCCCTGGCAGCCTGGGCTCCTGGGAATATCCATTCCAGGTATTCAGGCAATCAGAGAGCTTCCTTTCCATCCCAGCAAGAGCCTGGGTCTTTAGGAACTGTTGGTCCTTCCCTACAGCCTCTGTGGTCTGATGTGTTGGCTGTAATAATATCCAGGTTACGGGGTCCCCCAGACAGCATCTGCTATCCACCAGATGTCATTACAACCCCCAAATGCTCAAAGGCCACACTGCCCACTTAACAGAGTTATTGCCACCTGACTTAGCATTTGTGTGTGATGGTTAATCTTGTCTTTGGAATCAACTAAGAGACATGCCTCTGAATGGAGGTTTGAGGGCATTTCCAGGAAGAATTAACCAAGGGGGGAGGGAGGACTCTTCCAGAGTAGGCAGTGCCTTCTAGCAGCCCAGATACAAAGAGACTGTAGGGGAAAGCTATGCTTTGCCTGCCTGCCTTTGCTCCTTGCTTTTAAGTGCATCTGCTCTTTTGTTGCTACCACCCTTCGCTGACATTGAAACCCAATTTGTTTAGAATTCCAACATGAACTGAGGACCAGTGGCCCTCCAGGAATCCTCCAGGCCTCAGGCACCAGACTGGGACTTCTGAAGTATCCAGACTCTGGGGCTGCCAGCTCCCTGGCTCTCAGCATCTCCAGCATGCAGATGGCCACTGTTGGATTCCCCAGCCTGTCTCTAGTAAATAGTCACCCCAGTTCTATTGTACTACAGATACTGTATTACAGCACTATAATACTGGTTAATGCAGGGTGCTTGAAGTAAATACCATCTACTTCTTCCCTATGTGTTTGTGATTTTCAGTGATGGTCCCACCTGGACTTCCCATCAAACTCAAAGGTCTCAGTTGAGAAAACAGTGCAGTGGGAAAGAGCACTTGCTGTGGCAGCAGGAGGACACGAGTTCAAATCTCCGGTACCCACAGAAAAAGTCAAGCATGGCTGGCTGTATGTGCATGACTGTAAGCCCAGCACTATGGGACACAGAGAAAGGAGGGTCACTAGAGGTTGCTAGCCATCAGCCTGGCTCCAGAGTTACTGGGAATAAAACAGAGAGTGGAACACCAGGATACTCAGGTTTCTCCTCTGGTCTCTGTGTGTGCACAGGTGCTTGTACTGGAAAACCCATGGATGGACAGACAGACAGACAGACAGACACACAAAACAAGAGTGGTGGGTGGAGAGCAGGGGAATCCAGTGCACCATCCGTATGCACAAAGTAAATTTATGACCTGATCTGACCTGGCCCAGGATCAAAGGCCCTCCAGCCAGAAGTGACAGGCTAGCAAATGTGGTAGGAACTCTGTTTACTGAGCACTGTCTCAGTTAGGTTTTCATTGATGGGAGTAGACACCATGACCAAGGCAACACATTTAAAGGAAAACATGTAATTGGGGCTGGCTTATAGTTGCAGAGGTTTAGACCATTACATCATGGCGGGAAGCATGGCAGCACGCAGGCGGACATGGGGCTGGAGGAACTGGGAGTGCTACATCTTAATCTGAGGGCATTCAGGAGGAGGCTCTCTTCTCCACTGGGCAGAGCTTGAGCTCTAGGAGACCTTAAAGACTGCCTACACAATGACATACTTCCTCCATTCCAACAAGGCCACACCCCCAATCATGTCACTTCTCCTGGGCCAAGCATATTCCAACCCCCACAAGCACTGACTGTGGCAGACATTTTTCTGAGTGTTTCATTGCATGTTAAGAGGGGCATAAATGGGGAAACTGAGGCCTGGGGACCTGAGTGCATTTTTTTTTTTATATGTACTCAGTAGATGGCAGGCTGAGGTCTGAGGCTAGGCAGTGATGCTTCTGGACTCTTCACCATCACCCACTTTGCTCTCTGCCTTGCTGTAATGCAGAGCCTAAGACTCTGGGAGAAATACCAATAGCACCCCGAGACTCTAGCCATGCAAACTGCAGCTTATAGCTGCCTCCTTTGCTATATAAGGAAATCTGTTTGAATGAAGAGCCTTGTAAATATGTGTGTTTCCTTTTTATTTATTTATTTTTCCAGACAGGGTCTCCCATAGCTCAGGCTAGCCTTGAACTCACTAACTAGCTGAGGCTAACCATTTACTTACTTTCAGATCCTCCTGCCTTCACATCCTGAGTCCTGGGATGACAGGCATGTGCCACCACCCAGTTCATCCAGGGTTTCACACATGAAAGTACTCTGTCATCTGAGCTACATTCCCAGCCCCACAGAGCAGTGGTTTTCAACATTCACAATGCTGTGACCCTTCAATATAGTTCCTCACTTTGTAGTGTCCCCCAACCATAAACTTATTTTGTTGCTACTTCATAACTGTCATTGTAATGTAAATATTTGTTATTCAGAATATCTGATGTGTGACCTCCAAAGAGGTGGAGACCCACAGGTTGAGAACTCTACTGCTGTAGAGTTTCCTTTGGGCACAATGTCTAGAGACAAGAATGGCTGCTCATCTTCCCCATGTGTGGCTCTCTAGAGGCTACACAGGTGACACTCCCAACAAGGACATGTGAGGGGTGCTGCCCTCACACCCTTCCATTTGTATAGCTGGTCACAGAACCTCACCATCCCAGGCCTGACGGATGTGACCTGGCATGGTACTGCTGACTAAATCGCACTTTATGGCACTTCTGTGATCAGCAAAACCAATGCTTCGAGACACATTGAAGAGCAAATGACAAAGATTTAGAAGTGAGCTGACAGTCCATCTGGACAGTGAGACGGTGGAGTTAGAGGTGTCCTCTCTGAGTGCAGAGAGGAGGGTGTCAGCCAGCTAGAGACACTTGGATGGTGGGTGGCATTCTTGCAGAAGAGCATGCTGCAGGTTGACCATCCCCACCAGAGCTCCTACTCAGAGTCCATCAGTGAGGGGCTGGGAGGTGGGGTCCACAGGTGGATCCTTTCTGAGGTGGACCATGAGCAATCAGGTGAAGTCACTTACACGCTAAGGCATTACCATGTTAGCCAGATCCTGGATGGTGGGTCTGTTGTAAATGTCGTCTTATTTAGTTATTTTTTTTAACTTTATTTTTCATGTGTGTGTGTGTGTGTGTGTATGTATGTGTGTGTATGTGTGTGTGTGGGTATGTATATACATGCACATGTGTCCATGCATGTCCGCAAGTGTACCTTGATGGTGTTATTCTTCAGGGTCTCTCAGTGGCTGGGAGCTCACTGTGTAGGCGATGGTGGCTGGACAGTGAGCCCTGCCATCCTCCTGTCTCTTCTCTTTGAAGCTAGTGTGTGGACTCCAAGTGTGCACCGCCAAGCCTAGCTTTTTTTTTTTTTTTTTTTTTAACGTGAATTTTGAGGATTACAGAGTAAACTACCTTGCAGGTCCTATAAAAGTCCTGTTCACTCTCATTCATGCCACCCCCCTACCATGTGACCTCAGCAGGGTCCTCACCAACAAGCAAGGCACTCCCCAGGTGCAGCCATTCCACCTTAGCCCTCCATCCCCAGAAACTGCATGCACCCCCTTTCCTGAATCACCTGCCTTTAATACTGCACTGAAAATGTCATCCTTCCTTGTGGGGTATGGGAAGCTGCCAATCCCACTAGACCCAGCCTCACTGTCCACATGGAGCACTAGGCTCATTTTAAAATCGCAGGGTCTAGCAGTTTACTGGTTGCAGAAGAACTGTGAACCTAGGGAGAGTAAACCTTTATTCTTTGCAAACTACACAGTCTCTGGCATTCAATTATAGCAGCAGCAGCAGCAGCAGCAGCAGCAGCAGCAGCAGCAGATAGGAGGAGGCTTCCTTGAGTTTTACAGAAGGACCCCAGGTATGAATCCGACCCTGTATATGCATGGGAGGCACTGATTAGCAATGCAGAGCTGTACCATCCATGTGTATACCAGGTCATATGTATAATAGCATGCAGTCCCAGAGCAGTGATACATGAAGGGAGAGGACTAGGGAGTTGACTGTGACTGGGGTCAGTAGGGCTGCAGATGAAAGCCAGAGGCTTGGGATGGGGTGGAGCTCAAGGCACCTACTTCTTCATAGAAAACAGTCTTTAGGCCTCTGGGACTCCAGGGGACAGACCAGAATTCTACTATTTTGCACCTCTGAAAATGTTACCTGTTTTGGTGTGGCCTTCTGGGGACAACTGGAGACAACTCACGGGGAATCGGGTATCCAGCTCTGTTTGTTTCATAATGCTCTGTGGTCTGTTGTCATGCCGAGGGCAGGATCTTCCTACAGCACGGTTTGCCTTTGCACTGGCCACCTGCTCTGAAGCCATTTCCCCAGCCCCAGCCTGAGCCTATGGTGCAGACTCCAGATGTGGCTCTTGACCTTTTCCAGTCAGAGCTCATTTCAATGGGGGTTTCGAAAGCTGCCACAGTTGTGGCTGCCAGCACCAGGAATCTCAAGGCCACCAGGTTCAGGAGATCTTTGCTAACAGCAATACTTGTATCTGGTGGCTCCATCCTACAATGGAAGGTCAGGGAGTGAAGATTGCCCCCCTGACCCCTTGAGTAGAGGACACAGGGCCACCCAGGCATATCCTAAAGATAGGCAAACATTCCACACAAACATGCCTTTTGGGACTCTGTCTCTGGGCTGCTAGAGATGCATGGGTTTTCAGGTATGTGTGTGTATGCATGAAAATGGACATGCATGTGTATGTGCACATATAGTTCTGAAGACAACCATAGGTGTGGTTCCTCCAGTGCTAACCACCTTGTTTTCGAAACAAATTCCTTTCATCTTTTGAGGCAGGGTCTCTCATTGGCCTGGAGGGCTATGATAGAGACATTACAATCTGGCAAGGCTGCCTGGCTAGTGAGCCCGTGGGATCCATCTTCATGATGCTGGGATTACAGGAATATGCTACCATGCCTGAAATTTCCTTTTCATGGGTTTTAGGGGATCCAACCGGGGTCCTCATGCTTGCATAGCAAACACTACTGATTGAGACATCTTCAAACCAAGTCTTAGACAGGCAAGATCAAAAGCAGTTGACAGCAGAGACGTTTGTCACCAGCCCATCATTTCAGATGAAGAATTTCACTGGAAATTTCCTACTAGCTCAGAGTTTCCTGTGAATGGAGACCAGGTGGATGGATATCACTGGTGACAGGTCTGCGACCATACTCTGCACCATATTCTGGGACCCTACTCTTGAAATGCTCATTTTTTCCATGTGTAACACTGTAGTGGTTTGAATACTTGGCCATGCATGGGGAGTGGCACTATTAGGAGGTGCGGTCTTGTTGGAGGAAGTGTGTCACAGTATAGGTGGGCTTTGGAGGGCTCCCATGCTCAAGCTCCACCCACTGAGTAAGAGAGACCCTCCTGGAAGTATGCAGAAGACAGTCTCCATGTCTTCCTGGATGCCTTTGGGATCAAGATGTAGAACTCTCTGCTCCTTCTCCAGCACCATGCCTGCCTTGATGCTGCTATGGTTCCTGTCTTGATGATAATGGACTGAACCTGGGACACTGTAAGCCAGTCCCAATTAAATGTTGTCCTTTATAAGAGTTGCCTTGGTCATGGTGTCTCTTCACAGCAAGGCAACCCTAAGACACACACTCTCTGGCACACACAGGCCACTTGCCCATGCTCTGGATCTGTCTCTACTCTCAGGCAGAAACCATCAGAGGTCCCTCCCTGCTCCCAGGGCTGTGGAAGTCCCCTGCCCCAAGACTCAGCTCCAAAGCAGCATTTCACCCACCCTAACCTCTATCCAAGGCTGGTTAGCAGGACAGTTAGTGACTGTGGATTGTATCGGTCGTCATGTGCAATACACCTCTAGCTATCTTCCTACAGGTCCCATGGGAGACCTGAGAGCGACTGGACCTCGCTCAGTCCTATGTTCCACCAGGGAAGGGTAACAAACATGGAGTTTTTAATTTGACTAAGTGAGAGTATAAATAAATGAAGGTATTGATGGTGCTTTAAAACACCATCTGCTGGCTTTCTGTCAATCTTATCAGAGCTTTGTCTCCCAGCAGCTTCTCCTGTCCAGGGGTCAGTTGCAGGCTTCATAGTGGGAGAAGATGCTTCCAAGAGCCAGGTAGCATCTGCTATGAAAAACTAGCCTGCCATTTCCTAAACAACGTTGGCACAGCCCAAAGTTGGGGGAGGCTGATTACAAATGGGCTCGCCTTGGACTGCAAACAGATGGAGGGAATTCTGGGTTAATACAATGTAAATTTCATTCCAGGAGAAAGCCTCGGTGCCCTGCTCGGGAACAAAGGAGGTCTAGGATGCTCGCTCGGTGTCCAGGAGATGCTGGCTGCTGCCGGCTTGATTTATGTCTACCCACCCAGAAAGAAGAGAGCAAATCTCCTGCCCTTTCTCTCTGCCATTCCTCACTGCCACCCCCTCCCCCACACACATACACAATGTTCCTTACCCAGAATCACACCATTGGGCTCCTCTGGGGGCTGCCACACAATCCGCACTGCAGTAAGTCTTACTTCGGGGAACACCAGCCGCACGGGGGGACCTGGGGCTGAAGGAAGGCAAAGTGAGACAGGAGTCACATAGGGTTCTGTGGACGGCCTCGTGCTCTGATGGCTGCTGTGGGTCTCCTAAATTGACTTACCTTTTAAAAAAATATTTGTTTGTTTATTTTGTGTAAAGATCTGTGATATATGCTGCATGTGTATAGCTGCCCATGGAGACCAGAAGAAGGTATTAGATCCGCTGGAGCTAGAGTTACCAGCAGTTATAAGCTGCCCAACATAGATGCTAAGAATTGAATACGGGTCCTCTGGAAGAACAGCCAGCATTCTTAACTGCTGAGTCATCTCTCTAGCCCCTTATTTTTTTATTTTATACCTGGCTTTTGATGTGGGTCTTAGGGGATTTGAACTTAGGTCCTGACACTCATTCAGTAGGCACTTTATGGAAGGTTAAGGTGTTTTATCTTTCCAGTTCATGTTTTCTTTCTTTTCTTTTTTTTTTTAAAGATTTATTTTATTTATATGACTACACTATAATTGTTTCCAGACACAGTAGCAGAAGGCTTCCATCTTTACAAATGGTTGTGAGCCACTATGTAGTTGTTGGAAATTGAACTCAGGACCTTTGGAAGAGCAGTCAGTGCTCTCAACCACTGACTCCAGCCCCCGAGCCCGTGTTTTCGGTGAAGGACTTCTGGACCCCCATTGGCTCCGTGTGCCTCCCTAATGACTTTGAAAAGCACACTTTAGTTTGAATCCTGACCATCTGACTTAGAAAACCATGCTCAGAAACTACGCTTACAGGTCATAAGAGAACAGCTCATGGCAACACTAGCCTGAGAGTCAGCTGTGACTTGGAAGTAAATGCTTTGTCAATACGAGGCCAGATTCCTTTGCTGGGTTTGATGTTTGTAGAACAGGTGTTTGGCAACTGTGATGGTCAATACTGACTGTCAACATGACGTGTTCTAGAATCACCTAGGAGACACACCTCTGGCCATGTCTGTGGAGGGCTTTCCAAATTGGGCTAACTGAGGTGGAAGACCCACTCGGAATGTGGGTGTCCCTATCCCATGGGATGGGGTCCTGGGTTGAATAAGAAGGAGAAAGCAAGCTGAGCACAGGCTGCGTCTCTCTCTGCTTCCTGCCTGCAGATGCAGTGTGACAGCTACCTCATGCTCTTGTCACCCTGTTCCCACTGCCACGTTGGACTGTGTACCCTCAAACTGTGAGCGAAGCAAACCTTTGCCCCTCACCTTACCTTTGTCAGGTATTTGGTTACAGCCACAACACAAGTAACCAATACAACAAGTTATCCTTTAGCCCCATCCCCACCCCCAACCACTGATGAAGCACCTGACAACCCTTTAATCCTTCCTGGCCTACACTTGCCTCACCCACCCCCCCACCCTGTCTTAGAAAATTAAGAGTGGATGCTCACAGATGTATATAATAATTCTTCTGTGTGGTTCAGTGCACCGATAATTTAAAATGCCGTTATGCCTTATGGAACGATTGAATAATAGGGTCTCAGCCCTCATAAAATATATTTGCTTAAACGGCTAGGCAAGTTAGTGTGTGGCCAGTGTGAGAAGAAGTTCTTGCTGGACTTAATCATGGATCGATTTCTGCGCATCAGCACGGAGCAAATCGATGTGGAAACGGAAAGTGGGGAACTGTCCATTCTGGGAGGGTGAATTTGGATGTGTGTAATGATACCCATACATGGGTGAGATAAATGCTCAAGGGAGGCCAGAGGCTTGAATGTCAGGACTAATTTATAACACCAATGTGACATAGCAATGACCTCCTGAGCTGTCCCTGAGGCTGAGTGGATTGTGTCAAAGTGAAGAGAGAAGATGTGTTTATATAAATAACACAACAATAAAAGAAAAAAAAATCACTGCCTGACTAGATGTGTCCTTAGAAGGAATAATGGCAGTGAACATTGAGACTGTTTCTGAAAGGTCTCTCCTTTCTTTTTTTTTAAGGACTAAATGGAAGCAAGGATCAGTACAACTTGCAGCTAACAAGGCCCAGTCACTATTTCCCCTGCACTTCTCTTCTACCTCTTGTCTTGGAGAAAGCTGAAGGAATCACACCACAGAAGCAGTGGTGGTTTCGACTGTCAATGTGACAGGATCCAGAATCACGTAAGAGACAGACCTCTGGTCATGTCCACGACAGATTTTCAAGATTTGGCTAACAGAAGTGGAAAGCCTCATCCTAAATGTGACAGACACTGTCTGTGGGCTGGGGTCACTGACTGAATAAGGTGAAAGTGAGCTGAACACCAGCGTTCACCTCTCTCTTGTTGCAATGTGAGCAGCTGCCTCCTTCCTGCCACCATGCCTTCCCCACCATGATGGGCTGTACCCTCAAACTGTAACCTTCCATCTGTCAAGCTACTACTCAGGCACTGGGTCACAGCAATGACAGAGGTAAGCAGTATAGAGCCAAGGCCAGATCCAGAGGCTGTGTGAATGAGGGAGACAGGGCTCTCTCCACGGAGTAAGTAGAACACGCTGCAGCTCATTATCCATTCCAAGAAGATGCTTAAACAACCACATTGTTGTTTCTATCCCATCAGACACTTCTGATCCCGAGGTGGGCGTTTAGGCAGATCAGGATTTTCCCCCTGACATATTCATTATGGCCTGTTAAATAACGAACGTGGGAAGGGGCTAACCTTTAAGTGTCTCACATCTGCAAAGTGGAAAAACATATTTACTGATGATTTAGACTTCCATAAAAACAAAGCCAGCAAGATGTGCTTGTTACTCAAACCTGGAAGCACCGGATCCTGGGGACCCCTGGGTGCTGTCAAACATGCTGCTTTCTGTGCAAAAACTTATAATTAACAATCTGAATGCAAATGGTGAGACCCACCATCTCCAGGAGGATGGGCACAGGGGTCCAGAGAGGAGTTTTATCTAGATCTGTAGAGCTGTTAATAAGTGGATGGACTCATGGTTCACAACCTAGCCAACCCTCAGTAGCCCCCACCCACAGCATAGTTAGCATTGAGATTCCGCATAGTCCATAATCAGGCTGTAAAAATCCTCTCCAGGCTCAAATTGGCCACATAAATGCCCAGTGACTGGAAACAATTTTTGTTGTGTTTCCATTAACTAGAAAAAAAAAGTGGTTGAAAATTTACATTAAAAGCAACCACAATCTGAATTGTTTGGACTGGAAAACTAAGCCAGAAGGCAGCATGACCAGCCATGCACTTACTGTCATCTTTGGTGCGCTCCAGGATGAGAGGTGAGCTGGGGACCCCATTCCCGATCCGTGTGAACGCCAGCACTTGGAGCTCATAGACCACGAACTTTCGCAGGCCAGCCAGCAGCGCAGACTGCGTGTGGTTCCCTCGTACCACGTGGCTTCTGGGCTCTGGGTCCAGGTCTTTGGCACAGTATAGAACCTGAAGCATCGCATGCAGATGGTTACAGCTCAGTGTGTGCTTGGAAGGGGACTCTCTGTGCACAGGGCACCAGCTCAGAACAGACTGGCAAGGACCACCCAGCCAACTGGGTTTTCTTCGTGAGGGCAGCTGTGCTAAAGAAGTTTTGGATCTCATTTCTAACCACTGGCATCAAGGGGGAAGATGGCTGTGAGGCAACTCTACTCCAGGAGACTGGCTGGAGTCAACAGCTCTGCCCGTCGCTCGGTGATTTGGCTGCCTGAGCACAATTTGGCAAGGGCTGAAGCTCTCAACTCTAGCCATGCCAAATGCTCCCACTGAAGCATGGGCTTGCTACTGGGCACAGACCTCTTGCTTCCTATAAACAGAGCTTGTGGCTCCAAGAAGTCCCTTGATTCAAAAAACTTGGGGTTCCTGCTCAAGCAGGTCTGCTCTTCCCCACATACACCCAAAACTCGCCCCTAACAGGGATGGCCTGAGCTGGCTTCTCTAGGACCTCCTCCTATTTCTCTCCTTGGTCTTCTTTCTACGTTCATCCCTTATGAACTCTCTCCAAGGTAAGTGATCCAAGAGCCAAAAAAGAGAGGGCCACTGGGGAGACAACTGAAAACAGCCCAGGAACCATTTCACTATGGGAGCCAGGAGAGTGGCATGGAGCTTTGTCCACCGAACCTGCTAACAGGACTGCCATGTAACAGGAGACTGCCAGTGTCGTGTCTTTGTGGTATACACCTACCACAGATCCAGAAGGGAGCCATTAGAATATTTGCAGAGATGGAATGCATATGAGCACAGGTTAGAAGAAAAGCAATGGGGATTTAATGACAGAAAGGCAGCTGGGTTTAGTGGGTAAGCTTGTCATCCCAGCATTTTGAAAGACCAGGCTGGAAGACTGCTATGAATTCAAGGTCAGCTGGTGTTACATAGTGAGTTCCAGGCTAACCTGAGCTACAGTGTGAGATCCTGTCTGAAAGTTAATAGTTGCCCCCTCCTAGTCCCCAAAGCAGGAAAAAAAGTTACTGAAAGACAAGAGAAGGGAACGCTTAGAATCCACTGATGATATGTCGAAGGGACTTTCTTATTTTACTAGGGATTGAACCCAGGGGCTCATGAATACGGAACAAGCAATTGGTCACTAAACCCCACCCCAGCCCCTCACTGGGGGATTCTAGGCAGGTGCTCTACCACTGAGCCACACCCCCAGCCCCTCACTGGGGGATTCTAGGCAGGGGCTCTACCACTGAGCCACGCCCCAGTCCCTCACTGGGGGATTCTAGGCAGGGGCTCTACCACTGAGCCACGCCCCCAGCCCCTCACTGGGGGATTCTAGGCAGGGGCTCTACCTCTGAGCCACGCCCCCAGCCCCCTCACTGAGGGATTCTAGGCAGGGGCTCTACCACTGAGCCACGCCCCCAGCCCCTCCCTGGGGGATTCTAGGCAGGGGCTCTACCACTGAGCCACGCCCCCAGCCCCTCCCTGGGGGATTCTAGGCCAGTGCTCTATTGCTCCAGTCCAGCCAATCATCCCATGAGAGCAGTATAGCATTAGTGACCAGATGCAGAGAAGCTTACTGTGTCACTTGGGAGACTAGAGTTATAGACAGAGCAAGGGAACTCTATTGGTCACCTTTGACAGAGGAGAAAGAAATAGGAGATTTTAAAGAATCTAGGGAGCAGCTTAGAGGATGGGACCCAGAGAAGCTAGGAAGGTCCAACTCCAGCAGAAGTCAGTCCTGCCTAGGCCCACCACAAATCAGCACTCTGAAGTAGCAGGGGCCACTTCTCATACAGCCCCCAATTTCTCACAGCAACTCTGAGAAGTGATCACCACAGTCATGCTTTTTCACAAAGCCGGAGGCAGAAGCTGCATCCATCATGGTCCAAGGGCCCAGGGTGCCTCAGCTGGGACCTGGCTTGCTGGTCAGGGTCCTGCTTGTATTTGCCTCCTGACTGATGGCCAGAAAACACTTCTCCTAGCCTGTCTTTCCCAGACAAGACAGCTAATAAAGTTAGGAATCTTTTTTTCCTCGAGTGACAGATCTGTGGCACTTTACTACCAGCCCCAAAGGTGAGCAAAGTCACCATAAACACGCACCTTGTAGCCTAGGATGAGCCCATTCTGGTCCTGCTCAGGAACTGAAGCCCAAGTCAGTAGGATCTGGGTGGAGCTGACAGCCTCTGCAGACACATTTTCAGGAGCTGCTGAAGGAACTGCAAAAGAACATGCCACACAATGACCCTGTATTAGTGTCAACTGTCTCTTGCCTTCTATGAACAGAGGGCCATTTACACTCATACGTGCGAGTTGTGTGTGACACACACGCACACATACATATCATACACATGTAAATGCATGTGCATATACACACCATACTCATGCACCCCTGCACACATGTACAACACATGCATGTATCTCTCTCTCTCTCTCTCTCTCTCTCTCTCTCTCTCTCTCCCTCTCTCTCTCTCTCTCTCTCTCTCTCACACACACACACACACACATACACACACACACACCACTCAATCTGTCCTTGAAACAGCAGTGATTCTGAGAGTTCAGGGTAGATCAGATGAGCCTGCAGGTGCACAGTACATATGTAAATCTCTTTAATATGAGCAACAAATTCCATAATTCCTGGGTATTTAGAACTCAATTCTACCTGAGTCTGGCCAGCAAGAAAATGCTCTCCGTCTGTTTTGGATAATAATAGCTGCAGGCTTTTACCTTGAATTGGAATTCCTCAATTTCAGATGGATTCTAGCTCACTAGCTAAACATGGAGGTCCATGAGGGTTGGACACAGGAGGTGGGCAGTGGTGGGGTGGGGTGGTGAACAGAGGGATGGACCTCAGGGATTATGTTGCTGCATATGAGGGGAGGGCCAGGGGAGCCTGGCCTACTACCCATGTATGCCTTAGATTGCTAATTGTGTTTAATTTCACATGATCAGTAGAAGCAGGGGTATCCACTCCTTTCTGCAGATAAACAGAGAACTGAGTTGGATCTACTTGGTTGTTTGTCTCTTCTGTGTTTTCAGTACTGGGGATAGATCCTGGGGGCTCACACATGCTCGGCAAGAACTCTACTATTGGGTCGCAGCCCTGGGCCTGGAAATGTAAGGCTAAGGAAAACTTTATTTCATTCTATTTATTGTGGTGTGTGTGGTGTGTGGTGTGTGGTGTGGTGTGTGTGTGTGTGTGTGTGTGTGTGTGTAAGTATGCATGCAATCCATGTGTATGTATCTTGTGTAAATGTGTATGTGTGTCTGTGGGTTTGTAGGTATGCATCTCTCTCTGTCTCTCTGTCTCTCTCTGTATGTGTGTACACTTCAGTGCATATGCAGACATGCATACAGAGACCAGAGGTCAACCCTGAGTTCTATTCCTTAGATACTTTAGGTCTTGAAACAAGGTCTGTCAATGGCCTGGGGCTCACAGATTAGGCTAGGTTAACTGGCCAGTTGGCCAATGAGCCCCATCCACCTGTCTCTACCTCCCCAGCTCTGGAATTACAAGCATGAACTACATCTAGCTGTCAACATGGGGTTTGCGGTTCTGACTCAGGTCCTTATGCTTACAAGCACTTTACTGATGGAGCCATCATCCCAGAGTTAATATATATCTGATCATGAGATGGTACTTGCTATATACCAATCTGGCCTGCAACTCCCTATGTAGCCCAGGCTGGCCTCAAACATCCCTCCCCCTTTCTCATTCTATTTCATTTAAATGACTGTTTTGTTATGGAATTGCCTAGGAGGCAGTCCTTGCAGTTTTTGACCTGTGTGTATGTAACACAATTCTCTTACATTTAGGCAATTTTGTCTCAGTTAGTTTTCTTTGCTGGAACCAGATGTCTTGATATGTGTGTGCCAAGAATCAGATACAATGTAATATAGACAGCAACAAAACTTTACAGACAAGTATTTTATATTCTGTCTAATCTGTGGCCTGTGGGACACATGTATCCTATAATAAATATGAATATAGTCCAACACATGTAGATGGCAATAGCATATCCCAATGTCAAAATGTTGGACACTCTTATAAATTTTCAATTTTTTGTTTATGGACCCATTAACATGTCAAAGCCTGTCCACACAGGAAAGGATGGATCCAGGAGAGTACTTAATTGATCATTAGATGTATTCTTTAGGGAGTAGCTAAACAGAGCAGAAGGCTCCCCTGGACTTGGGCCTAAAGGACACACCTTGTCCCAGGACTTCCAGGCTGAAGAAGGAGGGCACATTTCAAGGCCATAGTATCTCTGCTGTATGACAGGGCTTGACCATATGTCTCTGCAGTGCTGTGTGGGGTAGGCAAGAAAGCTTTGCGGACACTACAGGCATGCAAGGACAGTGCTACAGGAAGATCACAGAGATGCAAGCATGAGCCAAGAAAGCAGCAGAGGCCGTGGATCTGCTAAGGAAGATCCAGGACAGCCCCCCAGCCCCCGTAGGGTGCAGGCCCCTAGACACCTAGTCCCGAACTCAGGCTTCCACAGCTATGAGAAACATGCTCATTACTCAAGCTGCCATCTGGGAGGCACTGCCACAAGATTATACAGTTTTTCTATTTTCACATCTGTTTATGTGTACACATGTGCACGAGTATGTTTCCATTTGTACATGTGTGTGTGTATATAAGCTGGAGACCAACTTTGGGTAGTACTCCCCAGGACATGTCCATCTTGTTGTATCTGAGGTGGGTTCTCTCACTTTTACCTGGGGCTTGATGGCTTAACTAGGTGGACTGGACAGTGAGGCCCAGGGAACCTCTCATATCCATCTCCCTATCACTGGATTTACAGGCACACACTGCCATGTCTGGCATTTTTATCTCAGTTCTGGAGTTTGAACTTGGGTCCTTAAGCTGCCAAAGCAAACACTTTACCACATGAGCTGTCTCCCCAATAAAAATTTTCACACAAATTAGCATTACTCATAAAGGCCCTAGACAATTGTTGAGCTTGACTAGGAGGAGTTTATAGCCAGCAGTGTATATTATAAGAGAAGTGGGAAGGGAGGAAGGGAGATGCCATTCAAGTCATAGTCTAACAGAGCAAGCTGTTGGATGACATTGGGTCTGGGTCTGGGGTGGCAACCACAGTTGACCCTTTCTCCAGCCACAGGAATCTTTCTGGAGGAAAAGTCATGGTAGAAGTCACTATGCATCCACCCCGAGAATGGCTAGCTTTCTGTCCAGCACCACAGACACGGCCTCTTACCCTTCCCTCCTACATACCTCATACCTGATCCTAGATACCCTCTCCTAATCACTCAGCCTTAGATCCCTGACCAGGATGGGTCTGTGATGCCCCAAATAAGAACACTATATGCATACACCTCTGAGGATGGAGCTCAGTGAGCCTACTGATGTTTGAAAGGGCAATAATTGGCAGTCAGCATGACTAGAAGATGAAACTTCTCCCTAGACATGGCAGTTGAAAGTCATGCTTTTACTTATTCATCTAGTGAGATGACACAGATGTGTATGAGGGCACACATGTCACAGGCAAGGACCACTGCCTTATAATGTGATCATTCCATCCTAACAATGAGGGAGCATGTTGGTTTCTATTGATGTGATAAAATATCCCAATAAAAGCAACTTAAGGGAGGAAGAATTGGTTTTGGCTCACAGTTTGAGGGTACACAGTCCATGACAATGGGGCAGGCAATGGCGGTAGGAGCATGAGGCAGCCCCTCGCATGGCATCCATAGTCAGGAAGCTGAGAGATCCTGGTACTCGGTTCACTTTCTCCTTTTTATTCAGTCTAGGACCCTAGCCTAGGGAATGGTGCCGCCCACACTCAGGGTGTGTCTTCCCACTGCAGTTAACTTAATCTAGATAATCCCTCACAGGTATACCCAGTGGCTTGCCTCCTAAGTGATTCTAGATCAAATTGATAATATAGACAGTTACAGGGAGCTAGATCAATTGGGTGATGGAGCTATTGATATTTTCAAGTTGGAAGAAGGGAAGGGAAAGCCATAGGAACTCCCACCTAAGATCCAGCCATTACTCTCTCCTACCTTTCCTCAACTGCAAGGCATCATGGGAGATGCGAGGTTATATTGGAAGTTGAAAGCTGACTGAAACAGGGACTCTGTTGAAGTCATCATCCATGATGGGGTGGGCACTTGTGGCAACACAGCTACTTTGGGTCACCCATGATTCTCTCAGTGACCCTTCACTGGTGCTGTAAGGAAACCCATTAATCTCACTGGTTCCCTAAGGTGGCCTTGGGTAATCGTCACTTTGGTGTATGGTTGGTGCACTAACTGGGGTGAGCAGCCATTTGTTCAGGTTTCCCTAAAAAATGTTAGTGCAACAGTCATTGATGACTCGACTGACTTCTCAGAGGCAAAGGGCTTGTCTGTATCACACACTTTGCAGCCATGTCTTGCTGTGGTCTACCTGCAGGGGCTCTCACGGGACCTATATATGCCACTACAGCCTTGACTAGAAAACTATTTACATAGGTCCTTATTTTAATTTTTAAAAGGCAATAAAACAGTACCTTGGATCACTAAGAACAAAGAAGGTACTATTGTTACCAGCCTGGAAGCATGCTATTTATCAGACCAAATTTCTGACTTGATTAAAATAAGACTGCAACCCCAAATGTATTGTATGGATATTACATTTGTGTTCTGTTCTGAAAACTGTCTCTGTCTGGAGAGAGAGAGAGGACATCGTCATAGCAACCCAATTGGTCACCTCTTGGACCCCTACCTGTTTCCTGTGGGGTCAATCTTGGCAGCTCTAAGTGCCTACTTCTCACTACAGACCCACAAACCACTGTTGATTTTCGGAGACGTGGTTATGTAAGCATTCACTCACAGGAAGCCCAGCTGTGTCCCAAAAAAGCCAAGGTAGCCTGGTGACTTAGTGCTGGGCTTTGAATCTCGCAGTTTCCCACTAGGAGAGAACCTGCCAGGTAAGGCTGTTAAGAACAGGAAATGACATATTGCTAGATTCTGTGGATTCAAATCCCCCTTGGACAAAGCGTACCCCCTTTTTTTTGAAGGTGTAAAGAAGAATAATTGTACCCATTATCTGTCCTAAGGTATATTCGACTTTCTTTTCAATTTATCTTAAGTCTTGATACATTCTTAGAAACTTCCCTTTTATCAAAATAAAATGACCCAGCTTGCTTATTTCTTCCTTCTCCACCTGTTTTTCTCTGCAGGACAGTTTTCCCTGCTGTTTATCACTGCTCCCTATGCGACCCCTCTTTTCAAGTCCCATTTACCATTATATAGTATGTCACAGATTGTCACAGACCGTTAGACCATGCTTCAAGCTATTATTTATTACATGTCATTTAAATGTGGTTCAAAATGTTTGGTTTTGTTTTTAGCCTCCACGTGGGACTGTGAGATTATTACATTAACTTGTGCATGTGTGTGCGCGTGGGTATGGTGGGGTTATGTACATGCATGTGGGTGGGACTCCGCATACTGTAGCAAGCATGTGGAGGTCAGAAGGCAACCTGCAGGAATTGGGTCTCTCTAGTCTATGAGTCCTGGGGATTGAACTCAGGTTGTTAGGCTTTTGCCTGATGAGCCATCTGGCTGGCCCTGGTGACATTAATTTTAAGTCTCAGGGAAGACTGTTTGATTACCCGATCAACTGTCAGCCTGACAGGATTTACAATCACCCATGAGACCCTGGGGCACACTTGTGAAGGACGTCTTGATTAGCCTTTGTCCATGGCTGTGAGGGACTCTCTTAGGTTGGCAGAGGCGAGGAGGCCCAGGCTGAAGGTGGGTAGCATGTTCCCTGGGCTATGTTCTCGACCGTCTAAGAGGAGGAAGTGAGCTGAGAGCTAGTGCTCATCATTCCCTGAACCTTCTTTGCATCTCCATCACATTCCTGTTGCCTACCCTCCCTGCCACAGCAACTGTGGCCAGGACTGAGAGCTGTAGCCAGACCTTCCTCCCCATAAGTTGCTTCCTATCACATACTCTGTCACCACAAGATAAGGGTATGCCTAAGAGTGTGCTAGCTGTGTTGGGTGGTGAGTCTGTTTCAGATTTTGGACAATGCCCGGTATATGAAGCTCTGAATCCTCCACACCTTGCAAACATTCGCTCTGCTGTGTTTTCAATTTTGACCTTCCTATGGGTATAACGTGGCATCTCCTTACGACTTGGATTTGCATCTCCTTCCTGGCTAACGATGCTGAGTCCCTCCCCACGTGCCTATTAGCCATTTGTCTCTGTCTCTGGAGAACTGTCTGTTCAGGCATTTGCTCCATTCTTAATAGGATCATTTGCCTTTTCATTGTGAAGGAAGAGGTGTTGGATATTTATAGCTGAACACTTTGTCAGACATAGCGCTCGGAGAAGTATCCTCCAGTTGAGGTTCTTTTCATTTCCTATATATTTCCTATATTTCTATTTAAAGCCCTGACACTTTAATTTCGATGGGGCCTGATTGATCTACCTTTTTGTTGTTGTTCTTTGTGCTTTGGGGTTCTGCAGTCAGACTTGTACATTAATTTCTCTTCTGGAAGCATCCAGATCACACATATACAGCACATATAAGAACCCAGACCCAACACAGGCACAGGCTGGGCTCATCTGTTTTCTACGCTGCCAAGGCAGACACAGGTGGATCTCAGTGGCAGGCATTCTTGGTCCCCTCTAGAAGAGCACTGTCTCCAAAGAGGATGTTGGGTTCTCCCCTAGCATCCTTGGATTCCAGGCTGGCCCCTCTGTCCCTGCATGGGTATTGAGAGTAGCTGAGGGGATGGCTTGGACAGTAAAATGCTTGCCTTACACTCAGGAGGGCCTGAGTTTGAGTCTCAGTACTTGTGTTTTTTTGTTTGTTTGTTTGTTTTGCTTTGTTTTTTTTTTGTTTTTTGTTTTCATTTTTTGTTTTAAAGCAGGGAGGTAGAAAGATGGCTCAGCAGTTAAGAGCATTGGCTGCTCTTCCAGAGGATTCAGGTTCAGTTCTCAGCACCCACAAAGCAGTTTAAAGCTGCCTATAACTACAGTTCCAGGGGCTCTGATGCCCTCTTCTGGACTCAGCATGTACCAGGCATACAAGACATATATGCAGGCTAAACACACTATGCGCAGGGGGGAAAACCAGGTGTGGTGACTCTCAATTGTAATCCCCGTACTGGGGAAGCTGAGGCAGAAGGATCCTTAGTGCTTGATGGCCAGTCAGTCCAGCCTAATTGACAGGTTCCATGTCAACAAGAGACCTTGTCTCAAAGGAGGTTGACCTCTGGCCTCCATCATGTGCATGCACACATGTGTACCTGTGCCTGTACACATGGACATGCACACACATGAACAAGCAAACACCTAGGGAAGATCCACAGTGGCTACTCCAGCATAGCTCCTGTTGCTATGGTGATTTTTTTTTCTGTTTTTCTTTTGTGCCTGTTGATAAGTTAAAAAAAAAACAAAAATTTTTATCCATGGCTTTCTAGTTTTGTATGCAAAGTTTTGTTTCTTCAAAGAAACATTTTACTGGTCTGACTATTAATGGATTTAAAACTATACTTTAAAAGTGTCTCCAGGTCCCTTCCTTGTCACACAGACTTGGCTGAGGAAGATGAAAGGGTTTTAAGGCATCCACATGATCACAGCCGAGTGAGTCTGTGTCTTTTCTTGCTGATACAATAAAAGCTACATTTGGAAGACAGCTCTGATTGGTCTTGGAATCCCTACTTTAAAAATTGGGGTCTCCATAGAGGTACACCAGTACCACAATGGTGATCCTGCAGGAATGCCCACTGAGGCATTGCTGGGTTCCCAAACATATACTGTGTAATCAGAGCATTACTTGGGTCTGGGATGTGGCTCAGCCAGGGGAGTGTGTATACTGAGCATGGCAGGTGTGTGCCTGTAATCCCAGCTCTGTGACCAATTCCATGGTATATCAGAGCCTGGATTCTTGAATGACACAGTAGAAGGTAGCCACCAACAAACAGGATTCCCATCTCAGATCCAAATGAATGAGACACCAACTGCCACTGTATTGAGCCATTCAGGGGCCCACTTCTTACTGCAGCTAGACCCGTGAACATGCTGTATACATTTATTCATGAAGAACAGGGTCTGATGCCTGGTATATTAAAGGCATCTCATAGGAAATTTCTGCTTCTTGATTTTTTATCGTTGATAGTGAACGTTATCATTAACTTTAAAAATCATAAAATTAAGACCAGCACCTGTTTAAATCTAAAGGAACAGCTGTGAGTAGGTGATGGTTAATATAGGTTATTGATTTGACAGGCTCTGGAAGCACCTAGGAGTCAAGTGCCTAGGCACATCTATGAAGGATTATCTAGAGTATGTTAGTCTCTGGCCATGTCTATGAGGAGTTATCTTGAGTGTGTTAACTAAGGGAGGAAGGAAGGGCCACTTAGGAGGTAGCATCATTATCTCTCCTGGGGTCCTGGATGGAGTTTGAAGAAGAAAGCAAGCTGAGCAGCAGCATTCATTGCCCTCTTCTTCCCAACTGTGGAGACAATGTAGCCAACTGCAGATACAATGGAACCAACTGTGGGTACAATGTAGCCAACTGTGGATACAGTATGGCCAGCTATGGATAAAATGTAACCAGCTGCCTAATGCTCCTGTTGCCATGCTTTTTCTACCAAACTGTAAATCAAATAATACCTTTGTCCCTTAAGTTATTTTTACCAGTGTGTTTTATCACAGCAACTGGAAAGCAAAAACAAAAACAAAACAAAACAAAACACTACAAGAGATGATATAAAGCTTTGCTTAACATCAAAGCCTGGACTGCTTTGGTGCTCAGACACAGGTGAGAGACATGGGGAGACTCTGTTACCCAGGGACATGGAAATCCAAGGCCACCAAACACCATTTCTACAGAGACACAGAGGGGACCTTGTCTCCATACCTGCATTACCTCCCTCTCACCTGACTCCCGCGTGCGGCCCCGCACCAGCTCACTCCAGGGCCCAGCCCCAATGGCGTTGAAGGCCTGCATCCGCAACTCGTACTCTGTCCACTCCTCCAGTTCCTCGATGGTCAGCTCCCTCTCCAGACGGTCACTGACAACTTGGGCCAGAGCTGACGATGGTTGGTCAGAACGCCAATACTTCACCCTGTAGCCCACAGACTCAGGGTTCCCATTGTACTGGGAATCAGGCAGAGGCTGGCAATGAAAGACAGGCTGGCATGAGTGGATACCATAACTGCCAGCTTTGAAGGTCGTCAAGAATAAACCCATCCTATGGGTCTAACTTCATGGAGAGCATGTTTCTTAGAACTTTCTAGTGCATGCGCAGTGCACACACTGGGTTGCATACACGTCTACATGTTCACATCCATGTGTTTGTGAGGACCAGAGGTTGATGTTGGATGTCTTTATCTACCACTCTTCATTGTACTTTTTGAGACAGGGTCTCTCACTAAATCTGGAGCTCACCAACTCCAAAGCAAAAGGCAACAGAAGAGATGAAGGCCTCCCTGGGCACTCCTCATGCATCTTTGTATACCACAATGGCCATTGTAGTACAGATGTGATAGGACTAGCTGTTCAGCAAGCTCTAGGGATTCTCCTGTCCTCACTCCTCACTGCCTTTATACATGGGTGCTGGGGAATCTGAACTCAGGTCTTTGTGCTTGGACAATAGGGGCTTTTCATACTGAGCCACATCTTCCCAGCCGCATCCCTACAACTTTCTGATCTACCTTTCCTAAAACTTTTCTCCTGTCAATTCAACAAAATTCTTTTCGTGACTTTTGCCAGAAATAATTTCCTTTAATGCAGTTTGGTTTAATTTTGAGGGAGAAATGTTCTGATTAAACACTGGACTGGCTCTCTTACAAATATCGAGTATTGGTTCTGTGTTGACCAAGCTTAAGACTTACAGATCCTGCACTTAGCACTCTCTGTGTTCTCCCCCGAAAAGAGCACTCAGAGCTCCAAGAAGAGAACAAGCAATGCTACCAATTAATAAGAAATCCAGGGCTGCTCTTAGATCTTACACTAATCGTGCAATGTAATACTTTGTGGTCTAATAATGGGATTAGCTTTGATGAGGAAAACCGCCTGAATGTGGTACAGCTAAGCTCTGATTCCCCAGCAAACCTTGACTAGTGGCTTCCACCATAGCCCCTAACTTACCACCCAGCGTAGCCTCAGGCTGGTCTCACTGGCTGTTCGGACAGTGAGGCTGGTTGGAGCCACATCAGGTGGGGCCTGTAGGGTCTGGATGACCCTGGATGACTGGCTGAAGGGGCTGGGACCCACGATGTTCACTTGCCTCATTCGAAACCTGGAGGTAAAAGCATCAACTGCTATTATTCCAAAGCAAAAGGCAACAGAAAAGATCAGGGTCTCCTTGGGTGCTCCTTGCATGTGTGCCTTTCAGTGCCACAATGGCCTTCACTCAAGGACACCTAATTGTGATGGTGAAGAATATAGATCCCATCTATGTCCTCCTTGATGGGTAGTGTTAACTGTCAATTTGACAGAATATAGAGTCATCTGGAAGACAGGCCTCTGGGCATGCCTGCAGGGACTATCTTGAATAGATTCATTGAGGTGGGAAGACCTGCTCACTGTGGGTGGCACCATTCCCTATTTGGGATTTTGGACTGTGTACAGGGAGAAGGAGAGCAAGCAGCAGGCCATCATAGCTCCCTGTCCCCTGCTGGTAGATGCTATGTGAGCAGCCGCCTCCCTCTCCTGCTGGATTAGCTTCTGGCTACCATGGTCCACATCCTTGACCTGAGAATCAGAACAAACCCTTCCTTCCTTAAGCTCTTATTCTCTGGGAATTTTATGACAGCAACAGAAAAACAAGATGTGCTTTTCCTTAAAAGCCTTCAGAAAATGGTCTCATGTGACTCAGGCTGATTTAGTTCCCAGGTGAAGCTGATTTGGCAGAGACAATGGGTAGAAGTTAAGTTTAAGTGCTGTTGGCTGACTCAAGTTCAGGGTAAGCAAAGAGAATTGAGGTCCTTCCATAGAACCAAACGTCACAATGTTGTCACCAGACACTGTTTTGAAGTCCAGTATTTTGAATGGCCAAGGGCATTGATGTAGTCCATATCTATTCTAGCATGTAGCACAGTGAAAAGTGCACATGAGACCTCCAATTAATCAGACTGATCTCTACTTCCTTAGAAAGCAAGGGCCTTGAGTATGCTAAGCAAACACCCTCACTGGTGGATTCTAGGCAGGGGCTCTACCACTGAGCCACACCCCCAGCCCCTCACTGGGGGGTTCTAAGCAGGTGCTGTACCACTGAGCCACACCCCCAGCCCCTCACTGGGGGATTCTAGGCAGGGGCTCTACCACTGAGCCACACCCCCAGCCCCTCACTGGGGGATTCTAGGCAGGGGCTCTACCACTGAGCCACACCCCCAGCCCCTCACTGGGGGATTCTAGGCAGGGGCTCTATTGTTGAGCCATGCTTTCAGCTCTTTTTAAACTTCTGAGACAGAGCCTTGATATATTGCTTGGTCTGACTTTGAACTCACTCTGTAGCCCAGGAAGGTCTTGAAATTATAATCCTCCTGCCTTAGCCTCTGCAGTAGCTGGTATAACAGGTTTGCACCATATCTGGCCATGCCTTCTTCCTCAATAATTATTTGAACTGAATTTAAATATAGCAAAAAACCTAAGCAAGGACACATAATGGTTGTCTCAGAGATCTCCTAAATTAATGACTTTAAGACAGGGACATTGCTTCCTTATGGAGGTTTCTGGTTGTTGGGTTAATTATACAGCTGCATGTGACTTCCCATGCCAAGTCCTGAGTCCTAGTGGCTCACTGAAATGGCATGTTTTCCTTTTGAGGATTGATTATATTGTATCTTGACTTATCTGCTATAAGCTTGGGAAGAGTACTCAGATAAACACAATGAAAAACAACTCATTAGTCTTTAAAAAAATGTCCAACTTTGGTATTGTACTGAATAAATGCTTTTCATGAAGATGTAATTTCACCTTTCAGTCTTTGAATTGCTTGTCCTTACTCCCTCGTTCCCCCGATTACACAGAATGTATCCATCCTGGCAGAACAATGACATTATCAAACTCAACATCTGGTGCTAACTGGAAATTTCATCTCTCGCGCTGATGTTACGGGAACTGATAGCATTGCTAACAGCTCATGATCACACTCCCCTTGGTGAAGGCCGGGGACTTACTGTCAGGGTAGGCAGCAGGATCCAGGAGCGAAAGGTTAAATGCCATGTTAAGCACTTGATTAGTGAGAAGAATAACTCCTGGGTCACGGAAGGGGGAAGCAGAACGGAGTGCCTGGGACATCTGCTTTGTCAGGAGTCTGCGGCCTGCGGTTCCTGGTTATTTCACGGCTGCAATAGTGAGTCTTTTCCATGGTATGTATGCTTTGATGGAAACACGTGGTCAGCCTAGACGCTAACCATGAATTGGAACAAAACTCAAACTGTGCATCTTGCTTAAGGCCTTTGTGTATGTACTGTTATTGTTACATATGGAATTTCCTATAACTGTGTGTATGTGTAGTGTATTGTGCGTATTGTGTTTGTGTGATTGTGTGTGCACGTGTGTTTTGTGTGTGTGTGGTATATGTGTGTGTGTGTGTTGTGTTTGTGTGTGTGCATGTATTGTGTTTATGTGAGTGTGCATGTGTATGTGTGTTGTGTTGTGTGTGTGTGCATGTCTGTGTATTCTGATGTACCAACATGGGTGCACATATGGAATCCAGAGGTTGGGGTGTCTTTCTTCATCATTCTCCACTTTATTTTTTGAGACAGGGTCTCTCACTAAACCTGGACCTAGACACTTTAACTAGATTGACCGGCTAACAAGCCCAGTGCTGGGATTATAGCCACGTGCCAGGGCCACCAGGCAGGTTCCTGGGAATCCAAACTCAGATCCTCACACTTGTAGATCAAGCACTCACCAGCTGAACCGTCTCCCGGCTCTCTACTTGAGAATCCTAATTTCCATATGCCATCTGGTTTCTCATACGGCAAACACATTCATCTGCACTTGCTTCCCACCCATGGTTCTCACCTGTAGTGTGTGTAGGGTGTGAGGTTTGGTATCTCCAACATCTGGGCATCGGGCTCATTCTCCTCCTCATAGAGGGTAACCCACTCCTCCTCGTCCCCGATGGCACCAACCTGTGGAGAGAGATCCTGAGATGGACTGGGCTCACCACAGGGACCAAGGCTGCCTAGTGTCCTGCATGCATCTACCTGGTATGATGGACTGAGCCTCTGCTGGGAGGTACTGATTCCTGACACACACCTCTCCTGCCATGGAGACACGGGCTCCTGTTATTCTCAGCACACACAACATCTGGGAGGGTTTTATTTCAAAATTCAGTCAACAAGTTGGCCTCAGGAGGGCTGGTTCTGCGGCTTAGATTTGGGTGATGGAAAGAGGAGCATCCACAGTGCTTTGTCCTCTCACCTGACAAGTAAGAGAGGCTCAGAGGAAGACTCTGCCAGGATCCCATGGTGCGCACTGATGAAGTCCTGGCACAGATGTCCTCCTCACTGGGGTCCAGAGCCATTTATAGCACTTGCTGGCTTCAGGGGACCACCTGGCCTTTTCCTCCCCAAGCATATAGCATACTTGCTCCAATGGCCTTGTACCATTTTACAAAAAAGGCTGAGTCTCTGCTTAACATCAGAGCATGCAGGCCTTGTTTCTTCTCTACAAAGTACCCTGGGAGCTGGCCGGATGGCCCAACCAGTATAGCACCTGCCACACAAGCATGGGGACTTGAGACTGATCCCCAGAATCATACATGATCCTAGAGACATAGCTGAGAGGTTAAGAGCATGCGGTGCCTTGCAGCGGACCTGAGATCAGTGCCCAACATCCACAGTCAGGCAGCTTATACCCCTGGAATGCCAGCTCCAGGAAATCTGTCACCCTCTTCTGGCTGCTACAGGTACTACACTCATTTATCCATACAGACACACATACACATAAACATACACATTCACATGCACACAATATATTTTTAAGCCAGTCATTGTGGCACACATGTGCAATTCTTGAGCTTAGCAGATGGAGACAGACAGATTCTTGGGTCTCTCTGGTGAGTCAGTCCAGCTGATTCAATGAGACCAATGACTGTCTCAAAACAAAACAAGTCTCTCTCTTTTTTCTCTCTCTCTCTCCTCTCTCTCTCTCTCTACACACACACACACACACACACACACACAAGAATACACTCCACACTCAGATATAGATATATATATACACATAGGTTAACATAGGCATACTCATATGAGCGTGCACACACACACACACACACACACACACACGGACATGGACATGCACCCTCAGATGTATGCTCACACAGATGAACCTAAGCACATGCACACTCATGTGTACACAAACAAATGAACAAACACATATACACACAAACACATGTACACACATGAACATATGCACATACACACACATGGACATGCACCCTCAGATGTATGCTCACACAGATGAACCTAAGCACATGCACACTCATGTGTACACAAACAAATGAACACACACAAACACATATACACACAAACACATGCACACACATGAACACATGCACACACACACACACACACACACACACACACAAGCACCTCACGGCAGAGCTAGTCTGAGGATTGTCTACAGACACTTGTCCTTTCCAAGTTGGCCTGTGAGGCCCCATTGGGTTGTCCCTAGGACTCCCCTAACATTCTCCTCTCCTTCTGAGAACATGTCCCATGGCTCACTCAGTTAGTAGTTGGACACTCACACTTCCCGTGACCTGCCTGGGCAAGTCAGCCACATCTTCACCTACCCTGTTGATGCCACCCTGGACTGTCTCACACAGAACCCACAGGGGACACCACTGTGTCCTCCAGTCTGTGGCTCCTTGAGTGGTCTGTGTGATCCCAGGGATCATGGGGGCACAAACAGAGGGTGGGCTGACAGTCACTTCAGCCAGAATCAGCCCTGTCCTGGCATTTAATACTCTGTAAGTGACTTAAATGACCAGTCAGGCCTTGTGTTCATCAAGTTCACAGAGTAGACTGAGTTGGCAGGTGGGCAAGCCACTGGGGGTGGGGGTGTTGTATGTGGGGTGGCAACCTTGGTAAGATGCAGAGTTGATGCAAAGGATGAAGGACGCGGAGGACTAGCAAGCAAGAATGCTAGCAGCCTGCTTCCTGAAGACAAGCAGAGGCAGCCTGAGATGTGGGTAGACCAGATTAAAGCAGAAAAAGCACTGCAGATCTGGGAGGGGACCGAGGCGGACACCACATCCCATACACTAAGGCACACACCTGAATGCACCTGCACATGTGTACACACTGGTATCTGCACACACCTGTGTTCACCTGAATATGACTGCTCACATCTGTGCACACATGAGTATACCCACAATACCTGTGCTTGTATATGTATGTCTATTCATGCACATGTACATAGTAACATGTACTTCAAAAGCTGTGTATAGATCTGCATACCATGTAAATACCTTCAAACAGCTGTATGCACTTGCACACACCTGTATTTATCTGAACATGACTAACAGCATGCATGCATGTATGTGCCCATACACACCTGTATATATGTATGTATCCACAGTAGCATACAATTATATATCTATATATACAGTAGCATATGTGTACATACCTGCACACACCTATATGCTCCTCCATACACTTATGTGAAGCTTCACACAGCTGTATTCACTTTCATACACCTAAAGGCACTTGTACACACCAGTTCACAGTGCTCTGTGCAGTACAGCTCAAGGGTAAAAATAAGACACATATCTCCAGATGAACAAGGAGCATACTTCACCATGATGAGGCATGGGACACTGGCACTGGCGTTTGCTTTTAGGTGAACAGACTTCAGAAACACTGTGCTGGGTGAAAGAAGCCTGTCCCCAAATCCACAGAGCATAAGAGACTCTTTTTTGAAATGCCGGGGGATGGGGTAGCAGTGTTCAGTGGAAAGGGGTTGGGGTGTGAGAGAAGCAGGGGTGGGATAGGATGGGAGGGGCGTGGGGTGGGAGGGGAGCAGGGGTAGGGTGGAAAAGGGTTGGGGTGGGAGGGGAGCAAGAGCTCTTGGAGACAAGTCTCAGGTGCTGAGACTCATTTGAAAGAGGTAGAAATACATTCGGAATCTACAACCTTAGGAATTGTCCTCTTTAAAATGGCGAAATTAGTGTTCTGTGAATCTCACCTCAAGTTTTAGCACTTAAAATGGGATGCTGGCCAGAAACACCCGGTAGAGAAAGAGCCAGAGGTCAGAGTGGCTAATGAGCAGCTGGGATTCTGCGAGTGAACAAGGCAGCTGAAACGGGGCAATAAAGAGAGAGAGATGGCCACTTGCAAGGCTGCAACAGGAGAGTGCTCACATCCCCCTTGAATCTTGATAGCTCTGGAGGTCTAGCCTCTGCTCCTGCCACCTGAGCTCTGCAGAGAGGGCCACCACTATATCTTTTATTTCACTGGTCTTCTGTGGCTAAGTGAAGAAGCAGAGGATGTTCACAGAGTTTAATTGATCCTCCGAGTCTCCACAGCCTGACTGAATGCTTTCCCTGCCTGTCTCTGCTCTCCAGGCCCAGCTTCACAAACCCTCCTTGAATGAAGGCTAGTCCTAGGTATCCTCTACGGCCTCCTCAGCCTCCATGCCCAGCACGTTTGACTCTGTCTGTCTTCCATCTTGGCTCAAGGTGGTTCTAGGTGCTTCTCTGACCCTGGAGATGGCCCCAGTAAGGACCTGGTCAGGTGTCACCTGCCATGTATGCTGCCACAGGGGCTGCATGGATCAGGGTGGTGGCTCTAGAACTCAGGGCCATCCTGTCATGTGACCAAATGGATTGGAAGAGAAGTGGCAACCCTTTGAGCTTCAACTCAGAGGAGAGGATGAGGCAAGGCTGGCCATTGAAAGGCAGCAAGACTGGGAGATAGGCAGCTCAAGTGAGCTATTGTCATTGAGCACAGGAGCCTGTTACTCCATCAACAAAGATCAAGCTTCATGCTATCAGGGCCAAAGCCAGCAGGACAGGACCATGGGTCCCTACGTATTTCTCCCCTGAGTCTGCCAGTGTTGTGAGAAGAAGATGAAGGTCTTTCATTTGCAGTTCCCCCACATTGCTGTTGCCCCATAGCTGGTGTGTGCACTACACACTATGGAGGGATGTCTGGTTTGCTATTGGTCTTCCATTCTGCTGAGTTCAACCTAGGATTTCAGGGCTCTAAGCAAGTCAACTGGGACAATGGACTATGACTGAGGTGTGAGCCATGGTCACACATCCCTGACCTTTCCCTCCCCTTTCTGCATGTCTCTGAGTTGGAGGTGGGACAGGTGACTGCCAGGACCAGTGGGTACTATCTCACTGTCTGGCTCTGCCTACCATGTTCCCCAAATCTCTGCTTGTTGTTACCTGAAGTCACCACATAACCTCAGGCACCTCTGTCCATGAAAGTTCTCCAATATGGTTCAAACACGTCTGCTCCTCCTCCTGCCTTCTCTAGGCAACTGTCAGTCCCTTCTAGAAGCTTCCTTAATTGCCTCTACTTTCTTGCTCCTACTTCTGGAAGCCTCCATGAGCACCTGCTCTCTGCTTTACTGCTTCTGGAAGCCTCTAAAGATGGCTACCCCCTGCTCTCTGGTTCCCTCTTCTGAAAACATCCACGAACAGCAGCTGCTGCTCTCCCTCTCTGCACGGGCAGATGTCCCCATCCTGCAACCTCAGGCTATCTCCCACCCACCTCTGTCAGGTTCGGGTCATATTCTTCAACGTAACTCATACAAATACAGTGTGTGTCAAAGACTCATTTGGCTTGTCAAAGAGGGACCCAGCAGGACAGTAAAATGGCTTTAGAGGAGAATATGACTCAAAGTCTGTAGCATCAGCAGGAGGAAGAATTTCCAGGCTGGAGAGATGCCTCAGTTAGTAAAGTACGTGCCATGTAGGTGTGAGGACTTTGGTTCGATCCCTGGGAACTCACATAAAAGAGCCAGAGGCTTGGGATGGCATGTGCCTGTAACCCAGTGCTAGGGAGGGGGAGACAAGAGGATCCTTGCTGTCTAGCCAGCTTGGTTCTAATTGGTGAGCACCAGGTTCAGTGAGAGACCCTGTCTCAACAAATAAGGTGGAGAGTTGACCTCTGGCCTCAATGTGCATACTCATGCAAACACCCACAAACAAGAACACACACACATAATGAAGCGAGAAAGAAGATACTGATGTTGGAAAGAAAGCTGGCTACAAGAGCAGCAAAACCTTAACCTGTAGCTTAGCAACTTTATGCATTAGTATCTGACATGACAGCTTCTGGCCAATCAACACTCAGGAAATCAGATTTCTATAATGCTTGGCAGCCAGCAAACAGCCTATCAAACAAGGCTCCACTCAATACTCGGTACACTTGAGCTCATAGGACAAATCTGGCCCGCCCCTCTCTCTCTCTCTCTCTCTCTCTCTCTCTCTCTCTCTCTTTCTTTTTGTTGTTGTTATTGTTGTTGATAAAGCTTTATTGGCACACAAGCATGCTCCTTAGTTTGTATGTTGCTAATGACTGTGACTTCATGGCAGAGATGCACACATACAACAGAGATCATGTGGTCAGGAAAAGATTTACTATTCAGCCCCTTAATGGCAAAGCATCCACCTGCTTGAGTGTGGCTCCCAGAGCCACAGGGCAAACTTTGTAGCAGTCCTGCCTGACTGTTATTCCACTCACACTTAGGTATTAGCTCCCACTCTCCCCTGTGCCCAGGGGTCCAGTGTAAAACTTGGCATTCAGTCGTGTATATCTAACATGCAATTGATCATATGAATTATTTTTAAAAACCAGGACAACATATGGGGCCGCTGGCATGGGATGCCAAAGATTCATTCTTGCCTAAACCACTGGCTTTTCTTGTAGAACCTGGCAAAGAGTCTTACATTCCTATAACTGAAAGTTTTATGTCTTTATCTAAGGAGACCAGGACTCTTTAATCCTTGCCTGGCTCCTCTGACTCAGTGAACTTCCAGGCCTTCACATTAGAGTGTTCTGGAAGTAAGTGACTTGCTACTACCAGCACACTGGACACAGAGTGAGTCAGGACTCTAATGATAAAACAAATTGAAGCTCCCACAGGGAAGATGGGATTTAGAAAGGCCTTCTCCCCTTTATTCTCTGAAAGCCGACAAACAGTACTTTACAATGCTTATTATAGAAGCTGAAATGCCTGTGTTTCAAACGCCACTCGGCAGGGGCAGGTCCTTCACAGCATTAAGGACTGCATAATCCCTCTGAGGAGGTGGCAGGCTCCTTCAGGAGGGCCAATGGCTTGCCTGCCACCACGTCTAGTCTGCATTTGGCACCAGCTGGCCGGGAAGCGGGACCTATTTGGACATGTGTGTTCATTTAACAAGCAGAAGTCTCAGAGCCTGCCACCCCTGCCAAGCAGTTTCTACACAGCTCCAGTTTTGAGCATGAGACAAGTCTCTTGGTTCAGCTGGGCCTCTGAGAAGCTTTGGGGAAATCAGGTGGCCTACGCAGGATACTGAATGTCCCTGCTAGAGGAACCTGGTGTCTGCTCAGCACCCTACACTCTAAGGACTTCAGTCATTAACTCCATGTCAAGGGTGTCACACAGATGGAGAGGAGGGTACATGGAGGAAGGACTGACAAGGAAGCAGCTGTCCTTTCATTCGGAGCCCAGCAGAAGGGGAGACATCTCAGAACTATGTGGAAACCTGCCAGCCCCACACACCCTGCCTGGCTGAAACTCTGCCGTCAGCAGGAAAACTTGCAACTTCGCAGATACTCAGACCCCGTGGTTTCGGAGTGGTGTCCCTGTGCCTGAGCCAAATGAAGCTTCCCCAAACGAGGGGTGCTGGAGGGCATGGCGGCAGAGGGACAGATGGGGTTTGCATTTCTGGCAAAGGTACAACCCAACCAGGAAGAAACTAGAGGCTTGGGGAGGCCCAAAGGCCAGTTCCCAGAGCAGATCCGGAACTCTTGCAAGCTAATGAGTTGTTAAGGGGATTCTCCTTAGCCCTTGATTGATCTCCGCTGGCAAGGAGGCTGCATGCTTTGAGAAGGGCAGGATTTGTGGAGCTCTTTTCTCAAGGAGGCTGCCTTTCTTCCTGCTTAGTATAGTTTTAGTTTCCACTTGTTTCTTGCTTTACTGTTAAATTCTCTCTCTCTCTCTCTCTCTCTTTCTCTCTCTCTCTCTCTCTCTCTGTGTGTGTTTGTGTTCACGACCGTGTGTGTGTGTGAATGCCCACATACACATATGTGGTTGTGCATGTGTGAGAGGCCATCGGTCAGCCTTGCTGTCCCTCCTGAGGCAGCTGCCTCACCTTCTTTCCTTGCTTGCTTTTTCTTTCCTTTACTGTAGATTTACTTATTTTATGTGTTTCAGTGTTTTGCCTGCATGTATGTACGCATACTGCTTGTGTCCCTGGTTCCTGTGGCAATCAGAGGAGAACACTGGATCCCTTGCCACTGGAGTTCCAGATAACTGTGAGCTGTTATGTGAGTGCTGGGAACCGAAACTGGGTCCTCTGCAGCAGCAACTAGTATTCTTAACTGCTGACCCATCTTTCCAAGCCCACTCCACCTTGGTTTTAGACACAGAGTCTGTCACTGAACCCAGAGTCTACTGAATGTACCATGCCAGGGCGCCCCCTGTAGCATGCACCACCACACCTGATCTTTACACGAGTTTGGAACTGAGCTTGGGTTCTTACTGAGCTGTCTCCCCAGCCTAATGTTCTTATCCTGTGAGTGGGAAATAGCTGTCTGCATTTCCTTCTGGATTCTTCTGGTCCTAATCTGTGAGCTGGGGCTTCTCAGCCACTGGCTCTCTTGGCCTCCCTCTGGCTTTTCAAGCCCCACCCCAACCCCCATCCCCCAGGACTCCCAAATGGCCAAGTCCTTGGTGACAGAGCTTCCCTTGTGGACTCGGCTAGCCCATCGTAAGGCTCCCACATAAGAGGCTGCCTGCCTTTACTTGGAGTATGCTGATGATGGTCTGGCTCAATGAATTTAAAAGAGAACGCCTCTATTCTGGCCTTGGCTACCCAGGTTCCAGGCTAGCAGCCTCTGCTGAGTCTGAGATGCTTCAGGCTGCTGTAACACACACCACAGAAACCATCACTTCCCAATTGTGGAGACTGCAAGCGCAGGACTGGCATGTGATGGTGACAGCCTACTTATGATTGGAACCCTCACATGGTATTAAGAGGTTGGGAACTCTCTGATGTACTATTTTTCATTTTAAATGCAATGTAGGGAATGGAAGCCAGAGCCTCATGTATGCTAGGAGGTACTTCAATGTATGCCATTGAACCCTGGGCCCAAACTGAGGGATTCTAAGCAAGTGTTCTACTAATGACTAATACTCCTAACCCCTCACTGGGGGATTCTAGGCAGGGGCTCTACCACTGAGCCACACTTTAGCCCCCTACTGGGGGATTCTAGGCAGGTGCTCTATGCTCATGACTTATCCCAGTCTGTTTAATAAAGGTATTAACGTCATACAAGGGGGTTCCACACTCATGTCACAATTACCTTCCAAAGGCCCCACTCTTAATATGATCCCTTGGGGGGAGCTCACTATATCCATTGGAATAAACCAGCCTTAGATCTAGAGCACCTGTCTCCTATCCCCTCTAAGACAGTACATCCAGTCACCATTCTTTATAGTGTCCCCTCTGAGATAGCCTCCCACTCCTCTCTTCTCTCCCCTTAGGGGTGCAGCTCTCCCTAAGAGCCCCCTGTCCAGGAAGAGACTTCTCTCAGCCTTCTCTACACAGAACACTTTCTGGGCTTCTGACCCTGGTGACCCTCACCCTGGTGACTCTGAACCCGGTGAAGCTCATCCTGGTGATACTGACTTTGGTCCCACAGCTGAGGTTCATATACCCATTGACCTCTGTTTCCAGAAATGGTATTTGTAATGGTAAGTGTGTAGTATATATGTGGTATGTGCACATGTGATGTGTGTGCACGCTGTATGTATCTTTGATATGTATGCGTGTGTGTGTGTAAGTATAAATGTGATATGTATAATATGTGTATGTGAAGCACATATGTGATATGTATGTGTGTGTGAGATGTATATATGTGGTATATACATGTATATGGAAAATATGTATATGTGTATGAGAAGCATATATGTGATATATGTGTATGGGAAGTATATATGTGGTATGATTATGTGTGGTATGTGTAGTATGTGTATGTATATTCTATGGGTGGTGTGTGTATGTGTGTGTATGAGTGGAGTGTATATGTCATGTATGTTTGTTGCATGTATATACATGTAGGTATTTGTGGATGTGTGTATGCACACGTTCACATAGATGTGGAGGCCAGAGGTCTCATCTATCAGTCTCCCCCTTAATTTTTGATGTCTCCTCTCTACCTGAGCCTGGAGCTGGCTGATTCTGCTAGACTGGGCCAACAAGGCCTTGAGATCTCTTGCTCCTCCCTGTCTAGTGATGAGACTACAGGTATGTGCTTCCCAGCCTGGCTTTATCATGGGTGCTGGGGATCCTCAGGCTTCTGTAGCAGGCCCTTCACTGACTGAGCCTCAAGTCCCTGCAACAGAACTAAAAGGATCTGACAGACTAATAAGTAGGGAGGCCGAGTCCAAGCTCCTCACGCCTTACAGATTTCCTGTGGTGGTCAAGGAGCATGACGAGAAGTCATTGTATGGCTATCATCAGGGCCAATCACACAAACAACAAATGTGGAAATATCCAAGTGCCTTACATTGTTACCTGTCACCATGGAACCCAACTGCGTAGGGGGAAGTGCCATGGCCGAGCAAAGGATGACATTGTCTCTGTGGATTTATGCAGATCACTGTGTTATTGCTGAAGGGCCCATTAGAGCTACTGATGGCTTTCCTCTGTACACACGCCAGACAGCTGGAAAATAATGTCACTCTTCCTATTAGGAAAAGGGAATTCAACGATGGTGGGGTTTACTACATCGGCAAGGCTAACAGATGCTCCTCCAGGGTCCACGTCATCCACAGCAGGGAAGGACAGGAGGTGACCCGGGTGGGGTCAGACATGCTATCTTATAGAGGTTGAAGTGGGGCTGAGAGGATGTGGCCTGTGAAATCTGCCACTTTGCAAGGTGACAGTAAGCCAAAGAGATGTAAGAGGCGCTTTAAGGGAGGAGTTCTCCATCAGCTGGGCTGCTCTGACCCAGGTGGCATTTGTGGCATGGTCCATCTGCTGGCTCAACAGGAGCTCCCTGGCTTCTGCTTGTGCATATTGGGCCCTGTCTCAGTGTGAGGTCACAGCCAAGACTTGGTTGGTAAGGATCCTGGTCCCACCCGGCTAACATCACCACACAGACAAGGACAATAACCACATGACAGAAATACAGAAGGGTGCTGGTGAAGTGGATTGGTGGGTAAAGTGCCTACTGTGTAAGTGTGAACACCCGAGTTCAGATCCCCCAAACCCTCGTAAAGCTGGCCAGGGCAGAACGCACCTGTAATCTCAGTGCTAAAGTGAGGAGATGGGACAGTGAGACATTCACATTTCCAGGATCTTCCAAGCCTGCTACCCCAATGAAACAGTGGTGAGCAAGAGGCCCCATCTTAGACAAGATTGAAGACCAGGACTGAAACCTGACCGCCAAATATGCCATGCAGTGCAAACATGCACATGTGCGTGTTCTCTCTCTCTCTGTCTCTCTTTCTCTCTCACTCTCCCCACAAGGATAACAAGTGCAGGACATTTATGTGTACATGGAGCTGTGAGAACTGCTTAGTACTCCTGCAGTAGTCCACTTCCCAAAGCAGGTGACCTGCTGGGGTATGTGTGTGTGTGTGTGGGGGGGCAGGAACAGGTCGACCTGCCTGCAGAGATGTGCCACCCCCTGGGCCAGGTGAAGCCGGGGGCCTGGTATGAAGCTTGGCTAGCTTCTTGCTATTTCTGGGTTTAACTTTTACTGGGCAATGGAGCCCAGACTCAGGCTCCATTTGAGCACGTCACTGGTAGTGTCTTTCCTCTCAGTGGTCGTCAGAAGGAGCAAAGAGAATCTGAGACACTGGCACCCTTCCTTTGACTATCAGATTTTCAAGACAATGTGCCCCAAGGGACTGGCATTTCCCCAGCCTCACTCTAGGAGAAGGAAAAGGCAGAAGCGTGGTGCCAGCCAGAGGAGGAACTTGTCTCCCAAAAGGAGGTTTCACACAGCTCTGACAACTACTCAGCCGCCCTTGCTGGAGAGGCTGGAACAGAGACAGTCAGAGTTCCGTGATGTGTGAGGTCCTTACTTGGCCAAGATGGCGTAGCTGTACACAACCCTGTCATCTATTTAAACCCAAACTCCATGTCAGGACCACAAAGATGGATTTGGAGGCCACTAGACCTTTTAACTTTTTTCTCTTCCTATGGTGGCCACATTGAATACATCTCTTTTTCTATCACAGGATTCTTTAATGGGCATCGCTGTGGAGGGGTGGGAGAGCTTAGTTTACTAGGGCTACCAGGGCCCAGGCTCTGACCCAATCAACACCAGAAATGTTTTAGCTCCAGAACTGGGGGAGACTTCTGGACTGTGGATCTCTGCATGCAATGGGAGTGTGGCCAACCTTGGTTCTCTGTCCACTTAAGCTAGCATGGGAGTTTCTGTGTCTCTGGCCTCCCTCTGAGCTCCTGTGAGCTCCTGTGAGCTCAGGCCTCACCTGGACCTAGACTGTCACATATACCCTAGGCCTGAGCCCATTCTGGTGGCCTATTTGTGTTTTACTCTGGTTTAGGTCTACATTAGCTCTCTCCCTTTCCCTGGGAATGAAGTCTCTCTTTCCATTTATTAAGTGCATATTGTGGACTGGCTCCAGGATAAAGCGTTAAATGCCTCCAAGTTTTGGGGTAGAGAAACTGAGGCAAGGGGGAAGTTTCTTTGTTCATCCTAGCACAGCCTGCTTCCCAGACTCAGCTCTGATGGACCCTGCTCCCTTTCCAATGACTGATTGAGGGGGCATCAGTCCTAAAGTATCTATCCTGCCCCTCCCAGGTCTCACCCACAGCCACACACATGTAAGCAGGCTCAGCTGGTCCCAACCAGCAGCCAGCAGGCCAATGTCTAGTTTGGGCTATCTCACTCCAAGAACCCCAAGGCCTGGCAGAACCCTGGCTGCCTAGTGTGTGGGAAGCCGCCCCCACATTCGCCATTACAAGATGGCGCTGACAGCTGTGTTCTAAGTGATAAACAAATAATCTGCGCATGTGCCAAAGGTAGTTCTCCACCCCATGTACTCTGCCTTCCCCGTGACTACAACTCGGCCATGGGCTGCAGCCAATCAGGGAGTGATACGTCCTAGGCGAAGGATAACTCTCCTTAAGAGGGAAGGGGTTTCGCTTTCGTTTTTGGGCTTGGGGCTTGCTCTCTTGCTCCTAAAGATGTAAACAATAGAGCTCTTGCTCGGCGCTCTGGCGCTCTGGCGCTCTGGCTCCTAAAGATGTAAGCAATGGGGGGCTTGCACTCTTACTCCTGAAGATGTAAGCAATAAAGTTTTGCCGCAGAAGATTCCGGTTTGTTGCGTCTTTCCTGGCCGGTAGCGAGAACGCGTGTAAGAGTTGGTGCCGAAACCCGGGACAAGAAAACTCGGGACGGGAGTTAACCATCACCGGCGCAAGGAAGATTCCTCATTCCGGAACCAGAACTGCGGGTCACGGTCATAAAGGTTCCCGTAAAACAGACTGTTGAGAAGGATCCAGCGTGGATTCAGAACTCTTCAGCTGGGGAATGGTGGTAATGAAGTGTTCCCGTAAAACAGACTGTTGAGAAGGATTCAACTGCGTGAATTCAGAACTCTTCAGCTGGGGAACAGGGTACCCGTAAGTATAGCTTTACAAGGTAAGTCTGGTCTTGAACTTTCTAATGAAATTCAAGACAGTCTATCAGAAGTAAAGTGGGGAATAGCTTTACAAGGTATGTTTGGCCTTGAACTTTTTCTAGTGTTAGGAGCCCTTTTGTTCCTTTTCACATGTTATCAAGTGGTTAAGGCAGGGCTGAAAATTCTGGATAAAATTCAGGGCAATCTATCAGAAGTAAAGCGGGGAGAGAGAGTAGGAGCAAAGAGGAAATATGGTACACAAACTAAGTATACAGGCCTTTCCAAGGGTCTTGAACCCGAGGAAAAGTTTAGGTCAGGTAAGAATACCTGGGGAGAGATTGGAAGGAAGGAGAAGGAAAAAGAAAAGAAAAAAGATCAATCAGCGGAGGCTTCTAGGAGAAGGAGCCTATACTCATCACTAGGTGAGCTCAAGGAGCCAGTTCTTAGTAGTTCTGAATCAGATGAAAAGGCTATTAGGGCCTAAAAGGCGCTCTCCCGAGCAGGTGAAGCCACTGGACAACTAACAAAGATCGTCCAGGGACCTCAGGAGTCCTTCTCAGATTTTGTGGCCAGAGAGACAGAGGCAGGCTCTTGCAGCCTACAAGGTCTTATTGTCCACCCTGGAGTTGTAGATCAGGATTATAAAGGGGAACTTCAGGTTCTCTGTTCTTGTCCTCAAGTTGTCTTTTCTATATCACAAAGGGACAGAATAGCTCAACTAATAATTTTGCCAAGCCTACATGGCTGTTTTCCTTCCTCTGGTATTCCTTGAGCTGCCAGAGGGATTGGTTCTACTGAAAGTGATTCTGATTACTTAATAATGCCTTTAGATTGTTGTCAAATTTTATCTACTCATGCCAGGCCATTACAGGTCTGGCAAATGGATGTCACACATATTTCCTCCTTTGGGAAAAATCAATATTTACATGTTTCTATTGACACCTGCTCTGGTGTAATGTTTGCCACACCTTTAACAGGTGAAAAAGCCTCACATGTGATTCAACATTGCCTTGAGGCATGAAGTGCTTGGGGGAAACCCAAACTCCTTAAGACTGATAATGGACCAGCTTATACATCTCAAAAATTCCAGCAGTTCTGCCGTCAGATGGACGTGACCCACCTGACTGGACTTCCATACAACCCTCAAGGACAGGGTATTGTTGAGCGTGCGCATCGCACCCTCAAAGCCTATCTAATAAAGCAGAAGAGGGGAGTCGAGACTCTACCCCGAGTACCAAGAGTGTCTGTGTCTATGGCACTCTTTACACTCAATTTTTTAAATATTGATGCTCATGGCCATACTGCGGCTAAACGTCATTGTTCAGAGCCAGATAGGCCCAATGAGATGGTTAAATGGAAAAATGTCCTTGATAATAAATGGTATGGCCCGGATCCTATTTTGATAAGATCCAGGGGAGCTATTTGTGTTTTCCCACAGAATGAAGACAACCCATTTTGGATACCAAAAAGACTCACCCAAAAAATCCAGACTGACCAAGGGAATACTGATGTCCCTCGTCTTGGTGATGTCCAGGGCGTCAATAATAAAGAGAGAGCAGCGTTGGGGGATAATGTCGACATTTCCACTCCCAATGTCGGTGATGTATAATGCTCAAGTATTCCCCTGCTTTTTTACCACTAACTAGGAACTGGGTTTGGCCTTGATTCAGACAGCCTTGGCTCTGTCTGGACAGGTCCAGACGACTGACACCATTAACACTTTGTCAGCCTCAGTGACTACAGTCATAGATAAACAGGCCTCAGCTAATGTCAAGATACAGGGTGGTCTCATGCTGGTTAATCAACTCATAGATCTTGTCCAGAAACAACTAGATGTATTATGGCAAATAGCTCAGCTGGGATGTGAACAAAAGTTTCCGGGATTGTGTGTTACTTCCATTCAGTATGAGAAATTTACTAGGGCAGCTAATTTGTCAAAAAGTCTTTCTCAGTATATGTTACAGAATTGGACGGCTGAATTTGAACAGATCCTTCGGGAATTGAGACTTCAGGTCAACTCCACGCGCTTAGACCTGTCCCTGACCAAAGGATTACCCAATTGGATCTCCTCAGCATTTTCCTTCTTTAAAGAATGGGTGGGATTGATATTATTTGGAGATACACTTTGCTGTGGATTAGTGTTGCTTCTTTGGTTGGTCTGTAAGCTTAAGGCCCACACTAGGAGAGACAAGGTGGTTATTGCCCAGGCGCTTGCAGCTCTAGAACATGGTGCTTCCCCTGATTTATGGTTATCTATGCTTAAGCAATAGGTCGCTGGCCACTCAGCTCTTGCACACCACGAGGCTAGTCTCATTGCACGGGATAGAGTGAGTGTGCTTCAGCAGCCCGAGAGAGTTGCACGGCTAAGCACTGCAGTAGAAGGGCTCTGCGGCATATATGAGCCTATTTTAGGGAGACATGTCATCTTTCAAGAAGGTTGAGTGTTCAAGTGTCCTTCCTCCAGGAAAAACAACACGGGACCAGACCAGGACCCCTCTAGGTGATGAGCCTGGAAGGAGGTTATGTGTACGGCTCCTTTACCTGCATACTGGGGATTTGACCTCTATCTCCACTCTCATTAATATGGGTGGCCTATTGCTCTTATTAATAGAAAAGGGGGAACTGTGGGAAGCTGCCCCCACATTCGCCGTTACAAGATGGCGCTGACAGCTGTGTTCTAAGTGGTAAACAAATAATCTGCGCATGTGCCAAAGGTAGTTCTCCACCCCATGTACTCTGCCTTCCCCGTGACTACAACTCGACCATGGGCTGCAGCCAATCAGGGAGTGATACGTCCTAGGTGAAGGATAACTCTCCTTAAGAGGGAAGGGGTTTCGCTTTCGTTTTTGGGCTTGGGGCTTGCTCTCTTGCTCCTAAAGATGTAAACGATAGAGCTCTTGCTCGGCGCTCTGGCGCTCTGGCGCTCTGGCGCTCTGGCTCCTAAAGATGTAAGCAATGGGGGGGCTTGCACTCTTACTCCTGAAGATGTAAGCAATAAAGTTTTGCTGCAGAAGATTCCGGTTTGTTGCGTCTTTCCTGGCCGGTCGCGAGAACGCGTGTAAGACTAGTGTACTGTCTTTAAACTTGCACCAGCTCTGAAAGAGAAAAACATCCCCGCCAAACAGATGCGCTGGGGCAGGAGAGACGGTTCTAGCAATAAAGCGCTTGCTGTGCACTCATGAGGATGTGCTTCTGGAGCCCCAGAGCCCACACAAAAAGCTATATGTGACAGCACATGCCAGCAACTCCAGAAGTGGGGGAGGCAGACCCCTGGAGTACACTCGCCAGCCAGTCTAGTCGGTTGGTTGGTGAGCTCTAGGTTAAGCGAGAGACCCTGTCTCAAAAAATGTGGAGAAGTGATTGAGGACACCTGATATCTACTTCTGCCCTTCATGTGTAGTGCGCGTGCGTGTATACACACACACACACACACACACACACACACACAGAGAGAGAGAGGGGGGGTAGACAAGCAGAATGCCCATTGGGTTAGAAGGCTTTAGTCACAATAAATCCAACCCACAGAGAAATCAATGCACAAGGAGAATGTTCTGAACACACCTGACCTGACCTGACCTGACCCTACCAAGCATCCCAGCTTAGCCTGGTCCTCATTAACCATTCTCAGTGGCCCACACATGGCCGATGCCCTTTAGTGTGAGCTCTATTTTATAGTAAAGTGTTGACTAGCTCATGCACACATACATAGCCATGGCGGACCACAGAACTATAAGCAATAATACTTAGAAAAGGTTGGCGACATGTATGCTATTGCTTTTGTAACAGAGTGGAGCTGAGAGTTTAGGAGTTGAACTATAGTAGGCTGGCACTGTTTATACACACACAGGGGATTGTCTGTATATACATGGGAGCCATGGTAACCTCTGCTCATGGTGATCCTTGCCATGAGGCTCTGGTGTCTATATCTTCAATGAGTGTCTTTCCTCCTTGACTGATGCTGGGAATATTATTGTCTTGTCTCTGTTGCCCTAAGTCCAGGGCCTGGAGTTTATGCAGTGCTTAGCTAGTGTGGCTAAAGGCAGGAGTGGATCCATAGAGTTCAGCAGAGGGTGCAGAGGAAGTGCCCAGGCTGGGACCCACAGCCAAACACTTCCATCCCTGGCTGCATAGGCAGAGGGAAGGCTCTGTCTGGGAACAGAAGCCTCTAATAAGGAGACAGGCATGCTCAGCTGTTCAGACCAGGCTTGCCTTGGAATTCACCTCTAGTGTGTATGTATTGCAAGAGGCTTCATATAAAATGGCTTGTTAGGTAAACAGATAACCCTGTGATTCACTTTTGTGGCTATGTGCGGCACACACTGAAAAAAACGAAGCACCACCCGTGGCCTTCCATCTATCAGTTCCATCCAATCGAGTCCCAGGATCCTGCTGCACACATGGGGTTGGGGTGAGAGACACATAGCATTGCCTTGTGCCCTGGTGTCTCCCAGGCACAAGTCACTTCAACAAGGATGGCTACTGACACTGTGGGTAACCTTGGTGTCTGTAAGCGTTGCCTCTGAAGATACTGGGGCTACACAGTATCTCCATCTCCACGGTTCCTTAGTTACCAGGAGACCAGTGTGGAACAGATTCGTGTTTTATTTTATTAGCCCATAACACTCTCTAAAACAGCCCCTTTTTAAGAAAATGGCTACTATTATGCACAAATAAGCACTTAGTGGGTTCCCCCCCACCCCCATCTCTGCTTTCCATTTTCAGAATGGAAACAGTTTTATCTATACCCAAAGTGTTACGGAGAGCATCTTCATTACCGAAAAATCCCGCCCTGAGCAGCCTTTGCAGGAGACAGGCGGCAATTTGGGCTATTAGAGTGCAGCAAATGGCCATGTGCGGCAGGGGCCGAGGGAAAGGAGCAAGGGGTAGGGAGAGCGTGGCCAAGGACAACAGGTACTGGAGTGAAAACGTGGGAAGAGCTGTTCTGCTCCAGCTGCAGCCAGAGGTTACTAATTAAGCAAAGCATTATGGAGCCAGAAATACCCACAAAAGCTGCTGCTTCTTTTTTAAACCCACACCTGAGCATCAACACAACAAGGGTCTTATAAGGAGCTTTTCCGATAGCAAGCATCTTTCATCCCATAATTCACTGAGGAGAACTGAAGCCAAAAACCTTGGTGCAGAGGGGTGGGGTGGGAGGGGGAAGGGGGAGGGCAGGGAGGGGGCTGGGAAGATGGTTAGAGGTAAGGTGCTTACCAGGGGAGGGAGAAGACTCGAGTCCAATCCCCAGAACACATATAAAAGAAAGCAGAGCCTGGTAGCATATGATCGATCATAGTCCTAGCACTAGGGAAACGGGAGCAGGTGGATCCCTAAGGCTCCCTGATCAGCCAGCCTCTCCACAGCCTAGGTGTCCTCTGTGAACCCTACCTGTCCCTCATGTAACCATCCTGAGGCAGGAATGAAGAGACTACAGAGGGGCGCTGGGATATGGCTCAGTGGATAAAGTGCTTTCTGTGCAACCATGAGGACCTGGAGTGAGAACTCTGGAATTTTGCTTTCTTAAAAAAAAAAAAAAACATAATATCATAAGACTATGTTTTTGTTTTAATCCCAGGTGTGGGATACGGGGCTGCTTCACACAGCTGACTATGATTTGCCTTCTGCTCTAGCAGAGGAATGGTTTTGCCAACTTCAGGTACTTTCTGTGATTGTGTGACAATTGGAATTCTGGGAACTTTTCAGAAAGTATATAAATGTTAGGGCCCTGAGAGGCAGGGTGGGTGGTTGTTGGTTGTTCAGGGGGATTGGTTGTGGCTTGTTAGTAGTTGTGCTCAAAGAAGAAACAAGAAAAAATCCTATCTAGTGATGGGGGTGGGAGAAAGAAGGACCCATAAAGTAGCAAAGACTAGCTGTAGTAGGACCCAAGTTCATGACTCTTACACTCACGTAAGAGTAGCTAGGTGTGGCAGTGTGCACCTGTGACTTCAGTGCTGAGGAGGTGGGGAGAGTAGCACCTTGGGAGCTCACAAGTTAGTCAATCTAGCTGAAATGGCAAGTTCTAGGTTCAGTGACAGCCCTTGCCTCTGACCATACAGGGAAGTGATGGAGGATGGGGTGTGTACAAGTGCATATCACACACACACACACACACACAGAGAGAGAGAGAGAGAGAGAGAGAGAGAGAGAGAGAGAGAGAGAGAGAGACAGGGACAGAGAGACAGAGAGAGAAATTCTAAAGAGACACTTGTGCCCCTGTCTTTGGTCTGTCTATTAAAACAAATTTCACGAAATTGGAATTTTCCCAGAAGTCTCATGCTGGGATAAGGAAAAAGCAGAAGCCAGGTCCAGCCCAAGGGAAACGTGTCTCTTGGAAAGAGGTTTCACACAGTTCTGATGACTACTCAGATCTCCTTGCAGGAGAGACTGGGGTCCTGACAATGCTGTCAGTGGGGCCTCCCCTGATAGGGAATGTCCTCTTTTACAGTCTAAGCCCCGTGTCAGAACCCCAAAGATGGACTGGGGGACACTTAACTTCTTTAATCCTGATATGGACACATTAAATCACTTCTTTCCCTCTTCCTCCCCTTCATTATTTCTTGTCTCTTTGAGGAGGGGTGCAAGCCTAACTTGTTAGGGCTGCCCAGGCCCAGGCTATGACCCTTACAACTCCAGCAATGGTCAGGCGGCAGGCTGTGCTGTGCTTTAGCCTCTTCTCTTGGCATCAGAGAAGCTGAAGTCACCCTCCCCCCAACTCTTTCCTGGGAGGGTCTCCTGAGGCTCGATGCTGCAGGTATGCTGTGGAGTCTCCCAGGAAGCACAGCACTGCAATGGTCCTGGAAGTGAAACAAAGCCTTCTAGAACAGTCTACCACCAATTTCCTTTGAAAGCATGTGAGAGGCACCTCAGCTTTCTGCACTCTAAGAGATCCCATTTCCCTCCCTCCCCGGCACTCTGCTGGGGAAGCCTGTTCAGAAAGCAAAATCTGCTGCTTTCAAGTGGCACAAAGACCCAGCTGGGGAGAGATGCCACAGCCACACATGCACAATATGTTCCTCCCTGTCCCCTAAGCTACTCGCGTTCTCAAACACCAAGGATGAGACTGCAGCAGCTTCCTTCTAACTTCTTGTCCTCCGACCTCCATATGTTCCACAGAGCCTGGAGGTACATCTAGAAACCAGTCCTCCAGGGATGTGATCTAGGCTTCTATTTATAGGTGACCGTTAGCCAGCTGAGAACAGAGATGGACACAGGAACCCGGCCTTAGGGGGAGAGAGCTGCTTTGCATTCTGAAACTTCAACTTTTAGACTCTGAGGTAAGTGAAATATTGTTGCAGGAATGCGAGGACAGGCCTTTCAGTTCCTGCAAAACGGTGGGCTGAATAAACCCAGAAACCAAAAGCCAGAGAGGAGGTTACTGTTACAGCCACTCAGCTGGGGAAATGGCAAGTGTGGCTGGCTCGGGGTGAGGATCTCCATTAGCAAGGCAGGGGTGGGAGAAGGTTCACAGAGGTGAACCACAGGGCCTTTGCACAGCAGAGGTAAGCAGAAGGATCCACTCTGCTCCCCCTTGCATTCTGCAAACAAAACTGGGGAGAAAAGGGGCCTCTGGCTGCTGGAAGGGGAGCTAATGCATGGGAATGGAAACATTTCTCCCCAACGCCATGCATGCTACACTCTGGTTTGGAGGGTCTAGAGAAAGGGAACATCGAGTGATGATTAAAAAGCATTGGGCAGAGACATGAAATTGCACCACCAAACCATTGAGGGTGGTTATAGGGAAAACAAACAAAAGACCAAATCCCCCCCAGACCAGAAGTCATAGAAAGATACATGGGATGGATTGCAGCTGGGTGCTAGTGTAACTGTAAGCCCAGCACTGGAGAGGCTCTCACAGGAGGATCACAAGCCCAGGGCTAGACTGGGCTCACATGAAGAGGACCTTAACAATGTTATCACCAAAACCAAAAACCCGAGTAAAGCAATGAGAATCAACTGTGGGAGGGAGAGATGGCTCAGTAGGTGCAGCGCTTGCTTTGCAAGCTGGAGAACCTAAGTTTGAGCTCCAGAACCCATGTAAGTCACCAGCTTTGATGATGTAGGCTTGTAATTCCAGTGCTAGGGAGGTAGAGACAGGAGGATCTTTGAGGCTTGATAGCCAACAAACCCAGCTTAATCCAGGCCAGTGAGAGATTCAGTTTCCAAACAAACAAACAAACCAAGATAGACAGTGTCTTGGAAAATGTTACCCAAAGTTGACCTCAAGGCTGCTATACAAATGTATGTGAAACACACACACACACACACACACACACACCAATAATAAATGAATAACACCAATAATACCATGGACAGAATATGTCACTATTACTACTTATTTTAAGAGGCAGAAATAATAGAGCTGTATAAAGTGTAAATAACTGTCACTGAGATTGAAAACATATAAAGAGGAAAAAAAGGCCAATGAGATACAGGTCAACAGAGAATTAATTTACTGGAAGCCACATCTGAGGGTATTATGTAGATATGCGCACAAAGAGATAAAGACAAGAAAAATAGGAAGCAGATGGTAAGAGACCGGGAGGATAAAGAGAAGAGCAATTTCTTATATCCAGTAAGAAGCCCGACAAGAGACAACAGGCAGTGGAGAGGCCACATTCAAACAGATTGCAACAAAGAATTTTCCAGAACAAATGAATTTTTAGATTCAAAGCATTTAATATATCCTGACTTCAAAAGCACTCCGGGGCTTTGGGAGCTATCTTGATGGGTAAAGTGCTTGCTATAAATGTGAGGACCAGAGTTGGGAACCCAGTACTCACAGAAAAGCCTGATGGGCATAGGGGCTCAGCTACAATCTCGCATTCAGGATGCAGAAACGGGATCCTTGGAGGCAAACTGGCTAGCTAGACTAGTTGGATCTGTGAGCTTGGGATCACTGAGAGAGACCCTCAATAAATAAAGTGGAGAACAACCTAGAAAGATGTCTGATGTCAACCTCTGGATTCCACGCTCACATGCACAACCACACATATGTATGCATACAATACATACACATGAAAAAAAAAAAAAACGAATCAAAGAGCTTTCTAGACCTGACATACAGTAAAGCTACTCAATAGTACAGAATACAGCTCCTAAGATACTTGATTATTGGCAAAGTAAAACGGGGTAGAAGCAAGCTTCAGCTCAGCAACAGTAACGAGAAGAAACAGGGCTATTATCTTCAGACTTTCTATTCCAGCACTTAGAACGCTAAATTGGCATTCAGAGGATAGCACAAAAGTAAAGATATTTCTAGATTTCCTGGTTGTGCCACGGGAGATGTTAACATTCTCAGCATTGCAACTGTGAAAACAGTGAACAGATGTAATCGAAAGGAAAGCAAATTGAGCCAGGAGGGAAAACTTTGGGAGAGATGACCAGGAAAGAAAATGGCAGACGTATAGCTAAATCTAAATAAGTAGCAACCAGGGCCAGAGCCAGTGAGTGTTGCTGACTCTAGTTGGAAAAACAAGGTGGGACTGAAATATTGGGAATAGGTTGGCATGATTTGACTGGGACCAGGCCTGGTATTACAGACCTGTGATTCTAGCTACTAAGAGAGGACAGGACAGGACCATAAGTTCAAGACCAAGCTGGGAAACCTACTGAGACTCTCTATCAAAATAGAAAGTAAAGAGGTCCAGGAATGTAGGTAGCATAGTGGTAGAGCCCCTGCCTAGAATTCCCCAGTGAGGGGCTGGGTTGTGGCTCAGTGGAAGAGCCTCTGCCTAGAATCCCCCAGTGAGGGGCTGGGTTGTGGCTCAGTGGTAGAGCCCCTGCCTAGAATCACCCAGTGATGGCTAGGACCAAAAGCAAAGATTCTGGAAGATTCATGAAGTGTTCCAATACATCCAAATTGAAAAGCTCTATAGGACATGAGTGTCTGATAATTTTCAAAACTGTTTGTCACAAAAATTATGTCTATGGCTGAAGGTGACCAGTGGGGTGGAAAAGCTGGGAGTGTTTGTGTCGTAGAATCAGACCATGTTACTCTGAGGAGGTCCTGGCACAATACACAGAACTTGGAGGGGTCTTTGTGTAAGCCTTAGTAGGGTGGGGCTGGGGGTTAGGGTAGGAGGTGGGTGAGGGTGGGGTTGGAATTCTGTGTAGCATTCTTACATTCTCCTTGAAACTTCTAATGTGTTTTCCAGCGGGAAACCAATAACAGCAACTAAAGCTTATTACTGACATATACTAAATATCTAAAATAATGTGTGTGTGTGTGTGTGTGTGTGTGTGTGTGTGTGTGTGTATTTTGACCTTATTCATCCTCCATTGATTTCTCTTGGCTGCCTTCCCACTCCCATTGAATCCCCTTCTTCCTCCCAGTGGTTACACTAATGAAGAAAATAATTCTTCCTTCTTTCTTTCCTTCCCTTCCTCAGTAACTATTAAATACTTCTAAGAGGGGCTCATAAACCCCTCTCTCCTCCATGATGGAAGGTTGAGGGGCCCAATCCTGTGCAGTTATGTGTGGGCGATCTCAGCTCCTGGGAGTTTCCTGTACAAAGGTCATGCTATTGCCAGAAAGATGGCTTTCACTGTAGAGACTTATAAATGGTTTTAGTGTAGGTAGAATTTTAAGAGATGGCTTTGGACTGACTGTTGATAGCCTCAGAGAAGCAGAGCCAGAATCCATGGGGCAGGGACTTGGTCTATTTGTAGGTAACAGGTCCCAGAGCTTCCTTGCTGGGGCACCCAGAGTGACAGGGACAGATAAGGTGCAGCCATTGGTCCTAAAAACTAAGTCCAACCTGAAGCCAGGAAAAGCTAAGCTCAATGGAAAACAATATTAGGGTCAGTGAGATGGCTTAGAGGGGCTTGCAGTCAAGCCTGATGAGTCGGGTTCCATCACTGGGACCCACAGTGGAGAGGAAGAACTGACTCCAACAAGTTGTCCTTTGACCTTCACATATGTGCTGTGGTATGTGTACACCTATCCGCTCCAATAAATAAAATAAAATGCAAAATAATAATAAGAACAAGGAGAAAATGCCCTAGCAAACCAGGATTGGAAAACAATTGTCTTAACACAGAAAAAACAGCTATAAAAAAGAGGGACACCCTCCATAAATGTCATTTTTGATAATAAAACCTTAAAAAATTTCTTTAAAGTTAGAAATAAGAAAGATGGTCTCCTATCACAGCTTCAACTTAGTATGATAAAGGAGCTGAGCTCTCTCAGCAAGACTGTAAAAGGAAATAAAACAGACAAAGAAGGCTGATGTGGTGTGGTAGACCTGCAACTCCAGCTACATGGAATGTTAAGGCAGGAGGATCAAGAGTTCAAGACTAGGCTTGGCTATAGGATGAGTTAAAATCCAGGTTGGGAAGCTTAATGAGACCTTGTCTCAAATATAAATAATAAAAAGGGCTATGTATGTAGTTCAGTGGTACAGTGGCAGTTAGGGGCTGGGGGTGTGGCTCAGTGATAGAGCACCTGCCTAGAATTCCCCAGTGAGGGGCCAGGGTGTGGCTCAGTGGTAAAGCATCTGCCTACCATGCATAATATTTTAAAAATACTTTTAAAAGGAAGAAAGAAAGATGGATGGATGGAAAGAAAAAAATGTTGAGAACAAAATAAAGGGGGGCCCTGGGGCCCTGGAGAAGAGGGCGAAAGGAAAAGGTGCCTAACGTCCGGCCAGAGCTCCTGTGCTCTGGGCAGGTGGACACAGGTAGAGCTGTCTGACGCTTTTCCACAGGGCACCAGGTGAGCATGCTTGACCCACGCAGCAGGGATGGAAAAGGGGCAGCCCCCGACTGGGAACCCTCCAAGAGCTACCTTGCTAGTGCCCCAGGGTTGTGGGAGAGAGGAAATAGGGGAAGAAGTTCCCAACACTGACCAGAGTTCGTAGCGGAACTTGAAGGTGCAAAGACTATCTATGGTTTAAGAGCTTTGTTATAGAAATGCAGGGGAAAGGGAGAAGGTGGGGGGGGGGGAAGGCTAGAGAGAAAGAGAGAGAAAGAGAAAGGAGAGAGGAGAGGAGAAGGCAAAGAGAAAGGGAAGAGGAGAGAGTAGTGAGAGGCAAGAGGACAAAGGAGTAAGAGAGAGAGGTGGGGATTGAGCACCCCATTTTATGGTCTTCACTGTTGCTAGGTAACTGGAGAGGAGTTTAGCCTGAAGGTCAGAAGCTTTGGCCATTGTTTACATGACTACTGACCATGCTTCTCTTGTGGGGGCTGTGGGAGGTCATACCTTAGGCAGAGGCTGGAGTTCCAGAGCATGAGGAAACACCTATCGTGTCATGTAGGTGAGTTATGACCATCAGGGTTCAGACCTCAGCTTGACTGGAGACCAGCCTGCAATTCCTCACAAAAAAGGAAGGGAGAAAGGAAGGATGGAAGGAAGAAAAGAAGGAAATAAGGAAGGGAGGGAGGGAGGGAAAGCTCATAAATGCACACAAGCGCTTATGGGAATAGAAGTGGGGGCAGGAAATTGGTTAGGTCTCCTTCAGAACATACAAATTGGGAAAGCCTTGTTACCTATCCAGAGCATGCAAGAGAAGACTCAGAAGTTGCACTTAATTCTATTGAAAGTTAGGCTTTTAATTCTACTCATGCTACATACACGTTTTTGATGAGCATGCCATGTGTAGACCCATAAAAGATATGTCTGACAGTTTCTGGAAAGAGTTAGAATGCAGTTGCTGTTTGACCCATAAGCCTCATGCCTAGGTTATAATCTGAAGGTACAGTAGCAAAAATACAAAACAATAAGACAGACTTCTTGGTAAAAAATTCCTCCCTAATCAGGATCCCCTTTGATTCCTGGAATGTATGCACACAGTGCAGCACATAGCTGATGACTCTAGGCTGATGGCAGTAAGGCTAAAAGCATCAAGATAAAATAGTGAGATTATTTGGCCCAAAGCCATCACAGGGGTACAAAGCAGTGGAAGAGGGTCAGTGAGGTGAGACCAAACACAAGGAGATGCCAAGCCTGAAGATGAGTCACTTTTCTGTAGCTTACCTTCAAGATGGGAAGACACCCAACAAGGAGACCTCAGCAGCTAGAATCACCCTGCTGACCCATAGCTTTCCACATACCAAACCTCAGACTTTCAACACAGAACTGATTTCTACCTTTGCATTAATAATCACAGAATCAGCTCCTTGCTAGAGTCTCTGGAGAGGGTGCTGCCCTATGGACACCATGCATTAGCTATGAAACCCACACTAGACTTACGACATGCAGAACTTTAATTGCACATATATGTTTGTATTGTGTATGCACTCTGTGTTTGTCAGTTTGTTGATAGCAGTGGTAGAAACCACATGTCCAACATAGAGGACTGGCTAAATAATTTATAGCAGGTAAGATCTGGGGAGACCAGTTCAACTGCAGGAAAAGATAGAGGGAGCCACCAGGAAATGAACAGATGTGGAGTAACTGTCACTGAGGGAAGAGAGGAGGCTGAATTCCACATAAGAAAGATAATGCAAATATGTAGATTTATTTCTGTTGTCAAAGAGAAGAACAGAGGGCAGCAGTAGTAGCTCATTCAGTAAATGCTTACCTTGCAACCTGATTTGCAAGTAAAAACAACCCAGGCATGGCTGATGTACACTTATAATCCATGTTTTGGTATTAGAGACAAGAGTATCCACAGGGCTGGCTAGCCAGCTAACCTAAACTGTTAGGTGAGCCCCAAGTCCATAGAGACTCTGTTCCAAAACCCAGGTGTACAGTATCAGAGGAATAAGAGCTGAGGCTGACCTCTGATCTCTACATGAATAGGTACACATGTGCACACATATATGCACCTGCACACACATGAGCACATACACACAAAGGATAGACCAAAATTCAAGTTGGCATGGTAGTATAGTGACAGGTGAGAGAACCTAGACTTCCCAGCAGATCACTTTTCTATAGCTTTGACTCTGCAACAATGCAAATAGTTATAAACTTGCAATAATGTAAATGGTTACAAAATGAAAGCAATCCTGAAAAGCCCTAGCAATTTCTCTCAGGTGAAATGATTTTTATATAAAGTAACTGCTAATAGGCAAGACAAAAGAAGACAATATCTGAAATGGATGTGTCTAGTTATATACAAGTTGATGATGAAAGCACAGAAAGAAGAATGCTATTGGGTGATTTCTTTTTTAAAGCTCAGCATTTTTTGCTGTGATTATAGGAGAGAATTAAACTCAAGGACAAACACTTACATTGCATTCGGTATTCTTGTTGATTAATCTGTTGGAATTGTGGTTTTATATTCAATATAATAGGCAGAGAAAATAAGAACATTGGGGCTTCTGAAAAATTAATTTTAGTATAAGGCACATTTAGTATAAGATATAAATTTAAGAACAATGATATTTGATTGGAACTGAAAATATCACTGTTACCTTTTGGTGTTAAAAATACAAAACAAAATAAAAAATATTTTTCTAGGGGTTGGAGAGATAGCTCAGTGGTCAAGAGCATTGGGTATTCTTCCAGAGGGCACAGGTTCGAGTTTGAGGACACACATGATGGCTTACAACTGTTTGTAACTCCAGTTCTAGTTGATCTGATGTCCTAGTCTGTTTTCCATGAACACCAGATATGTACAGTACATAAATGTGTGTATAGGCAAAACACATATGAACATAAAATAAGTAAATCTAACAATCTTCTGACCTGAAAAGTCTAGAAGCAATGAGCAGATGGTAGCAATGAGCTCCCTGAGATCTTGATGCTCAGGTTATGATCTTTAAATGTTACTTGGGACTACTTGAAGTCTATGTAGGAACAGCTCATATAAGCTTGAAGCAGGAAGGCACCATGTCCTGGAACACCATGTACCACCAGAAAATAAAATGACTTCATGTCAAGAGACCTAGTTCACAAAGGGATAAGGATAAGCAAATTTAGGGCTTAATGAATAGCAATGGGGTAAAGGAGATAAACACCTTGATGGGTGAAGTGATCACCATGCAAGCACAAGGACTTGAGTTTGAATCATCAGAGCCTACATAAAGCTGGATATGGTAGCATATGTCCATAATCCCTGTGTTCCCATGAATAGATAAGAGGCAGAAGCAGGAGACTCCCAGAGCCCAGGAGCAAACTCACCCGGTCTACACAACCCTCAAGTGATACTGTCTCACACAAGGTAACAGTAAAAATTAACACGGTACAGCTTTCTCTAACTTCCATATATGCACAATGGTATACGTACATATGCATACACACATGGCATGTGCATGTGTGTGTGTGCGCACGCACACACACACACACACACACACACACAGAGACACACACAGATACACTGATTAATATAGAGCAGTGAGTGCACCTGGAACACATTGAATATAAATGCATATGCTTTCATAGTCGTTGCAATGGTAGGAAAAAGATAGGACATACACACAAAGAAAGTAAATTTGTTTAATATTGGAAGAAGTAGGCTGTTCCTCACTTTGATAACTTACAGGTGAAAAAAAGTAAAGAGAGCTAAGTGGTTTTCTACCTTCCTGGCTTTGGAGTACCTAAAAAATATGGGGGATAAGGACAAGGGCTCCTCTTCAAAGTTCCAGAGATAGATTGAGTAAAGTAGTTGAGAGAATGAGGAAATTACCATTGTGAATATCCAAAGACAACAATTCAGGTGAAAGAGATTTGCATGGATAAGTTCATTGGAGAAAATATCAGTGGGAGAAATAACAGAGTAGTGATTAGGGCCTAGGCAGTTCATTCCTATATGCTGCTCTATTTAGACTCTATGTTCTTGATCTACCTCAACATTCTCAGAACATCAAGAGTATGCTGAGGATTCAGGAAGGAGGAAAGAAAGAAAAGAAGGAAAGAAATAAGGAAAGAAGGAAGGCAGGCAGGAAGAAGAGAGGGAGACCTATCTCATCAAGTTTGTGTGATGAACTTCTGGTTTAAAGAACACAGGGGGACAGAAGAGTGCTAAGTGGTACCACTAGAAGGAATCATACAGGGACTTTCCAAGGCCTAGGTGTTGCCAACAGGGCATGGCACTGGGAAAAAGGGCAGTTGACTCTTTTGAACAAAAAAGATGTGTGATCTATGGTGACAGGAGAAAACAAGTGGCTGCCAGTGGATAAGGAGAGATGAGAGAGAAATAAACAAGGAGTATAATGATACTTCAAGGAACAACAGGTGTGCCTTAGTGCTTGCTCACCTACTAAGACCAATAAACACTGAACTGTGACAATTAGTTTTCCACAGGCACATTTTTCTTTTAAGAGTTTTAAAGTCTACTTTCTACCATCATTTTTGTTTTATTAATGGTGAGTTTTTTCTTTCTGTCTTTTTTATTAGATATGAAATATAGATAAATCTTATTTTTCCTGAGTAAACAGTCTCATCCCCAGTGATGAATCACTTCCATCTAGATAGGGATTCTACAGAGATTTCCAGAAAGGTGGAGTTGGTAAAACTTTTGTACATGTATGCATAAGATTCACTTTGTAATTCACAGCCAATTCCCAGAAGAGATTTCTCCTATACAGTGCAAGAATAGCAATAGGTCACCAGGAACTAATCACACAGGAGTTATTTCCAAACTTCACTACTCACTACTCACAATTTGGTTCTTCATCTTTTTCTCCATTATCACACTATGGAACTGGTAGAATGAGTGATATTTGTCCATGCCAGCAGACCCTATCCACACAGTCCTCCTACATGCCCAAGCCCTCCCATGCTTGTTATAGCCCTTGGCACTACATTGAGTCTTTTCCATGGCCCATCCTAGGGCTAATATGATAGATATTTCCATCACTTCTTAATGTACCATGGTGTCTCCAGACATACCCTGAAGAAGGAGATGCTGCCACACAGGAGGGAAGGTTTCCCTCCATAGCACAAGCTACCATTGGATCCTCCATGCCCAAAACAGCACCTGGAGACAGAGCCTGCTCTAGAAAGGCCGCTGAACCCATGATGTTCTTTGCCAGACAAGCTGTACCAGTCTGGTAGCTAACTGTGTTGTAGAATTTAAAAACCAATCATCTGTGCTATCTAACTCGGGTTCCACTCTGGAATGGCCCTTGAGATTTCACAGTTATTCTCTCTTCTCTGATTATCTGACAGGACCCTGGTCTTCTCATCTTGGCCTATCCTGTCCCCAGAGTCTGATGTTATTTCTGTCCCTATCATCCCTCCAAGCCCCTTTTAGCCTTCCTGGAGTTCCTACAACATCTGAGGATTCGCTCTACAAGAACTGTAACAATCCCCAAGGGCAGGTCCTTGTCATCTTCATACTGGGAAGCCCCAGCTTCCAGGGGGTAGTGGTTAATATTGGGAACTTGATAGCATCTAGGATACCTAGAAGATACAACTTTGGCCATGTCTATGAGTGAGTTTCCAGATTGAGTCAGTTGAGGTAGGAAGACCCACTCTTAATCTGGGCATTCCCATCCCACGGGCTGGGGTCCTGAACTGAATAAAAAAGAGAAAATGAGCTAAATATCAGCAATCATTCCTCTCTGCTTTCTAATTATGGATTGTCATGTGACCAGCTGGCTCCAGCTCCTGCTTCTATGTCTTCCCTGGCTTGATGGAGGGTACCTACAACTGTGAGCCAAGATAAACCTTCCTTAAGCTGTTAAGTGCCAGGTATGTTGCTATAGCACTAAAAAGAAGCAACTGATACACAAAGCCATGAGACTCATACCTGCCCCTCCACAATCCACCTGCAGATGGCCGTCTTCCCATCATAGCCAGGTCGGAACTGGAGTGTGGCTGAGCGAGGGCTGATGTTGGAAATGACCAGATTGGATGGAGCGCCAGGAAGATCTAGAGGGGGATGAGAGAGGTGGGGAGAGAGTTAACTTTTGTCAAAGCTTAGGGAGGGTGCCAAGCACTGTCAGGGAAGAAACAGCTTTAAAATGACTCTTTACTGAAAAAGGCACTTGTTTACCAAGCCAGGAGAGTGAGAAGCCCTGCAGCTTCCCCCAGCAAGGCCTCACAGCAGGGTCCTTCCTCTAACAGTGCCACCCGCTGTTCTTCAGGCCACCTGAAGTGGCATTAGAAGGTTCCTGTCTTATTCATCTCTGAACAGAACGGATAATTAATAGGTGCTTGTTGTGCAAAGAAAGACAAGAGAACATTATTACATCCTCCAGTCTCCTGCCCTGGCACCAAAAAGGACTTTCTGACTTCTTTTTCTTGTTCCCATGATGCCCAGGAAGTCAGGGTTGAGGAAGGGATGGAAATCTGTAGGCCTTGGATGGGGTTTCCAAGACAACCAAAAGCAGGTAACAGTGCAGAACTCTTTCCTGGATTCATTTCTGGAAATGACATAAGGTGGGAGGTGAGGACCATCATGTGAGGTTTCCTGGCCTTAAGCCCACTCATACTCAGATATTAGTGGGCTGCTCTGTAGAGAGCCAGGCTTACTTGCAAGTTCAATGACGTGTTTACAGTGAGAAATTCCCAAAAGGAAGATATAGGTTCAAGAGAGGAGGGGGAAAATACAGAGAAGAACTTCTCTAAAAAGTGCAGACAAATGGCTGGATGTATACCTCAGCAGATGGGGTTCACCCAGTACCCAAAAAGCTCTAAGCTTAATCCCCAGCACTGCAAGACTAGGTAGGCATGGCAGTGTACCTTTGTAATTCCAGTACTCAGGAGATGAAGGCAGAAGGTTATCCTCAGGTACACAGGAAGTTTGGGGCTAGCCTGGGATACATGAGACCTTATTTTTTTTTTAAATCAAACAAACAAATAAACAGGGCAAAACAGAAACAAGGCTGGGATGTAGCTCAGTGGTAGAACACTTGCTTAGCATACACAAGGCTCAGGGTTCCATCTCTAGAATCTAAGAGAAAGAAAGAAGGAGAGGAGATGAATATGGGAGGGGAGAGATGGGGAGAGGGAGAGAGGAGACAAGGAAAGAGGGAAGAGAGAAAGGAAAGAAGGAGAGAGGAAGAAAAAAAAAAAACTACACTTGATTTCTTCAGGTTCCTGAGGGAAAATGTCTTAGCTTGCATTGCTGGGGTATTTGAAGGCAGGTCTTGCCACAGGAAAATAAAGCCCCTTCAGTAACAGCTTGATATTGTCACAAGAAGGGTCTCTAGGATCTTAAGTGTCCTTCTGTATCTGACTTAATGAATTTGAAGCAGAAAATGTTTAAAGCGAAGGACAAGTGACTCTTCTTTCTAGTCCTTGGCTCTCTGGATTCTTAAAAATGGCTCTTCAGTGTCTAATGGACATAAACCTCTAGCTTGGCAAACAAAAGCTGGCTCCTTAGAAGGGCTCATCGCTGCAGGAGGCTCTTCCTGCAGGACTCAGGGTGGTACTCAGTATAGCCCTCCAGCCACAGGTGATCTGGCTTGAGCAGCATCTCAGCAGCCTGCTTTATGGTGGCTATCAGAAGCTCACTCAAAGTAGATGCCTCTGTCATCTTCCTTCTGATTCCATCTTTCACTGCAGTTCCAGGTGACATATAGCCCAGAGACAGTAATGCTGAATGTAGAGAGGCCTCCAGAGGTCAGTGCACTCACTCCCTGTCAGGGGTGGACAGTGTCCAGGCCACAAAACCTTGTAACTCACACTGTATGTGCAGCCTGCATTATCCCTGCTGCAGGCTCCATTTTAACATTTAAAACAGTGCTCACATCAGGGCCACTGCTATGAAAATATCATGTGCTAATGGTATTTTCAATCTGTGACTGGGGCTGTAAGTGTTTTGGGTATCAGGATAAAATCAGTGAGCACACTGGGGAGATGGATTAGTCTGTAAAGCACTAGCTGTTCAAGCATGAGGAACTGGATTCAGAATCTCAGAATGTAGGCTAACAGGCCAGTGGAAGATCACCCACTTGTCCCTGAAATTAGGACCTGGAAATCTTCACCCCCATGACTCAGGGTTAAAGGCCAAGTAATACTTCCAGCCACACTGTGCTTTACCACTAGCTCACTGAGCATGCTCCAAAGGCCCTATAAGAGCCTGCCTCTCCACCCAGGTATGGCAACTGACCCCTATAACCTCAGTTCTGGGGAGGCATCCTGTGCTTGCTGGGCAGCCCCTCTAGCTAATCAGTGAGCCCCAGGTTGAGTGAGAGAGACTGTCTCAAAATAAGATGCAATGAAGGAAGGCAACAGATGCTGGCCTCTGACCATAACATGCATGTGTGCTCGTGAACCACACATAGAAGGAAAATGTATTTTGTGAGGACTCTTTTTGTAGGCAGAAGACTTAAACCAACCCTTTAGTTGCTTTAGTGTGCTAACCTTCCATGCTTATGGAATGGAGAAGTTATCCCAAGGCATCTCAGGAGTCTAACCTCATCTCCGTGAATTAGTTCCTCTGGTGGGGCCCAACTCTCAGTGGAATGACAAGCACCCATAATTCTGGTACCCACATGAGTGTCAGGGCCACTATCTTGTGAAATGGCCACTATTTGCAGGAGGATAAAGAAAGGCTTGGCCACACCTCCTCCTGCTGGTGCAGACTAGACCCACACTCAATGGAGCACCATCTCTGACTGGTAGCAGGGGAGGACATCCTGTGGCTTCAGCTGCTCCCTCCATCTCCTCTGCTTCCACACAAAATCTCATCTCAGAGGAAGTACGTTTAGAGTGGACATATGGGGCTCCTGAGGGCTCCTGGGACTCCTGGGGGCTACTAAGGGTCCCTGGGGGTTTCTGAGGGATTCCTGAGGGCTCCTGAGGCTTCTGAGACTCTTACGGTCTCCTGGGGGCTCCCTTCAGTGAACACATTTCATCTGGTTTACGTTATCTTTAGACACATGTAGCTCTCTCCAGAACAATCAGGTTATGAGACTGAACTGGAAGTGATGAGCAAATATGAATTGAGTTTATGTGAGTTTTCTGGGCCTCTATGAATAAAGTTGTCATAGTTTTCAAATAAGGAAAATTGACATGCATGTATGTGTGTGTGTACTGACATGCATGTGTGCATGTGCATGCATATGTGTGTTCTGACATGCACATGTGCATGTGTGTGTATGTGTGTGTGCTGATATGCATGTGTGCATGTGTATGCATATGTGTGTTCTGACATGCATGTGTGTGTGCATGCATATGTGTGTTCTGACAAGCACATGTGCATGTGTGTATGCTGACATGTATGTGTATATATATATGCATACTCACTGTGTACATGGTGTACATGCATGTAGTGTATGTGCATGTGATGTATGTGCATGTATGCATACAGGTGCACACACCTGTGCATGTACAAAGCCCAGGAGAGGTTGTCACTCTGTGACTCTCTACCTTGGTCTTTTGAGACACAGTCACTCACTGAACATGGACCTAGGCTGTCAGCCATCAAGCCCCAGCAATCCTCTTCCCCACCCCTTCCCCACCCCACCCCCATCCCTGTTAGTGCCGGGCTTACAGGCTTGACTGCAACTACACCTGGCTTCTTAAGTGGATGCTGCAATCCAAACTCAGGTCTTCCTGCTCATGCAGCAAGTGCTCTTACCAGCGATTCATCTCTCTAGCACTTACTTAGCATCTTTTAAATGGTAGGAGACTTGACAGCTATAATTGTAGGACTGAGCCAGTGGACCCACGGCAACTTCCCATCCCTGTATGCACAGGTATTGTGAGGTTTCATAACACAACATCTCCATCTTAAACAGAAGCTTTAAAACTGAGGGCAGGAGTTAGTGCTTGTTCTCTGGAGCTGAGTTAGGTGTATAGGAAGATCCTGTGAGTTTCAAAGGGACCCAACAGAAGGAGTGTCAGCCATTTCCACACTAATGAGCAGATTCTGCCACAGTGGCCTGCTGAACGCGGCCACCCACACCCTGCAGTCTGCTCCCTCTTTCATCATTGTGTCTACTATTGTTTCTTTCTCAGGTTTAGTTATTTATGTATATGAGTATTTTGCATGCATGGATGTATGTGTTCCATGTGTATACCTGGTGCCCTCCGAGGTCAGAAAACAGCATTGGATCCCCTGGAATTGGAGTTATAGTCAGCTGTGAGCCACCATGTGGGGGCCCAGACACAGAATCTGGGTCCTGTGTAAGAGCAACAGTGCTATTAAGGCTGTTCCATCTCCCTAGCCCCACCTTCTCTTATTACAAACCCCAGTTCTTAATGTTTCAGTAGTGGGAGCTCTGAGCATCATGGTCTTTGTAATTTTTGTGGTGGGGTTCCATATAACCCAGGATGACTGTCATTTTACTGTGTAGCCAAGGATGGCCTTGAACTCTGAATCTACTTGCCTTAACTTGGGGAACCCTTGCATTATAAACCCACAACCTTGTGCACATCTCCAGCCCCTCCTCGTCTTAATTTCAACATATTTATTTCCCTTTCTCAAAGGCCTCTACTATCCATGTGGTCATTGTCTGTGGGCCTTAGAGGGTGGAAACCTTGGGTTGTGAAGATCATGTTTTAGCCCCACAGAGACTACTCTTCTCTGTCCTTTCTAGCCACATCTGCTTGTGCTCACACCCTGAGAGACATGCAGTGAGATACAGGAAAGGCGAGGGTGAGAGTGAATCAGAGTCACGTGCCTTCACATGTCTCAGTAGGAGGCTAAGCCCTGGCCTTTGTTCTTAAGGCCCTCCATGGCTTCTGCATGGAGATGCCACCAGATCAGGAGGTTCAGAGATTACAAGCACAGGTAAAGTGTGGGTGCCAAGATCCACTGACCTGGGGGTACACCTGAAGAGATGGTGGATGATGTGGTCACGCCCACGCCTGCGGCGGTCAAGGCAGCCACATCGATGGTATAGGTGGTGAGTGATGACAGTCCTTGGATCTTATACTCGTGCATCGTGCTGTTGAGGGTGTGCGTGAGTCGAGAGTCATTCCTCCCATACACCTCCCAGGAAATCTGATAGCCTGCAAGACAATGGAATACCTGAGGCAGATGGGCCAGAAGTCACCCCTCCTCCTGGAGGAACTCTGGGCCAGCAGGAGAGCATTCGGGATCAGTGGTGAATGGAAGGAGGCCCAAGTTCTTCCTCTGTGTTCACACAGAGGCCTCTGCTGTGTCCTGTTCCTACCACAAGGAGTTCTGTAAGAACAGGTTTCTGGGACCCAGGAGCTGGTGCACAGACAGGAGAGTGACTGATATGACCGCCAGCCTACAGTGCTCTGCTGAGCTCACACTTGTTGAACAATCAGGAGACTCTGTAGTGGTATTCCCAGTGTCACAAACTGCTGTTTTCATTACCTGGTCTCCTGAACTGGTGGCTTGCTCTAGGGTCCCATCTCAAGTGTGGAATCACTTCTACTGAGTGTGTATGCATGTGTGTGCATGTGCATGTGTGTGTGTGCCTGTGTGTGTATGTGTGTGCGTGCATGTGCGTGCATGTGTGTATGTGTATGCTTGCTTGTGCATGTTTCCTTTTCCTGATGTAGTGACTGACAGGCTCTTCTTTCTGTTTTTCTTTTACCTGTCCCCACTCCCCTCAGTTTCTCATTGCTTCAGAGCTTTGCCTTGCTCCTTACTGAAGATGCTATTTTCTAGAAAAAAAATTAATTTTCCTTCAAGTTCTCATCTCAATCTGCCAGGGTCTCCTGATCACAATTTATTTAGCCTTAAATTCCATCATGACTTGGGCTTAGAGGAAAAAAAAAGACCCAACTAGTGCTTGAGTCAACCCCTGGGGTGGGGGAGCTGATGGGATTAGAGGGCGCTTAAAGTGTCTTGTAAAGAGGGAACAGTGATGGAGAGAGCTCCTGGGTCCTCGGGCAAAGGAAAACTGCTGAGGATGTCAGCTCTTCCTTCTCCTCAGTCAATAAGCTCGGGGATATGGAAGCTCTAAGACGCATCTCAGCTCCCTTTTGCACAGATGAAAGTCATAAATAAAGTTAGAAACCGCTCTTGCGGGTGAACAGAAACTTAGAGGATGGTGCCTCGGGACTTTAATATTTTGGAAAAAATGTAACGTCAGAACTTACCCCCTGCTCACTGTCTCCACAATCATAACACAGTGTGGTAACTACCAAGCACCTTCAGGGAAACTCAGACATTGGGAGGGGGGCGCTGGAATAGCAAGGTAAGAAAGACCACTGGAGGGATGCTGGCCATGGAGGCCTTGCGGTCATCTGGGCATCTGAATGCCACTGGCCAGTGGAAGAGTGGGTCTCTGCCTCAGGCACAAGGAGAATCAAGCTTCCATATTCTGTGTAGGCTGCTCCCTTCTCCTCACGGCGCTGGCAAGGGCTGATTCCTATGCTGTCTTGGGCTGCCATCTCCACTCCACTCCTGCCCAGTGCCAAGTCTTAGGCTCTCTTTCTCCACCCACTCTCTACACAACAGTTTCCATGAATGGTGCTGAAATCTGAGTACTCTGATTCAGCTTCCATGGATGGGTGCTAAGAGCTGAGTATCCTTATTAGCTCTTTCTTTATGGCTAATTTAAAACTGGGGGAGGGGATATAACAATAAAAATGCCACTTCTATCATTTGTGATGGCTGATTTTGATTTGATAAGCTCCAGGATCTCCTAGAAGACAAGTCTTTGGGCATGACTCTGAGGATTTTCTAGATTATACTAACTGAGGTGGGAAGACTGATCTAATATAAGTGGCTCTATCTCATGGGCTGGAGTCTGGGACTGGGAAAAAAATGGAGAAAGGGAGTTGAGCCCCAGCAGTCATCTGTTTTGCTTCTGCAATGTGAGCAGCCACCTCTGGCTGTACCCCTCCAACTAGAAGAAGCCAAATTTGTTTACTGCTAGGCATTTGGTCCCAGCAAGGAGAAAACCAAGCAACATAGCATCAGACAGTGTGTGGTTCTAGGGTTGCAACTAAGATGCAATAGTGCTTCTACTTTTTCTTGTTTTATTTTATTTTATTTTGGTGTGTGTATGTGGGGGGAGGGGTAAGGTCCCACTCTGTCTCTGCCTGGCCTCGAACTCATAGAGATTAACTTAACTCTGCCTCCCTAGTGCTAGGATTAAAATTGTGTGCCACTATGTCTAGTTTTCTCAGTGTGCAATGGCTGACACTATTCCAAGGGAAGATCAGCATAAGGGCATCCTACAGTAGTGTTGTGAGGAGGGAGGATAGACACTAGAACCCAAGAGGACATGTGATCCTATGTGGAGTAGGGAGATCCAAGGCTCAGTGTGGCTGAGGCAAAAGGAGGGGAGTTTGTCTCAAAGTATTTGCCAAGCATTTCACCTGGGCTAAGTCATGCAACCCACAGGACACACGCTTGACAGTGAGATACTGTTATCTTTACTTCACAAAGAAGAAAAAGAAGGGAGCCCCAGGTTTTTGCTAGAAACTAGCAGCCCTGCTCCAGGGCCATCTTCTCTGTTTGTCTGGCTCTGGTAGGTTTTGTCTGATTAACCTCTAAACAGCATGGGTTTCTGAGTCACTCTGAAGGCCCGAGAAGAGAAGTCTTTGTTGAACGCAGCCACCTTGTCTGCCAGGAAATTCTATTTGTTTAAAAGCTGTTCTTTAGCAAAATTTACCAAACACAGCATCTTGTTCATCATGTCAACCTGGAGCCAAAACACAGCAATTTCAGTGTCTTCAGTAAGCACAGCTCTACCGGCATCTGCTAGAGTCCAAATGGATCACACTGTATGCTCAACTCATTATGGAGACAAATGGACACTGAGTGGACAACTGAAGAGCTTGCTCTCGGGCTGGGGAGGGGGCTCAGTTGATGAAGGGCTTGCCTTGAAAGCACCATGACCTAAGTTTGATCCCCAGAATGCACATTTAAGAAGCCAGGTGTGGTGGCTTATGCTTGTAATGCCGATGCTGTGGAGATGCAGACAGCCATATCTCTCAGCACAATGGCCGCCAGCCTTGCCTAAGTGGAGAGTGTACCTGGCCAAATCTCAAAATCAAGATGCACAATAGTTGGGGATTGGTCAATGCCTGAGGTTGACTTATGGCTTTTTATCTGGTACCCACATCTGCACACATGTGCCTCTTCCCCACCCCAAGTACACACACACACACACATACACACACACACACACACACACACACACACGGCCTGCTCTGGAGGGCATAAGATTAGTGTCAACAGAGATCTGAGAACATCTGATGAACAAAACAGTAGGATATTGCCACAGGGCAGAGCAGTAGGCATTTGGTGTGCAAGGATGCCTCCCACCCCCCTTTACACACACAGCTGTGGAGACGGAGACGTGTGTGGTGGATGCGGGCAGCTCTGGCCAGCAAGTACTTCATCTTTACGTGCATCTTGTGGCAGGCAGGAGGGAGCAGAGCAAGGAGTTGCCCAGAGCCAGCATTCCCAGCCACCTCCAACTGTGCTTCCTACCTGCTAGGAATGGCCTCGCTAACTGAGACTAACGACCACGGGAGCTTCAGAAAAAATTTTATGTTGATCTGGAGTAAATTCTCTACAAGAGAGTAGTGCATCCAATCACAGACTGTCTGTCTGCATCGCGGCCCTCATAAATCAGAGTTTACAGGGGGAGAGTGGGAGATGCTGCAATTTACAACAAGGGCACAATGGGCAATTTACTCCGGCAGGTGCTCTGCCGCCCTTGCTCGAAGCTTCCCTCTTATTCTGACCACAAAATAAAATGGAAGCGGGGAACGAGGGTGGTCACTGAGGGTCAGGCTGATAAAGCATCATTTCCGACAGTCACCCCACCATAAAGGTCACATTGCCCACAAACGAACCTTCAGCTGCAAGTGTCTCCGGAAGCTACCTTTCAACAGCGGGTAGTTTTATACACATGTGTCTTTGAAGGAGGGGAGGTACATGCTAGCATTCTCTGACCTAAGCTCAGAAGGCTAGGTTTGCCTGCAAGCAGTTTTTCTTCTTTTTCCTGTGTGTGTGTGTGCACGCTTCTATCTTAAGTTTTGAGACAGCATGTCTTATTGAATCGAGAGTTCCCTTTTTCTATGAGATGTCTACTCTGTACACCTGACTTTTCACATGGCCTCTGGGGACTCAGGTTCACACGCATGCCCTTTACTGACTGGACCATCTCCTCCACCACAATGTTAACCTTTTCAGGGCTACAGGCCTGTTCTAGGGAAGACTCATGATTTGGGGGGTGGTGTCTACCAACAGGCAGGGCATGGAGCAGAGTGAGTAGCACTGGATGCAGGTGACCCGGGGGAAAATGAGGGTCTGATGGCATCCAGCTAATGACACTTGTTTGCTCTTAATCTGGGAGAGCTTTCCCTGTACACGGCTTCTCAGAAGAGCAGACATCGAGTGTACACAGGTTTTCACAGAGTGAGCAGGAGTGAAGAGAAGCACAGGCCAGACAGTGAGAAGTGGGACACTCTGGTCCTGATAGGAAGGGCAGAGTCTTCCCGAAGCTCTGACTAACAGTGGGGGCAGCCTGTTCACTCAGCCGAGGCCACAGTGGAAGCAGGCCAGCAGAATCCAACTGGGAAACATCTAAGCTCTGAGGGTCAAGCTCCATCATAAACACTAGCCAGCCGCTCTCCACTACAGGTATTTGTTTAAATAAAGTATGAAAATGAGTTCATTAGGTTCCATTAGCTGGCGAGAGCAGATGATCATAAATTGGCGGTCCTGGCAACTAGCGTTCGGCCATGGAATGTTGGCGAGGCTCCACTGGTCTCCTCCCCAGGCTATAAAACAAGAAGGAAGGGGGTGGACAATTTAGGAGGGGTGAGGGAGGTCAGGAGAGGTGGGGGTGTGGATCTGGCATGGGGAAGCCCTTCTGAGTTAAGATGCCTACCAAAGAGTCTTGGCCAGTTTCTAGAACACTGTAGATGCCTGGGACAGGTGGGACTGCCTGCTTCTCTCACTCTTTAGCCCTGTTTTCAGAATCAGTGATGCGTAAGGCTCTGATTCAGTCCCCGGATGAGTCCTGGGGACCTGAGCTAGACAGATGTCCTTTCTGGAGCTGTAGAGATGGCTTGGTCAGTAAAGTGCTTGAGGTTTGAGTTCAGTCCCCAGGACCCATGTAAAAAGTGTGGTATCTGTTTATAAACCTAGTGTTGGGTCGGCTCCAAGTCAATCAGAGACCTGTTTTTAAAAAAGCAGGGTGGATTGTGCTTGAGCAAAGCGAACTGAGGAAGTTTTCTGCCCTCCACACATACAATATGCACACACATCTGTATACACATGAACAGAGTCTCTTTCTCACACATCCATATATACACACATACACACTTTCTACTCATCCACACATCCACGTATGTGCACATGCACACTACATATACATGCGTGTGCGGCATGCAAGCGCACACCACACACACACTTCCCACAGAGCTCCTATTACACAGATGCACCATCATCATCTCTCTGTTCCTATTTGTTTTTGCCTTTGACATAAAGCTATACTGACCCACATCAGGTCTCTGCTGCCGACGGAGTCCCCATCTATCCCCCCCTACCCCCGGGTTTACCTCCAGGCTTTGGAAAGCATTCTTATTTCCATGCTCTGTATTTGCTCTCCTGTATGGAGAAGCACCATCTACAGCAGATCTGGGCTCTGATGTCTCACCCCAGTAGCAGCCATCTCTGGTTCTGGAGGGAGCACACTGCCTAGGACAGGCAGAGTCAGGTAGACATGTGCATGTGGCTTAGTCAATGGCTGGGATGTGAGGAGGGTTAGTTCCAAGGGTCTCTGAACTGTGTGTGTGTGGGGGGGCTGGGGGACACAGATGTGTCCCCTATCATGAGTAGTGTGTTGGCTGGTTGCCAGGACCACTGCTGAGAACTCAGTGGAGGTGACCCTGTTGCAGTGACAGTCTGGGATGTTCCTTGGCCAACCTTACCACAGAGCCAGTTTCACAAGAAAGTTGTTTCAAGATCATGGAGCACTGTACAGTTGGATGTATCTTATCTTGGGCAAGGCTGTGGCTATGAAAAGACAGAGGACATGGGCAAACTCTGAGGGGAGGAAGCAAGATGGCCGAACCCAGTGGGAATCCGTTGTCAGAGCAGCTTGGTGGTGCCCAGGAAGTGGTCAGACCACAAGACACACGTGCTTCTCTTCAACTTTGTATGTGTTAAATGTGTATGCAGATGTTCATGCAGCTGTGTGCATCTGGTGGCCAGAAGAAGGTCTCTCAGTGGCCACGATCTAGCCAATTAAGCTAGGTTGGCTGGCCAGAGATCCCTAAGGGCTGACCTGCCTGTCTGTCTTTCCCACACTGGGTTACAAGTACATGTTCCACACCTGGCTTTTTAAAACAGGTTCTGGGAATTGAACTCAGGTCCTCATGGAGTCAGCCACCAGTCCCATTTGTGTTGTTACTAAATGAGTTCTTTTCACATTTTTGGTACCCACATACAGAAGTCGTTGGGAGTTACATACAGTGCTGCTAGGTGTTTCTTTGGCCTGGAACTTGGGGAAACCTACTGAAGGCTGTGGTAGGGAAAAGGGGACCTTGCAGGTAGAGCAAGAACACAGTTTGCACTTTACTCCCAGCACGTAATGACAGAGAGATGGGAGAGTGGCTACCAGGGCCACCTCTGAGCTGTGTGATCATAGGGCTGTCACCCTCAGAGTCCTTGCTATGCAGTCAGTCATAGAGAGCGAGAAGCAACGTGTTGCATATTGTGGAGGTGGCACAGCATGAGGGAGCACTCAGGGCAGCCACAGAAGGAGAGGCCCACAGCATAGTCTGCAGGCAACCACAGAACACCTTGCCTCTTAACCACAGCATGGCTTGTCTGCTCAGTTCTCAGACACAACTCAATGGGAGAACACGAATTCCCTTTAACAGCTTTCAGGAAATCAGGGAATTACTTACTGCGTAGCATGGGAAGGGGAGGCCCCGTGATGTATCAACCTGTGATGATGATGCCCATGTGGGTGGCACATGCCTTTAATCTCAGCACTTGGGAGGCAGAGGCAGATGGATCTCTGAGTTCGAGGACAGCCTGGTCTACAGAGTGAGTTCCAGGACAGCGAGGGCTACACAGAGAAACCCTGTCTTGAAAAACCAAAAACCAAACCAAAACCAAAACCAAACCAAAAACAACAACAACAAAAAAGTCTTCTGAAAGTGAGCTGTTCCCCTACCCCCTGCCACATGGGAGGGTTTATTGTCAAGGGACAGCCATGCGCAGTTTACCCTGAGCTTGACTCAGATCTAGGGGCCAAGGACCCCTTGAGCCTGAGGCTCTTCCTCCCTAGGCCTTTGCTTGGCCTTAGGTTTCTCACTCAGGGTGTGGTGGGACAGGGACAGAATATGGGATCTGGAGCCAGGAGTCCAGGGCTTTGTCCTGGCCTTGCAACTCAGGACAGAAGGTGGAGAGTGGAGATGTCAGCACTGTAGTTACTGCCCTACTGGGAGGTCATTAGAAACTGACCCCCACACACACAGTAGGGATGTTTGCTGAATACAGAATCTCCCAGCCTCAGTTTCCTTACCTATCACATGGCTAGAATATCAGTACCTGAATATGTGAGGAAAGGCATCTAAAACCGATGGACTCTCATTGCCCAAAGAGAATGCTGCAGTGTCTGAAGCAGAGGATAAACTCCCAGCTCTGAGGCTGCTGTCTACACAAAGATATATGCAACACATCCTTGGAGCCCCCACCATCAGGGTTATGGTCACCATACAGCCAGGAGGACTTGTCAGCTGCTCCCAGGAGGCCCGGGTTTACTCTTAGCAGCTATGTTTGACACGAAGGCCACCCCTTCTTGTTAGGGTGCACTTCCTGTTTTCCCTTTCCAGGGAAAGGGCTGCTTACCCATAATGATGCCGTTTCTCTCCAGGGGCTCCTGCCAGCTGACCTTGAGAGAGGTGTCCAAAATCTCCGTGAAGCTCAGGTGCCCCACAGCTCCCGGCTCTACCAATTAAAAATAAAGAGGTCTGTTAACACGAGAGCCTGGAGCCCTTTGATCAGACCTGTGTGGACAGCTTTAGCTACAGAAAGGAAGTGTTGAGACAGGGCCAGCAGAAGCCTGTAGGAAAGAAACAGCAGGAGCTGTGCAGTCAGGACTAGGGGCCGGGTGCTCATGGCGTGCTCCCTCTTCTTGAGTGTGTTACTTTGCTGGTTCCATGCAGACAAGCAAGGAGGTGAGAAAAGTAGCCACAGGACCTTCAGACACAGCTTCTGTCTTTCCCTCTGATCCAAACCAGTAAAATAATCTGCCTGGTTAGACCTGAAAAAGATCAGTTGCTTGGTAGACTATCACTTCTTTAGAATCCTCCATCAAGGGGCTGAGATGTGATTCTATAGTAGAATAACCCACCCAGAATCCCCCAGGGAGGGGCTGGGGGTGTGGCTCAGTGGTAGAGCCCCTGCCTAGAATCCCCCAGTGAGGCACTGGGGTGTGGCTCAGTGGTAGAGCCCCTGCCTAGAATCCCCCAGTGAGGGCCTGGGGGTGTGGCTCAGTGGTAGAGCTCCTGCCTAGAATTCCCCAGTGAGGGGCTGGGGGCGTGGCTCAGTGGTAGAGCCCCTGCCTAGAATCCCCCAGTGAGGGGCTGGGGGCGTGGCTCAGTGGTAGAGCCCCTGCCTAGAATCCCTCAGTGAGGGACTTAGGCTCTGTACGATCACTTGACTAGAGTCTTTCAGTGAGAGGGGCCAGGACTCTGGCTTTTATGGCATCATGGACTCTGTGGGAGTCAGAAATGTAGTGTAGTGTCTAGGGCAGTACCTGCTCACTTGACCCAGAAGTCTAGTCTCTCATCTCTTCCCTCCCAAGGGATTTTTCAGGAGCAAGAGGAAAACGGGAGTTTGGAGAAGACCATATACTGCCTTATACTCCTCTCAGCTGAGGACCTGCTCTGGTCTGGAGGGGAGCACCCTCCTACTCAAGGTGCCTTACCACAGGCTCCCTTGCAAACCTGCTGGGAACACACTCGCTGAGGCTTCTGCATGAAGTTGGGGCTCTCGCTTGGCCTTCAGGAGAGGTCATAGGCTCTTTTGTGCCTCCCATCAGCCCTGCCACACCAACAACACTCCATACCTCCTTCCTCTGTGGAACTACGACAAAACCCTAACACAAGTTATGAATTTTAAAACAGGTACAGTACACCTCGGAAGCTGCACTCCCGGGAGGTGAGATCAGGAGAGCCTTCACAGGGGGGGCTGAAGCACTGACAAACGCCACTTCTCTCAGTGGAAGACGGTAAAACCGGATGCTGTCAGGACCATGTCATCCTTCCCCAACCGCAAGCATCCAGAAAGACGTCCTGACGGGTTTTGAAGCAGCTTGTTCTTCTGCGATCGATGTCTTAGCCGAGGAAGCTACTGCTCCTTTTATATTCCCAGTGTTTCTGCTTTCTGGATTCTTGCCCAACTGTGCTGTCCTCTAACTCTGTAGGCGGCTAGCTTTCAATTGATACTCTTTTTCTCTGTACTGCGACCCTCCCCCAGCGTGTTCCCATCTCACTGAGGCTCCACAGAAGGCCACAGCTAGCAGAGCTTATGTCTGTGACACAGAAGAGGCTAATTGCCAGGGTCCCAGCCCAAACAAGCTGCACCCCAGAGACAACTGCAACCCTACCCTTGATACCACCTTCATGAGGGAGCTCCATCCTTCTAGAAAGGACAAAGAGGCCACCTATCTACTAAAAATGGTGGTTCAAGGGTAGTGGAGAGGTGTCAGTTGAGGACCTGAGTTCTTATTCTATTTTATTATGTTCTTTTTCAGTGTTCCAATTTCTCACATATGTGTGGTTTTATGAATGTTTGTCTGCCTGTTTGCATGTGTTGGGCCATCATACACACATGTGCCTGTGTTTATATGTTTGTGTGTGTGAGTGTGTTTTTGTGAGTGTGTATTTGCATGTGTGCTAGTGAGTGTATGTGTGTTTGTGATGTATGTTTGTGACTGTGTGAGTGTGTGTATTTGTGACTGTGTGTATGTTTGTGACTGTGTGTGAATATGTCTGTATGTTTGTGACTGTGTGAGTGTGTTTGTGACTGTGTATATGTCTGTGACTATGTGAATGTGTGTGTTTGTGACTGTGTATATGTTTGTGACAGTGAATGTGTGTGTTTGTGAGTGTGTCTATATTTGTGACTGTGTGTGTGAGTGTGTGTGTGTGTGTGTGTGTGTGTGTTTGAGTGTGCACATGTGTATGTGGAGACCCAGGGTTGATGCTTAGAATCCTTCTCAATGCCTTTCTAACCTATTCATTGAGGTCGCTCTCTCAATCAAACCCGGGGCTTGCCCGTGTGTCTAGTCTTACTATCTAACTTGATCTGGGGATCCTCTGTCTCTGCCTGCTAAGGCTGGAATCACAGCAAGTTTCCACACTCACCCAGCATGTCTGTGGGTTCTGGGGATCCCTCCTCAGGTCCTCACACTTGCCTAGCAACTGCTTTAGCACCAGTCCCAGGTTGTGTGTTCTATGCCCAGAATTCACTTTTAAAAAGTTGCTGTCCCACATACATTTATGATTTCCAGCTATTAGGGCAGAGACAGGTGGATCCCAGAGCTCACTGCTCAGCTAGCCTAGTCAAGTGGGTAGCTCTAGAGTCATGAAAAGAACCTGTTTCAAAAAATAAGGTGAAGTGATTGAGAAAGATACTGGACCTACACAAACACACACACGCACACACACACACACACACACACACACACACACACACACACCATATAGAGAAATGTGTTTCAAAGTAATAAATAAATGGGTTATGTTAAAACATAGATCTCAAATAATTTTGTTAACTGGTTTTTTTTTTCACTTGACATTATATCATGACAATTTTCCCTCTAGTGTTTTGAGTTTAAAAATTAGGGTTTTTTTTTTTTTTTTTAAAATAGCTACAAAATATCTGTTGCATGACCTTTTTATCTCTCTCCCAATTGTCCCCATTTGGGACATCAAATGCTTTTCACTGGTTTTCATTGTAGATGACTTGTCATGAGGCCCCTTGGAGGTTTGTTTGTTGTGGTTTTTTGAGAAAATGATTTGTTCTTTATCCCAAGCTAGCCTCAAAGCTTCAAAGTTCTCTGACCTCAGCCTCCTGAGCACTGGCATAAGTATATGCCGGTGTTCCCAGTTAGGGGTGCCCTTGCCTATGGTCTTGTGTATGTCTATAATTACTCCCTCAGGTACTTTCACCAGACATTGTGTCCTTGACACAACAGTTGCCTGAGAGCAGACAGGGGCCTTTAGGAAACTAAGTGGGGCCAAAGCAAAGCCCCAGGGTGGCAGAGAAAGTGTGTGGACAGGCATGGCTGGCAACCAAGCAAAAAAGTGAGGGGATTAGAATTAAGGGTCTGAATAATGACAGCCAAGCTCAGCAGAACTGAACACAGTAGGTCTACTTCCTCCTTGAACATAATAGGACTACTCCCTCCACTGTTGTCCCCAGAGTCCCTTCCACATTGCAAGGGTCCCCTGCCCTTTTTGCCATTCAGGAACACACTGGCTGGGATGTCTGGCTGCCCTGCAAGAGCACTGGGGTACAGGGCTTCCTGGTGCTGGCTGCACTGTGACCCAGTAAGGTGAAGGTCATGACCTCCTCTTGTCAGTAGTCCCTGAGAGGATAGCTCAGACGCAAGGAGAGGGATACTCACTGTCCTCATGGGTCCACACGAGCTGAGGTGAACTTGGAGGCCCATCCCCCGGGGTGGTAAAACACAGGACGGATGTGAAGTAGGCAGTGAACTTCTTCAAGTTTGTTATGTACCCATGATGGATTCCATGGAAGTCAGGAGCAATAGTGACTACAGTGACAGTCTCAGGAGCATCTGCCGGCCATGCTAGGAGCTGGTAAGGGAAGGGTTACAAAAAAGACCCCCTTTAAACCACATTTCTTTACTTAGCTGTCAATCAAAATTGTATTTTACAATTAGTATGTCTTTAAAGAAAGTATAGTCAAAATTCAGTAAGTCCATAAATGTCATACCATTTTCCCCCCTTTTCATATTTGGGGATAAAACAAGAGCTTTACACATGTTAAGCAAGCACTCTACTTCTAATCTACACCCCAGCCCCTCACTGGGGGAGTCTAGTCAGAGGCTGTACCACTGAGCCACACCCCAGCCCCTCCCTGGGGGATTCTAGGCAGGGGCTCTACCACTGAGCCACACCCCAGCCCCTCACTGGGGGATTCTAGGCAAAGGCTCTACCACTGACCTATATTCCCACTCACTTTTTGCATTTTTAAATCTTGAGACAAGGTTTTACTAAGTTTCCCAGCAAGGCCTTGGACTTGTGGTTCTCCTGTCTCAGCCTCCCAAGCAGCTGAGATAGTAAGGCCTGACTATAAATCCTATTACATCTTAAAATCCCATTTTAATTTTAAGAACAGTTGAGTCTAAAATATGCCTATATATTTTTTGTATATTCACATATATATATATATATATATATATATATATATGAGTGAAGTGGCTGCTAAACTTGTTACAGTAATGGACACCCCCTTACATCTCCATCTTCTCTTAGGATACTATTGAACATGGATTTTTTTTTTTTAATAGTGAGGAGCAAAGATGACACCATCTGTTAATTCAACTAATTATCATGAGGAGACAAACACAAAAATTCTCCAGATAGAAGTCTACCCTGACTCAAAGGAATTCAATAGGAACAATCTTAATGATTTATAATTTATGTTATACTAGTTTCCTGGAATAGAGTTTGGGAGATAAGTTAGAATTTTAAATAAAGGGCATATACAGGAACTGCAGATGTAGCCCAGTTGGTAGAGAGCTTAGCTAGCATACAGGAAACCCTGGGTTCTACCCCAGTACTACATAAACCCAATATGGTGGCATGTGCTTATAATCCAAGGACTAAGGAGGTAGGAACTGGAGAGTCAGGAGTTCAAGGTCAATCTCAGGCACATACTGAGTTTGGAGCCAGTCTGCTACATGAAATTCTCTCTTAAAAACAAAACAAGAAATAGCATACATGCATCTGTGTGTGTGTGTGTGTGTGTGTGTGTGTGTGTGTACAAGTTCCAGGAAAAGCTGCTTTCTTGCTTTGGTAATGCTAGATATGTGTAGTGAGTTTTAGTCTCCTGACACGATGCATCTCCAGGACCGAGTTGTTCTGAAAGCTAATTGGCAGCAGGACATAGCATATCCGTGAGATCAAACTGACAAGCCAGCCATCAGAAGCACACAGTGTTCTCGCCACTCAGACCTGGCAGGAGAGCCAAGAGTGATGGAGTCTCGGGTTGATCAGTATGAGTTCCCTTCAAAAAAGCATCTGCCTTCAGATACCTCCGAGGAAGAAGCAGAGGCATAGCACCTTCCTAGCTGGGCCTTATCACAGACAAACAAGCATTTGAGCAAGCTCAACACAAATGGCAGGCAACAACAACTTTTAGAAGCTGAAAGCATCACCCTTCTCTGAAGGGACTCCCTGAGACTCCTGCTAAGGGGCTTATGAACCCACTTGTGCACAATGAAGTCAGACTCCAAAGTACAACTAGAAGTCCACATAAAGGAAAGAAACTGTGCTGCTGGAATGCGCATCCAAGCCCATCTTATCCAGCAACAGATTCTATTGCTGGTCTGTTCATTCATTCATATCGGGACCTGGACCTTGGACTCTCTCTGGCCTCTATTCTTTAAACAGAACTATATTCAAAGCAGAGAGTAAAATGGTTTCTGCTGGACAGCAGTCTCTTCTCATGAATTCCCGCCCTTGATTCTGTGTTATAGGAAGAAGTGCTTGGACACAGGCTGACTCAAAGAGCCCACATAGATCTCCCCTGGGCTCTCTCTCTCATGTTCTTCCTCTCATGTTCTTTCTCTCTCTCTTATTCTCTCTGTACATGTGGTGTAATTAATGTATGCATATATATATGATGGCATGTGTATATATGTGTGCTACAGTTGTGCGTATGTGTATGTGTGATTAATGTGTGTACATGTATGCTGGCATGCATGTATATGTGTGCCCACGGGTGTCCATGCATGTAAAGCCCAGAGTGTCTCCCTCAATCATTGTCCATCTTAGTTTTTGAGACAGAGTCTCTCACTGAACTTGCAGCTTACTGATTCAAGTAGGCTGGCTGGCCAGCAAGCACCTGAGATTCCCCCATCTCTGCTTCCCCAGTGCTGGGATTAATGTGCTCATATCTTTTCACTGTATAGGTTTAGAGGGACCACCCAAGTCCTTGTGCTTGTATGGCAAGCACTTTACTGGCTGTCCCATCTCCCAGCCTTCCCTGAAGCCCATTACTCTGACTAGAGGCTGTTTTCTTGTGCCGTCTTATCAGCTGAGCATTCAACTTTCTGGCCTGGAATATCTGAAAAGAATGAGGACAGATGGCAGCCCTGCCAAGTTTGCAGTACTCTGTGTTTGATGCCCTGGGTTTATGACCACATAGGAAGGGTGAGACCCAGAGTATGATATGATTAATACTACCCATGAATGCCCTTTGGAGGTTCCAAAACCAGGCCAGGTACCTTGTATCCCTGGTTGATGCCGTTGATGAACTGCTGGGGTGGCGGGTTCCACAGGAAGTGCACAGTGGTGGAATTCACAGCCTCTGCCTGCACGTTCTGGGGAGGTGCAGTGGGCACTGTTCCCATATGGAGGTGGAAGGCAGCAGCACAAATGCCAGGAGGCCCCATGGGGAGAAGAGACAAAAGAGAAACCTCAGTCACCATTCAGGACTCAAGAGTAATCACAGAGCAGATGGAAGGGAGGTGAGTGTCACCCAAACTAATCTCCATGTGACAATGAAGGAGAATTGGTCTATTTCTGTGGGGAAGTTGCTTCCTGAAGACAGAGGCAAGAGCTGTACTAGACCAAGTCCCATCCTACAGATCTGAGATGGACAGTACACTAAATCTTTCTCAATTGTTTCCTCAATTACCTCTATTGCCACCTCAAATCAACACAGCCAAGAATATAGAATGGTCTTCCACTTCCTATTTTGTTCTGAGATCCCCTTCTCCTTCCCAGTTAGCTTTTATTGTTCCCTGACACTCCTGGGAAGGGAGAAACTCAACTGAAGAACTATCTAGATTTGATTGGTCTGTGGGGAACTGTCCTGACTGATGATGGATGTAGGAGGGCCAAGCCCACCGTGGGCAGCACCATTCCTAGGCGAGTGAACCTTGATTTTGTAGTATAAGAAAGCTAGCTGAGCATGAGCTTCTGAGCAGCATTCCTCTGTGGGTTTTGCCTCCGGGCCCTGCCCTGAATTACTCCCCTCAGTGACCGAGTGTGACCTGGAAGTCAAGTCAAGCAAACCCTTTCTTCTTCAAGGTTGTTTTGGGTCATGGTGTTTATCATATCAACAAAAAGGAAAATAGACTCTTCTATGTATGTGCATGTCTGTTTGCATTCCACATTTTAAAAATAAGATGTATTTATTTTTACTTTATGTGTATAGATGTTTTGTCTGCATGTATGTCTATGTGCCGCATGTGTTCCTGGAACCCAGGGAGACCAGAGAGGGTGTTGGATTCATTGGAACTGGAGTTATGAATGGTTATGAGCTGCCATCTGGGTACTTGGAACCAAACCCTGGTCCTCTGCAAGAACAAGAAGTGCTCTTAACCACTAAGCCATAGTTCCAGCCCCTTCTATTACTTGTTGTTGTTTGATGCAGGTTCCCAGAGATGATATTTAAGGGGACCTGGAGCTTTCCAATCAGCCTAAACTGGCCAACCAGTGGGCCCTGGGGAATCTACCTTTCTGTCTCCCCAACATTGGGATTATAAGCATGCACAACCATGGCTGGCTCTGGGGGGGGGGTCACACTCAGGACTTTGTGATTCTTAAGGCAAGTACAATGAGCTACTGTCCCACTACCCAAGAAACTATGTAGAGGGAATGGTTTATGTGGCCTTACTTTCGGGTCATAGTTTGTCACTGAGGGCAGTAACTCAGGTAAGGACTGGAGGCAAAAGCCACAGAAGAATGGTGGTCAGTGCTTGTTCACTGGTTCAAAGCCATCACACTCCTCCTTATGTGTATTACTGTTCATTTATACACAAAGAGCTACCGGCAACTAAAGGAGGCTGCGACTGGGAGACACAATCTTTCCCTGGGAAGACAACACCAACTGGTTATTCAATACCAAATGGTCAACCCCCAGAACATACACACAAGTAACACTACACACACTGAGCAGGCTGCATTTATGTACCTTGGAATATATATGAACAGAACTTAACAAGAGTGAATAAAAAAAGGGGGGAGGGCCGCAAGTGTGCAAGAGAGCAAGGAGGAGCATGTAGGAGGGTTTGGAGGGAGAGAGGGAAAGGGGGCATGATGTAATTATATTACACATAAGCATCTCCTGCTACAAAGCCCAGGGTGCATGGTCATGTTAGGAATGTCAGCCTAGAGCTGGGGATGTTGCTCAGTGGGTAGAGCACTGCCTAGTTTGCTTGAAGCCCTGGGTTCATATCTAGTACCACATAAGCCGGATGAGGAGACACAGGCCTGTATTCTCAGCTCTGGGGAAAAAGAGACAGGGGGATCATGCACAGCTATATAGTAGTCTAGGTCAGATAAGACCCTCAAACAAACAAACACAAACAACTTCATGAGCACAGATCTTTGTTGTCTCATTTCTTGCAGACATGAGAGAATCAGAATCCATCGAGTCTCTCAGGTGGCTCTTCCAGACCCTGTTTCCTGGCCATCCGCCATCACCCACGACCATGGCTTCCCCACGTGCTTCCTCTATACAACATAAGGAAACTGATCAATTTCCCTTGCAGTACCTTGTGAACGTTGTGGATTGAATATAGTCCCGAGGATGGCTGTTTCTGGGATGTAGCCTGTTGGAGGGAATGTCAGAGCCACTGAGTGAAGAAAGCGTGGCAAACAAGAGGATTGTGACTCTCTATAGCCCACAGACGTGAAGAGATAGATCTGGTGGCCGCACATTCGGAAATAGAAGGAAAAACACCTTGTCGTTCATTGAGACAAGGAGGTGTGTGTGTGTGTGTAAAAATGAAAAGAGAGAAGAGAGAAGTGGGGGCAAGGAAAGGGGATGGGAAAGAGAATGGAGGGGAGAGGAAGGAGGGGGAAAGGGTGATGAGGGAGGGACTGGCCGATGAGCAGCTGGGCTAGCTGCTTAATTTACTAAGGCAATTAAGGCGGACTCTTCAGGAGCTTCAGGTGGAGAAACAGGTATGCTTCACACACAGAGGGGCAAACAGAAGATGTGTCGGCTTCTCACAGAAGAACTACACTGGGCATTTGAGGAAAAATTAAACAACTTGGAATCATTACCCAGACACCCAAATAAATAAGTAAATAACATTACAGACAAGGAAAAAGACCCACAGACAATGATCCCTTATGGATACAAGTTCAAAACACAATCAAGAAAAAAACCTAAAAGATCAGATTCGGCAATATACCACAATGGTAATGCATCCTTATCTGGTGGGATTTATCTAATAAACACAGCAGTGGTCCAATATTTGACTATCAATCACAGAAATGTACCAAGCTGACAGAATGAAGAAAACCCAATCTTAATAGGGTTAGGAAAAGCATTTGATAAATTTTAAGATCTAATCATGATTAAATAAAAAAAAAAGACACCTTTCCACCAAGTAGAAATTTAAAAGAACCTGGTAAACTTGATAAAGGGCATCTATAACGCGCCTGCGGCTGCGATCTCATTTGAGATGAGCGCCTGAAAGATGCTGCCCTGAGATCAGGGACAAGAAAGGGAGGAGGAAAGACATTGGTGCGGCTTTTCTACTCTGCAAGTCCAGACCAGTGTAAACAAGAAGAAGGGAGGAGACAAACAGACAAGGGAGGTGCAATAGGACTGTCTACCTAGAGAATCCACGTCAACTCCAGGAAAGCTTGTAGACCCAAGAGAGGCTATCGAGATTACAGGCTGCAAGGCCAAAGCTCACAAATCAATTCTGTTTATAAACACAAGTGATCAATAATTAGAAATTGAAGTTTAAAAATTAGTGGGAGATGGCTCATTTGGTAAAGTGCTTGCTGTACAAAGCACAAGAGCCCCAGGTCAGATCTCCAGCACCCACACTGAGAGGGTAGGAGGACCTCTGGGAAGCACTAGCCAATCACCCTCACCAGACCAGTAAGCTCCTCGCCAGTGAGAGACTCAAAACCACAAAGGAGCCTGTGTGCTGTGGGATAATACCTAAGGTGGACCTTTGGACTCTACACTTGTGCACACGAGTGTGACACCCCCCTACACACACACACACACACACACACACACACACACACACATTTAAAGTAGCAACGAAAACACAAAGTAGATACAAACCTGTCAGTGTGTCAGATCTATAATCTGAAAGTTACAAAGCCACTTAAATACATTGTGGGAGAATTACTGATAAACTGGAAGATCAGGCAGGTAAGGGGACCAAAGTTAACCTGAGTCCATCAAACACACAGCCAGATACTCTTTATCAACCGGAAAGGAGATTTCAATTTACAGGGAAAAACAAAAGGAACTAGAATAGCCAAAGCCATCTCAAAGAAGAAAAACTGGATAAATGTTATTACACAATTAAAGAAAGCATAAGTCTAGAGTAATTAAAGCAGGTGACCCTGGGGGACAAACGAATACACTGTCAATGCCACAGAGGGTTCTAGAAATGAGTCATGCAAGTACCAACTGGTGTTCAGAACAGCACACATGATTCTACAAATCCTGGACGCTGCCATCAAAATATAAGGAGAACTCCCAGAAGTGCCTCATGCCTACGGATCCCACACGGGCTTAATAGCAAGCCTATTACTCTCAGACTACTAGAAACGTGTGCCACTGGACTAGGTGACAGCATGCAGGGATGGTGCTCTGAGGTCCTTCTGTGAGATGAACAAGGCTGGGTGCAGAGCATGGCAGCTTCAGTGGCCTCCCTACCCCAAGTCCACTGGTGGAGCGGGGACAGATGGTACTGTACCCCTGGGGTGACAGTCACTACTGATTCTCAAGTGGATAGGGTCTACATCACCTGGGAAAGGTAACTCTGAGCAAATCTGTGAGAGGGTTCCTAGACTGGGTTAACAGATGTGGGACACCCCAACTTCAGCACCATCCCAGGGATCCAGGGCTGGATAAACAAAAGAGAAAGCAAGCTGAGCAACAGAACCCACCTCTCTCTGCTTCCTGTCTATGCACGCAGTGTGACCAAGTGCCTTACACTCCTGCTGCCATGCCTCCCCCACAGTAACGGAGGGCTCCCTCAGACTGTGAGCAAAAGTCAACTTTAAGTTGCCTTTCTCAGAGTGTTTTCTTGTCACAGCAACAGGAAGAACAACCAATACACACAGGGCGAAATACTGTCCAGCAATTTGGAAAACCAACTGCCTTAACACATGATCACATGTGACCCCCAAATACACTGTACTGTAATCCCAGCACTTGGAAGAGGGAAGAAACAGAATCAAGAGTTCAAGGAAGCCGCTGCTCTGTAGAAAGGTTACATGGGACGCTGTCCCCAAACAAACAATAAATTGCATGCATTGCTTTACTGGAAAGAAGCCAGTTCAGAAGACTTCATATTGAATTAATTCCTTCCTCTACTTGGTAGTCCATCAAAGAGAAACTAGGAGAGAAGACACGTGTCTGCTGAGGACAGGGATGGTTGGATGTATGAATGAAAAGGTGCAGGAGTAGGAAGCTGAGATCACGTGACTGCCCTGTATCAACCTCTGTAGCAACAGTAGATTGAAAATGTGTGTCAAAAAAATGTGACACGGAATACCACTGAGGGAAATTATACCACTAGTTATCTCAAATGTATCAGTAAGTATAAAAACACTGAGTATTCTCTCTCTCTCTCTCTCTCTCTGTGTGTGTGTGTGTCTGTGTGTCTGTGTGTATGTGTGTCTGTGTGCATTTGAAGGCATAGGTTCAAGCTCAGACGTTGATCCTCAGGTGTTGTACACTTTGTGTTTTGAGGCAGGGTCTCTCATTGGTCTGGAGTAGCCAGGCAGGCTAGGCTGACTGTTCCCTAAGCACAGGAGGACTAACTCTCTCTCTCTTCCAACTTGGATTACAAGCATGAGCTGCCAAGACTGGTTGGGTGTTTTGGCTAGCTTGGGTCCTCATGCTTGGACAGGAACTGAATCATCGCCTCTGCCCCCCAGAGAAGAGATTCATGTCCATGATGGTGATAGGATTGTGGCACATCCTTTCTGGGAGTCTGGATAGAGCGATGTGTGAAGGTCACAGACCCTGTGCTGGAGTAGCTGCTACTGTAGAAGGTGCTACTGTAGAAAGTCCCTAGGGAGCATTCCTGGCCACTGCCAACACAGCCACTCCCAACTGCCCCCAACCTCTAATACTAGGAGCTATCTGTCCATAGCTCTTTTGATTCTTGACCCAGAAAAATCAAGGCATACAACACAATGTTAGTGCTTCAAACCTCTCCATTTGGTGCTGCTCTGTATGCAGCAACAGAAACAGGGACAACATGGGGCTGGGGAGATGGCTCGGTGGCTAAAGTGTTTGGATTCTAAGCACTCACATAAATGCAAGGCTTGGCAGCCTGCCTGTATTCCAGCCTTGGAAGGCAGAGACAGGATTTCCCAGAGCTAACAGGCTAGCTCTATTGGTGAATTCTGGATTTTATTGAGAGGTCCTGCCTCAGTAAATAAAATGAGAGGGTGATGGGGGATGGTTCCTGACATCAGCTTTGGGCCTCTGTGTCCATGTGCATGTAAAAACATGTACACATATGCAACACACATATACATGCACACATATGCAGCACACACATATATACACATGCATGCACACACATGCACACATAGATATACACATGTACACATGCAGGCATATGCACACATATGCACACACACATGCGCACATACACACAAGCACATATGCACAAGTATACACACATGCACACATATAAACATATGCATACATGCACACAAGCACACATGCAGACACATGCCCCCACACATGTACACATGCACATACATACATACATACATACATGGACATGCATGCACATAGGCACAAACACATGTACACATGTACATACACAATGAAAACAAAACAAAAATGAAACAAGGTTGGTATGTGTCAAAAGAAAAAAGAAAAGGGAGAAGAAGGAAGGAGAACGGGTGAGAAGGAGGAATCGGGCTGCTGGGAAGTGACTGAGGTTTCTTTTGTCCCCCTCTTGGAGACCTCTGTGAGTTTTCCTCTGGGGTCTCCTGAAAGCACATGTGCTAAAGGGTGTCTTTGGAATGTAGTTCTGCCAGGCTGGTAACACTAGGAGGAGGGATGGGTCCTTGAGGCTGTTCTTGGATCTCCCCTTTCTTATCTCACTGGCCTCTTCCTTCCTTCCTTCCTTCCTTCCTTCCTTCCTTCCTTCCTTCCTTCCTTCCGGGCTGCCGTAAGGAGGTTAACGGTTCTGCTCCACTGCACAGTCCACACCAATATGTTCCCCGCTGGCTTCTCACAGTGCTCTGTCACAGCGATGGGAAGCAGACGCCCTCTGCCGCAGTCTCCAAGGCAGTCTGGGTGACTCTGCTCTAGCATTCCATCAGCCCCAATTACTGCCTGTGCAGTTCCGGCATGCTTTCCTGTCACATGTTCACCTCTCGGAAATAAGCCAAGGAACAGATGTTCAATAAATGCATTCTGCATCACTTAAGTGAGAGTCGTTTCCTGAAGTTTCGCAATGGCTTCTGCACCTTCGCTTTGACCCCTGCAGGGTGGAGATCCTGCCCTTCATCCACAGCCAGCTCCTCTCTAAGCCTTAGGGAGTCTCAGAGCACCAAACACTAGGGACAACCTCACCTGAGTGGGTCAACAAGGAAGCTGCTTCTTGTCTGTAAAAGTTAATTTGGGTTGTCAACTTGGCCATATTTGGGATGAACTAAGAAACACACCTCTGGGTGGATCTGTGAGCACATTTCCCTGAAGAATTAACAAGATGAAGGAAGATCCTCTTCCAGGGTAGATACCTTCTGGAAGCCACCCAGATCTAAACACGTGTGAGGGAAGGGCTGCTGATTTTGCCTGCCTGCTTTCCCTTTTTGCTGATCACTGCATATACTCTGCAGCTTCTCCACTGATGCTCCAACCAACCTTTGCCAACATCAGAATTCAGTTTCTTCATCCTTCCAACAGGGACTAGAGACCAGATGTTCTTCCGGAGTCTCCCAGGCCTTCAGAGTCAGGAGTAGCTAGTGGGTTCTGAGCCTCTTCAGCATGCAGACAAACCTTGTTGGATCACCAGCCCGTATCTGATAAATGCCCTTTGCAACATACATTCGTTCTGTTGATTCCGTTCCCCTAGAGAAGCCTCACAGCTACACCTTCTCTCCTCTCACACAAAGTCTTGAGTCATAGGAAAATAAGAAATGATTTGGTGAAACAATCCTTTCACCTGAGCGACCTGCCTATGGAGCTATGGCATCCCACACTCTGCCTCTGCCTCTGCCTCTCTATCCCCAGTCCTGGTTGGATGCCTGTTGTCACCCGGAGCTCTATTAAAACATTAGCCATTCTTCTCAGGCCTCTTGTGTTCCTAGATCCCTTGCTTCCTTTTCTCCTAATGACTGTCATTAGAAGTGACTCATATACTTGAGGACAATGGAACAGAAATACCCCCCCCCAAAAGAGAGACAAGAAAAGAGCTGTAGCCAGTAAGTCCTTCCAGGCAGTGTTTTCAAAGGAAACAATAGTTTCAGCTGGAGAGGTCTTCATTAATGTGGTGATTTCACCCTGGTCCATCTGGAGAAAGGACAGGCGCTGGCTCATAGCTCCTGGAAGAGTGAGGGCCACAGCCTTATTCTGCAGAGCTGGCTTCCAGCCTAGCCGCCTCCCAGACTTCTTGTTGGAAGCTGCTACCTCCTGCTACTCAAAGTAAGGCCTCTGGGGACATTTTCTCCCCATTGACCAGCAGCTAAGCTCTATACTCCTAAGGACAGGCCTTAAAGCAAACTTCTGATTTTTGCTGGGGGAAAAAAAAAGGTGTGTGTGTGGACCTGGACAGGGTGGTTGCATGCCTTTAACCCTACACTTGGGAGGTAGGTAGCTCTCTGTGAATTTGAGGCCAGTCTGGTGTATGCTCAGACAGTGCTTCACTAAGTAATCACACCTGGCCAGGCCTGGATCTGTTCTCAGGATTAAACTGCATCCAGCCACACCTCTGTGTAACTGTCTCTATTTGCAGATCCAACAACGAAAAGCTCTGTCGTGTGAGGGTGGGGTAGGGGTGGGGCTTAGCTAAGGAAGTTAAGAGAAGAAAGGCAAGATCAGGAGGGGATGGAGCTATGGAAAAGTGGTGAGGAGGCTGTGGCTGTGACTCTCATCAGAGGTGGGATTTCTCTGAGGGAGAAAGAAGCTAGATAGGGCAAAATGGCTTTCACTGGGCCTCAGGTGGGTCATGTGGGCCACGGAATGCTAATGCCATATAGCATGAGGCAGACCTTGCCTTGGCTACCCTGAACTTCAAGCTGGAGGAGTCATATCTGCAAGCTCTATGCAGGCATTACAGGCGAGTCAACAGAAAAGGTTTGTGAGTCGGTAAAAGATTTGTGTCTTTGGTGTAATTAGAAGTATATCTCAGAAATGAAGATTTTTGGAAACGGGTGGCAGCCAAATCAGACAGATGCCAACACTGCTGAAATCCATCACTCTTTAAACAGTAGGATGCAAAAACAAAACGAAACAAAACAAAACAACTGCTCCTACAGTCAAAGGCCTAACCATGGACACTCCCTGAGTAGTCATAGAAAAAAAGGGGTGAGGGGCACACAATCTGTTGGTTTGCTGTGATGAGCAGTACTGTAACAAACTGCTCAGCTGGCTCTTCTTCCCCCAAACCAAAGATAAGATTACAAATCGATCCCATCAGAAGACCCACTAGGCCAATTGGTAAGTTAGAATTCTCCAAATAGACTTAGGCATGTAACAAACACAGTTTCAAGTCTGGGAACTGCATGCTTGTGTGCTATGTGCACATCTGTGTGCATGCCCTGTGCACACATGCACACACCCCACTATGTGCCTTTATGGAACTGAGAGTCCAGGACGAAAAGCAAATACTTAGGACAGGGGAGGGTCAACACTGCCACGAAAGGGCAGCAGGAACTTCCTTAAAGATGATCCTGTGAATGGGGTCAATTCAGAGAGAGACCATTAAGTAAAAATTGCTAACTCTAAAACAAAGCTCCAACATAGACTTCACTAAGCATTGTAGCATCATGCTGTCCCACAAAGTGACAATAACCACATTCTGGTACATAATGCTTGCTCCTGAGCTGGGTGGTGGTGGCTCATACCTTTAATCCTAGTACTTGGGAGGCAGAGAAAGGCAGATATCTGTGAGTTCGAGGCCAGCCTGGTATATAGATTGAGTTCCAGGACAGCTAGGACTACACAGAGAAACCCTGTCTCAAAAAACCTGATGATGATGACGATGATGAAGAAGAATGCTACTCCTGTGCACCTTCAGAGCCAGAGGCATAAGCCTTGCCAAGGATGCCCAAAGAATTTTGCAGACTGGAGAAGAAAAAGAAGGCACTACAGAAACTCCTACTCCACCCTAAGTTCTCATCCAGGGGCTCATAGCAGCCCTGCTCAGCATCTCCAGCTTAGCTTTCTTACCACATAAGCCACTTTGTTCTTCTGCAATACACTGTAATTTGGAGGGGGCAGGGGAGGCAGGGGAGATAGGTCTTACATAGCCCCACTGGCCTTGATCCTCCTGCCTCCACCTCCTGAGTGCTGGGATTACAGGTGTACACTGCATTGTCCAGTTTACTTTCTCTGCTGCACATCCTAACAGGTTTTTTTCTTGCTACAGAAACCTGTTGGCCCTACTCCATCTCCTGGGTACTTGCTCCTGACAGGTACACACAGCAATGAGACTATTTCCCAATCTTAAACCTCTAGCCTAGGGCTGCCAAGCTAGGCCTTTTCTCATGAGCCCTGCTCATTCTAGGTCCCCTCTGAGGACCTGGTTTTCTTGCCATCCCTGTGGCCGGTCACCAGGAGGTGACTTCCACACTCCATCAGGCACCATTGAGCCACCAGGGTGGCATGACATGGCGATCAGCTGACCAACAAGCTTGTCCTTTTTGAAGGGAGGTTAAGGTCAATGTCAAAGGTCTCCTTAGGTCTACAACTCCCAAGCTCTTGATTCAGCAATGGGATGCCATCCTCTGAGCATAAGGATCCTGGTGTCTTTACCAGAGAAGCTGCTACCCCCAAGAGACCCTCTAGCCTGGGCTTGCTGGCTTCCCTTGCAGCTTGCTGGCTTCCCTTGCAGAGGGTGGTGAGAAGTGCATCACCTCTCATCTGCGATCCATCCACTTCCTCCTGCATCCCCCTCCCAGCTACACACGACTCTGCCCGAGCTGCATGCGGTCCTGGGTCATGGGAGGTGCCTCATATAAAGTGTTGAAGGGTAACTGAAGGCTGCAGAGTACCCCACAGCATAGGGGACTTGTCACCTATGGCAGGGGGAGAGTTCTGGGTGATATAGCCATATGATCCTGGAGGGCACCCCTCACCCATGTTCTGTCAGTAAACCCAGTCAATGCATCAACTCCCCAAGACAGGCTGGGGTTGAATCATTACTTTGGTCTTTTGTTGTTGTTGGCATGCTATAGCGGGTAGGCAGATGTTGCTTTGTGTCTCATCAGGAAGAGCTCACACCATAGAAGTCGACTATGATCCAGGGAGGTCTCCCCATCCCCAGTGACACCACTACATCTAACTGTGACATTTCATGTTACCCCCGCCACAGTGCACTTCTCTGTTTCGACCATCAATCTAACCAAGTAATTTGTTTTTGACTTCTGACTCTGGGTGGTATTGATGATAGACACCTCCCACCTCCATTTCAACCCTCACGATCATCAGGTTGTCTCCATTTCTGCTGAATCACAGGCCAAAAATGGATGCCTGATGTTGCAGTTGGAGTCAGCTTTCAACTGTGGATTTCTCAAGCTTGATGTAGTTCAACATGGGGGTTCACCTAAATGTTTGCCACCCAACCTCTACTTCATCTTATCTACAGGGCTTATAGATGAATTAGTGAGTGAAGGAAGGAAGGAAGGAAGGAAGGAAGGAAGGAAGGAAGGAAGGAAATTCACGTTCCCAGAAGGAATGTAAGTACTTGGATCTATCAATGTAGTAACATTGTCTATAAAGGAAGCAGGCTGGTAGGACAGTGTGGTGGTTTGAATGGGAGTCTCTGGCATGGGAATACTTGGTCCCCAGTAGGTGTCTATTTAGGGAAGATTAGGAGCTGTAGTCTGGCTGTCACTGTGTGTTGGGGGGGCGGGGGAGTAAGGGGGGGGAGAGAGAGAGCTCATATGGCCTCCATCTTGTCTTCTGAAACATGGTCTTTCACTGGACCTGGAACTCACCAAGTAGGCTAGGTTGACTAGCCAGTAATCCACCTGCCTCTACCTCCCCAGTGCTGGGATTATAAGTGTCATATCCCCACAATGGCGTTTCAAAACTGTTCATCCCAGAGCTTAAACTCAAGTCCTCCTGCTTGCCCAGAGGGCACTTTACTGACTGAGCCATCTCCCTCGATCCCTCTTCTGAGCCTTTTTGTAGTGTTCTCCATCTCTTGTAAGAAAGTGATATTTCTAATCTTCTCAACAGGAAGGCAGATTGGACCCAGGGAACAAGGGTGCACAAAGAGCCCAGTCTGTCCTTGGTCACTTCTCCCAAAGAGCTAAAGACATAAAAACAAGTTCAGCGGCCATCCTCAATGGAAGTCTCCTTCAGATGTGCTCACGCCTCCCCTGCCTCTGCCTTTCTTTCCAAAGCTGTGAGCTGTAACTTAGGATACCTCACCACTGGGTTTCCTGAAGACAGTGATGGCTCCTCTAGGTAGCACCATCTCTCTGGAGTCACAGATCAGCAACAGTGGGCCAGAGCTATGGCTTCCTCGGGGAGCTTGGGTCAGTCCTCTAGATTCAGAGATTCCCCTAAAAGCTGCCAGTCAGGGCTTGCCAGTTAGTTCCCTGGAATGATATCATTCTACTCTGGGCCTCTGGAGGTGGCATGAAACACAGCCATCTAGCCCCACCTCAAACCTACATATTCTGGGATCTCTGGAGAGAAAATGTAGATTTAGGAGCTTCTAGGGCAGCTCTCAATTAGTGGGCTGTGACCCCTTTGGGGTCAAACAATCTTTTCACAGGGGTCGAACATCAGATATCCTGCATATCAGATATTTACATTATGATTCATAACAGTAGCAAAACTATAGTTATAGAGTAGCAACAAAAGTAATGTTACGGGGGGAGGGGGTCATCACAACATGAGGAGCTGCCTTAAAGGGTCACAGCATTAGTAAGGAGAACCCTAGGGGTCACCGTTCCAAGAACTGTGCCATGAGGTTACTGCCCACCAAGGACCTTTGTCCCAATTATTTTTCACTCTATCCCTCCCTCCTTTCTTCCTTCCTCTCTTTCTGTTTCCTTTCTCCTTTTCTCTGCTTTCTTTCCACCCTCACTTGGACCTTCCTTTTCCCCCTTTGGCTCCTCCCCTGGCCCTCCTCCTGCCCCTCCCCCACTCATCCCCCCCCACCCCTGTGCTTCCTCCCACAGTCTTGCACTCTGCCTCTAGTTAGAGCCTAACCACTAACAAGAGAAAAGCCCCACACCACAAACTACCTCCTTCCTTTCTGAGGAAACACATCAACTGCTCCCTGCAAGATCTTTGATGAGGACAACAGGTCAGATACTCCCTGCAGCCCACACCCTCAATACAGCCATATAGCCTATAAGTCAGACAAATTAAGATCATTCAAAACTCATTTGGGACACCCTCTGGTAAATGCTGGACGTCACTAAGCATCACCTCCTTGAATGAAGGAAGTGGCTGACTAGGGACTGTTAGAGGTTTACAGGGCAGCCCTGCTTCCCTGTCCCTCTGTTTCCTGCTCTGCCAAGATGTGAACAAGCAGACTCGGCTCCTTCAACCACATGTGAGAGCCACTCCCCTGCCATGATGGGCTGTATCCCCCCCAAACCATGAGCCTAACAGACCTTCCTTAAGTCACTGCTTGGTCACAGCAATGGGAAAAGGAAAAAGGAAAGAAGGAAGGCAGGAAGGAAGGGAGGGAGGGAAGGAGGGAAGGATGGAAGAGCAGAGGTTAATTAAAAGAAACTTTGGGCTGGAGAGATGGGTAACAGTGCTCAGTGCAGAAGGCCTGAGTTCAGTTCTCAGCATCCATAGCGGTTAGATCACAAATGTCTGGAACAGTGCCCTCTTCTGGTCTCATGCACAGACCCACCTACCCACACATACACACATAATTTTTTTTTTTAATTCTTTAAAAAATGAAGGGAACCTGGGCTGCTATGAATCTGCACCACTGGGGTATAAGCTGAGCCACCAAATGTTTGAGTAACACTGTGGAGGAGAAAGTCGTGAGGCTTTGTGATCGGGAGGGCATAGGCCTCCGGCCTCTGGAAGAAGGCTGGCCTCTGCGTCCTGCTTATCTTCTCCTGTGAGACCTGTCACTCAGCTTGACAGTACGAGGGGCCTCGGGCGATGCAGAAGCTCTGGCTGAATTCAGCATAGAATGAAATTACAGCTCACTGTCCAACGTGATTTTTATATTCTAACTTGCCTGGTTGTATTATTAAGATAACACAACCCCATCTGTCACAGAGAAGCCATGAAATTAGAGGTATTAACAGGATAAAATGTCATCATTTCTTCTATCTTTATCCTCAAGACCAAGGCCAGTTCTCCTGGTGGGAGCTGGGGTATACATAATTCCTACTGTTGGTGTTTAGTTGTCTGTCTGTTTTTGAGACAGTCTCTCATTTAGCCTAGGCTAGCCTCGAACTTACTATGTATCCAAGGATGACCTTGACTGTCTGGTCCTCCTGCTTCTGAAGGCTTGCACCACACACCTGACTTTGCTATGCTGGGGTTGAACGCAGAGCTTTGTGCACAGTAGGCAATCATTCTACTGCCTGAGTCACACCCTCAGGCTATTCGGTGCTATTCTTCTAGGAGCTAAAGACCGCTTAGTCAGAATTTCAGGGGACAAAAGTGTCTGAGCCCAGGCTCCTGCATGCGGCTGTGTTCTGTGAGGATCGTACTTCTGTATTCTCTTCTGAAAGGCAGGATGTGAGCTCTATGTAGCTCTGGGGCCACTCTGCCCAGAGACAACTCCTCTCATTCTGACGATATTCAAGGTAAGAGCTCATCCCAGCTACACTGCCTCTGGCAGTTTTGCAATCTCAAGCAAGATGATCTGGGCCTCTGCCACAATGGCATGCCACATTTTCCCTGTCCGAAAAGGTCCAATTTATAATGCCAGGGACAGAGGTATCCATCTGACCTTAGTGTAGATTCACATGCATCTGCTTCTCCTGGTAACCTGGCGGAATGAAATGCATATGCCTTTCAGACAGGAGACAGGAGCTCATTAAATGCAAGAATTACTGGCTGCCCGCTAGCAGGTGGATGCACATATTACAACCTACACGCCGGCTGTTACCGTTAATTCCAGGTCATTCTGGGCTACGGCTGAGTTCTTGTGTTGTTTGTTTCTTGCAGTTTCCGATACACCAGAATGTTCACACTTCATTAAACATCTCGAGCACATCACAAGGGCAGCAAATCTTTCACAAATACTCTTGAGCATTCCTTCATGGCCTTTATAAGGGACTAACACTATACAAGTTCTATGTGTCTCTTTCTAAACTTACCCCTGCCCCCTCCCCAATTCTTAATAGAGCTTCTTCCCTGCCAGCTAGCTTAGCATTTTTTAGTGCTGTTGCATAGGCCACAAGGGAGGAAACTCTACCAGTGGACCCCGCGTGTTATGATACCAACCTGCCAAGCAAGATGCACCAATTGGTAAAACAGTAGAATGAGTGAGTATTACTGGGGTAGTCAACTCTTTCTTACTGGATTTGAAGTCCACTCCACAGGACAGAATCACACCAGGTACTGTGAGCCTGGTCAAAAGCCTGTGGCTTGGGAAATTATAGGCCCTAGGGAGGAGCCTACTAATGTCACTGTGGTATACAGGGATATGTTCAAGCACATATGCAGAATAAGTAAATAAGTAAATAAATGAAGCAAGCAAGTGAAAAAGTAAGAAGATCACACGAAGTGAATGGTAACTAAATGTAAGATTCGTTCGGAGGCGAGACACTCAGTAGCTGGTGTGGCAGGTAAGAGCCCACGATTGAGCAGGACAAGGATGTACTTCCCAGACACAACCCTGGAGATGAGAGACAGCAGAACGTCACTCCAGTTATTCCAGAGAGGTGATGGGTAGGGTGGTGAGGAGTGTGTGTGTGTGTGGACAACTCTACCACTGCTGACTTGATGAACGATCATTGCTCCTTAGTGGTGGAGCCATTGCTAAGTCACCATGTTCTAGTACATCAATAACCCCCTGCCCACATTCATACAAGTGACCCTGAAAAAAAACTCAGGGCATCACAAAGCAAGTCATAGCAACAGAAGTAGAGGGAGACAATTCTGGGAAGACATTGTCTGGACGGAGCAGGAGATGGATAAGAAAGGGCAGTGGAGGAGAATATGATGAAAACATGAGACTGTCAAAGGATTCGTTATAAGATATGAATAAAGTGGCATGCTTGAAGTCTCCCATCTCCGTTAGGGTTTCTATTGATGTGATCAAAAAACAAACAACTGAACAGAAAACCCAAGACCATTAGCAGCCCAAGAAGGAAAGGGTTTACCTCATTCACATCACAGGCCGTCAACAAAGACAGTCAAGGAGGGTGGGCCTGGAGTCGGGAACTGAAGCAGAGGCCATGGAGGGGTGCTGCTTGCTGGATTGCTCCTAAGGCTTGTTTCCTGATGGACCCCAGCCCCTAGGGGTAGAGCTGCTTCCAATGGGCTGCCCCTCAGACATCAACCATCAGTCCAGAAAATGTCTCGTCTACAGACTTGTCTACAGGCCAACTCTACAGCAGCACTTTCTTGACTAAGATTGCTTTTTCCTGGATGACCCTACCTTGTGTCAGGTCGACACACAGGCTTCCTAACTGTTCTCTGTGTAACCCACTCTCCACGCCAGCCTTGGGCTAAGCTGCATCTCTGCTTATTGGCACATCTGGTACCAGGTTAATGCCTCAAGTTCTCTGCAACATTGTTCAATGCATCTGGTTACACAGGGCAAGGCCACCAGAGAGATCGCCAGGTCTCTGCCCCATAGGGATATGTCTAACTAAGCATGGGAAGAAAGGCTGTACAGTCTGGCTCCTGCGTGGCCTGGAGTCTCTGAGCAAGGCACTAAGGGGCTGTGCTTTGGGAAGGCAAGATGCAGAGCATACACACTCTTGGTACCAATCTCCCTTCTAGTTTCCTTTCTGCTGCTATGATGAAACACACCAACCAAAAGTGGCTGAGGGGAGGAAGTGTTTATTTCATCTTATATTTTCAGGTCTCACAGTCTATCAGGGAAGTCAGTGCAACAACTCAAGGTAGGAATTTGAAACAGAAATCATAGAGGGATTCTATTTACTAGCTAGCATGCAGGCTTATGCTCAGCTGGCTTCATTTTCGTTTTTTATGTGTATGAGTGCCGTTGTCTACAGGTCTATTTACTACATCTGTGCACTGCCCCCAGAGCCCAACAGAGGGCGCTAGATCTACTAAGAATGAAATTACAGATGGTTGTGGGTGCTGGGAATTGAACCTGGACCCTCTTGAGGAATCCAGTGCTCTTAAGCACTGAGCCATCTCTCCAACCCCCATCTACCTTTCTTATACAGCCCAGACCCACTTAACTAAGGATGGTGCTCCCCACAGTGGACTATGTCCTCCCACATCAATCAATGAAAAATAATCTCTCATAGACATGAGCACAGGTCAATATGATCCAAGAAATTCTTCAATTGAGCTTCCCTTTTCCTAGGTGACCATAAGCTTGAATCAAATTGACAATAAAACCTTACTGGGAGATTCTACTCCTGTCAGCTTGATACATAAACATATTCACCGTTAAACTACAATCTTTCCTTTCTTGCTTGTCCCCAGGATCTCACATTAATATTACAGTATAGAATAGAACTTTAAAAGTCCCAGTCTCTAAAAATTCAAATGCTTTAAAAGCCCAAGGTCTCTCTAAAAATACAAGATCCCTTAACTTCTGGCTCATTGGAAATAAAACACAAATCACATTTCACAGCAGTGCTCAGACCTCTGTGCCCTTAAATTCTCGAGACAGGGAGAGGGGCCAGGTCCGAAGGCAGGCATGGGGTTAAAAACGGAGGCTGCCTTGGCGTGGTATGGAGCACTGTAACATGTCCAGCAGTGTCTGGTCCTGTTATTCCTTTATGTTCTCCTTGTTTCTGTGCCAGGTATGGCACTTGGATATGATGACAGAGATACAAAAAAGACAACATAGACACAGTTCTTTATAGAGTTCCTAGGCAACACATCTATAAATCAAAAGAGCAAAGCGAAAGCCACAGTGAGTTAGGTGAGTTCACCATTCCTGTGGGTCTCCTACTGGCAGCTGAAGGGCAAGCTGAAGAGTAACTACTCTCATACAAGGTCGGTGCAGGGTACAGATGCCCACTCCATACACTGAGCTCTGTGCTTAGGCTCAGGCCTCCTGCTCACACCCGTGTTTGACTCATAGCTAGGTATATTCACAACCCAAATCCTGATGATTTCGAAGTCTTGGGGGAGCACTTTCTAAAAGGGATGTCAGTCAAATCAGACAGATGTCAACACTACTGAAATTCATCATTCTTTAAACTGTAGAACACAAATGATTAGTGGATCAGAAAATCAATGCAGTGGCCGTGTGTGTGTGTGTGTGTGTGTGTGTGTGTGTATCAGATTTCTTATTGTACACTGCAATAAAAAATTTCCAGTGGCCACTGCACAGCCACCTGTCATGTAAGTGTAAGAGAGATGACATCTGTTTTCTTTTTATTTCATATACAAGTTACAGAGAAAACCTGAGAGCTGTTTCCACCAGGCTTGATATATGCAGAATGGAAAAAAGAATAGCAAATTCTAGAGCTGGCAGAGCATTGCAGTGAGGCCCTAGTCTGGAGGGGGTGAGCTGAGTGATTTTTACATTCCATTTTTTCCCAGCATTTTCTAGCTACATGATCCAGGGGGAAGACAGCCCTCTCTCTGAGCTTCCATTTATTTTCCTCTGTAGAATGGGTGGTACGTGCTCTCTGTGTCTATTAATAGATGGTAAATGAAATCAGGTAATGAGTGGAAAAACAGAGGCAGGATAAGGGATGCTGGTCCAGAGGCAGGATAAGGGATGCTGGTCCAGTGTCCTCCCAGTGAGTGAGCCACTCCATTCCTGCAAACTCCAAGAGAGCACATTAAGCCCCCACACAACAGACTAGCCTGTATGTACTCTGCTTGGCTTTTAGTAGTTTGGGTAATGCTGGAAGGATCTGGAGTATCGTGCTGTTTGGAAGGAGAGCCTGAGGTTAGAGCATCTCTGGGGTTGGGGAAACAAAGCTTTTGTGCAGTGTCATCTAATGCCACTGTGAGAATTTCCCAAGAGGGGATCAGAACAGAGCTTTGCAAACGGGTGTTCATTTATAATCCTTACTTTAGAAAACCTTTCAAAGCCCAAGTGAGCACTTAGGAGCTTTGCTAATGTTCTCGAAATGTGGATAACCAAATGTTTTTTTCTCATTTCTTTTAAAATATAAAATATTTCTCCTTCATTACAAGGTAATGTTCTGAGACCAGAATGAATCATGATAGCACAAACATACCTGTTATGAAAAGAAAAATGATAAGGGAAGTAAAAGCAGGAGAAAGGGGAAACATTGGTACAGTCCAAGTGTTGATTTATTGTATAATTCATCTTTGGACCCTTGATAGAAAAATCAACATCTGCGTCTTAATGGATGTGTTTTTTAAAATGGATAGAGGGAGTCTGCTAATCTACATAGGTTTGCTTGGGAACAGAACTGTAATCTATTACATTTGTGTGGATAAATATATGTGTGTGTATATATACACACACATATATAGTATATTATATAAAAATATATAATATATTATAGTGTATGTGCATGTATGAGTGTGAGCGTGTAGGAATCTGTGTAGGTATTACCATGGCACATGTATGGAAGTAAGAACATAATTTGGGTGGCAGTCATTGCCCCCCACCTTTTCTGAGACAGGGTCTGTTGTTCAGTGTTGCTTGAATGCCACCAGCCAACTCTTCTGCCTCTGCCTCTCATCTCCTAGTAAAGGTGTACTGAGGTCAGAGATGCTCAGCTCCTGAGTCTGAGGGGTCTGAACTCTGGATGTCAGCCTTAGGCAGCAAGAGTTTTACTTTCCTCCTCATTCTCTACTCCCTTGCTTTATTGTTGAAGCACGGGCTCTCACTAATTTGGCGGCACTGGCTGGCAAGTGCAACCAGACCCTGGGGTCTTTCTCTGTTTGCTTCCCAAGTGTTGGGGCTTCGGGTGTGTGCCAGTATGCCCAGCTGGCCCTCGCCTGACCCACTGAACTATCTTCCTAGCCCATGGTCTATATTTTATACTGCAAGTGACATGCACACACACACATGCACACACACACACACACACACACACACACACACACACACGCACACGCACATAGCTACATATCATTCCTTCTCCAGCCTTTCATGGCTTTTGAGCCATTTTGAGCCATGCCAATGGCAAGAGCCAAACACCTAGTCAGCGTCACTCACACGGGACCTCTGCTGGCTTTTGATGACTCCGTTCTTTCCCTCTCCTTCTACCTGATTAGAAAGTTGCTGAAGCAGACAGCAGCAGAAGAGATATGCTTCTAATTACACCAAGCGTTTCGACTGCAGAAGCTACACACCTCGGATTTTTCCCCCTCTGAAAACCAAAAGTGTTATTGATTTCTGGGAGCGCTATGAAATGCGAGTTACTTTCCACTGCCTTTTGGGTCATCATGATGGAAATCTGACAGGCAGCTCTCCCTGTGTGCTGGGGATCCCGGCCCTACACTTCTACAGAGCAGCCAACCTTTCTTCTGACCCCTTGGAAAGTTCACTTGGCTCAAACCATATTAGAGCAGCAGTGCTCAATTTGTAAGTTAATATGTTCTGTTTAAAATGCTTCCAGCGGAGAAGGTCAGGGAGGCACTGCTGTGAAATCTATTAGATGATATTGATGGAGCAGCTATAGGGGTGGCGGATGGAAGCAAGACAGGTGGTGTCACAGAAGTTAGAAAGTTCTTATCGGGCAATCCTGTGTGCCCAGGGTACCAGTCCGTAGTATTTCTCCTACGGGTGTGAGGATCAGAGGTTGAATCATCAGAAACCACCAAAGATCCAGGCAGGCGTGGTGGCCTCCTCTAAACCCAGCACCCAGGAGGCCAAGCCAGGTAGACCCTAGGACAAATACTTAGCTAGACTAGCTAGACTTGGTGACCTGCGGATTCAGCCAGGGACCCTGACTAGTAAGTAAGGCACAGAGCAAGTGGGGAAGACCCTGAAAGTCAAATTCCACACACAGACACAACCTGTGAACACCCACCCCCATTATGACTCACTCATATCCAAATGCGTGTGTGTGTGTGTGTGCATGCGCGGGCACACATACAAACACACCACAAGCACATACCACATACATATGCAAAGGGGGAAAAACCCACAATGAGCCAGGTGGACATAGCACACTGTGCACCATCCAGCTCAATACAACTCAGTATCAGAAGAGCCTGGGGGGTGTGGCAGGTGAGTGGTGGATTCAATTACCTCAGGGCTCCGCACCATACTGGGCTCTGCCCAGGGTGGGAATAACTTGCTTGCCTTCCTGAAGGGGCTTCCTGGATGGAAACTTGAGTTCGAGATAAAAAATGCATGTGCAGGAAGGAGCTGGGGAGACTGTGTTGTTGCTACTGTGCTTGGCTGTGGGGGAGGGGGGGAGGGGGCGGGCAGCAGGCAGCTTGTGAGCACCTCCCCCTTTCTCCCTGAGAATTTACCAGAGTCCCACAACCAGCAAGCAGCCACAAAAGCTCCAAATCCTTCCCCCAGTGGTCCCTGTGGAGAGCAGGGTGCTTTCCTGACCCTCTTTGAAGGGAGAGGAAACCAGGCCTGGGTAGACTAAAATTCCTACCTCCCCAGCTAAGCATTCCCAGCCTCCCTCAGTGTCTCCAGATTGACTGCCAAATTATGTTTCTACACACGCCCATGATTTCCCAAATGAAGCTGACAATTAATTTTATGAGTTATTCTTTTCTCTTTTAATATGCAAGCATTTAAATTTCCCCCCTTTCTGCTAGAAGGACCTACTCCAGGCTTTTCCAGCGCACAGCTCCAGCAGCTATAGGACACTCCAGGGACACTAAGTGGCCTCCCAGCAGCAAAGGAAGTGTGGATCAGCTATTGCCCACAAAGCCCTCCTGTGTCTAGGATTAAGCTTCAGGGTCTGTGGGGGGCAGATGGGGGTGCATGCAGAAGTCATGACTAAGAGGGGCTGTGCATTTGAATGCCTGCTCATTCTTCCAACACAGGCTACTAGGAAGCAACCCAAGCCCCACCCCCACTACCCCCACAACCCCTACCACAGTGCTGAGCCTTAGTCCTCTCTGCAGGTTCATACTGCAGGAGCCAAACAGGAGCCACGTTATTATACATTGTTACTAAGTCTCCACACCTTACAAGAACTGTTTCTGTTTCAAACCTAATGTATCCTACAAGCCATGATTTTCGGCTTACACTGAATCCCATGATGCATAGACACCCCTTTACCTTGCTGAGCTCCTGAACACCTGCGATGCTTCATTTCCAAACAATGTATCTTACACTTATCTACTCCACAGGCAGCCTTGAGACTGAGTCCCCTACTCTTCTGTCCAGGAGCTAACAACCAATTCTCTAGTCAGCTGGTTTTTATCAACCCCAACCTTCCCCATAAAAGGGGGGCTGCTCTCTAAAACCCCAACTTTGTGTGTGGAATTTGACTTTCAGTGACTTTATGAGCCAACCCTGAGCTGGTGGTCCTAGGTTCTATAAGAAAGCAGGCTGAGCAAGGCTTGAGGAGCAAGCCAGTAAATAAGCAGTACCCCTCCATAGCCTCTATATCAGTTCCTGCCTCCAGGTTTCTGCCCTAAATTTAACAAAACTCAACTTCCTTCAGTGATGGCAATTGTAAGTAGAAATAAACCCTTCCCTCCAGGAGTTGCTTTGGTTGTGGTTACTATAGTCACAATAGTAGAAACCTAATAGTAGACATCTTCCAGGTCAGCATTTGCCATTCCCACTTAAACCCATCATGGTTCTCAAGTGCCAACTACATACCAGCTAATGTTTCTAATCTCAAAGTCCTTTTTAATTAGGCCTCAATTTCCCTGGCAGTACACAGAACTCAAGGGCTCTGGAAATACAATGGGGGAGTCACAGTTAATGATAATAGGGTATAATCCATAGCCATGTTCATAATTTCATAAAGATTTATTTTTAATTACATGCATTTGCACGTGAGTGGATTGCTCACTGAGGCCAGAAGAGGGCGCTAGATCCCCTGGAGCTGGAGTTACAGAGAGCTTTAAGTTGTTCAACGTGAATGCTACAGATGTTCCTAGCCATGGAGCCACCTCTCTAGCCTCCATGTTAGTCATTTTAAATGTCTTCAAGTTTATTGTTATTTTATTAAACGGACTCATTAAAGCAAGCATTTATTGTCCAGGTCGTCCACTGTTTGCCTCTTCAAATGGGTGGTCAGGAGTCCCTTGCAGATGGGCAAGTCCTGCCCAGCTGTCCAGCATTTTAATATTTCTGCTACTTGCTGGGCAGGCAGCGCTGACTGTTTTTAATTTATAAAGGAGGATTTATGGACTCTCAGATGACAACCGACAGCCAATCAATAAGGGCTGATAATAACAGCATGTAATATCAAGGAACATTAGGTCTGAGGCAGGATTTGGGGAGAGAAGTGGGCAGTTAGAAACCTTATCATTTGAAAAAAGGTCATAGCCTGATAGAAATAAAAGTGCCTAGGAAAATAAAACTGCACCTGTGAACTGAAAGCCCCATACACCGCTGCATGAGGAAGAACGAACGGCTTTGAGACCAGGAGGGGAAAACTGCACCTGTGAACTGAAAGCCCCATACACCGCTGCATGAGGAAGAACGGCTTTGAGACCAGGAGGGGAAATTGTGTCCCCCAGCCAGGATTGGGGCTGCCATAGAATCAATGTGGACATTAAGAAAGGGCCTATTTATTACTGTTCAGGACAACAATGTTATGTGCCTGTGAATGTCATTCAGCTGCCCAGGGCTATAACTGGGGAATCTTCCAGAAAGCAGAGAAAGAGTTATTCTCTCTTGAAAGGCTTAACTCTATATCTTGGGGCTGTCTTAGCCTATATATGTTGAGGACCTCCTGGCTTTCAGACATTCTTCCTGACTATTTATTTGAGGGGTGAGGGAGCTTCTACTGATTTTACATTGTTGGCATGTATAATACAGGAAGAAAAGCACAAAACTTGTGAATTCTATTCCCAATAACCGTAGTCATAAACTAAAGCAGAATTGTGAATGGCTGTTCGCTTCGAAAGGTAATGACAGTGACATGGTGAATTGGACTGGCTCCTTGAGCAAAACCACAACTATGGTCCATTTAGGAAAGTCTGAATTCCTAGACCCTCCAGAGACCCCCATATATTACGTGCATAGACTCTTCTGTCCCCAGATCCCAGAGGAACCCAAGCTACTAGGAAGCTATGCCACTGGCTGCTGTAGGGTTAGATTTTCCCTCAAGGCTCTCAGAAACCGAAGCTCCCAGAGAAATAAAACACATAATCATGTCAAACCTTCTATGGGGTTGACTGGCTGATTAGAATGTCTGTGAGAGTTGGAATGTTACAAGTCCAGAGCCAAAGCACCTTGAGCTCTCTTTAGCCCTCGATTTCATCATTCCCAGCCCAGTTCCATGAATGACCTAACAACCTTAAGACTGCTGGTTAAATCCTTTTGCTATATATAAAAAAGACCTACAGCTTCCACCCACTCAGAGCCCAGGAATGCCATCAGACAGCATCCAAGGCCTGTGACAGCCTCAGACAGTATCTGAGGCCTGTGACACCATCAGACAGCAACAGGCCTGAGACAGCAACTATCCTGCTTTGCTGTGAGCTTTCCAACAAGGAATTCGAACAGTGTCTTGATTTATGACTTTCTTTGTTCTACAACAGTGGAGTACGACTTTTTGGATCAACTCAAATCTGTATTCCTTGTCTGTGGTCACTCATATCTGGCTCCAAAATAAACTGGCTTTTACCCATTTTGAGGTAAGACCTGTGTTTTTGTAGACATTTCACTTGAGAGTTGCACATTTCAATCAGACCTTGCCAACCCCAGTTCCCAGGTTCCCACAGTTTCCCCCCACCCCCCACCTCGCAGCTCACCTCCTTGTAAGGTGTACTCGGTCACTGCCCTGCTGAAGACACCCAGGCCTGCCCCGTTGTAGGCAGCCACCTGGATCTCATACTGGGTCCAGATGATGAGGTCGGTGACCAGGCAGTAGTTCACCTCTGGGCTGCTGATGTTCCTCTGCTGGTGTTCCCCAGGCAGGCCAGCCAGGCGGTACCTGCAGCCGAGAGGAAGCACGGGTGTGAGTACCGTAGGGACACCGCCCGCAGTGGACTGGAATCACCTCAAGAGGAAGGCAGAGGGAAGCAGCCATGAACTGGGCTTTGAGCTCATCCCTGACCAGAGCTTGCCTTGGACAATGGCTTCATGCTTGCTATACTCTAATCTCATGGTGACTGCAAACTCCAGATGAAGTAGAGTGGACTTGAACTTCTGTATGGTCATGGGAAAGTTCTGTTGTTTTTGTTACTCTTGCTTTGAGAGAGATCCTAGCCACTGGTGTAGTCCAGATTGGGCTCTGACTTGCAATAATCTTCACATCTCAACCCAAGTTCTGAGACTGCATGCATGCACCTCTGCACCCAGTCTGTTTTCCTTTTGAAAAAAAAAAAAGTAATAGAAATGCCCCTCCCCCCAAATGAGAGATTAGCCAAAGTTATTCTTAAAGCCTACACCATCAGTTAAGGCTTAGAGTGCCCCTGCTGCTAGAAGGAGGATATGGGGAGGGGTAGGCTGTTGGAACCAAAATAATGGCTCCCTCTTTCCCTCTGCCCCTCTCTCCCACTTCCTTCCTTCCTTTAGAGACAGGGTTTGCTATGCAGCCCAGGCTTCACTTGGATCCATGCTCAGCTTCCTGAACACCCAAGTTACATAGTTCTGAATTATTATGTTTTAAAGATTTTACACTTCAGGTGTGAACTGCCAAGTGCGTACAGTGACTATGGTATGAACTGCCAAGTACGTACAGTGACGATGGTGTGAACTGCCAAGTACGTACAGTGGCGATGGTGTGAACTGCCAACTGCGTACAGTGGCTATGGTGTGAACTGCCAAGTATGTACAGTAACTATGGTATGAACTGCCAAGTGCGTACAGTGACTATGGTGTGAATTGCCAAGTATGTACAGTAACTATGGTGTGAACTGCCAAGTGCGTACAGTGACTATGGTGTGAATTGCCAAGTACGTACAGTGATGATGGTGTGAACTGCCAAGTACGTACAGTGGCTATGGTGTGAACTGCCCAGTGCGAACAGTGGCTATGGTGTGAACTGCCAAGTATGAACAGTGGCTATGGTGTGAACTGCCAAGTACGTACAGTGACTATGGGTCAAGCTTCCACCATGGATCTCTGTGAGGGGTGGGGAGAAAGGCTGCCTCCTGAGAGTGCATTGTGGGGAGAAATCAGGAAGCCATCGGCCTGTATGTTCCTGGCCTCTGTCCAAGTCCTCTGTCCAAGTCCATTCTGTTTCCATTTAAGAATAGTCTAGACTGTCCAGAGATATCCCATACCCATAGTAAGTGGCTTTGTAAAGGTGTTAAAACTTCTAAAATGTCTGAGTATGACAAATTAAGGTGTTTTTTTTGGGGGTGGGGTGGGGTGGGAGGAGGGTGCTTTGTGAGTCCTTGGGTAATTTGTCTTCAATGCCCTGGAGCAGAAATTTAAAGTTATATTTATTAACAAGATGCTTACACAAGCCAGCTCTTAAAAAAAAGAAAAAAAAAAGAGGCATGAATTCAGGGAACGGCTTTTGTACTGTGGAAAGGCTTTTTTCTCCTGCATTATTTTGATTAGCAAATGTTTTTCCATGATTCCGTTTATAGAAGTTAATGTACTGAAGTGGCTCAGTTAATTCACAGAGCTTTTCTGGATCAGTTCCCCCGGGGAAGATGAGAGACACGCACAGCCATCCTGAAGCTTCTCAAAGCAGTGCCTCTCGGAGATGCAGCTTTGTGTGATATCCAGAGCGAGCCTTGACAGAGGCTCAGACAGAGAGGCAGCATACCTGCTAACTTCTCACAGCGTGCCCGACAGAGCAGAGGAAAGGGACACACCCAGCAGAGGGACTCTGAGGTCAGCAAGGTCACCATGGTTGGAAAAAACAAACAAGACCTGGAAATGCAGGTATTTGTATATACTGTGACTTCCTTGAGGGATATGCAAATGAAACCATACAAGTTTCTTCTTGCAATCCAGGACTTTCTGAGGATATCCTTCTTATTTTAGGAACCATTTGTGCTTGGTGAGGCCCACTCGGTAGGGAACAGAAATGCTGAAGGGTAGACAGATTAAAGGCATGAAGGTCAAAGCTGGCCTTTCTCTTCATTCTACCAAACACTCATGAATTTTCAAGCTCTCGAGAAGGCCTGCACTTCCTGTTGGGCCCTGCGAGACTCATTGACTGACTAGCAGAACTTCAGTGACTGTGGGGGAGGTTGGAGTGTTGCAGGTCCAAAGTCTAATTAAAATTAATCTTGGGCCACCTTCCCTTGATAGCCATTCCTTGCCTACCTCTATGTCTGACTTAACATCATTGTGATTAACAAGGATGAAATGAATTAGCTTAGCAGACCACTAGCTTCCACCAACCAAAAGGCTGTGTGTGCCATTAGCTAGCATCTGAGGGCAATAGCTGACACCCCCACCCCCGCCACCCAGCCACCCCAGCCCTGCTTTACCTACCCATTTTTCTATCACTGTAGCTGAAAAAGTGCTTTGATTTATGACTTTTTTGTTCCTTGACTACAAAACTTCAAGGAGCTGTAATAATGTTAGAGCCCAGAATTTGAAGCGACCCTAAGTCTGTGACCCTGGACCATGGTCACTTAGATTTGATTCTAGAATATGCTCCTTACCCATTTGAGGTGGAGTTGTGTTTTGAGGTAGATAAACTCTCATGTTTAAATCCTGACTCCTCCCTGGTGGGTCGGATGGGGGAAGTCTGATCTAATCAGCAGGTTCATAACTGATTCAGGAGTTGGCAGGAACCAGGTGGGGCCTGCTGGAGAAGGCAGGTCACTATGGCCAAGCCTTCAAAATGTATATTTTGTACCTGGCTCCTCCATAGTCTTTCTGTAGGTCTTTCTGCTCTGACTCTGTCTCAACACAAGCTCAGAAATAACAGAGCCAAGTGATATGGATGGAGCCCTTGGAGACCATAGGACAAAATGAATCCCTCAGAGGCAGGCTAGGAATGCAGACACAATGAAGGGACCTAAGAAGGGAAAGACAGCCCTCCTGCTGGGATCCAAGTTGTGTCACCTGCTAACTGAGAGTCTAGAAACATCAGCAGATAATTCTCAAAGTAGCCTGGGATAGATTTCACACAAGGATGTTAAATAAACAAGCTGAGGGTGTGTGTGGCTCATGACAGAAAGCTTGCCTGCAAGCTGGAGCCCCTGGTTGTGCCCCGGCACCTGGTACACTGGATAAAGAGGTGCCAGTTTGTAATCCTAGCACTTGGAAAGTGAAGGCAGGAAGATCAGAAGGTCATGGTCATCCTTGGCTGCATAAGGAGTTTGGGGCTAGCCTGGGTTACACGAACTTCTGCCTCAAAACCAACCGACCAAACAAAACAGTCAAAATGCTTGCAGCCCCAAGTGTCAATGTCTCACTCCTCATCTCCTTGATCTAAGAAGTCCACAAAATTTGCATAAGATTGTAGTAACAAAAGGAAATGCTTAACTTGAAACTGAGGCCTTGCACATCTTTCTTTAAATCTCACCGTTAATGCATCCTATTAGGTATATAACCTAGAGAGCCCAGTGGATATGCATCTCCACTGTAAGGACACCTCGGTGCCACTCTCTCAAGAAAGATGCACCCAAGGGATTGTCCACCATCCTTTTCCTTATGACTGTCAAAATGTGCCCCCTTCAATACAGCGCCGAGGAGATGTTTAATTATTGTTTCTATTTGTGTGTGTACAGTATCTATGTGTTCATATGTGGATGTGTGTGTGTGTGAGTGTGTGTCTGTGTGTGTGTGTGTCTGTGTGTGCATGTGTATATGAGTGTGTGTGTGTGTGTGTGTCTGTGTGTGTGTGTGCATGTGTGTGTATGCATGTGTGTGTGCATGTGTTACCTATATACCAATGCACTTGGGGGCCAGAGGTCACCATCAGCCACCCTCTCTTTCACAGGGTCTGTCACTGAACATGGAGCTCATCCATTTGGGTAGGTGGGCTGGTAAATGAACTTCAGAGCTCCCCATGTCTGGCCCCTACCCCCAGGTGCAGCCCTGGGGGGACTGACATGTGATACCGTACCCAGTTCTTTATGTGGATGCTAGGATTCACCCTTAGCCCCTCATGTCTGCAGAGCCAGCCCTCTCATCCCCTGAGCAATCTCTCCCCAGGTCCTAAGTAGATGTTTCTTTACAGCCTTCTAGGAGACATTGCAAAACAAGCCTTGAAAAGGGATGGCTCCAGGAAGCCCTTAACTACCCAGCACACTCTCCATGGAAAAATTATGAAATTAGTATTGGGGACACAAGCTGAAGTCCTTGCTCAGAACACAAAGCCTGTCCCAGCTACAGTGTCCTCAGCCACTCAATGAGCGATCTCTAAGATTCACTTCTTGAAAATAGTTAGGCAGGGAGGTCCACTCAGGCCCAGGCTCTAGGAACTCTGGTGATGTATGCCAGATGTCTGAGGAGGTCAAGGTGAGGGAGGAGCTCTCAGAGCACCCTCCCTCCTTTCTAGGAGGATCTGTTACCCTGGACACTGGCTGAGCCAGAACAGATGAGTTTTTATCCAGAAATAAACAGGAGAGCATTTTTTCTTTCTTTCTAAGGACATAACCCTGAGCGCTGCTCGGAGAAATGTGCTGCCTATTATTATAAATATTTTATCACTGTGAGAGTATCCTAACTACTTCTTTCGGTGTGAGCCACCAAGGTGATTTATTTTCCATTTGCTCCCATGCGTTGTGTGTTGGATCCGACACAGAGCCCGTGCCCTGGAGGGTTCTCGCTCGCAAACAACGATATGCAAGCTGGAGTCTTGCTCAGAAATGTTTGCAGGCAAATGCATTTTGGTACAGGTCTTTAACTTCCACACTCTTTGATATTTAAGGCCTGGGGTGGTGTGCCCTCATTTTTTGAGGGTTTTCTTGGATTTAAGCTGTCAACAGCACAGATGCCCTTTCCCCTACTCCACTCCAACAGCACTGTCACCAAGGATCCTTTAAGGACAGTAATCCTGCAAAATAGAGAGATGCGCAGTCTACCGTGAGGCCTCATAACATCAGACAGTTTTATTATTAGGCTCTGCCCCAAGCGTGTTCAATGGGACAAACATCACAGCCCCTACTTGACAGGCTCAGCCTCGGGAAACTTCCTTCTGCTGCTGAGAAAGGCGGCGGCTGTGGAGAGGGCAAGCTAATTATTTTCATTAGCTGATGGGTGCGGACATGAGGGATGTCTAAAGTTGGAGGGAAAGTCATCCTTGAGCCACAGGAGGCAGCAGGAGGATGGGCAGGAAGGTCAGGCCACTGGCAACTGCCACCAGCTGGAACAGAGCCCAGGGCCACTGCTGCAGGATGACACTGCTGTAGCTCTCTGACCTTTTGTAAATGGAGGGTGACAGCTGTGAGTAGAGATACGAGGAACTGAGGAACCGTGGGCATTGACTTTCTATTGATCCTTGAAGCCCCATTAGACAGACAAGGCTGGGTGTTGGTTAAGGGAAGATGGTGGGCTGGGGGGAACCTTAGGGACAGCAGGGAGCTGACTGTGATCCTCAGCTCTGGCTTGATCAGAGCAAGGGATTTTGGGTAAAGGAGACTTCTCTCCAGCCACCATTTTTATTTCAGGTTTTCCCACCGTACTTAGAAGTCCAGCCTCCCTTCTCATGGTTAGCTGAACAGTGGGTGACTAAAGTCATATGCCCTTCGCAGTCAAAGCAAATAGAGCTAAAGGACTGACATTTTCAAGCTGGGTGTGGTAGCACACTCATGTCATTCCAGCCTTTGGGAGGCAGAAGCAAGAGATCAGGAGGAGAAGGTTATCCTGGGCTACAATGTTAGTTGGAGGCCAACCTGAGCTACCTGAGACATTGACACAGAAAGATACAGCCAGAGGAATGGTACCAGGTGGAGGCCCTTGCTGCAAAGCTGATAACCTTCGATTTCTGGGACCCACACGGTAGAAGACCAGAACTGACGCCCACAAGTTGTTGTCTGACACACCTCTATTCATTAAATAGTGAAAGAAATATAATAAACCTACAAATAATGAATAAAGGGAAGAAAGGAGACCTCGGTGGGCACCTTGTCTCTAAGAGTTATTAGGAAAAGCCCACAGCTCTTTCAGAAGTATCTGTTTAGAACAATGCCTCTCAACTCTTTTCATGCCCTGACCCTTTAATACATACAGTACATACAAACCACTGGGCTAGTGCATTTGACAGAGGCCCTCTTCTGGCCTCCTTGGGTATTACACTTAAGTACACATGCCCACATACATATACACACAGTAAAATTTTTTTCTTTGATATGCCAGAAGATCTGGCAAAATGGTATAACAGGTTAGCATAGTGGCTGTAGGTTAATAGCTACATCAATTTAATTAGTATTCATTAAGTGATTGTGCTTATAAATGTACATATTCTCTGAAGGAAGGCTTCACCAGGAAAAACACGTCTGGGATCTTTCCCATAATGCCCCTTTTATTCTTCAGTTCAGTGCAACCTCTGATGCTAGTCTGTGTGACCTCTGAAGGTGACCATACCCAGAGAGGCTCCACAGAGGCAGCCATTAGCTTTGAAATCTGCTTTGCTCCAGTCAGCATCCCTCCCTAGAGTCTGTCACTTGACCTGAACAGTTAATGGGACACCCTGAAGGCCTGTCCTAGGTACTTGCCTGAGGATGTAGCCCCGAAGCACCCCATTGTGCTCTGTTTCGGGTGGTGGCTGCCACTGTACCATGATGGACTGGTTGGTTCTCCCACTGGCCACAATGTTTTTTGGGGGAGCACTCGGTGGTTCTTCGGGTAACATCAATCTAAAGGCGAAATATAACAGGGAGAGAAGTGAGGGACAGCAACAAGGTGCCCAGCCCAGAGGCTTTTTGAGGAGAAAACCAGCCCCAAACATGCAGCTGACCCCATTGAGGCCGTGTGTGCATGAGGTATGACAGTCAACATGGCAACAACTCGGCCAGGAGGCAATGGCAGATGTATGGCATATGTCGCTCATTTACCATTCTGATTAGTTCTGTCACCTTGGCAAAGCCTAGGATCACCTGGGAAGACAGTCTCAATGAGGAATTACCTACATTAATTAGGTTGGTCTATAGGCATGTCTGTGGGGGATCGTCTTAATTAAGTTGATTGACATGGGAAGATCCAGCCCACTGTGGGCAGTATCATTCCCTAGGAAAGAGATCCTGACCTGAGGAAATCTAGATGAGCGCAAGCAAGCAAGCATGTGTGTGCCAGTTTCCCTCTGCTCTTGACCCTGGGTATGATATGGCCAGCGGCTTGATTGACAGTAACCTGGAACTGTAAGCTGAAACAAACCCTTCCTCTCCTACATTACTTTTATCAGGGTATTTTATCACAGCAACGGAAATGATGCTAGGACAGACATGAAGCGCTGGGTCCTACCCCCAGCACTATATAATTTGGGTGTGGTGTTCACATCTGTAATCTCGGCACTCTGTTTTGGTAGAGGGAGAAGGATCATCCTCAGCTACACAGTGAATTCCCGGCCAGCCTGGACTACATGAGACCCTACCCACTTACCCCCATCACCCCAAAGAAGGCTGTGCCGTCAGGAATGACCTGTGAAGTCAGAGAGCACCATTGGAAGGATTTATGACAGTGGCCTCTGAACAGGTGAAAGGGAAGTACAGTTAGCTGAATACACGCCAGGATTTACCCTGCTCAGATTTCCCAGTATCTACTGCTGGGACCCACACCACCCTTGCTCTAGGAGGACATCAGGCTCACTCACCTGCTTGTCTCTGTGCTGTACTGGCCCTTGCCCACTTGATTCACAGCGCACACCCTGAACTGATAGGTCCGGGCTGGAGTCAAGCCACTCACAGTGACGCCTGTCATCTCCGGGCCAACATTTGACAAATGCACTTTCCATGGAGAGTCTACAAGAATGCACAGAGCGAGTCAGCATGCATGAGCATTGATCTCCACAGTGAGTGGACAAGAACCATCCTGTTTGCTTTCCCAGACGGTTCTAGGAGAGGCAGTGCCTAGCCCACCTCATAAATGTGCAAAGCAAGGCTCTCCGCTGTGTGGCTAGCAATATGGCTGCTGGCATGAAGTTCAGGAGACTCACCCTAAATCTGGGGCAGAACCTCCTGTTATTCCTATGGACACTCCAAGACAAGTGGGCAGAAAGACCCTTCCATTGATCCTGAGTAAGAAAGTGTGCATGCCTGCCTGCCTCCCTCCTTTCTTGCTTTCTTTGTGTATGTGTTTCTATGCATACAGGTAATGTTGTACAAGCATGTGTACTATCACGCACATGGAGGCCAGGAATCAACCTTGGGGGTCATTCTGCATTGGAGAGAGGATCCCTCACTAGTATGGAACTCACTTATTCAGCTAGATTGGCTGGCCAGTGAGCTCCAGGAAGCCTTCTGTCTCTGTGTCCCCAGCATGGGATGACAAGCTCACACCATCACACCAGACAGTTTTAGATAGATTCTGGGGAATTAAATTTGGGTCCTCAACACTTTACCAACTGAGCCGTCCCCTCAGCCAAAATAAACTTTTCTTTCCTTCTTCTTCAGCCTGCATATGGCACTTCAAGAGAAGGAAGAAAAGTCTTAATTCCTGAGCTCGGTATAAAGTGGGGAAAGTTGTCCCTTGGCTCACCATCAGGCAGGTCGAAGATTTGTCTCCAGGAAAAGGATGCTCCACACATCAGGGGATGATAAATAAGCACTATATTCATTAACATTTTAATAAGGAAATTACGGTGATTAAATATGGACGGGCTAGGCATTTCGCAACCCATCTGCTGAGCGGCAGCCTGTTTCTGCCACGCCCTGAGCTGAGCTGGCTGGGAAAAGGCATAGAACTCGTGGTTCTGTGCACCCTTCGGAAGCAGCTTTCCTGCAGGTGTGAACGGATGCCTTTGTCAGCAGAATGGGCTGCAGTTGCCTGCAAGGTAGGCTTGGGAATGTTCTGGAGGAATTGCTGCTGTCCTATGATTTTCTGTGCCTCTCAGCCCAGCCAAGGGTGACCTGCTGTGCCTTTCAGCATCTGCTGTGGGTTCCTACTCTGAACACATAGGTGCCTGGCAGGCTCTCCTGGGAACCAAACCATTGTTCTTGTCCCTCAGAGGCAGTGTTACTAGCAACCTCCTTTGGCCCTCACTAAAAATGGAGAGAGAGAGAGAGAGAGAGAATGAATGTGTGGTTCCCAGTGGGCTAGGTTCTGCTCAGTCTTTGGACAACAAACACCAGCTACACAGGAACACCACCCATAAAAATCACAGCTGCTTCTGCAGAAAGCTGATGGCCAACTTGGAGGTCATGGCATACATCAGGGGTTCGTGGGAAATGTACCTGTCACTCCAGCTACTTACAGGTCACTGCGAGGTGGCCTTATACTGCTCCAAAACAGAACTCAGGCACCCCAAAGGCAACAAAAGGGATGCCTAGCCCCAGGTCAAAATTCATTAGCTGAGATTCCTTAACACAAAAGTCAAGCTGCCCCAAACATGGTGCCAGTTGGGCTGTAAAGATGGATTTTTGTTTTAAATGATTATAGACAAAGCTGCTTCCAAGCATAGCTTTCTGGGAATACAGTTTTTGCCACCAGCTGGGCCATGTTATGTTCCTGGCTTTTGATTTTTTGGTGATTTGGGTAATTAGCTGTTGACAGGGATTCCTTTATGCTTCATTTAAAAGCACGGTGTTGGGCTGAGTGGGTAAGAGGGCTTGCTCTGGAAGCAAGGGGACTTGGGTTTGAATCACCAGTACCACGTATAAAGCTAGTGTGTGTCTGAAGCCCCAATTCTGGGGCACAGACAGGCAGAGCCTGAGAACATGCTGGCCAGTCTGGCGAAGATGGTGAGCGTCAGCTCAGTGAGGGACCCTGTCCTGAGGCAGTAAGGTGGACAGCAGGAAAAGATGCCTGGCATCACGCTTTTGCCTACTCATGTATGGGTATGAGCATCTGTATATGTATGTACCATACACACACACAGGCACACACACACACACACACACACACACACACACACACACACACACAGAGAGAGAACTCCACAATATGTACACCCTTAGGGATGAAAAGCCTCTCCCTCTGAGCCGCTGTCACTATCATTCAGCCCACAAAGGCTGCAGTTTCTCAGCAGAGTCCGTCACGAGCGTCTCTGACAATGCAGAAGGTCAGACAAGTGTCTCTGACACTGAGGAACTGGGCCAGGCTGGTAGGAGCAGAGCCTCCCTTTGCCAAGGTTAACATTTACAGAACTAGTTCCATCCCAAAGACAGCTGGTGTGAGATGGGAAGAACCTGAAGAGCGACATTTGCAGTGAACGCTTCACGTGGAGATGCTCCGTTTCCTTTGAACTTCTGTGAAATTGAGAGATCATCAAGCTCACTAGGGCCTGTCACCTCACATCTATCGTGAAACCGATATCAAGCAAACAAACAGAAAACAACAGGGGTCACGCACTGGGCCACCTACTTCCTTTCAGAACCCTGGAGGTATATATAGCTCTCAGGCAGCTCATGCCAGCCTTCTCTTCAGCTGCCTGAAAGTGAGCAGCTACTCTGCTTAGAGACCCGAGTGAGCCTCCTCATTGGGGGACAAAATTGGAAGAAGGAGGCTGCTAGTTGGTGGACTAAATTCATCAGAGCAAGGGAAGGTCAGAGAAGGCTTAGGACAGGAAGTTGCCTGCTGGGCTTTGAATCTGGTATGTCCCCCTCAAGCCTCATGTTGAGAATGACTTCCCTGACGTGATGGCTAGTGTTAACTGGCAACTTGACAGAATCTAGAATCAACTGTGAAATAAGACTCTGGACAAGCCTTCGGGATTACATGGAGGTAGGAAGACCTGCCCACTGTGGGCGGCACCACTCCCTATTTGGGATCCTTGACTTGTATAAGTGGAGAAAAGGCAGAGCAGCAGCATGGATTCAGTGCTCTCTGCTTCCCCACTGCGGATGTGATGTGACCAGCTGCTTCTAGTTCCTCCTACCTTGGTTTCCCTGCCATGATGGACTGTACACGAGAACAAACAAACCCCTGGGGTTACTTTTGTTGGAGTATTTCTCACAGCAACAAGAGAAGAAGTTAGGATGCCAGGGCATGTTTTTGACATGCAGTGCTTGGGTGGGGGGTGGGGGGGTATAGAGACCTTTTAGAGGGAAGAGTGGGGCTGTGGGCTTGCCTACACTTATGAACCCTGGGTTCAATCCTCAGCACACACACAGACAAGACAAAACAACAATCAATCAATCAATCAATCAATCAATCAAACAAGAAAGGTTTAGTGCCATTCTTGTAGGAGCAAGTTTTCTCCATTGTAGAGCTAGTTTCTAAGCGCACCTGGCACCTCTCCTTGGCCGCCTCATATGTACCTGCCTTCCTTTCTACTTCTCTACTGTGTGTGACATAACCTCCCCTCTTTACACATTACCCAGCCTCAGGTATTCTGACACAGCAACACAAATCTACTCTAAGACATTGCTGTTCCTGTATTAGTATCAAATCAATATCATATCAGCTCTTAAATGTCCATAACCTAAGACACAGAGTCTGTTGCCTGGTTTGATTTGATGAAGATCCCTGTTCTTCTCTGTGTCTCTCGTCCTGTCACTGCTCCAGTCTCATCTATAGATCTATCTATCTATCTATCTATCTATCTATCTATCTATCTCTATCCCTTCTAGAAGATAAGAGATCTGGCAGTAGAGAAATTAAACTGTAAAGCTGATTAAAATGAGCCTAGTCCATCTCACAGGTACCCTAATTTGTACCCTCCCCCCCCCAATCGTAGTCTGGGAAGTTGTTTATTCATTCACAAGCTCCAGAGCGATAAACTTGCTGAGCACTAGGATGTAAGTGGTGCAGCACATCTGGACCCAACAGTTAACAGGCAAAGTCTTTTGAGAAGATGCTCCCCCAAGCCAGTCCTCACAAGACTACCAGTGAGGTCCCTCCTAAGGACTGAAGAGCCAGTGGTGGATCTGAAGGGCCTGACACATGTGCCTCCCACTGCCTCCCATTGCCTCCTGCTGCCTCCTTCCTCCCCCTCACATGCTCCTCTCCTGCCTGACCTGGTAGCTGTTTCTGGACTCTGAAAGGCTGAGAATATTAAGACTTGATCACTCTGTTCTGTGTGTGGGCTCAGACGACTGCTGGGTTTACTGTTTCTTTTTCTTTTTCTCATGTTTGGTGTGCACAGATGTCCTTGCCCCCATGCCTATACACACAGGCACCGAGGCACAGGCATGCACACACATAGATAATATATGCACAAATGCACAGATGGAATATGACTCAAATCCAGCCTCCAGGTGCTAAAGGAAGATGTGGGGATGGATTCAGCAACAAATCCAAATGTGGCCCAAATCCAGGGCACTGGGCGCCCTCAGGGTAGTTACCACAGCCCCTGACCAGGCAAGAGAGAGGCTGGTGAGGGATCTGTTGGTTAGAACAAAACAGTAGGGTTGGAGAGATGGTTAGAGGATAGAAACATTTGCTCCACATGAGGAATTGATTGTGGATCTGCAGTGCATACCTAAAAAGCCAGGTGACCCTCCATCACTGGGAAGGGAAGAGACAAGGAGGTCTGTAGGGCTAATTGGCCAGCAAGCCTGGGTCAGTCAGTGAGCACCAGACACACCAAGGAACCTTGCTTCAAAAACCAAGGGGGAGAGAGATGGAAGAAGACACTTGACATTGACCTTGATCTCCAGATGCACATGCACACCTGCACCCTCACACCTGTACACACACACACCTGCACACCTGCACCTACACACCTGTACACACACACTTGTACCCTCACACCTGCACCCACACACCTGTACCCACACACCTGCACCTACATACCTGTACACACACACCTGCACCCACACACCTGCACCCACACACCTGCACCCACACACCTGCACACTTGCACCCGCACACCTGTACACTTAAACTTGTACACTTACACCTGTATACTTATACCTGTACATGCACACCTACATACCTGCACACACCTGCACATGCAAACCTACAAATGAACACCTGTACATGTATACCTGCACGCACCCAGGCAGACACATGCATACCCCATACATAAACAGAAAACAAATCCAGTCCCTCCAGGATACTGAGCTCAGTGTCTTAATTAAAGAGCAAATTGATTATTTCTAGTTTTAAAGTCTTTTCCTCAATGCACATGTCTGCACTCTGAAGCTTATGAGACTCAAGCACTGTGTGTTGACACTAACAGTTCCTTACCATGTGAGGGAATAGCTGGCCTTAATGAAACGTGTGTTTGTGTGTGTGTGTGTGTGTGTGTGTGTGTGTGTGTGTGTGTGTGACTGAAGCCAAGCTAGTGTCTCCTCAGCTGCTACTGACATAGAGTGCTAGTGTGCCTTGGTGAACCCAGTCACATCTCTTAGTTGCCTAGCCATCCATGGAAACTAAAGGAGTCGCTGAGATGGTCAAGATACTGAGCCATTCTCCTGTGCCCACAAAGATCTCAGCTGTGTCACAGAGAAGAGGTGTCACGTAAATCAGAGACACTTCCCACTACACCCAGGCTGTATTTGCAGATGTTGCATGAGAGCACAGATGTTGCATTTCCTTGGGATCAGGCTGCACACTCAAGACAGGTGCAGCTGAGAGCCGAATCCAGGCCCAACTAAGCTGATTGCTGGAGCTTAAAAGACTTATCAAGGGGAGAGACCCAGTCAGTAAAGTGCTTGCGTGGCAAGCATGAGAGACTGAGTTCAACCTCCAGAACCCACATTTTTTTGTTTGTATTTTGAGGGTCAGGCATGGTGGCACACACTTGTAACCCCAGTGCTAAGGAGATAAGACAGGAAGTTCACTAGCTAGCCTGCTGGCCAAGCCTCATAGGTGGGCTGTAGGCTCCAGGAAAGACCTTGTGTCAAAAGAGCAAGGAGTGCTGGGATTGAGAACAATTCCTTAGGTTGTCCTTTGGTGTCTATATACATGAACATGGTCTCACACACATGAACATTTGCACATGTATATACACATACATACAGATACACACACAGAGACAGACACGTGTGCGCGCGCGTGCACACACACACACACACACACACACACACACACACACACACACGGTGTATTTAACAATGATGGCGCTAAGTCAAACTGACAGGGAGAGCCCTTGACGTGATCTGAGGAGAAGGACATTCTCTCACACAGGCCAACCACAAGAGAAGCATCAGGCAAACTCCAACTGAGCAGTGTTCCTAAAACCGCCAGAGATCCTCAAAGCTGTCACGGTCAAGGCAAAGAGGGACAACTGAGAAACTGTCCTGCTGCCTAAGCCCAAGGCTGTGTGATGGCTGAGCATCCTGAGGGATTCTGGGAGGGGCTCTAAGACAGGGAACAAACAGCAGGGGAAAACAGGGTATCTGAGCATGCATCAGCTCTGGGACACACGCAGCACCAACAGGAGTGAGAGGGAGGAAGGGAGGGAGGGAGGGAGGGAGGGAGAGAGGGAGAGAGAGAGAGAGAGAGAGAGAGAGAGAGAGAGAGAGAGAGAAAGATAGAGGGAGAGAGAGACTGACTCAAAGTGAGGCACACAGGATAACTCTGCTAAATTATAACAGTAAGCTTATCAAGAGAAAACAATTTAAAAAGGTGGGTTTGTTGGCAAACTGTTGGTCATAAGTGAAGGAAGAAAATGCCAGTTACAAAGTTCTGAGTAGGGTCTGTCCTAAGAGATTCTGGGTTTTGTAAGAGAAGCTCTAGCAAAGGGGTGCGTAGATGGCTTGGTGCATAGAGTTCCCCTTGCAAGTGGGAACACCTGAATTCAATTCCCTGAACCCACAAAACAAGACAATATGGTGGGCACAGGAGGAGTGCTGAGACTTTCTGGCCAGCTAGCCTAGCCTACTTGGTGAACTCTCAGTCCAGAGAGAGACTATGTGTAAAACAGTACAGTGCCTGAGGAAGGACACCCAAGGTTGACCTCTGGCCTGTACACACATGTACACACACAGGAATCTCTTTACAAGTACAAACACATATACCAAAAATGGAGAGGGGGAGACATGAGTATGTTTGTGTGCACACATGCAAGTGCTTGAATCCATGTGCATTTGCATACCAGCTGGAGCAGAGGGCGCCTGAGAGCTCCAGCCAAAGCAGGCATGCTTGGTCCCCATGCTGTAGCCCTGGAGGATAGGGTGGGTTCCAAGTGTGGACCGTGCCGCTGTGTGAGGGCGGCATTTGAGGACCTGCTGCCTCTGGGGTAGAGTGGAATCATAGGATGAGAACTATACCCACCACTAACAGTGGCCACCAAATGTCCCTTTTGGCTAGAGGTTAGTATTGTCACCCTGACGGGATCTAAAGGCAGCTGGGGCACAAGCCTTGGGGGCATGTCACCGATGGCGTGTCTAGATTAGGCTAGTTGATGTGGGCAGACCTACCCTGAATGTGGGTGGTGCCCTTTTATGGGCTGGACCCTGAACTGTATCTGAGTAAAGAAAACCAGCTGAGTGGACGCAGCCAGCAGGTAGCATGGGTGCATCTGTCTCTCCCACTCTCGACTGTGGGTGTGATGCAGTGAGATCCTGTCTTGCTTTCCTTGAAATGATGGACTCTAAGCCAAATAAATGCTCTCCTCTACTCAGGTGCTTTTGGTCAGAGTGTTCTGTCAAAGCAACAGGAATGAGACCAGGACAAAGTCCTAGCAGAGACCCTTTGAATGGTGTGTGTGTGTGTGTGTGTGTGTGTGTTAACATGAGCTCCAGGATTTTATAAGCCATATAAAACCTGGATCTACCCTAGAGAGCCATTTCTCCATCCCTCAGTCCTTATTTTCTCCACCATTAAAAGCAGAGAAAATGCATAAGCAAATGTGAGTTTGGGTCCGTGGCACTTGTGTAATAAGCCAGGTAAGGCAGTGCACACTTGCAATGCCGTGTGTGGTGGGGAGCAAGAGACAGGCAGATCCCTGGAGATTTCTGATCGGTAAGTATAGACTCACTGGTGTTTTACTGGCCAGTGGGAGACCCTTTCTAAAACAAAAGAAGAAAGAAAGAGAGAAGAGAGCTTGGGGGCGGGGAGGGAGAGCGGGAGAGAAGAGAGAGATGGAGATGAAAGAGACAGAGGGAGAGATGGAGAGAGAGGAGAGAGGAGAGAAAGAGAGGGAAGGGGGGGGGGTCAACAGCTTTGGAGGTAAGATACCTTAGGTTGACCTCTGGCCTCCACATGTGACATGCGTACAGTAAGGAATGACCTTCTGTAGGTCATGATGTTTAGAGCCTTCCATAAGGCAAGTGCAGGCCCATGGAGGATACGTGGGTCAACCATCTTCTCCATAAGGGCAGAGAACAACCTGTATATGAGCCCTGGTACCCGCATCCTAGTCCATTTCTGGGCTCCCACAATGGCCATCAATACCTGTGACAGGTGCTTTCTCTTGGGCTGCATTTTAAAAGGGGAGCTTGAGGCTCAATATGTAAAATCCCACAGGACAACGAGCCACCTGGAAGCACTCCTGAACAGCTCCAGAGGTTGTCAGCAGGACCCCTGTGCAATAAGTTTCAAAGACAGCACCAGAGCACTCTGAAGCACAGAGAACAAAGCCTCTGCCATCGAGACAAGCAAAACAGCACAAAGCCCATCAGCTTTTAAGGACATAATAGCAACCGTGGAGGAAGATGTTTAACATATTGTGTGATGACAGTCAGCAGCGGCTCGCAGAGCAGAGCAAATGAGCTCACACAGTGCGGTGTGTGAGGCAGAAGGGTCTGTACATGAAAAGACACCTGTGGCATTAGGGAAAAGAACAAAACCATGCTTCCAGGCTCTCTCTGTGTTGGGAGAGTCCTGGCCTCCAGTGATGCTAGAGAGGATGCTCAGAGGAGTGTGGAGCCTCAGAGAGTGTTCTCTAGAAGCTAGCCTTGGACCAGAAGCTGACACCCAGCCCCACTTCAGAAAGCTGAGAGGTGCTGAGAAATAGCTCAGTGGATGAAGTGCTCCTTGTACAAGTACAAGAACCAAGCTGGGCACAGTGATGTATGTCTGTAACCTCATCGCTGGGAGGAGGGCATAGAGACAGGTGGGACCCAGGAGTCACTGCCTGGCTAGTCTAGCTGAAATGGTGGCCTACAATTTCAATGAGAGACCCTGTTTCAAAAGTCAAGGTGGAGGAGAATAGAGTAAGGCATCCATTGTCAACCTCTATCCCCTATACCCACATGCATGGGTGAATGTACCCCCCCACACATGTGCACAGATATCCATATATACACATACAAAGGAAGCACAGGTGGGCTGGGGGTGGAGAGTTGGTGGAGCGAGTGCTTGGAAAACACAGGGTCCGGGGTTCCAAGCCTTGCAACACATAAACTTGCACTATCGGAGTAGGCCTGCCAAGCCAACATTCAGAAGGTAGAGGCTGGAGGATCAGGAGTTCAAGGTCATTCTCAGCTACATAGCGAGTCTGAGGTCAGCCTTCAGTATGAAAGAGAGACAAAGACAGACTGACAAATTGACAGACAAATAACATAAAACTAATAATTGGGTGGGACAGGTCACTGCAGAATTGAGAATATTCTACACTTTCTATCATCAGCAGAATCCCAGAACAGCCTCTCACACGCTGCAGCTCATCATGACCACTGATGCTCTGCTCAGATCCACACTCCACAGAAGCCTTCTGTTTCCCAAAGACCAGACTGTTCCTGGTACCCCCATCTGGGGATGTCTATCAGCAACTGAGGGGTGGGCGACTGTCCACACTGCCCTCCACGATTCCAGCCTGGAGCCTCAAGCTCTGTTCTCTCTGCGCCTGCCAAGTTCTGCTGCCTAAAAGCTTGTTCAACAGCTCTGTGTGGGATGTGCCTGACATCCTCTGGTCCCTTCATATTCCTCACAGGTCTCTCTCTCCAGTGTCGAAGGGAATTCACTAGACTGCCAGCAACAGTTGGTTGTGGTGGAGGCAGATAAGCAAGTCTTTCTTTGTATGTCTGCTAACATTTTTCTAGCTGCAATCAGCATGTATTACCCTGGACTTAAACATATATATTACTACATCGAAAATGCTTTTTAAAAAAAATCCTTGCCACTGGCTTCTCTTGGACTGGGAAACTTCTGCTCTTGCAAATACATGTGCTGGGCATGGCAGGGAGGCCACAATACTTCCTGCATCCAGGTTTCTGTACCCTGGAGCTCCTATGAGGGTAGCACACATACCCAGGTCCTGCAAATCTCCACATGTGGTTCACGTCCAAGAGGGCTTTTCTGACTCCTCCTTTGAGGGTCCTGACTCTCAGAAACATTTCCCTGGAAAAATGTTCATATGCCAACTTAGGCCATGTCCCCTGTCCCTGGGTTTGTGATTTAGTTTCCTGAGTGTTCTTTGTCTCCTGATGAATTTAGGCTCTGCCCAGGTGCTAACAGCAATGGCTAGAAGAGGATACATCTCTGGCAGTCCACCTGGTGGTGCTCTGCTAAGCTCGGTAACAGAAAGCTTGGGGCAAGAGTTAAAGCTGAAGAGATGGGTGGTTATAGTTTCTCACATGGCTGCCCTTACACACACACACACACACACACACACACACACACACACACACACGAGAGAGAGAGAGAAAGAGAGAGAGAGAGAGAGAGAGAGAGAGAGAGAATGTGTGTATGTGAGTGTGTGTGTTTTACTGTGAAATATCAACCATTCCAACCAGCATCTTTCTGGGTGTGTTCACAATCAGGCAAAGCTGATTTGTGGAGGTGAGAATTCGAAGGGTCGAAGGGGGAAGGGAGGGGGACAGGGACCCAGTGGATGTTCTAGAGAGTTGAAATGATTCACACATGTTCAAAGCATGGACTGCAGGTATAGATAGATGTATTTGTCAGAGCTCACTTAGATCTGTGTTTTGTTCTATGCAAATTGTGACTCAATATGTAACAAAAAGAAATCTGTATTATACAAGGCACCAAAATCCTAGAAGATATTCTACTGAGATCAGGGGGGAACAAAACAACAGGCGACTCTACCAGGCTCATTATCATTTAAAAGTATTCTGATAGCCCAGCAAGATAGGAAAAACAAAGAGAAGACAATGGATTCTATTAGTGGAGAGGATACATTGTTTACTTTGAAAACTAAGAGGATCAACAGAAAGATCATTAGAATAACAAGAGAATGGGAAGTAGCAGTGGAAAAGCAAGTGCCAGGATGACAATAGGCCTCCTGTGTCCCAACCTTGGCAAGCTGGGAGGTGGTGACTGTGGGAAAGTCCAAATCACAAAGCAGGGAGTTGACACTTTAGGACAGTGGTTCCTAGTGCTGTAACATTTTAATAGAGTTCTTCATGTTGTGGTGACCCCCAACCATAAAAATATTTTTGTTGCTATTTCCTAAGGGTAATTTTGATACTGTTATGAACTGTAATGTAAATTTCTGACATGCAGGATATCTGCTGTGAGATAACCTGTTAAAGGGTAGTTTGACCTACAGGGTGAGAAACTCTGCCTTAGCAATGACAACCTTGATGGAAAGAAAGAGCAGAATGCTCCTGGCTACTGACTCAAAGGGGTTGGAAAGCGATCCTGAGAGTGAATGCAGAAGTGCAGGACCCAGCTGGGGCGTGGTGGCACACGCCTTTAATCCCAGCACTCGGGAGGCAGAGGTAGGTGGATCTCTGAGTTTGAGGCCAGCCTGGCAGCTTGGTCTACAAAGTGAGTTCCAGGACAGCCAGGGCTACACAGAGAAACCTGTCTCAAGAAACCAAAAAAAGAAGAAGAAGAAGAAGAAGAAGAAGAAGAAGAAGAAGAAGAAGTAGTAGTAGTAGTAGTAGTGCAGGACCCTCTGGATGGGCAGATGGGTCAACCAAGAAGTCAGTCTTCATAGAACTCAGCACAGCTTTAACTCCTTCCTTAAAATCTCAATGAAACCCAGACAGACGTAGTCACATACATCTGTAAGTCACATACATATGCAATCCAAGCAGTTGGGAAACGGAGGCAGGAGGACATTATGAGGCCCAGTCAAAGTCAAAGTGTTATTCCTCAGTGGAATTGTTTTTTGTTGTATTTTTGTTGTTGTTGTTTTTTTTTTTTTTTTTTTTTTTTTTTTTTTTTTTGCAATTTCACACAATAGTTCTATTTTCTCATGATGAGAAATAGTAAAATCTGGGAGGATGAGGGAAGTCATTGTATTTAAAACACATTAAAATGTTACAAGAACTACAAGTAGAAAAACAAACAAAACCACCCCCTCCCCCCAACCAAAGACACCTGATGATGACCAACTAGGTCCAAATACATCCCAGACCTTTTTTTTTTTTTTTTTTTTTTTAAATTTGAGACAGTGTTTTACTATGTAGCTGTGACTGTCCTAGAACTTGCTATGTAGACTAGGTTGGCCTCCAACTCAGAGAGATTCTCTTGCCTCTGCTTCCCTTTTACAGTGCTGAAATCAAGGGTATGTGTCACCATGTCAAGTCTGGGTTGTTTGTTTTTGTTTGTTTGTTTGTTGTTTTTTTAAAAACAGGAACATTTAGCATGTGAAAAATTAGCATTATAAATAAGTGGATTGTTCAATAAATCATGTGTGTAGAATGAAAACCAGAAAAAGTTGTATAATATGCCTATATTCCAGGTGAATTACATATGTTACATATGTGGAAAATTAACTACTTAAAATAAAGGTGCAAATCTATGATATTTATTTTATACCTGATAATGTTAAAATATCCAAATACAAAAGCAATTAGAAGAAAACGTAAGAGAAACAGCAGCAGACTAAACTACATAAGAATCAAACACTTCTTTGTCAAAAATAACCCACAGTGCTGGGTTGGATGAAGTTCTGTTGGTAGGGAGCACGCCCTGAGCCTTGGATTCAATCCCCGGTACTTCATAAACCAGGCATATTGGCAAATGTCTGCCATCTCAGCAAGTGGGAGATGGAGGCAGGAGGTTTAGAATTCCAAATTCATGTTTGGCTACACAGTAAATTTGAGAGCAGGCTGGGATACATGAAATCCTGATTACAGTATAAATAAATAAAATCTACAAAAATTAAGTGCAAAAAGAAAATTGGAAAAAATCAAACCAAACCAAAGCAAAAAGACTTGTCACAAATGACAGACGAAAGAAATACCCAATCCTCATTAGAAAAATAGGGGAAAGAAAGCTGACAGATCACAGCAAGAAAAGTAGAAAAAAGCTAAGCAACTTGGAAAAAACATGTCCAGCTGTGCTGGGGATCAAAAATATGTACACGTGTGCAGCTATCGGATGGAAGACACAGGTTACAACCACGAGTCTGCTGAAAACATAGGAGGTGGTCTTTGCAAACCTGAAGAATGAGATTAGTAAAAAACAAAACAAAACAAAACAAAACAAAACAAAACAAAACGATTGCCATCTGTTGTCACTGTACCTTAAGGACTGTCATCGCCCATTGCGTGGTTCAGTACCACGGACAGCACACAGAGGAGCCGGGACTGTGTTTACCATGCCAGAGACGGTCTGTGGCTGCGCCTCCTTGAGGAGAAGATGGGAATAGCACAACCTAGGCCATCTTTGTGGAAAGACATAGTAGGGAGGAAGAAAGTGCCCCTGACACTTTCTGGGCACAGCTGACAGGACTTGATAAGTAGAAGTGGATCACAGAATGTCAGGAATGGGAGGGGTGGGGGTTTGGGGAAGAGATAATTCTCAGACATGCTCAGGGAAGTGCAAGCAATGCTTGCTGCCGAAGCACAGAGAAAGCAGACCAGTAAGAGGCCGGAGACAAATATGGAGAGGCAGACAGTGGCCAGATGATGAATGGTACTGTCTCCCATGCTAATCAGCCTAGAATCTATTCCTCAAGCGACTAGTTCTACAGAGGATAGACTTAGGATAGCAAGACGGTGAGAAGATAGGCCAGCGATTGGATACAATGTAACCTTTGGGTTACATTATAATAATGTAGCCTATCCTATGAACCAAGCTCCCTGTCTTGCTGCACAGTGCTCCGTGGAGCATTTATGGCTCCCATAAAGGGGTTTCCAGAGGAGGAATTCCCTTGGCTGGGCCTAGTGTATGGTTCAGCGCAAATAATAGCACCTCCTAAAGGCGGAAAGGGACATAACACTTCCTACCTTCGATCTTAGTCAAGCCAAGCTCCCTTTAGGAATTGCTCTGCAGCAGCTCCCAGTGGCTCAATGAGGAATGGCCTTGAGGGAGGCACACAGGACAATGGGACAGAGTGGCATTCCTACTCCATCAGCAGTTGTGGAGAGGGTAAAAGGAAGTAGGTTGTGGGGGGAATGTGGCAGGAACCCTAAATAGCTTCACATAGCTAAGAGGAAGCATGTTCTGGGGCAAAGGTGACAAGTACTGCAGTAGACAGGAGGACTTGTCTGAGCATGGAAGCTGTCCAGGCGTAGCCTCCTTGGACTGCAGACTGGGGCTCGGGGAGGATTCAGTTAGAGATACACTGACAAGTCTCTGTGGGGAAGGAGAATAGCAGAGGCACACAGAGTCATTGGTCAAGCAGCTGGATGAGGAGGCTGTGTTCTTGACGCTTCAGGGACCACCAACACATAAGGGACAGGAGAGAAGATCGAGTCTATCAGGGCAAGGAGAGACAGCAAAATAAGAGGTGAAGCAGGGGAGAGATTGCTCAGCCTGTACTGGGCTTGTTAAGCAAGCAGGAGGACCTGAGTTCAATTCCCAGGACCTCATAACAAGCCAGGTGTGGTAGTCTGTATGTGCTATCCCAGTGCTGGGGAAATGAAGACAGACGAACCCCCGGGGCGCACTGGTGAGCCACTGCAGCCTGCTTGGTGAGTTCTGTAACTTGAGACCTTGTGTTCAAAAAACAAAGTAGATGACAACTGATGAATGACATCTGAGCTGTCCTCTGATCTCCACACACATGTGTACATACGTGCATGGACATCTGTAGGCATACGCTCACCCCAACACATCCATGAGTGAAAAAAGGGGCAGAGGTGGGGCCACAGGAGCAAAGAGTTCAGGATGGCTCTAGAATGGAAGGAGCAATCAAGAAGGAGGCTCAGGATGGCAAGGCTTGGCAGAGGTGTGGTGAGGCGTAACCGGGGTGTGGTAGGGGTGCGACAGGGGTGAGGCAGGATATGGCTCCAGTGAAGAATAGGGAGGGAGGGTCGGAAAGTTGTGATGACCAGCAGAGCCCTCTCCTTTAGGCAGAAGGAGCCGGAGTGAGGGAGACCTGGAGGCCGAGAGGGACTGAATGATGCAGCCACGTGATGGAGAATGTAGCAAGAGTGACCCAGGCATGGAATGAAGGACTCTAGTGACTATTTTCTAGTCTATTAATTTTTTTCTTTTGGGCCAGGGCATCACTATATAGATGGCCCACGCTGGCCTCAAACTCACAATCCTCAGACCTTAACTCTCTCAGTGTGGGAGTTACAAGTGTGCACTACTATACCTGGCTATGAGTATATATAAATTTGTAACTAAAGTACAAAGATTTTTATCTTATAACTAAGTCTAAATTTTAGAAATACAAAATTGTAGCTATGAACACTCACACTTACTAAAAGCAAAACCTAAGAACTAGTATCATCAGGTATTTATGTTTTTTAAAATATAAATATAGCATGGATAACTTACCAGGAGATAGGCAGGCGGCAGCAGGCACTAAGCTTAAAAACTATCTTAAGAAAATGACTTGATTTTTCTTCCTAACTGGTAAAAGGCAACCGCAGCTCTTGTTCATCAGGAGGATGCCTTGGCCCAGTCCACGGAAAACAGGCAGGGTCTCAGTTTAGGAATGGGAATCACCTCTCCTAAATATCAGGGTTTCTATGGAAACTTGCAGTGTTACATTGAGAGTGTGCATTTTTAATACTGCCAAATGTTCATTTAAGTTCAGTGATAAATTTATTTAAAAAGGAGCATCACAGCTTTTTTTTTTACAAACACAGAAGAACCTTGAGCATATGCCTGCTCGTGTGTGCGTGTGTGTGTGTCTGTGCATGTGCACTCATGGGCAGATATGCCTGCTCATGTGTGTGTGTGTCTGGCATGTGCACTCGTGGGCAGATGTGCCTGCTCTGTGTGTGTGTGCCTGCTGTGTGTGCGTGTGTGTGTGTGTGTGTGTGTGTGTGTGTGTGTGTCTGTGCATGTGCACTCATGGGCAGATATGCCTGCTCATGTGTGTGTGTATGTGTGTGTGTGTGTGTGTCTGGCATGTGCACTCATGGGCAGATGTGCCTGCTCATGTGTGTGTGTGTCTGTGCATGTGCACTCATGGGCAGATGTGCCTGCTCTGTGTGTGTGTGTATGTGTGCCTGCTGTGTGTGCGTGTGTGTGTCTGTGTGTGTGTGTGTCTGTGCATGTGCACTCATGGGCAGATGTGCCTGCTCTCTGTGTGTGTGTGTGTGCCTGCTGTGTGTGTGTCTGTGCATGTGCACTCATGGGCAGATGTGCCTGCTCTGTGTGTGTGTGTGTGCCTGCTGTGTGCGTGTGTGTGTGTGTGTGTGTGTGTGTCTGTGCATGTGCACTCATGGGCAGATGTGCCTGCTCTCTGTGTGTGTGTGTGCCTGCTGTGTGTGCGTGTGTGTGTGTCTGTGTATGTGCACTCATGGGCAGATGTGCCTGCTGTGTGTGCTTGTGTGTGTGTGTGTCTGTGCGTGTGCATGCATGGGCAGGCCAGAGAGGTCGATGATGTCAGTGCCTTCCTCAGTTGCACCCCTCATTACTTTTGAGACAGGGTCTCTCCCTGAATCTGAATGGTCTCCCCAGTCCTGTATCACAGTTTTAATTAGTTCGCTGATTCCAATAAGATGTTCCAATTGTGTCAAGAAAGAAACAAACCGCACGTACGTACGTACATCAATAATGCTAAAATGAATTGACAAACAGAAGCAAAACTGATCAATATCTACAGAGCTACAATCAGGCACAGCCCTACCTTCTATAGCATAAAATCTATTTGCATCCATCTTCATTTTTACAGACCAGAATTACTTGAATTGTAGCGACTTTTCTAGAATTTACAGAGTTTTAAGATGGCCCAAAGAGAAGCCTCGGTGAAATCAAGTCAGAGGAGGCGCCTGGTGAGACCTGCATTCATTTGCATCCTTGGTCTACATCAGAGCTTTTCAAGTTCTTTTCCCAACAGCTCTCCTTAAAAACCCTGACCCCATAGACACATCGTTCTTGGCCACAGTCAGTACATATTTTAGAAAGTAAGAAAACTGCTTTTCATTTTATGACCAACTTCTCATGTTACTCGAAGGTCCAGGAATTTAGCTCGATAGAGAAGCCCTTTCTGCTTGTATCTCCAGACCTGCCTACCTCAGCTCACCAGGTGGGTACCCTGAATCAGTCTTATGACAGTGTCAGCTCTGTCTATGCCTCTAGCTTACCGAGGCACTTGCAACAAGAGAACCATCAAACTTCATGGCAAGAGGAACCTAATATGACTACAGGGGCCAGACATTCTCCACGCAGTTTTGACTCTAGTTAAGTGCATGGAACCACGCTCCTCCATGGTGGTCTATAAACCTCAGAGAAAGCTTTTCTTTAATGGTAGGAGTTGTGGTGAAATCAAGCATTAAGGAGGCCCCTGCCTCAGCCACTGAGCCGCACCTGCCTGGTTCCTCCAGGATCCTGGGCATTCAGGAGAACAGCAGCCCTGTCAGCCTGCTAGGCTGCTAAAGTTGGCAGCAGCCGCTCTCCCAAGTAGCTGGCATGTTGGGTGGGTAGCTGGGGTTATTTAGCACTGTCCACTCCTCAGTGTTGAGTGTGGGCCAAATACAATCTCCATTTCAGTGTGCCTGCTGCTAAGCGCTTCTCTCTGGCTGTAATTAGTCTGCATGTTCAGCTGCTTCTTAACAGCACTCGTTCCTAATAAAAATAAAAAGCTCATCACAGGTCCAGATGACTGAGGCGACCCTCTGATAAGAAGGCATACGACCAACCAACTGGTAACAACACATGCTGCTTCCACCAAGGCCATAGATTTATCTTACGGTTTGAAGTCAAGGACCAGCACGCAGCAACTGTTCTGCCCTCTCAATGCTTGGCAGGAGGAAGGGCAGCCCCGAGCTGGGTCCAGATGAGAGAGTCAACTGGTCAGTGAGGGACCAGTCAGTGCCAGTCTTTGGGATGTTCTTAGCAAACTGAAGCATCTGAAAAACACCTATTAAATTGACTATTGTGTGCTCTTGGTGACCATTGGTCAAGCGTAAGGACAGATAGGGGCTGGCAGGGTGGCTGGGTGATAGAGAGCTTGTTTAGCATGTCCAAGGTACTGGGTTTAACTGCAGAACCTTAACACACAAGAAACAGAAAGTAGTGACAGACCCTAATGTATATATGTGTGTGTGTGTGTGTGTTTATACATATACACATTTACACACACATATATGTATACACACACATATGTATATAATACACACATATGTAAATTTGTATATGTATGTGTGTATATTATGTGTGCATATGTGTGCAGGTGCATGTGTGTACATGTGTATGTGGAGGCCATCATTTTTCAGTTGTCCACACTGGTTTTCCAGACAAGGTTTTGCAGTGGGTCTCACTGATTAAGCTCCACTAGCTGACAAGTGAGCACCAGGGATCCACTGCTCTCCACTTCTCCAGCCTCAGGATGACCAAAGGGCTTCATCACTCCCAGATTGCTATTGTAAGTTCTGGAGGGTCAGACTTAGGTCTTTGGGTTTGCACATCAGGTTCTTTACTGATTGAGCCTTGAGCGCTGATGTGTTTGACCACGTCCTTGTCTGAAGTTACTTTATGTCTGTGTTCCAGCACACCTCAGACTGCCTGGTCAATCAACATGGATGGATGGATGGTTACATAAAAATCTTGCTTCTGATTTAGGCAGCATGCCTGACTGGAAAAATAAGTCTTGCTGTCAGTTGGGAAATGGCTTGTGTAGTATTTTGAATCAGTGCCTGCTTTGGTGACAAAAAGGGAAGGTAGAACAGTTTCCTGGTGGAAGACTGCCCAGAATGTCATGTTGTATAGCACTCTCCTCTGAACTGAAGCATCTCATGCTAAGGGGAGGCTCCTTAGAACTGAGAAAGTAAACAAATGGAAAGCCTCAGGAAGTTCCTGAAACTTACCAGATGGACATGGCCCCTTCTATCCCCAAAGTTACATAAGCACTTAAGATGGCTTAGGGGAGGAGACTCTCTGACCCTTTGAGCTGCCTGGAAGTTGTGCAGAGAGCTCTAGGGTTCCAGCTTTCTTGAATCGTTACCTGTCAGTCATGACAAGTGGGTTTTGATGATGCAGCTGCCTTTGATTGGACCCTGCTCCTGTAAGTCACCTTTTGGGTGACCCCAAGCACTCACTGTACTTTGGTAGTATTGTTACTATGGTCTGTTCCGGGTTCCCTATTTGGGTGAGTGGATGTTTGTTCCCATCTCCCCAGGGAATAGTGTCATGCATAAGTCTATCCTGGTGGCTCTGCCAGATTCATGTTATCTCATTTTCAGAGTAGATACTAAACTCCAGGGACAGGGACACAAAATCGAGCAGAACACGGCTCTTTGTCTCCAGGAGATGGATGCCTGCCGGAAGCTGTCCTTATGGTGGATATCTGTCAACTTCAGATGACAAGAGCTCTGCTCCTGTCACATTCTCTCCACACACATTATCGTCAAAGGCCACACAGCCATGACATCCTCAGGAAAACCTTGTCTTCTGAAAGGTTATTTTAATAAATAATGCTGTCTCTTCCTTCTCTGACTGGGGGTTAAACGGAAACACTGTTATCATGCAGCCTAGTCCCAGGATTGCCTCCTCTATGGAAGGAAGTGAGGTCAGAGGTGAAGGAGGGAGAAAGGCTTGACTCCAACATCTCCTGTGAGCTGTGTCCAGGCCTGCTAGTGCGGCTGAGGCATGGATTTAGGATCCAGAAAGTGGATATAAAATATAGCTGTATGGTAGAGCACATGCTTAGAATCCTGTGGTGATGAGGCTGCCTAAAGTGCCCCTGTAAGGGACTGGAATGTGGGTCATCAGTAGAGCACTGGCCTAGAACCCACCAATGAAAGGCTGTGGGTGTGGTTGGTGGTAGAATTCTTACCTAGAACCCATCCCTGATTTACAAAAAAACAATGCTAAGGAAGACCCTAGCTTATAGCCCAAAAGTTACATTGTGCTGTGTGGAGCCCCTTGGAGGAGAATAGTGGCCGAGGGACAACACTATCCCTGCAAGCATTCTGAGTAGAGGATGAAACATGGAGGCGGTACATGGCCCTTTTGGCAGGGGCTGAGGGGCAAAGTGGAGCCCTTGTAATTGATGCATGCCCAGCAAGGTGAGAAAGAGAAAGCTTGTAGCAAGGGGAGGTTACTCAGGATTGGAGACTTTGGGCTTTGTCCTGGATGCTGCAGGAGCTGGGAGGGGCTCACAGGGAGAGGCCAGGTCCATTGCTATTTGGAGAGAATCAGCATTGATGTTTGTAGAAAGAATGGCTAAGAAAGGAAAAACGGATGCAGGGCCTGGGGAGGCAACTGGGGCAGCTGAGGTTTCCTTACTGGGATCCTGAGAGGGCCTGGGCAAGAGCGTCAGAGAAGCCTAGGATTGATGGCCAGAACTGCTGCTGCTCGGGTGGGTGGGGTGGAGGGTATGGGGAACGGTTTCCAGTCTGTGGCTTGAGTGACATAGGAACTGGGCTCCCGGTGAAGGAAATGCTGGGTGGGAAAAGAGGACCGAGGTCAGGGCTGAAATGATGGTGAGATGCTAGTGAAAGCATCTATGTCTGTTGCAACAACTAGGGAGAGATGGGGGCGCCTCTGGGCTGGGTTCTGAGGCAGGACAGAAATGAGGAGGGCACAGGGAGGAAAGGATCTACTCACACTGGAGTCTGGCTTAAGCTATGGCCAGCGGAGTGGCGAGAATTCCAACTCAGGCAACAGCGTCTGCTGTGAAGGTGGCCAACACAGAGACAAGGCTCTTTTCTACAGAGGCATCTCCAAGAAGAATGTTAACCTAGACATGAAGCAGGCTTGGGGCCTGAATACGTGGGCCTTACCTGGGGCCTCATTCCTCTCTGGGAATCTTAAACAAGACCGCTAACTTTTACAAGGAAGATGCCCCATTGTCCTGCATACCTTCCAGCTAGTGTTTCACTCTGTCAGAGTCAGCACTGTCAGGTGCCCCTCAGCCCTCTACCCCTAATCCTTATGACTTCATTTAGGTCCCCTGGTAACACTTTGAGGGTAACAGCATCAATAATACCAAGATGGCCTTTGCATGAATATTACAAAGGGTCGGAGGGGCAGAAGCCCAGGCCCATCTTTCTTCCCAACTACCTCACTTTTTCCTAATCCTCCTGCTTAAAAATCATATTAAAGTTGTCTTTTAATAAACGCAGGCTCAGTTTCTTGCTGGCTCACCCTGAATCTTTTCTGTGGTGAAATCAGGAATCTAGCTTTATTTGAGTTGAGGTCCCTAAAAGATTAAAGGGGATTTCTCAGGATGCCGGGCGTGATGGTGTGTAGCTGTGCCTCTGCGCTTGTCACTGCTGACCGACATCCCTGGTGTGTGTCACTGAGGAGCTGGCAGAGTCACTAGGGGGTCAGGGAGGAGCAAGCAGGAAAAGGCATGAAGGTAGTGGGGGAGGGGGGAAGAGGGGGGAGGGAGGAGGATGGACGGAGGAGGGAGGACGGAGGAGGGAGGAGGGAGGAGGGAAGCCAGAGTTGATTAAGGAAGTGTCTTGGAAGCAGGGAGGAAGCCACAGGGCTATGCTCTACTGAGTACCATGTCTACCTTAGAGAAAAGTGATGGAGACCTTCATACCCTGCAATGTAAAGACACACCTGGCTCTGTCATAGGAAGGAATCAGTACACATATGCTACCAGCAGCACACACACACACACACACACACACACACATACATACATACACACACACACACTGTTCTGAGTTAACCCCTTCCATCCCAGGTGCCCTGGAGGAGTACAGGTTGACAAGAGCAGGCACTAACTGGATTCAGGCACTGTGTGCATGCCTGACATGCAGATGGAAGGAAGAGGACCAGAGATGCAGCAGCTGCACAGACACTACAAGTTTCAGAAACCTGCTGACCTCCTGAGGGGACGAACAGCTCTGAGGTGATTGACTGCCTGCGCCCCCCACTCCCTCATAGGACCCATCACTGATGACGAGATGTAGGCAAACATTTAGGATGCTGACCCACTGTCCTCTCAGAGGGCTTGCTCTCTGAACAAAGTGCAGATCTAAAGGTTTAGTTCCTGTCTCTGTTCATGGGCTTCCACAAACGACAGGCAGGAAGTTACAAAACCCTCCGAAGATGTAAAGGCCTGCTACTGCCCACTCTGAGGTCAGCTCCAGGAGGCACCGTGACCCCCTTTCCAACAGGCCGCAGGGATAACACTGTCTGCTAGAACCTCTGAGGCAGTCTCATGGACTTAGCTACTCTGGTTAGGCCTGGTCTCAAGTCCAGGCCCTCTCGAGAGCCCATTAAGGACCCCCACCCCCCAGGCCACATGGCTCTTCCCTCTCCTACACACCATCTTGCTTTTGCTTTGTTACCCGTGAAGCATGGCCAAGTGTCCCCATCAGCTGTGGGGTGGGGAAAGGACATGCCATTAAGAACACATGAAATCTGGTGTCTGGGGCTGAGGAGATAGATGGCCCTGTTAGCGAGAACACTTGCTGTGTAAGCACAAGACCTGAGTTCAGATCTCTGGCACTTGTGTAACCCCAGTGCCATGGCAAGCAGAGACAGGAGGATCACTGGGGCATGCTGGTCACTAGCTGAGCTCCAGGTTCAGTGAGAGACCCTGTCTCAGGGTGGGGTAAGGCTAGGAGTGACAGAGCAGGACCTCCAACATCCTCCTCTGGCCTCTTAGGTTTTCCCAGGCCCATCCCATGCCTCCCCACTCGCCCACATGCATGCACACAAAGACACACACATCTGGTTTATGTTTGGGGCTGACAGTTGTTTCGCTACTTACTGTTTTCAGATACTTGCACAATGTAGTAAAGGACCGGGCTGTTTCCATCAAAGGGCCGAACCCAAGATAGTGTCACCGAGTGGCTGCGTGCTGGACTCAAGCTGGCCAGCAGGTTTTGAGGTGGGTGAGGCAGCTCACTAGAGGCAAGGAAGTGAAAAGAACAAGAAAACAGGGAAGTCAGTCTTATGGGTCATCTGATGCCCGTGATGGCAAGAGCCGGTGTGTGCGGTTATGGAATGAGAATGAACTAGTCCTCTCTCTGTGGTCCCCTAAGAACAAACCAAGACCAGACCCACTCCCTGTGGTGTAATTCGAACATAATTTGATGTGAATTTTGCGGTTCCTCAATCACAACACAGGTAACTTCACAGGGGCCCTGTGTGTACTTTTATTACATTCTATTTTGTCTTGTTGCTTTGTGTATGCAAGTGTGTGTGTGTGCGTGCGTGCGTGCGTGCGTGCGTGCGTGCGTGCGTGTGTGTGTATGTGTGTGCGCGCGTGTGTGTGTGTGTGTGTGTGTATGTGTGTGTGTGTGTGTGTGTATGTGTGCGTGCGTGCGTGTGTGTGTGCGTGTGTGCGCGTGTGTGTATGTGTGTGTATGTGTGTGTGTGTGCGTGCGTGCGTGCGTGTGTGTGTGTGTGTGCATATGTAGGCTAGAGATCGAGTCAGGTATTAATGATAATTAGTTTTAACTGTTAACTTGATATAACTTAGAATCACCTGGGAAGAAAATCTCAAGGAGGGATTGTCTAGGCCGGGCTAGCCTGTGGGCATATCAATAGGGGCTTGTCTTGATTGTCTTGATTGAAGTGAGCAGATTCAGCCCACTGTGGGTGGCATCACTCCCTGGGCTTTAAACTTGGACTGTGTAAGAGTGGAGAGATCCATCTGAGCATTAAGCACAGAATTCATTTATCCCTGTGGATATGATGCAACTACCTGCGTCGAGTTTCTGCCACATCAGCTTCTCCACGATAATGAACCATGACCTGGAAATGTGAGCTAAGACAAATCCTTCTTCCCCAAGTTGCTTTGTGTCAAGGTATTTATCACAGCAATTGGAAGGAAACTAAAACGAACGCCTACACTTAATTTTTGAGGTGGTCTTACCAATTCATTCAGCTAGGCTGGCTGCCAGGGGGCTGTAAGGATCCTCTGCTCCCGTCTCCCCAGCGCTGAGGTTATGGGTGCTCACCATTGCACCCAGTTTTTTTTACATAGGTGCTTGAGACTGAACTCATGTTCTCCTGTTTCTGCAGAAGCCTTTTACCAGCCGAGCCACACCCCTGGCCTGGCATTATATCATTAATGAGACAAAATGTAGTCAATTATTTGTCAATGCAGCTAGAGGCTGTTCATGTAAACCCAGAAGCCCTATAAAGAGGAAAGCCTGGTGCCTGGCGGCGAGGATCTGCCCAGTGTGAGGGGTTTCCACACTCCCTGCTTCTTAGACAAGTGGACTGCCTAAATTATCCACAGCATGAGGTTATATTGTAGCTCTGTCTTAGGGAGAGTAATAGAGGTCTGGGGAAAGCTCTTATGAGTAGATGTAGTGAGAAAAATCAATGAAACACCTATAGAAATAGTAAATAACACACGGACAAGGCCATAAAGTGCAAGTGTAACTCTGGTACATAAGTTTAAAAAAGAAGTCACTAATTTCAAATCAAAACAAAACAAAAAACCAAAAACCAAACAAACAAAAAACCCAAAACAAACCAAAACCAAGTTTTTGCTGGGATTTACTGGAGACAGTATGAAGTCTCTACCTTGACACTGAAACTGTGCAAGTTTGGTTCAGCCTTACATCTCTGGGACTTGGGATCTGGGCCTGCCCCATGCTCCTTCTTCATGGAGGCCACTCCCATAACAGACCTGGTACCACAGATGGGAAGGCTTCCAAGTGGTGACCTGTGTCCCCACTAATTTGTTCTGGGTCTCTCTTGGATATCAGTTACTAGAGAACCACATGGATCAGATCAAATGCCAACATTCAACTTGATATTTTGGAAGCTTGGGAGCTCTATCTATCTATCCATCCATCCATCCCTTCATTGATTGGCTGGGTCTTACTAGCCCTGGCTAGCCTGGAACTTCCATCTGTCATCCATCTGTCATCCATCCATTCATCCATCCACCTACCCACCCATCCATCCATCTGTCATCTATCTATCCATCTATCTGTCATCTATCCATCATCCCTGGAAACTTATTATGTTGGCTACACTGGCCTTGAACTTGCTATGACTCTCTAACATCTGATCTAACAATGATGGAATCTCAGCACACAGTACCATGGCTCCCTGTATACTTGACTATGTGTGTGCTCATGTATATGTGTGTGTGTGCATGTGCATGTATGTGCATCTGTGTGCATTTGCATGTGGAGTCACAGGTGGAAGTTCGGTGTCATGCTCAATCATTCCCACATACTTTTCTGAGTCAGGCTCTCTCCTGAACCCAGGGCTCACAGATTTGGCTGGAAGGGCTGCTCAGCAAGCCCAGGGATCCTCTGGCATCCATTTCTCCAGTGGACAGGTGTACACGGATTTTTCTTACATTTTACCCAGCCTTTAATGGCTGAGGCATCTCTCCATCCCAAGTGATTTTTCTAATCTTAATTTAAAAAAAAAATCCCTTTTCATTGAGAATAGACTCTTTGCTGGTCAGTGGAGATGCACGTGTTTAATTCTAGCACTCAGAGGGCAGAGGCAGGCAGATCTCTGAGTTCAAGACGAACCTGGTCTACAGACAGTTTTCCAGGACAGCAAAGGCTAGACAGAGAAACCTGGTCTCAAAACACCAAAGCCAAAATCAAAACAAAACAAAACAAAACAAAAGGACACAACAACAACCACACCCCAAACCAAACCAAACCAAACCAAACCAAAAAAAAACCCCCCAAACCCCAAACAAAACAAAAGATATTGCTCTCATCTATCTTGATTAGTTTCCCCTCCTTCTATGCCTCTCAGCCATGCCCCCTCAATCTGGACACACTCAGCTTTCTATGTGGGTGCTGGAGATCCAGACTCAGGTCCTCCTGCTGGTATAGCAAGTGCGTAACCCACAGAGCCTCTTCCCAGCCCCAAACCTGATACTTTTCATTTAAAAATGTCCGTGTGGGTTGGGGTGATAGCTCCTGTTCAAGTCCTTTCCGTCCTCAGCGTGGCCCAGAGAGAAACGCACCTGTTCTATTTCACAACTGATGCAGTTGTCTGTGCTCAGCTGTGTAAGGAGCATAGCACTCTCACCCATCTACCCGTTAGCAAATGAACATGTTTCATAGAGATAGAACTGTGCTGTGTGTTAGCGTGAGATAACACACACACACACACACACACACACACACACACACACACACACAAGACAAGTCTTGAGTGTGGAATATTGTCTTGTGGTCTCCTTAACTGTGACTCAAGTTTGAAATCAGATAAGAAGCTCCTCTTTCTATTTAACTTATCTGATAGCCAAGCCTCCATTAGACCCCAATAAACACTATTCAAGAGGGAGGGCAGGATGATAATATCCACTCTCAAGCCCCATTTCTTTTTGTTTCCTCCAAGATAGATTAGGTTTGGTCTGAAACAAGACCAACGTTGTTGAATGGCCCTAAGTAGAAACCGGCCATTTGTTACTGTACTCGTTGCTGTGACAAAACTGCCGGAGTTGACTTAAAATCCCCCACAACAACCCTAAAATGCCCAGAGGTGTGTCTCCTTGGTGTTTCTAGATTCTGTCAAGTTGGTGATATTCATTTTTACACAAACCAAGAGTATAGTACTTGTCTAAAAATACCCAGGTAAAACTGTTGATAAAAATAGTGTTTTTCTGGTCTGGAATGGACGGAGTTTCTAAATCCTTGGGATATCCTGAGGGATGGGGTTGTCTCTGTCATTCCTGGGATACCACAGCTCAATGACTGGTTATGGGGTTACACAGCTGGGCAGTAGGTAGGTCCAGGACAATAAAGGCGCCATGAGTTTGGAGGCTGGAGTGTCAACTCCATTTCTGACTTCTGTGGGATAGAAGGAAGCTGGAGGCATTCAGCTAATCAGGAAATGTCTATTGGATGTGGCTCTGCTGAGTGTCCTTGGCTGGTGTCATGAGGTAAGATGTGAAAGCCATACATAAGAGGATGTAGAATTGACTGGATCTTGCCCCATATGTTATACGCATGCATGTCTGCCTTCATGCAGATCATGTGCATAGCTGCATACTACAGCTGTCCCATACATGGCTAGATTCAGATGTTTCCCAACTCTCCAGCTCATTATTGATCTGGTCATGCATTTTTTTCTCCTTTATAAAACCTGCAGCCAGAGCCACAGCTCTGTGTAGAGACTCTGCAGCTGAGGGTGTAGGAGAAGCCCCAGCTGGTTAGCTTGGTAGGTGGTATGGAAGCCCCAAGCTCCCAGCTGCTGCCTGAAGCTTGGAGCTGTTCTGGAGTGCATGCCCTTGACTAGTAGGTCTGTGCTAATTCCAATTAATTAGTGTCTGAATTCCACTGCAAAGACAGTCTCATAATAGAAGCTGGTCTGACACAACAAACATGAACTTGAAAAGCAGCAGGAGTGGCCAGTGCTCCAGGTCACTGTGTGGACACAGAGTGATCCCCATCAGCAGATGCACACACACACACACACACACACACACACACACACACACACACACACACAAAGCCTCAGAGGCAGTCTTTGCCCTGGCTTGCCGTATGTACACAATAAGACCCCTAGGAGCTCACATATGGCTGTTTGTTTTTTTACATGTATTTAGTGTGTGTGCGTGTATGTGTGTGTGCGTGTGTATGTGCGTGAGTGTGTATGTGTGTCCCATCACATGTTCACGTGCAGATGCTTTTCTCAGTCACCCTCTCCCTTGAGACAGGGTCTTTCACTCAAGCTGGAGCTCACTGATTCCGTTAGACTGAGTGACTAGTGAGTTCCCCTGTCTCTGCCTCTCCAGTACTGAGATTATGGTCACGTGCCACTAGAAATGGCTTTTTACATAGGTGATGCGGATCTAAACTCAGGTTCTCACGCTTATGCTGCAAGTGTTCTAACTACTGAGATGTCCCCAGCACGAGGCTTTCTCCTAACTTGATGATGGTTATCATGGGAAAACCCTTGAGCAACAGGTCAGTAATGGATAATTAAGGCTTGCATGTACTCTGAATCTTATCCAGTAAGAGTATACTGACTATACCCAAGCATGCCACTGCCAGCTTTAAGAGGAGGGTGGATGGATGATGTTTTGGGAGGTTCTCAGATGGTTATGACTGTATAAAGTGAGGACATGACTGCTCTGAGGTACGGTTGAGGGGAAGGTTTTATTGTAAATATGAGGGAGATATAGCCCTAGGCATATGGAATCGTCCAGAGCAGGGAGACACAGAAGTGGACCGTGAGAGGAGGGGTGGGGGATGGAGAGAGGAAGAGAAGCATGGACAGAGGAACAAGAGAGACAGAGGAACAAGAGGGGGTGGGGGGAGAGGGTGTAGTGCTTATGTGGCCTAGATGGCAGTCACGTAGCTATCGGATGCTGGGGGAGGAGGTTAGCTTGTTAGCATTCCTTCTAGGCTCCACCCAACAGTTATGGAGCAACAGCCAGGTAGGCTAGCCTGGCTGACTAGAAAAAGACTGTTTGGCCTCTCCTGTGCTCTCTGTCCCTTCTCTCTCTCTGACTCCCACTTCCCTGACCCCTCTCCCTCTCCCCCCTCCCTTTCCTTCCCCCTCATCCTCTCTCTCTCTCTCTCTCTGTTCCCTCTTGACCTCTTCCCTTCTTTCTTCCTCTCTCTCCTCTCTCCTTGTCCTTCTCTGCCCCCTCTCTTTCTCTGCCTCTACTTCTCAATCCCCCTTCCCATGCTCCCAAATAAACTGCATTTTATACTAGACCTACTCTATGACTGGTACCTGGCAGGGCAGGGGTGTGTGTGCCTCAGCATGGGCCGGCTAAGGCACCCCTTCCTGGTGCATCATACTGAGTTTTACAAAATGTATCAGAAAGGAAGCCCATGAGTTGGAGTTTAGGGTAGGGGGTAGGGTGGGTAGAGCTGAGTGGAGCCTTGGGACTGAGTGACCCTGGAGGCCAGCATGTGCTTTGGTATGCTAATAGGCACCATAGTTTAGTCATTTGTCCTGAGTTTCTTTTGGACCTGACAATACCCAATGGGGACAAGCCAAAGAGAAAAGGAGCGATGGAAATGGAGGCCAGTTCCAAGTCACCTTACAATGGAAATGGGATGGAGAAATTGGCACCAAGTCACTTAGACCATAGTATTATTGGGCATTAACAATGGCATAGTAGCTCACACAGGGCGGGGGGAGACGAGAAGGGTGGTGTTCATGAGGGTGGAACAGTTTTGAACAATTGGTAAAATTGTGGCCAAGGGAGAATTGCTCCTGAGAAAGAGGACCAGGTCAGTCTTTCTCCATCAGGAAAGCTTTGCCCCTTTGATGCACAAATCGTGACTTGGTCAAACCCATCTTCTTCCACTTTGCTCTGAGGAGGAAGACTCGGGGCCTGATAACGGTGGGGGATGGCGTCAGATTGTTCACTCCTTATTATGTCTTTGTCAGAAGTAGTTTATTGAAAGAATCGTTTCCTGATGCCTCAGGGTCTGAGCCTTCCAGTCAGCTCAGTAAATTAGATTTTTCTCTGTTCTTCAGGCTCCTAAGAATTAGACTCTTACTGCAGGAGGGGCCAGGTGATGCTAATTGGATCTTTAAATGATTGAACAATTAATCACTCTATAACGCCTTAGGAACCTAGTTTTTCTGGCACGTTCAATAGGGCAAGATGCTTTCGGGGAGATGGGGTTACCCCAGGACTGTGATCCTGCCACTGCAGCACCAGTAAACTAGAAGGAAAGACAGGATCAAAACCCAAAGTGACAATGTTTTTGTTTGTTTGTTTTGTTGTTTTTGAGACAGGGTCTCAGGTATCCCAGACTGGCCAAGGATGGCCTTGGAATTTGTCTTGTGCCTGTGTGATTGGTGTTATGTGAACTTGTGCATGCTCACACGTGTGTGCATATGTGTGCATGTGATTGTGAAGGCTGAGGTTGACTTCAGGTGTCTTCCTTGACCACATGTCACACTATTCATTGAGGCAGGATCTCTCCTTTGAACTTGGAGCATACTGACTTGGCTAGTCTAGCTGTCTGGTTTGTTCCAGGCATTCCATAAATTCCAGGCATTTAGCTCCATTTTCAGGGAGCTAAAACTACAGGTAGACCACCATGCCCAGGGATTGATCTAGGGCCTCATGTGTTCTAGTCAAGCCCTCTATCAACTGAGCTACAACTCTAGCCTTCAAGGTGACCATGTTTACTGATGAAGATCTCTGTTGCTAATGTATAGGACACATCACAGAACCATCTGGAATTTTAGAGAGGGGATTAAATCAGAGCTTACATACACTGCTTGTCTTGGATAATGCAAATATCCTCCTGTTTTAACTTAGCAAGTGGGGCGAGGCATTTAGTGGGCACTTACTGTATACTTGGCTGAGGTAGGCCCTGAGGGCTCCGTGGCAGGAGTCATGTCAGATGGTCATGAGGCCATGGTCAAAAGTAACACAGAGTCTCAGGGATGGAAGCATCAACTTCAAGACAAAGAGACCCACAACACAAGAGGCAACTGGGCTCCTTCTGTGGTGGGGAGAAATCCATAGGAGCTTTATTTTCTCGAGAGTCCCTCTTCTACTGGGCTCAACACAGAACTGACAAAACACTGGCTGATTCCACTCCATGACAGTCCTGTGAGGCAGTGCCGCCATGGCCAGCTGAGCCAACTGAGGGAGAGGAACAAGGCGACCTGCTCCAAGTCCCACGGTAAGGTGGGATGGACCTGTGGTCATCCTGGCTCCTGACGGTTCTGCTGTAATCAACAGCCTTGTTACCAGGAATGTGGGCATGAAGCGTCACTCAGCCAGCTTCTGCCCGAGATAAAGCTGAAATGATCAACCACGGAGCTAATGAGCATGGGGACATCCCACTGGAATTCCCACAAGCTCATTTTAAATGATCAAAGTGTGTGTGTGTGTGTGCGCGCGCGCCTGTGTGTGTGTGTACATATGTGTGTGTACATGTGGATTTGTGTGTATGTGTACCTGTGTATGAAGGGCAGAGGTCAACATTACACATTGTACTTCAGGAGCTGTTGATGTTTTTCCTTGTACTCTGGGGTCTTTCTCAGGCTCGGAGATGTCTGTCTACACTGGCTGGGCAGTGAGCTCCAGGGACCCTGCCTTTCTCTTTCATGTGGGTTCTAAGGATCACGTTGTCCTTGTGTTTGCCAGGTGAGGACTTCACCAACTGAACCAACTCCCAGCCCTAATTTAACAGAGTGGCTTTTAACTGAAGTGGAGAGAAAGGGGGGCTCTCTCGGGCTTTTGAAGGACACTGTTTAGGCCTAAGTACCTCTCTGTCCCTTTGGCATTATTCATCTTTTTCTTCCGTATTTGTTTATTTGCTGTCTGAGCAATCATGGGAATGTGACAGCGCTGGACTAGAAGGTTCTCTGAGAGGCACCTGATGCCCTCCATTTCTGACTTGTTGCTATTATCGTCACTCTGGCCATCACTGGTGCAGCGGTGTCCCCAGAGCTTTGTATGTGTGTGAGTGGCTTGTCTGTGTGTGTGTGTGTGTGTGTGTGTGTGTGTGTGTTTGTGTGTCTGTGTGTGTGTGTGGTTTGTGCTGCGTGCAAGCATACATGTGCATGTGGAGACCACAGAACAGCTTGTATAAAGTGAATTGTTCTCTCCCATCTTTCTGTTAGATACAGGGGTTGAACTCAGATCACAACACTTGCATGGCAGGCTCCTCTACCCACTGAGTCATCTCACTGTCTCTGCCCATCTCATTTTCTGAGACAGAGTCTGAACAGAGACTGCACCTGCAGCTTGGCTTAACAGTTCAGCTAGACTGGCTGCCCAGTAAGCTCTAGGGATTGGATGGCCTGTCTCTGTCTCCCCGCCCCGGGGATTATAGACACATGCTATCACGCCCAGCATTCCGTAAAGGCATTGGACATCTATATGCAGGTCTTCATACCTGCCTGGCCAGCATTTCCCTGATTGAACCATCTCCCTAGCCCCAAGAGCTCCAGATGTAACGATGTACCACTCTCCCCATTCATTCCGACTTGGAAGAGTACTGTGTTTATTCCACCAGCAACTCCCAGGGGCCTGCAGCCTTCTGACTCAGCTCCGCAGCCTGCGGCACCCAAATTGGTTTGAATCACAGATCTGCAAATATTTCTATCTTTAGCAATGAGGTGTTTCACCATCGCAGAAAGCCTATTATTTTATACATACAGCAACATTTGCTGAAAAATGTATTTTACTTAGAGGAAATCAAATAAGTAAATAGTGGGGAAGATATGTAAATCTGCAGAACATAAGAAGGTGCGGAATAAAAAGAACGTGCAGTATTGGAAGTGTGCGGTTGTGTTGGTGCTGACGGAGCCTTTATGAACTGCTAACACTTATTTATTTGATGCCCAGACTAGATGATCTAAGAGTTCTCCAAGGTAGTTAAAAAAGAAAAGAAAAGAAAAGAAAAGAAAAGAAAAGTGAATAGCATGTAGAATTATGCGAATTCACAGTCTGTGTTCTCCAACATCATCAAAGTGATTTTTTTTTTTAAATCTGATGTGGGGGCAGTGGAGCTGGGCTTTTAATAGACAGCCTGTGCGTTTATCCCTATGCCATACACTGCAGGTAAGAGAGGAGTAGAGGCAAATCAATGGCCTAAAACATACACTCACGGATGTATTCCTACATGCCTTCAGCCAACAAGCACTCAGTGTGCACTTGCTGGGCACCTGTTGGTATGCCAGGCACCCAGCATGCAAACATTTACGCTGAGGGACTTCTGGGAGGAAAGGGCTTGGATGGCAGACTTCTCTTCCAGTGTGTTTGAGATGCCATGAGGAGGACAGGCCAGGACAAACGGGGAGGCACAGTGACTGAGTGGCAGGAAACCGTCCTGGGGCTGAATGCTAAAGGACATATAGGCAGGAGCCTGTGGGCAACACCAGCAGGGGACACATGCTACACCATGGAGGACAGGAAAGGACCAAGAGAGCTAAAGGATCTCAGGGCTCCAATGATGACGGTGGGGGGTGGGGGTGGGGGGATCAACAAGACCATGGATGCCCAAAGCCAAATAGGCCCCAAGGCTGCTCTTAAGGACTACACTGGGCTCCAGGCTCATCATGGCTAATGGGTGCCTTTGCTCCCCAGAGATATCATTGTCCAAGAGGAATCAGAATCATACTGGAGAGGGGCAAACAGGAGGTAGAACAGGACTGTTTCAGCTTCCGAATGTATACGGGACCTTCTGGACGGGTGCTACACATCAGTAAGTCCTTCCATGCTCCGTGTGTCTGTGGTATGTGTGTGTCTGGTGTGTGTATGTGGGGGGTGTTGTTTGTGGTGTGTCATGTGTGGTGTGTGTGTGGTATGTGTGTGTGTGCCAGGGGGGGTGCTGTGTGTGGTGGATGTGGGTGTGTGTCTGTGGTATGTGTGTGTGCTGTGTGTGGTGTGTGTATGTGTGTGTGTGCTGTGTGTGGTGTGTGTGTGTGTGTCTGTGGTATGTGTGTGTGGTGTGTGCTGTGTGTGGTGTGTATATGTGTGTGGTGTGTTGTGTATATGTGTGTGGTATGTGTGTGGGGGGGTGTATGTGTGTGTGTTGTGCTATGTGTGGTGTGTATGTGTGTGTGATATGTGTGGGGTATGTGTGTGTGTGTGTGTATGTGGTGTGTGTGTATGTATATGGTATGGTGTATGTATTGTATGTTGTGTGTGTTATGTGTGTGGTGTGTGTACATATGTGTGGTATGTGTGTGGTGTGGTATATTTGTGTATGTGTGATATATGTCTGTGGTGTGTCTGTTTACACTTACATGCTCACATATGAAAGTTAGGGGTTGACATCAGGTGTCTCCCTCCATCATGCTCTACCTCATTATTTGAGACAGCCTCTATTACTTAACCTGTGCTAACCAATTCTGAAAACCTGTCTGGCCAGCAAGCCTCAGTGATCCACTTGTCTGTGCCTCCCTAGTGCTGGGATTATAGGTATCCATCGCACCCAGTTTTAATATTGTTGCTACACATCCAAACTCAGCATGTGTATGCACGCACGGCATGTTTCTGCCCATGGAGCCACACCCCAGCCCCATCATTAAACTTCCATTGTTTATATCTTTTATATGTGTGTGTGCCTCATGTGTGTGGCTGCTGGAGGAGGTCAGAAGAGGGTGTCAGATCTCCTGGAGCTGGAGTTACAGGCAGGCCTGAGATCCCCAATGTGGGGGCTAAGATCTGAACTCCAGTCCTGTGCAAGAGCTGCCCGTGCTTTTCACTGCTGAGCCATCTCTCCAGCATGGTCATCGACCTTTTAAATTCCTCTAATTTGGAGAGCTCGAATTTGCTCCTTCTTGAGTGCTTGGGACACACACAGAAGGCCTGGCTTGGCTCTCTGCAGGCACTCTCTTCATTCCTAATCCCCTCGCAGACGCTGGGGATTCAAAGACAAATGAGACTTCGTTGGATGCAAAGGGTTCTGATGCTATTTTTAGGGAATGCTTTCTGTTCAGAATTCATCCTGCATCAAGGTGGGCAGAGCTGAAAGAAAAGCCTCTCATGGTTGCCTTCTGATGGCCCAGCACGCCCTGCAGTGGATGGGATGGGCGGGCAGATGGGCATCAGACACCAGATCCTGGTTTAGCAGCCGTGAGGCTTCCATTCTCTCTTTGCAAATTGTATTTTCTCTTCCTGTACTTCAGGGATTGTCTGGGAGGGCACTTTTTTTTTTTTTTTAAACAAAGCAAATAAATACACGTTGAAAAGGTGGACAATGCCAGCAGGCCTTGTAGCTTCCTCCTCTGTGATCAGAGAGGGAGCTGAGGAAATATAGGGGCACCAAAGCTTACACCTGAGCCCAGAACCCACAGAGAGTTCTAGACTGGAAGCAACGGGACAGTGCTCTTAAGGAGTGTGAAAGACTTAGTAGGAGGTGTCATCTGCGGATGACCTCACTTGGAGGCCTAGTTGGCTGCTTGGTTCTGGACTTTTGGATAGGGTGACCTGACATTGTCACCACTCAGAAACTGATGGGCAATCACATGGAACTCATCCCCACATAATGGCAATGAGGTAGACAGCGTTCATGATAGGTGTCTGTGCAGGGATATGAAGGATTCATGGGGACGATGACCTGTGAGCACACCATCTATGTAAGAATGAAACATGAGGTCATGGGGGAGAGGTGAAGGCAGAGTGGGGATATAAAGGAAGGAAGGAAGGAAGGAAGGAAGGAAGAAAGGAAGGAAGGAAGGAAGGATGGATAGATTGAGGCCACAGCTCAGTTGGTAAAGTGCTTGTCTTGCCACCATGAAGACATGAGTTTCATCACAGAACCAAAACAACAATGTCATATGTTGTGGCACCTGCTTGTAATTGCAGTATTGGGGAAGCAGTGGCATGTAGACTTCTGGGGTTCCCTGGCCAGCCAGAATAGCATATCAGAAGAGTCCAGGTAAAAATAAGAGACCCTGCCTCAAACAAACAAAATGTACAACTCCTGAGAAGTGACTTCTGAAGTTGACCTCTAGCCTCGATACCTCCCAGCCCTATTCCCAGCATATGTACATGCACCTCTCCAACACACACACACACACACACACACACACACACACACACACACAAACACACATGGGTGAAAAAGAAAAGACCTTGCCATCATACACAGCTGAATGGAGGGCTGTGCTGGCCTCAGGTTGATGGCATGGGGCAGCATGTGGGCAGACATGAGTCAAGTATGGCCGCGTGGAAGTCTGGAGACAGGAGAGGCTTGGTACTCACATCACTTCCAGCCGTGCCGTCCGGGAGTCACTCCCTCCCTCGGATATGATTTCACAGGTGTAGTCACCAATGTCCCCTGACCACGTCTGGCTAATGACAAGCGACCCATCCTTTTCCACCACAATTCTGGAGCTGCTAGACGCTGTGATGACCACGTTGTCCTTTTTCCAAACGTAGCTGTGGGCCAAGCAGAGGGTTGATCACAAAATACATAGGAGCAGATCCGCACCCCTTCCCTGATAGCAAGGTGCAAGCAGTTGGTGTATTAGACAGCAGAGTAAACATGACCATGTTAAACTTTTTTTAAAAAAAGAAATCATTTGTGGCTAGAGAGATGGCTCAGTGGTTAAAAGTGTGCCCTGCCCTTCCAGACAACCCAAGTTTGGTTCCCAGCACCCAAGTCAGGTGACTCATGACCTAGAATTCCAGCTATGACCATCTGACACCTTCTTCTGACCTCCATGGACAACAGCACACATGCAGCATACATTCACACAGATACACACACAGTAAGAGATAAATAAAAATAAATCATTTAAAAAGGAGAGTTTTATGGCAATATCTCAGATAACCTATAAAAGCTGGTGGGTGCTTTGGTGACTAAAGCCGGGCAGTGGTGGTGGTGGTGGTGGGGGGGTTGTTTAGTTGGTGTCTGCCTGTCATTCAAAAAGACCTGAGTTTAATTCCCACAATCCACATGGAAGGTCTGGGGTGATACCACACACTAGTAGCCTCAACACTAGGGAGGCAACACCAGGTAGATCCCAGGGGCTTGCTGGTCCCCAGGTTAGCCTAACCAATGAGATCCTGGCTAAGTGGAGGACCCTGTCTCAAAACAAGGTAGAGGACTGGGATAATGGCTCAAGGTCTAAAGTGCTTTCTGCACAAGCATTAAGACTGGAATTCAGCTCTCTAGCACCTACATAAAAGCGGAGTGGGTATGGTAGCCCGCCTGCACGCCTGTAATCCAGGCACTCAGAGGGAAAGAAGGGATCCTCAGGACAAGCTGGCTGGTAGACTAGCTGAATTTGGATTTAGCAAGAGACCTTGCCTCTGGAAATGAAGTGGAGATCCATCAAAGGCATTCATATAATCTCTGATCTCCCCATGCATGTGCAAGTAGGTATACATGTACTTTCACATGTATATGCCTATATACATGGGAACACACTCGTGCGCACGCGAGCACACACACACACACACACACACACACACACACACACACACATTCATGTATATAAGTGCACCATAAATGTACTACCCCCAACACACACACACACATAGAACAAACAAAATCCTCAAATAGGACAATGAAGACAACTGTGGATATCTATCTGAGCATGTGTCTGGGAGACAGGGCCTCTGTGGGTCAGACCTGTCACTTACTGCCTAGCTCTCCTGTTTCAGTCCTGCTTAGGACCTCGCAGAGAGGGACTCCCTCTTCCTAGGCAAAGCTCAATGCATCTCTAACTGCTAAAGGCCCACCACACTAGCAGGCTGTCTCTGACTCTACCTTTCTTCCTCAGTTAATCTTTAGGGCCATTTTGGCACATTTTTCTTTTCCAGTTATAGACTCAATTAAGAGCCTGTCCAGTACTAAATGTCCCTGGGTGAGGCCCTACCGATGGCTGAATTGATGAAAGTTCTGGTTTTATTTATTAGAAGAATCTGATTACATTTTCAAAATGTGCCAGCCCCTGCTGCCCTGTGTATTCACAGCATAGATTTTCATGAATTGGTCACGGGAGGTCACCTTGCAACACAAGAGACAACAGGAAATAGTCCATTTGAAGAGAAAAGATAATTGCCCTAATAACCTGGGTCCATCCATAGTGGGGACAGTTCAAGTCCTTCACAGAAAGGGGGTATCTTCCACTGACCTCGGGACGTGCTGCAAAGGGACCATCCCAGTGGAACCTCTGAGCTCTTGGAGCAGTTTTAAAAGCCATGTCCTCCTGCCTTTACAATGACTGGAGTTTTCTTTAAGTGTGAAGGAGATCTCTGGGCAGGTCCCCCAGGGTTCCCTCTCTCTGGGCAGGCCCCAGGGTTCCCTCTCTCTGGGCAGGCCCCCCAGGGTTCCCGCAGTCAAACATTATGCTTCCTATCTGTCCCTTTGGCTTTTGCATTTGCTGGAAGACAGCTGCATTCCAGTCCTGGAGACTCTGGAGGGTCAGGTGGGGAGGGAGAAATGGATGGTTTGCAAATACTTGCACTGAAAGGGCAGAGGAGGGTCAAATGTCCAAACCCAGTCCTCAGTGTGTGCTTTAAGAGCCATGCCCTCTGTTCAGTGTGGACTCCAATTCCATCCTTGTGGCTAAGTGCAGCCTTTTAGAACTAAGGTGCGGTGACAATGCTATGGGATCTCTTCCGTCTCCCTCTCCCTCTCCCTCTCCCTCTCCCTCTCCCTCTCCCTCTCCCTCTCCCTCTCCCTGTCTGTTCCCTCCCTCCCCCTCCCCTCCTCCCCTCTCCATCTCCCCCTTCCTCCCTGCCCACCTGATTTATTTCCAGGGTTGAGTCTGAAAAGTTACAACTCTCCTGCTTCTTGAGACAGATCTCACTGCTGAGGGCCACCTGTCTGCAGCCAGGCCTTGCTTATCCAAAGTGGCCTGGTTTTGAACTTTTTTTTTGGCTTTGAGACAGGGTCTTGTTGTATAGGCCTCAATGCCCTAGAACTTGCTATGTAGACCAGGCTGGCTTCCAGCTCACAGATATTTCACTACCTCTCCAGTGCTGAGATTAAAGGCATGTGCCCCCATGTCCACCTTGTCCTTGTTTTTGTTTTGAGACAATGATTCTTGTCGTGAATTATATGTGTCTAAGGATAGCTTTCCTTTGCTGACCCTCCCGTTTCCACCTCTGGTGTGCTAGGATTATAGGCACATATCCCAATGCCCAGTGTATGCAGTTTGGGGGATGGAACCCAGGGCTTCACACTCTATAACTGAGCCACACACCCAGCCCAAGTGTCACAGTCATCGTGAGCAGCTTCTAGTCTGCGTGATGTCCCACTTGGCATTTGGAGAATCTCCAAGTTCCTGGCTCGCTCCTCTGCCTACGTTTCCCTTTTACTGCCTTGGATACCTGCATGCCTTTCTTCTCCCACTATACAGAAAAACTGTCCTTGCAGGATAGAAAACTCCCCCTGAGCACTGCAGAGCCTCCATGTCAACACCACTGAAATCCTATTCCATCCCTCTGGATTTTTGTCTCATTAAGTATCAGACCCTGACAAGTGCGTTTTACAGACAGTGTATTAACCTTGGCAGGAAAATCACAAAAAGCTGTATTGAAGCCACGGAGTGGAGCATAGCCCACTGTAAATAATACATAAGTCTGGAATGGAAGACGGATTCCTGTGATTAATGATGGAGCTCGCCACTGAGAGATGGCATCATCAGAGGTCTGCTGCTAAAATCAAAGACACCCCCCCCCCGACCACCACCACCAAACTCTCACTTCTCATCTCCACTTTCCCTCTATTAACCCAAGGAATCTTAACCAGTCCTAATGAACAAGAGCAGTGTGAGCAACCGGAGAGAGGTCCGAGGGTCGTGGGTAGCTCCGCAGCACAGGGTGGCCGTCGTCCCCTTAATCACCACGCGGTCTTCTGGAGGGTGAACGATGGACGTTCGATCTGAAACAACACAAGTCACAGTTGGATGAAGTCAGCAGCGTGTGAGCCTGTGCCCTCGGGGATAATGAATTGGTCATCTGACATCAAAGCCTCCAAATTCTCTCTCATCTTGGCAAAAATGGGTGTAAATGGAAGCGCTCAGTGATGTTCAGAGAATGGAAAAACAAGCCTTTCTGTGTGGCAGCAGAGTTAGTTGATATACCCACTCCTAAGTCATCCCTGATCTCTGAGCTCCCCAGAACAGAGAGACAAAGACTGTGTGTACACATTTAGAGTCTGGACTCTTTGGAGTGCTTTATCTCTGTGTCTTTTGTGGATGTGTGAGGATCCTTGTGTTGCCGATAGGGTCTCTCACTGGCCTGGAAGTCACTAAGTAGGGTAGACTTGCTGGCCAGTGAGCTCCTAGTATCTGCCTGCCTCCGACTCCATGATCATAGGATAATAGGCAAGGGCCATTGCTCCCAGTTCTTCTATGTGGGTTCGAAGGATCGACCTCAGACCCTCAAGCTTTGCAGGCTAAGCACTGCGCTGTCTGAGCTGTCTCTTTAGCCTGAAGTCTGGATCCTCAAAGCAGAGTAGAAATGGAGGTTGAGGCAGGAGGATCACAAATTCAAGGCCAGCTTGGGCTATGGAGTGAGTTCATGTCCTGCAAATTACAGGCTAAGTTTAAGAGCAGCCTAGGAAACATTATGAGACCCTATTTCAAAACAAAAGGTAAAAAGAGGGCTGGGGATGTGGCTCAATGGTGGAAGCCCTAGGTTTAACCCCCGGTGTTGTAAATGAACACATAAGTAAAAAAAAAATAGTGTATAAACAAAATCTATATTCTTTGCTAAGATAATTATCGTGTTAACATTTTCTAGTGTTCACATAGCACCCCGGGACTTTGGAAGTCGCTTTTATTTGTGCTGATTGATTTAATCACAAGAGCAAACCTGTGGGGTTTGCCCAGGACCACACTGCTGGTGAGAGACAGGGTCTATTGGCTGTCCCACAGCTGAGGACCCCAGAACCCACAGTCAGCCACACAGAAGCCAGGGGACCCCACTCTAGGACCACACACAGAACTAAAACTTGTGAGTTCCAGGGCTTCCCTTGAAGCCCAGCATAGTGACCTGCCAGCTGTGTCTCAGGAAAAGTTCCTGAGTCTTTGCCTACGAGAGGCCATGTGATGATTACAGACAGCTAGACTGAGAAACCTGGGTAAGTCTACTGGGCACTGAGCTGACTTAGTGTCACATAGCACGGCCCTAACTTTGATCCTCGACAGATCCACAGAAGTTTCTGGAATATGATCTGTGGAGAGTCAAGCCTCATTATCTCCTTCTCCACAAGCTTCTGGCTGCGAAGCGACGTTCCCCATGCACGTTCCTCTGCTTGACTCCAACCTCCAAACGTAACAAAACATACTCCGTTTTAGTATTTTGTCAATATTGCAGGAATTTAAATAAGTTTAAAAATAAAACCTCTGATGTTTCAAGAATACCCAATAAAATATTTTTAAAGGGTTATTTGGGGCTGGAGGGATGGCTCAGTAGTTAAGCATGCATATTGCTCTTGCAGAGAACTGAGTTCAGCTCCCAGCACCCATTTGAGCTGTCTGTAATTCCAGCTTCAGAGAACTGAAAACCCTCTTCCAGCTTCTGTGGACACCCATATTCATGTACATATTGGCTTTGCCCTCCCTGCCCCCAGGAATACATATAATTGAAAAAAATTTAAAAACTCCATTAAAAGGGTCATTTATCAAAATGTACAGTGATGGTATGAGAGACTATGCCATATATGAATGAAAGTGTTGTGCACATGTGTGTGTGTGGTCATGTGTGTGCATACATGTGTGTAAATGTGTATGCACATACATGTGTGTACATGTACTTCTGTGTGTGTATGTGTGGTCATGTGTGTGTATGTGTGGTCATGTGTGTACGTGTATGTGTACATGTGTGTGTTTTAGAACCGACTACATCTTCACATATTATTTGAGTGAATTTGAACTTTCTCTTTCACCAGAGACCCTTACAGAGATTGTCAGTGTGTGCTGGCTTCTTCTGTTGGAAAAATGAGCTGTTAGTAAAGTGGGTAGGAGTAACAAGAGGAAAGAGCACTTACACACTAGAGGTAGGGAACATTTGGTGTTCAGATCGTCATGTTACAAAAAGCAATTCTCTCTGTACTTCAAGAACCAGTGACCTACCACTGAGGCTGGTAAAAGCTGGAGGAACAAAGGACATTCCCACTGTTTGTTTCTACTATACAAGAAACATCCCTGTCTAATGTAGCTACAAATCAGATGGTATAGAACAAATACTTTCTCTTGTGTGTGCACACATGTTCCTGTGTGTTTGTGTGCATGTACACATGTATGTTTGCGTGTGGAGGCCATTTTATTTCACAAGACAGAGTCTCTTCCTGTACCTAGAGATGTACCCAGAGATGTGTACAATGAGACAGGCTGCCCAGTAAGACAGCATCCTCCTGTCTGTGTTGCTATGGCACTGGGGTTACAAGTGTGTTCCTGATTTTATGTGGGTGCTGGGGACCAAACTCATAATTGCAGACAAAGTATCTTATTGATGGAGCAATCTCCTTAGACTTCTAATACTTTCTTTAGGATATCAATGATTAACTCAATTTTCTTATAAAATTAATCAAAACATTACTTTAGCTATTCCAGCCAACCGGGTATAATAAGTCTACTGATTTTAAAAAGTCGATCTGTTACAGCTCTTGAAATAGCCCCAGTGAATCTCTGGATGCGTCTCCTAATTATTCTTTCAGAAACAGAAAATTTAATTACTCAACAGATTTCTATAAATTAGTTGTAAAAATAATCACTTTCTTTGGATTAAGTGAGAAAAATCTAAGGGGGTATTGATATCCCTGGGATACAGATCATGCAGAGACAAGAGCGGAGTTCACAGTAGGTTCTCAGAGAATGGTCCTTACTCCACACGGTGAGCATGGCGGAGGCGTTCACAGAAGCCTCCGTGTTGGCTGCATAGCAGGTGTAGTTGCCAGCATCCTGGATGAAGACGGGGGCTATTCTCAGCCCCCCAGATTCCAGCAGCATGAACCTAGGAATCCGGACAGAGCCACTGGCCAGAATGTGGTTCCCTGAAGAGCAGAAGAGAGGAGCATTAGAGGCGCAGCCTCTGGCAGGGAAGGTGAGGGAGGATGGCAGCAGGCAGGAGAATACTCCTTGTAAAAGGAGCATCCTGGGTGCACAATGGCTGAAGCGGGTTTCCCACCATCACTGAGGGGATTGTGAATACCAGGAGCATGCTAGCTGCCTGGCACTATGAGAGTCTGTTAAACAGATTAGGATCTGTGTATGGAATCCTTGCCTTTGGGTGTTTGCTTCTGTTTACCTCACATCCAGGGCTTAATATCTTCAGGACCCCAGCAGACAGAGGCCCTCATGGAGGGCTTATGTATAGGACAGTTATATTTACACAGTTATTACTACCTTTTAACTCCCACTGACCTTGCTGATTTAAAAAAAAAAACTGTATGTGTACAGCAGTGGTTCTTAGCTTTCCTAATGCTGTGACGCTTTAATATAGTTCATTGTGTTGGGAAGACCCTCAACTATAAAATCACTTTTGTTGCTACTTCCTAACTGTAATTTTGTTACTGTTGTAAATCCTAATGTAGAGACCCGTGTTTCCTGTTGGCTGTAAACCCCTATAAAAGGATCATTTAATTACCCAAAGGGCTCTTGACCCACAGGTTGAGAACCACTAGTGTATGGGTTACATGTGAATATTTGTGTGTGTGTAGATGCACATGTGCATATGCACAGGTTCACATGTAAATGGTGTGCATATATGTAGAGGCTGTCTTTTTTTCTTTTTCTTTTTCTTTTTTTTTTTTTTCCTTTTCTTTTTTTTTTGAGACAAGGTTTACAGCTAAGAACTGAAGCTCACGCACTGGGCACGGCTGTCTGGCCAACAAGCCTCCAGGATCTCCTGTCTCTGCCTCTCTTGTTCCAGGATGACAGGTACAGAGCTTTGCACAGGTACACCTGGTACACAGGGCTAGGGACCCCAGTCCCCAAGTTTTCTGGAAGCCTGGGCTCACTTGTCTCACTCACACTGCACCCTGGCATCTAGTTCCTGTCAGAGGTATTCAATAGATGTTACTTAATCTTCCCTGAGTGACTGAGAAGGGAAAACAAATCAGCCAACATTCCAGTGTTTTCCACAGCAGCCATGGCCACTGCAGAGCCACCTGCCTCTCTTCCATGTGATGGCGGGTTTGGGAGCTCCGGACACCTCACACCTCAGGACAGCCGTCATCCCGTCAGTAACCGTGGTGTCCACTGGACGCTGGGTGAAGGCAGGAGCAATATCTGTGGGAGGAGGGGAGAGGTAACAGTGAGCTGTGGCATCAGCTCTGAGAAGCCTGCCTGGAGTCACACAGAACATGCAGGACCAATCAGAGGGAAGGCTACTATGTCAAAACCATTAGTCATTCTGGAGTGGCTCCAACCCAGTGTTATTGATATCCCAGGAATCACCTGTTATTGTTTAGTGTCTATAGGGAAGTGGAAGCCCTGTGTGAAGTTCCGGGGGCCCAGAAAGCACGTTTATCTACAGAAACTGTCTTTGTCCTTTAGGTAACAAACTGTGCCAACTACAGGATGACACATCTACACTTCCCGGGAGCATTCTGAGAGCTGAAATACATGGTTAAGAACTCCTGTTCCATGCTGTGGCTTCTTTTTATTCGTGGGGACAGGTAGGCAGTGTGAGGGCTGCTCAGTCCTGTATAAAAGGAATACGGCAGGGGCATGCTGGGATAAAATGCAGCCTGTGTACCAGTGTTTGCCAGACTAAGCACTCTTTTCTACAAGATAGGAGAAGTTGTTGTTGTTGTTGGTGGTGGTGGTGATCCAGCTATCCTCGATACACTCCCATACCCTTCTGCACAGGCATGCATTCTGCGCTTTGTAGCTGTGACATAGACCATGTTTCTTAAAGTCTACAACATCTATTACCAGACCCTTCAAAGAAAACAAACACACACACACACACACACATACACACACACACAACCCCAAACTATCTGGTCATCTCTGCCTCAGAACACCCTGGCCATAGCTGGAAGGTAGGTTTTAAATAATTCTAATGGATGCAAATTCAGTTTCTGGCATCAAAACCCAATATTATTTCTACTGCTCAGAGCAAGATTGGTTCCCAGTGCTCTGGTGTGGAGGACAAATGTAACTCCTAGCAAGGGGGTCAAGGACAGTGACCTCCCAGTTTACCAAGATACACACATGCATTTTAGGAACTTGGCCATCTCTTAATACACTACAGAAAATCACCAGTCCCATTCTGCACGCACACACACATGCACACATGCACGCATGCACACATGCACAGCCACACTCCCCAGTGGTGCTCACATCTGCAATATCAGCACTTTGCCACTAAAAGGGCAAACTTGAAAGGTGCAATTCTGTAACTGCTAAATTCCATTTCATTTCAGAAGAACAATGTTACAGCTGCGGGAGATTAGAAAGAAAACCCGCAGATACAGTGAGAACCTGTACTTTTATTTTATTTTTTCAAAGACAGGGTGCCATGGTATTTCTGCTAATGGGATAATAAAAGAAGCCCACAAAAGAACTATAATTGTTCAATAAAACTAAAGTAGAGAATGAAATTTTTTTAATGGAGAAAAAAAAAAGATCAAAAGGAAAAGATTAGTAGTACACTATATACCCAATAGTCTTTCTGATTCTGTCCAGAGGGGGGAGAAAATGGAAATATTTTTCTTCTTGTCTGAAATAGTAGTTTTTTTTTTTTTTTTTTTTTTCTTTTGGACAACTCAGCCTCAAAGAGCAAAGCTTGAAGGCCATGACTCTCCTTATCTCACCGCTCATCCATCACAGGGCCCTGTCCTTTCACCTCAGGAGCTGACAGGATGTTACTACCACCCTGTGTCTGAGCAGAGGAGGCAGCTCTGTCTGACCTGAAGGCTGGCCATACTGCTACTTACTGGTCACATCCAGGTAGGTGTGAGTCTGGACCTCTCCTCCTTCGTTACTGGCAAAGCACTGGAAGATTCCAGAGTCTTCTGGACTCAACTTCTGAATGTGGAGGCCTCCGCTGGGGAGAACTTTATACCTAGGGTTCTGGAGTTTGCTGAGGGGAACAGCATCTTTGTACCACTGGAGAGTGGGAAGAGGAACCCCTGGATAGGAACAGAGAGGAACATTGCACTCCAGGAGGTTTCTGTAGGCGGGGAAAGACTAAGTGTCTTCTGAAGCAATCTTCTCGGACCACATCCCATCTACTGGGGACACGCCCCTCATCTTACATGAAGAAACCCACACTGAGAGGTCTGAAGAGGAAGAAGGAATAAGCAAGGGCCGGGGGATCCTCCCCACTCTCACCTTATGGCCCTAGGTTTCTACCCACTTAGAAAGATTTCAACTGTAACTGCCCTTGAATTTAGGACAGGATTGATGTCTATGATTCTGTCCCTGCTTGGAATGCTGGTCCAGGGTCATTGGGAGCTTCTAGATTGAGTGGACCCAAGTGGGAAGAATTGGCACCGTTGCTGGGGCTGGGGCTGGGGCTGGGGCTGGGGCTGGGGCTGGGGCTGGGGCTGGGGCTGGGGCTGGGGCTGGGGCTGGGGCTGGGGTTCTTAACTGAACACAAATGAGGAAGTGAGCTGAGTACCAGTATTCACCTCTCTCTACTTCCTTACTGTGGCTACAATGCGACCATCAGTTCCTGATGAGCAGAGTACCAGCATTCACCCCTCTCTCTCTACTTCCTGACTGTAGATACAATGTGACCATCAGTTCCTGATGCTCCACATCCCTGTGGTGATGGACTGACCTCTCAGCCTATTAGATACTTAGTCACAGCAATGAAACAAATTGCTAATATAACTTCAGAGGCAGTGAAGATTGGGCAGGTTTGTATATAAAACTCTCACCAGGCACTTAGCACGGGCTCTGTGGATACTGTGGGTACTTATTACTACAGTCAATAACAAAGCTGAGGCCACTTCAAACACGGCCTCATCCAATGAGCTGATGGCTATCAATGGCCTTAAGGAAAGTCTATACTGTGGGGAGAGTGATTTGCAAGCCTTAGGGACACCCTGATTAAAGGAGGTGAGGGACATGTGAGGTGTCAGCTTGTGGACCCTGAATAACTTGCTTTGTCCCTCAGATCCTTATGATGACAGGAAGTAGGGGGTGCAAGAGGCCCTGTACCTGTCCCCCAAGAGCTGAGTAAGCTGAAAACATGGCAGGATACTAGACTAGAGGACTAGAGGACTAGACAAGCTCAGAACCCAGGTCCCTGCCTAGTATCCCCTTCCTTGTGTGGTGGTATCTCCGTGAGAAACAAGACCTGGCTTCCAATGTGGACATTAAGACAGGCTTTCATAACCTCGGGGGTATACGGAGGGAACTGCCTGCAGCCTAAGTAGCACATGTGGACTTTTGAAGCCTTTCTTTGCCATGGCAGCAGTCAGTTCACATAGTCCAGGGCTGGTGGACCACAGCAGTTCAGTGCCTGGGGCAACCCAGTCTGGTAGGGAACATATAGGCCCTCCACTCAAACCTGTGCACAGCTAGGGGAAGACAGCTTCCTGGGGAATATCTCTGCCCTTCCCCAAGTCCAAGAAGACCACACCCATCCAGAAAGTGAGAACTAGGTGTGCAAGAGGCTCCACAGAGAACCAGCCCAAACCCATATGACATAACAAACTCCAGAAATGCAGCGGACATGGGAACCCAAAAAGATACAAAGAGTTAGTTCTAGAGTTTAGCTGCCTTTGTTCCTCAGTTTCCTTAGATAAAAATGAATTTTTTTTGGTTGGTTCTGAGACAAATCTTGCTGCACAGCCAGGCTGGCCTTCTTGCTTCTGCCTCCTAAGTGCTGGGATTACAGGCGCATGCCTCCAGGTCTGGCATTATAAAATGGATTAAAGTTTTAAAGAGCACATTTTGCCAGGATTCTCTAAGGCTTACGCAGACCCCTGACTCGATGTCAGCGTACGTGGGTGTAGAAGGCCCATTTGAATGAATAGAGCTAATGTCGGGAGCATTTCCAGATGATGTGTTCTCGGGCAGTCCTTTCCCTTAATTACGTTTCCTGTCACCTCTCATTAAATCAGGACAACTTTTTAAAACCCATTTCAAGGTAAAAGCATATGCAATTCATGTAAAACCTCATAATGGCGATTACATGATGTAGCTCTCACGGGGTGCCCCTCCACCCCCACCTCCCATGCGGTTTGTCTCCTCGCCAGAGTTAAGGGAAAGCTGTAAATCACATGATGGCAGAGCACTGTGCGGAAGACCTGTTCAATACACATTTACAAGTCTATGCTTAACAGTTTACCCTGCAGGGATTATACGAAGAAGAGAGCCTTCTCCTGTCACAGGGAGAATGTTGAGATTGTCATTTACTGAAAAATAATAGTTACTACGCGGGAGGGTGGGAGTGTTTCTATTAGGGGCAATTTAACGTCAAGTGGGAACCGTAAGCCCCACCGTAGTAGAGCTGTGCAGTAGAGAATGCACTCATTTCTAAAATACAGACTTCACATAGCTTCTCACCCTACACTTTAGAGGCTGCTACGCTAGGGGGAAGAGGACAAGGCCACCACAGTATGAGGTGTCTCTACTCAGCATCCATCCCGTCCTTCTCCTGTCCTCCTCTACGGCTGCATTAACAGAGCTGTGGCTGAGGAGAACAGAAACACAGCGTGCTTAGAGAGTGACCATGATGAGGTGACCAGGAGTGGGGACCAGAGTCTGCAAGTTCTCTGCCAAAGAGTAGGTCTGATATAAATCATGGGAAGGGACTTCTGGCCAGAGGCGACTGCGTTTACCAAGAGCTGTTGGGAGCCCCACAGCTCCCATTTCAGAGCTGTGTTGGTTGAATACAGGGAGGTGAATCTGCTCTTAGTCCTAGGCATTAGTTTTCGGAGGTATCTGAGTGTCATGGCAGGAGCTTGTGCTGGGGCACATGGCCATGAACTGGGTTTTGGACTTCTGTTGCATTGCTGAATGGTCCCAGTATTTGGTGAGCAGCTTCTACATGCCAGACACTTGGTGACAAATTTCCAATATGTAACTTGTTTCATCTTGGAGGCTCTGAGTGTAACACGTAACCGTGCTTTCTCTGGTGAAAGATGTCAACTGTGTGTAAAGAGGTAACATCTCTCTTGTGAAACTGGGACAGTCACTAAACTGGTAGTGTGAGAAATATCTCAGTCTGGTCTGTTTTTCAGTATGAGGTGCCTTTAAGGCTCATCAGAGGGCAGAGACAAGCAGGAGGCCTGGGTCCCCTGCTATATCTGCTTGTCCAGGTGCTCCCAGTTCATGCTAGGGTAGATAAGTCACTAGCAGTCAGTCACAGCTCAGAAAAGGAGGGAGTCTCCAGCCCCAGGACATCCATTAGATAAAAGCTTTTTATCCTGAACCAATTGGATAGGGAATTTAGGACTTTTTTTTTCTTTCTGCCTTTTCTATAGGCTGATGCCAGACTTAGCAAGGTCGTAAAATAAACTGCTTCACATTGGCTACTCTGGATCTCCAGCACTCTCATTACAAAGTGGGGGTCATTGTTTCTCACAAAAGCAAAGCTTCCCTTCCAGCGTTTACTGAGAGAAGGAAAACTATTTTTATGATGTCAGATTTAAATAGACAGGAAAAGAGCCTTTTCATCTATACAGGTCTTGGTAAACGGATTGCCTTGTAAACTGGTAGTGCTTGTGTGTGTGTGTGTGTGTGTGTGTGTGTGTGTGTGTGTGTGTACATGGTGGGAGGGGCAGCATTATGTAACTCCCTGTGAAACCATATAGTAAAGTTCATGGACAGGGCAATAGGTATGGTGAGCCATAGGGAGGAGGGGACAATGACTTGTGGAGCATGAGAGCTGCCCCAGAGCTAAAAGGACAGAAAAGTAGGAAATGTTCCCATTCAAAATAATTAATAACGGGGCCTGGAATATACCTTAGTCAGCAGAATGCTTGCCTAACAGGTATAAGCCCCAAGTTCCATTCCCAGTACGACATAAACCATGTGTGGTGGCTCACACCTATAATCCCAGCACTCAGAGGTGGATACAGGCAGCTCAAATAAGTGCTCAGTCAAGGTCAATCAAGGGCAAGTCTGAAGCCAGCCTGGGTTCTACGAGAGCCTGTCTTTAAAAGTTAATTAATTCATTAACTAATTATTAATAAAAATGGTACTCAGTCCTTATCATCTAGTGGATGAAGATGGGTTTCCTGAGAGCCATGGTCTTAGGCCCACATACTCTGGGGAACCCAGGCCCTGAGGGGGAGTCACAGGGTCTTCTGTGTCCTCTGTCTCTCGGGCAGACAAGGGGTAAGAGCTTCCTAAACTTCTCTCCCCTCTTAAGGGTAAGTAGACATTACATCTTGCCACCCCTGGGCTATGTTATAGACAAACAAAGAAGCAGGGTCTTCACAATGACTTCCTTCAGCAACACCACAGGCTGGTTACTGAGTCCCATTGTCCAATATTCCCAAAACTTCATGCTCCCTGTCCCCCTAGAAGGATAGGATAGTCACAGTCATTGACCACAGGTCCCCATCTGGGACTTCCCATACTCACCCATGGCTCGACATGGGATGTCCATAGTTTCTTCCACTTCCCCTAAAATCCGACTCTCTGGCTCAGCAGTGAAATATGGTGGCTCTTTAAACAAGGAGAAGAAAACAACCCCTAAGTAAAGACATGTCATAACCTTAATGTGAAATGTCCTCTATAGTTCATGAGCATGTGAGCACTCATGGTTCCCAGATGGAGGCTCTGTGGAGGAAGGTTGGGGAACTTCTAAGAGAGGGAGTCGATGGAGGAAGTGAGCTTGTGGGGATGGGTCTTGAGGCTTTGTAGCCAGACACCACTTTTTGTTTACTCTCTGCCTCTAAAGAATGGATGCAATGCAGAACACCCAGCCTTCTGCTCCTGCCACTGGGGCTTCCCCGCCTGCTCCCGCGGGAACTATGGGCAACACAACCCCTTTCTCCCTTTAGCAGCAGTGAGAACGTAACTAACACAGGAAGGATGTCAAGGATCATTATGCACCCCTCCCCCTCCCCCACCTCTCCCTTCCCCTCCCTCATCTCTCCCTCCCCATCTCTCCCTCCTGCACCTCTCCCTCCTGTACCTCTCTCTCCCCCTCCCCTCCCTCTCCCTCTGTCTCTCCCTCTCTCTTTTGCTTTAGCTTTCTTTTGCTCTCTCCCAGTGTGGTGTGTGTGTGTGCAATGTGTGTGTGTGTGTCTGTGTATGTATGTGTCTGTGTGTCTGTGTCTATGTATCTGTGTGTCTGTGTATGTCTCTGTGTGTGTGTCTGTGTATGTGTCTCTGTGTGTGTGTCTGTATGTATATCTGTATGTGTGTGTGTGTGTGTGTGTGTCTGTATGTATATATGTGTGTGTCCGTGTGTCTGTCTGTGTGTGTGTGTGTGTATCAGCCAGAGGTCAATGTCGAGTGTCTTCTTCAAATGTTCTTCATTTTATTTTTTGAGACATCATCTATCATGGGATCTGAAGCTCAGCAATTTGGCTAGACTGGAATCCTCCTGTCTCACTCTCCTCTACCCTAGCACCAAGAGTACCGATGTGCACTGCCGTAGCTGGCTTCTTCTCTGAGTGCTGGGGGCCTGAGCACAGGTCCTCATGTACGTGTAGCAAGTCCTTTATTGACGGAGCCGCCTCCCCAGTCCTCAGTCTGTGCTCTCAGGATTGTTCTAACTACATCATCGTTAGTCACCATCACGCTCACAGACTCAAAGTTGGGGAGCAGCAGGCAAGGGTGATTTATATTCTAAGGTTTCAGAAAGCAAATTACCACTCAGGGCGATGGCTACTTCTCAGTTTATGGGCTTGAAATCATGGAATATCTTAATTCACATTTTAGAAAGGGCATCCCAAGAGCTTCATAAAGGTATATTTACAGCACAGTACTTTAGAGGCTAGTTTGTTTCCATATCTAAACTAAACACCACCCGTGAGGCATGCTGAATAGCCCTATAACAAGGGGCCAGGTCTATATCACGGAACAGCGCAGCCTATTAACTTTTTTTTTTTTTTTAAGTCTTAGCAGTTCTCCTCCAAAATGTAAATTTAATACTTCGATGGAATGCAAAATAATAGTGGGGGGAGGTGGAGGAGGACGGGCAGAGACTCTCATCCATCCTTGGCAGGGAGGGAAACTCCCAGGCATTTTTCTCTAGCCTCCCCCTTGCTTGCAGAAGAGGAAATGGTGGCAGCATTAGACAATGAGTTTCCTTGGAGAGTAAATTGCAGCATTCCCCCGTTTCTTCAGCAGAGTCCAGCAGAGGCATGGCCGGGCTCAGGAGCATTAAGGCTTCAGTGATACTTCATTATCACGACGACAAAGGCTCTGGTGTTCACTTTCTGCGTGATAATTAATTTCTGGAGACATCTTCTTTTCATTGTAATAGTGTTAAATGTGGATAATAAGGCTTGGTGTGTCTTCTATATTGACTACATTTTAAGAAGAAGAAAAAAAAACCCACAAACCAGGGTGGGACCTAAAGAGGGGAACAGAGATGAAAACATGAGCTCCAAGAAGAAAAGACTGAAGGTTTCTGAATGGACAGAAAGTGGGTACCAACTCTGCAATTACCTGGGCCTCTTGAGCAGGAGCCCTGCCCCAACTCCCCATGTGCCCTGTGGAGGTGGCAGTGGGTTCACTAGGCAGAAGCAGAACCCTCTGATATGAGTTTTGTGTGTAGAGACTGGCCAGGAGACGAGCTGTAAAGATGTGAAGTCTTCCCTTTCTTAGCTGGTCTTTGCACACAGATATTCCCTGCTCAGACGTGTCTCTCTAATCAATAGTAACGCTAGCAGTACTATTTATGTTCCAACTCCACAGCGGTGCAGCCTGTCAAGGACCTTACGAACAGGTCATGGCCCGTATTCATCAGTGGATGCTAAATTCAATAGCTACCATCATGTTCTGATTAAAGGGATGTGAGGGCAAAAGGGGAAAAATTAAGTTAACTATCAACATTTGCTTGTGATTAATTACAGTTTCCATTTCCTCTGTCAAACATTCTATTTTCAGATAACTGCAGACTCAGGCACTTGCAAGTCATAATACAGGAGGAGCCCATATATCTTTTCCTCGGTTTACCCTGTGGAACTCTGTCCTCTTGGGAAAATGGCTATAACTGTTACCTTCATCAAAGCCCTTGTGACTTCCCCCAGAGACCCTCACATGCAGGTTGACATTCCTTCATAGAAGGAGGAGGCATGTAAGGTCCTTAGACCCTTATCTGAGATTTCAGCCACACCATCCTGCACCTTCTGGATCAATGAATATAAATCTCTCCTGACTAAACATGGTTGCCTGGTTCTGGGAGGTGCCAGAGTCCAGACCAGGTGGAAAGTTAATGGAAGTGGGGACTCCATTTGTGTGGCCCACTGAGGAGTTGCCATCTACAATAGCATGCTATTAGTGAGGTGGCTACTTTGAGGTTAACCATGCTTCTGTAAGTGACCCCTCACACAGCTCTACAAGTAACCTGGAAACTCACTGGCTCATTGAGCTAGACTTTATTGTAGTGTTGCCTTGGGGTATAGATCTGGTTTGTGTCTTCTTGGGTCTGGGTCTACAATAATCACCCTACTGGTAATGCCATCCTATACTGAGCCACCTACAGGGTGTCAGCCACATGGTCAACAGAGTTGATCCTAACTGCTCCTTCATGCTTCTGCTTGGGTGTGCACATACCTGTGCTTCGTTCCATGCACCACAGTCACCATGTAGGGTCATGTGTCTATACTGTATTGGAACACAGAATGGTCCTTCATCGTGAAGATGCCATCTACCCTAGCCCGGGTGCCTAGCCCCAGGACCAATCCCCACTTTCATTAGTTTTTCATGTCAAGAATGTTATGGAACCAGTATTGCTGTATGTCACTTGGAAGTGGCTGTCCTCATTCTGTGTGATTCCCTTGAAATGTGTCCAATAGGAGGCACACTTAAGAGCATATACCCATCCTGAGGACTCCCAGCACCTCCAGGGCCATGGTGTGGTGGTTTGAATAGAAATGCTCCACCCCCATGAGCTCATATATTTGAATGCTTGGTCTCCACTTGATGGAACTGTTTGGGAAGGATTAAGAGGTGTGGCCTTGTTAGAGGTGGTGGGTTCCTGAGGGTAGGCTTTGAGGTTTCAAAAGCCCCCCCACCTCCAATTGGCTCTCTCTGCCTTGTGTTTCTGGATGGGGATGTAAGTAAGCTTGAGGTACTCCTCCAGTGCTGTGGCTCCCTGCTACCGCATTCCCTGCCCTGATGGTCACTGACTCATCCTCTGAAATTATGAGCCCTCCAATAAATTTCTTTTCTTTTTTAAAAAATAAGTTGTCTTGCTTGTGGTGTCTTATCATGGCAATAAAAAATTTACTAAGAAGCCCAGGTGCTATTTATATTCTTGGCTTCTGAGGAGTGCACAATGGCACATGACTGGGGATGGAGACAGTGAGTCCACACCATGTTCTTGGGGATGGACATGCATGAGGGGATGTCACTCACCACAAGCCTTGGCCAGGCAGGTGTGGTGCACAGCACACAGTCAGGCAGATATGCCACCTCCCTACTTTACAGCACCTCTCTCACTGATGTGCGGAAGGGTGGCCTAGAGGCACCAGGAAACTTTGTAACCCTTCGGAGACACCTGTTACAGCTTGTTCCTGGAAGGCTGACAGGTAGGTGAGCTGACAGGCTAGAAGTTAGAGCTGCCACAGTGACACTGCCTGCTTCATGGCACTTCTTCCCTGCCACCCATAAGCCACAATCTCTCTTTGTGGGTCCCTCACATCAACCCAATTCAATGGGAGCTTTCAAGGGTCTTGCTTGTTTCCACATTGTCTACAGGATGAGGATAGTGGGGCGCTTACTAGGTCTTCAGCTGTGGGGACTTGCAGCTGAGCCACAGAGACACCCTGAGGACAGTCATCTAAGTCACATGCCTTTTTTACCACTTGATCTTCCAAGGGCAACTGGGTGAATCTGTCTGTCTTGGCAAATGAGAGACTCAGAGAGAGAGAGAGAGAGAGAGAGAGAGAGAGAGAGAGAGAGAGCCAGCCCAGTTGGCACAGGCTTGTACTGGACTGTTAAATATCGATCACAGCTGCAGCCAATAAAACCCAGGATAGAAACGGGCATTTCCATCTTTAGAATCAAGATGAAGACATCAGAAGAGTCTCTTGCCCTGGGTGAAATCAGAGCTTAAAGCCAGCATGGGCTGAATGTCCTCCAGATGGCCCAGCTGCAGTACCAGAACCAGAGCTAGGACCCCTCCAAGTAGTTCAAAACTGGGGCATTGACAGAAGGGGCTAGAAGCAGAGGTGCTTGAAGGACTGCCTCAGTGGGGGTGGTTAATGCATACCCAGGCCATGTTGTACAGCCCTCAGGCTTGGTGGTGAATCCAGACTGATCCCCAGGCCTGTTCTGATAAGCACATTGCCTACATCAGCTTCCCTGCCCTCTAGAGGCCCAGTTCTGCTGCTATGCTGTGCCTTTGGCTGCAGTAGCTGTCCATACTGGGTGCCTCGTCCACTGGAGTGGGCAGAATGGTCCCTGAGGATGTCTACACCAGATCCCCTGGGACCTGTGTGCTCTGTATGGGACACGGTGAGCTCTGCAAGTGGGATAAAGGACATGGATCTTAAAATGGAGAGAGTGGGAGAGCGGGGTTAGCTGAGTGGCCAGGTCTCATGGCAGGAGCCCAGACAGTGGAGAACTTTCTCTACAAGGAAGCAGGAGAGGCAAGAGGCGGGGCAGAGATGTGAAGATGGAAGGACTGGAGGAAGGGAAGAGAAAAAAGGAAAATGGTGGGGAGAAGGGAAAGAAGAAAGGAAGGAAGAGAGAGAGGAGGGGGAAAGACAGAGGGGTGGGGAAAGGAAGGATGGATAGGAGGGACAGGAAGAGGAATTGAGGGGAGAGGGAGGGGAGGAGGGAGAGAGAGACATAAACACCTACTAGGCTGCAGAATGGCTGCTCATCTGTGACACTGTACCAGCCACTATGAGTGGCTTTGTTTTAAAATAGGAGTGATCTGCATTCAGGGACTCAGAATAGCTTTGCAAGAAAGAGATGGAGTATTGGTTGTTGTGTTGCTCAGTCTTCCTTGTGTGCTTGTTGGATTTATTAACACCATGGAGACACCTCACCTCTGGGAGTGTCTTTGAGGATGCTTCCAGAAAGGTATAACTGAGGAGAAAAGATTGCCCTCCCCCAGTGTGGGCAGCACCAGTCTGAGTGCTGTGGGCTGTGTGCTGGGCTCAATTTAAAGCACAAAGTGAGCTGAGCACAAGAGTTCATCTCTTTCTGCTCCCTGACTGAGGATGCAGTATGACCCGCTGCCTCATACTCCTGTTGTCGGGCTTTCCCCACCAGGATGGGCCTTCCAAGTGTGAGCAGAGGAAATAACCACTCCTCCCTAAGTTACTTTGCTCAGTTAGTTTTGTTACAACAATGAGAAAAACCAACATAGCCACTCTCTGCTCCTAGGACTAGGGTGGGTGTGAAGGAACTCTGTGCACACTGGCAGGGGTGGGCCCAGAGCAGCTATGGCTTCTGTGGGACATGCTGAATCTGTCAGTTGGGAGGAAAAGGTGTCTAATGGTTTCCCCCACACACACCAGTGGTCCAAGATGCTATAGTTGGTAAGAGCCACTGGCCTAGTTTTATTTCTGTCGCTGTGATAAAACACCCTGATGAAAAGCAACTTAGGGGAGACAGGGTTTATTTTAGCCTACACCTCCAGGTTGTGGTCCACCACAGCAGAGAGGAACCGGTGGCTGGAGTCAATTTAAAGCACAAAGTGAGCTGAGCACAAGAGTTCATCTCTTTCTGCTCCCTGACTGAGGATGCAGTATGACCCGCTGCCTCATACTCCTGGACTTAAAGCAGCTAGTTGGTCATAGCTGCAGCCAAGGCCAGAGACAACAACCATATGCATACTTGGTACTTAGCTTGCTTTCTCCACGGTCCAGGGTCTGGAGTCAAGGATGGTGCTGCTGGCTTTAGGATGGGTCTTCCTATATCCATTAACTTAATTAAGACAATCCCTGACAGGCATGTCCACAGGTCAACCTGAACCAGCCAGTTCCTCACTGAGACTCCTCCCAGGTGACACTAGAGTGTGTCACATGGACAGTTAAAGCCAGCCATCACAGTTGCCATCCTTTGTTTTATCCTGACCAAATTACCAATGTTCCAAGGATGGCGAGAGCATCATGGCTCTTAGTGTAAAAAGAGTGTGATGGATACACTCACTGATGTTACACATACACTCATTAATATGACATAGACACTCACTAGCCAGCAACACGTGCTATGGTGGTCATGCTAATGACACGTGAAGCCATTCTTTCAGCACTTTTATGGTGAGCTTGCTTTGTTGACTCTCCCTTGTTTCAGACAGTAGCCTTACCTACCACCTCTCCATGTCAGGGATCAGAACCAAGGCCAAGAATATCAAAGACACTCATTAAAGCTCAGCGACCAGGTACCCATACAGTCAGACATGAACCCTAAAACCTATGCTTATATCTCCCTGCCACATACCTTGCTACCATGTGCCAACTGCTACAGAGCAGAGCTGAGACTCTTGCACAGTGACTTCCAGGAGATTCTCAAGGGACACCTAGTCTCACTGACAGGCAAGCTTGTCAGAAGCTAAAGGATGGATAGGTCAGTCACAGACAGCTGCTCACAGCCTGAGGCCACCATCCAGGGTTTGCCTCCAACAAAGCTGGCCCCAGACACTGGCTGCAGAGGCAGAGGCAGTGCTTGGGAGATGGCTGAACTGTTTAGAGAGCAAGAAGAGGCAAGGCCCATTGCAGACTATGGACAATCTCCAGCATAGAACTGCATGGTTAGTAGTAGCAAAGCTCACAGTCTATCAGCAGATGCAGGGGTGGAGCTTCTCCTGGGGGGGGCAGCACCAGCACTCCCCCCCCCCCCATGGTGGGTAAAGTTGGTTCCTATGCCTGAAAGATGCCACCAAGAAAGAGAAGGTGGTAGCAGAGCAGAAAGTTGTACACCATAGGGAGGCAGCGGTCATGTTACACACTAGCCTCTGAGTGTCAGAGCAATGGCCCAGAGTCTGGCCAGCAGGGAGATGTCACAGCAGAGGTCAGGAGGAAAGAGGGACAGCAGGACAACTGAGCAGTGAGGGGGTCAGGGGACAGACCTCAGGGCTCTACAGTGTGGATGCCAGGCACCTTCTAGTGATCAGAGCTTGGAGTCCTGTTTAGACTACAGAAATTGAGCAATTCGGCTGGAAGCTGACAGGCAGGGCAAACAGCCGCTGCCGTCTGTCTCGTCTCATCAGTGTGAAATATCCATAATTGGAAGGCTATTCCTTTCGCTTCCATTCATCTGCATGCTCATATCAATAGCTCTCTGCCCAGCTCTGCTGGTGACAGCCTGGTAGATTGGTCACGATTGCTCGGAATCCCTCCCTGATGTGGTGGCCGAGCTTGGTGACAATCCCTGAGTCCTTTGAATCAACAGAAATGCTTTCTTCAGTGTTTTCTCCAGTGTGACCCAACCACAAAATTTCATCTGTCACAACAACTTCTAAACAAAAGGGGACTGAAGCCAAACTTATTCAGACAGAAAGTGCTGGGGACAAGAGGTGGCTCAGTGGTGAGGTACTCACTGCACAAGTATGGAGACCTGAGTGTGTGCCCTCAGCACTCATGACAGTGTGTCCCTGTGACTCTACCACAGAGGGATGCTGCAGGTAGGAACAGGAGGATCCCTGAGGCTCGGCAGTCAGACTAGACAAAATGGCAATCACAGGTTCAGTGAGAGACCCTGTCTCAAAAACTAAGGGAGGTGGCTCAGCAGTTAAGAGAATTTACTGTTCTAGCAAAGGACCCAAGTTCAGCTCCAAGCACCCACATCAGGAGGCTGGTATCTGCCTTCGACTTCAGCTCTGGGGGAACCAACACTCTCTTTGGGTCTACACAGGCTGCTGTATACACACACACACACACACACACACACACACACACACACACATTTTTTAAATCCCCAAAATAAGGTTAAGAGTGACTGAGGAAGGCATTCAATGTCTGAACATACACGAACATGTGCACACACATACATTCATCTACAGACAAAAGAACTGGAGTGTGTTCCCGTACCTTTCCAAGCCAGAACATGAGGGATGGTAAGGGCTAAATGCAAAAACCGATTCTGATGTGAATTTGAGATCAAAGTTAGGATGATAGATTTAAATACTCGAGGAAGGAATGGTGATAGAGGCAAACATTCCCAGTTTATAGGGAGATAAATTTCCTCCCTTGTTTAAATTACCTTAAAAATGTTTTTTAACACAATAGAGTCCTGTCTTCCAGAGATTTACACATAACAAATTTTAATTTTGGTTCAATCTATAATGGACTGTGCTCAGACAGCCATAGATCAAGCCCAATGGAAGTCTCTGCTGAGAATGGGATATGATTTTCACATCTATATCTAGCACTGGCAGCCAGAGCTCAGACCCTCGGGTGGGATCAGCAGTGATTGGCGACTCTGCCCCATGGCTCTGATTCTCTGATCACCCTCATGACCTGCTCTGGAGGTTGCTGGTGGGCTGTATGTAGCAAAGTCACAGGGAGAGCGCAAACCCCTGTCCTGATGGCTAACAGACAAGAGACTGCTCAGGGCAACCACCTTCTATGCAATGCTGCTCGGTGCTGGCTAATTTCATAGAAATCTATCTGCATTTTTCTTTTTGCAAAATGGCAAACTGCAAAAAAAAAAAAAGTGTTATTGAAGGAGTAATTCTCTGGAGAGGCCTTTCCCCCGTCCATTTCAATGCCTTTCATTTCTGACAAGAGATGGAGTGAAGCTGCCTTTGAGGCACTCTCTGTCAGCAGTGGCTTCTGCTGAGGACTCGCAGGGCAGCAGGACAGCAGCTGCAGCCATTTTAAGAACAAGCTCGTGACCATGCAGGAAGCTGGGAAAATCAAGCGTGGGTACTTGCCTCGCTGTGTGATGTGCCCATATCATCATCTTGTGGTAAGCTTACAATTCCCTCGGCCGCAGCCCAAGCCATGCTTCCAAGCCTGTGATCTTCCAGTATTTAGTGGTGACTCGGAACATTTAACTTTATCTGCCCTCCCCACCTTCGGGTCATACTTGGCCTGTTTTTTTAAAAAATGATTGCTGTTCTTACACTTCAGTTCAACCTTCCCAGTCGACATCACATAGGCTGACTTCTGAGTACAGATGGTGAGAGCCAGGGAGAGTTAGGAAGAAGTTTGGGGCAAAAGAGAGGCCAGAAGAGGCAGGCAGTGGCTGTGATGAGGACAGCCCCCACCTCCACTGTCAAGCTTTATGGCAGCAGGTGATTGTGGACTGAGGGTGAACTGTCCGTCCCCCCCCCCCCCCGTGCTCCCGTTCTCAATGTTTGCTCCCCAGGCGGTGGTGCTGTTTTGGGACACGTCAGAACTTTTGGTGGTTACAGGGGATAGACCTTCAAGGGTCATAATCTAGCAGGGATTTTGGACACAATTTTAGGGGCTGCAGGGTCTCACTACCACAAACAAAGCCAAACTATCCACTGTGCTTTCCCTACCACGGAGGACTGTATGCCTTGCAATTGTAAACGAAAGCCTGTCCTGTCTTGAAGAGTTTCTAGCAGGTGCTCTGTCCTAGTGACGAGAAAGGCGAGAGGCAAGGCTATGTTGAGAAGGTACTAGAGACATTCCTACTTTGGTCTAAAGCAAATGGGATTAACTCGGAAGATAAACTCTACCATACCACCATTTACATCATTAAAGATAAGGTCGGTGTGGCCCAGGGAGATGGCTAAGCTGGAAAGTGTGCTCAGACAAGTCTGACCACCTGAGTTTGATCCCCAGGATACATGGAAGGAGAGAACTCACTCTCACAAGTTGTCCTCTGACCTCCACATGCATCCTGTGGCCTGTGAGCATCCCCTCTCCAAACATACACATACAATCAATCAATCAATCAATCAATCATCAATCACTGTCATTAAAAATAAAGGTCAGTGGGGACTGAGGAGATGACTTAGCAGCACACTCACTGCAACAGCTTGAGGACCCGCTGCTCCCACATAAAAAGCCAGGGTCAGCAGTGGATCATCTATAACCCCAGGGCTGTGGTTGGAGGGAGGCAGCTGGATCCTGAGAGCCAGCTATGGAGCCAGTCAGTCTAGCCAAAATGGAAAGCTCTCGGGTTCTAGAGAGAGACCCTGCCTCAAACAATAAGTTGGAGGGTAGCAGAGGAGAGTCACCTGATATCAACCTCTGGCTTCCACATCTGTGTGCAGAGGTGGCACACGTGCACAAATACATCAGGTCAGTGGGATACACAGCAGCTCTCTTGTCTGCCTGGCACTGTGGGAATGGAGAGCTACCTGAGGATGCAGCCAGCACCACTGCTGGACTGAGCATTACCTATGATGGAAAGGAAGGCTCTGGCCCTGGCTGGCTCAAATGTGCTCCCCCGGAGTGTCGCCTCGCACACGTACATCCCGGTGTCTGCTGATGTCGGATTGGTGATGGTAAGGCGCCTCCCGTAGCTGTGTAGTCCACTTGTGAGTCGAACTCCGTTTCTCTTCCAGTGCACACTCAGCTCCTCCACGGGCCTGCGAAAGAGCGGAAGGGCACCGGTGACAGCGAGCGGCGAATCACGTGGACGGCAGTAATAATAATTTCAGGCATTCAGCACGAGCTTGACAAAGCTAATTCTACCAGGAACCATGGCGGGTTGAACAATGGACATTTAAAAATCAATCCAGATCCTGCTCCACTCCCTCACGGCTCGCCTCAACGAGACATTCTGCTCAAGGGCTATTGAGCAAGGATAGCTAATTGCAGCGGCAATGGACCATACATGCTAATGATTCCATTTGCCCAGGAAAAGAATGCTTCAAATAAATACTACTAGGGGACCTACAGATACATGGAAGGTGTGACCATCTAAAACCTCAACCTAGAGTGACCAGGAAGTAGGCAGGGCATGCCTGGAACTAGAAGGGCAAGAGGAACTAGCTTTCCTTGGCTGCACAGGGGTTTGGCTCATCTCTCTCTCTATAGCTTGAGTCATTGTTGCTGAGGAGGTCTCTCCATCACCAGGAGCTAACCTGAAAAGCTCCATGCACTGCAGAGACAGTGGGAGGAAGTATCTAGCATGAGATCCCCTGCATTCCCTGACACATGACATGTAGTGCCCCAGGAGAAGGGGGCCTGCTGCACTCTGAAGGGTGGAGCTCATACGCTGTTCTCCACATCACTGTCTTTCCACAGAAGGATATCCAAGTCCAGGTTCTCTCTTATTTATCGGAGTGTATGAGTGTACATGTGTGTATATACCCAGAGAGGCTAGAGGTAGGTCAATGTGGTTATTATTTATACCTCTTGCTACCTTAATTTTTTTGAGAGAGGGTCTCTCACTAACCTGCAGCTTGGTGTATTGCTAGGCTAGCTGAACCGCAGATCCCGAGGGATCCTCCTGTATCTGTCTCTCCAACGCTAGGATTACAGGAGTATACGATAACACATCTGGCTTTTATGTGGATTCTGGGGAGCAGAACGTGGGTCCTCATGCTTGTGCATCAAGTCTTTTACTGGCCAAGCCATCTCCCCGGCCTCTTGTCCATGTTCTATTGCCTTTATTTGAAATGCCCAGCCTTTATAAGTACTTTGTATTTTGGGTTTTCCCCCTCTGGAGTATTTGTATATTCTCAGTGAGACTGCATAAGGATGGGAGCCAAGTCTGAACATGAAATCCATTTGTGTTTCATCTGCAGTTTACACACTTAGCCCAAAGGGAATCCCATGCTATATTCATTCTTAGTGCATCTGTGCTTTGACCCATCAGAGATATGAGATCGGGTTGGAAATTTCCACTGCAGCTTGGCATCAAGGCGCCAAGTCCCAGATTTGGAAGTATTTCAGGGTCTGGGTTTTCAGATGACAGATGCCCCACCTAAGTCCCCACGCCCAGAGCACACCCTGTACCTGGCATTGGCTATGCACTCCAAGGTGGTCTCACTGGACCCTGCTACCACACTTCTGTTGCCTGGGGCAACCACGATGATTGGGGCCATGGCCTCGTGGGTACCAGTATCTCCTGTGACAGAGAAAACAAAACATCCATGGAACACTCCTCAGAATGGAAGATGGGGTGATGGGGGAAGGACAGAGAAAGAGCCATGTAAAACTACAGCAAGAGGAAACTCAGAACCTATGACTTACCAGGACCCCTCAAGGGAGCACAGCATGGGATATTTTTACATTGCCCCTGGCCTCCATCAGACTGCAGGTGATGGAGTCTAGGCACAGCCAGCCTTGTCTGCCGGCCACCTGTCACCACTGGGCACTTGGGCAGCGGCAAGCTTTCAGGGGCTTGGCATTTTCTAAAATGCTTCCAGTTATTTTTTTTCCATTGATCTAAGCGTTTGTTTATTGACATCACCTGGCATACCCACTGTGGCAGTTAATCTTAATTGTCAACCTGATGAGATTTATAATTACCATGGAAACAAACCACTAGGCCTGTCTGTGAGAGGGTTTACTAAAGTAGTCTAAGCGAAGTGGGTAGACCCACCCTGAACATAGATGGCACCATGTATGGCTGGGATCCAGGGCTGAATACAAAGCAGAGGGTGAGCTAGCACTCACACTCAGTCTGCTTCCTGTCTGTGCATGCTGCACGCTCCTGCTTCCCCAAGCATGCTGGACTTTCACCCTCAAACCATGAGCCAGAGTCAACGCTTGCTTCTGTAAGTCCCCTTTGTCAGAATTTTGTCATGGCCAGAAAACTAACTAATATGTCCACTATTTTCTAATCAGGTCAGCTGGACAAATATGCCATGGGTTGGGAACTCTGATAGGCACAGGGTCACAGATCAGTCCTGGTGACACCCAGGGTGAATTCGTTCAGTCATCCAAGTGTTCTCTTCTCTCCACAGTCACCCCCAGCCCCTTTGCTTTTCTGCTACATAAATACCCGGAAACCATCTCTGAGTATCAAACTATAAATAATTTGAGCTCACACTTATAGAGACAAGAAGGAGAAAGCTATATGCAATTTTTGCTGCTTTCCCTCTAAAGTACAGTTAGCATCAAAATAAACCACCCACAGCAACTTTACTAATTTTTTAGGGGAAATCAAAAGCATTTATAGAGTAGGGACTTCAACACAGGGTGTGGATGTAAGAGCCCGGGAATAAAAACAAATTTAAATGACCAAAGAGCAAAATACCCTCTTTGGTCCCTCACAGTGAACAATTAGCATGTGGGCAGTTATGGCTATTCAGAATTCTGGCTCATTTGTGGTAGACTCACCATCTAGAGTGCTGTATCTGGTGTTCCTTGCTTACAGAGGAACTGGTTTTATACTAGAGGTGCATATAAATGACAAAGCAGTGTGGAAAGAGGAAGCGAGGAGTTGGCTGAGTCCGTAAAGTGCTTGTCCTGGAACCTCAGGATCTGAGTTTGATCCCCAGACCTATGTAGAAAAGCTAGGTGTGGTGGTGCATGCTTCTAATCCCAAAGAGGACCTCTTGGGATTAGAACCTGGGGCTCGAGCCGGGCGTGGTGGCACACTCCTTTAATCCCAGCACTTGGGAGGCAAAGGCAGGCGGATTTCTGAGTTCGAGGCCAGCCGGTCTACAAAATGAGTTCCAGGACAGCCAGGGCTATACAGAGAAACCCTGTCTCGAAAAAAAAAAAAAAAAAAAAAAAAAAAAGAACCTGGGACTCTTCGGTAAGACAGTCAGCCTGGCCTACCTGGAGGTTCAAGGGCAAGAGGAGACCCTGTCTCTCTTTAAAAGAGAGGAAAATGATACTCCAAAGTTGTCCTCTGGATTCTACATGCATGTACACACATATGCACTTTCACACATCTGTGCTAGCATACACACACACACACACACACACACACACACACACACACTCACACAAATGGAGCACGGGAGGTGCTGAAAGAGGATCTCAAATTCAAGGCCAGTCTAGTCTACATAGTCCAAAACAAAAATCAATTAATCAACCAATCAGTAATAAGGGGCTGGGTTGTTAGCTCAGCAAATAAAGTGGTTGATATTAAAGCATGAGGACCCGAGTTTGGGTCCCCAGCATCCATGTAAAAAGCTGGGTGAACCCCTACAATTCCAGCATTGGGGAGGTAGAGGTAGCCTCTTCTATCTGGGGTGTGCTAGCCAGCTTGTCTGCCCAAACTGTGAGCTCTGGCTCAATGAGAAACCCTATCTCAAGACTCAGATGGAGGATGATTAAGAACAATATTTGACTTTAATTTCCGCATTCACAGACTCACATATGAATACCTCCACCCCTGCACATGTGCACAAACATATTAGCTCATAACACACACATATACAAAAGGGCCAGCAAATACATACTCTTAAACATATACATTGATTTAATGATGGGAGGTCTATTTTCATACACCCTTAGGTTCCTGGGACACATGCAGCAGCCCTGGCCTTTCCCAGACCATAGGCCCCTGAAGTCCCCTCTCTTTAGGACTCCCCTGGGAACCTTCCTGCTGATGCCTTCCCTTAGAAACTTCGGGGATGGCTCACCAGATGTCAGACTGTCACGAGGACCGGAGCGTATGCTATATGGCAATCTGAGGAGCACCCGGCTTGTCACCTGTGAAAGCGGCTGATGAGGAGAAACGACACAGGGAGCTAATATTTGCAAATGGTTATGAGGAGTGAAGGAGAGCAGCAGTGGGAGCCAAGAGGTCACTGAACCACGTGCTCACATGTCATTAATCACCGCACAGCCGAGACAGCAGAGAAGATGAGAAGATGCCCACACCGGTGGTTATCACCTGGGGAAGATGGTCTCAGATGGAGCCTCTCTTGCTTAGGCTAAGCAGACTATACTTTAGGCAGCACTGTGCAGCACTGTCACTGACTGAGCAGAGCTAGGCATCTTTCATGAGACTAGCCGTACCTGCTTGCAAACCCCAGCTGGGCATGTTGGCTGTTCCATTCCCCCTAGAGGTGGGGAAGAGAATCCAGTCACTCCCCTCAGCCTGTTGTATGTTATTCTGTCCTAATTGTGTACAATCTTAGAATTGGGATGTATGTGGGGAGCTAGAGTATACAGGTTGGGGAAGACTAGGAGAAGGGAGTTCCATCTGCAGCCTCAGGGAAGCCTTCATCCATATAGGGCACACACCTTCCAGCACAGCTGCCCCTCTCCCATCTTCTGTATGTGAGCTCTCAGTGTGAGCTTTAATTTGTCATTAGACCCTTGGCAGGAGGAAGGTATAGGCATTGGGAAGTTTCCATTCCCACCAGGAGAAATATCTGCTACCATGTGACAGGTGTGACAGAAGCCCCTTCTGTCCTGGGTTCACAGGGATGCAGACTGTTCACTGGGCATCTTACTTTAAGCACAAATAAACCTGCTGTCTCCCAACAGAGGCAAAGAGTCATTGGTGGGATTTGCCCCATTCAAGGTCATCATATGTGAGGCTGTTCTCTATGCCAGTTCCCCATCCCCAACTCCTGCATTCTTTCAGATGGAGCTATGCTCACACAGGACACCAGTGAGAAAAGATGGAGAAAGCGACCAGAAAGGTTAGCTTGGCCTGTGCAAGCATCCACAGCAAGGTCAAAGCAAGGCTTGGGGAAATGCTGATTGCAAAGCCCACACGGTCATTATTGCAAATGTAAAACAATGCAATATAATTGTGCATAAATAATTGAAATCCAGAGACCCCGACAGCAAGGAGAGTGCTCATGATAGCACGTTGCTCTGACACGCTTTCTTCCTGTGAAAGGATGCTTGCTGTTTATTTTATTTTATTTCATTTTTTGAGACGGTCTCTCATATACCCCAGGTTGGTTTTGAACTCTGAGATGATGTACTATCATCTTGGAAGAAGGAACCTCAATAAAGTTATTGCCTCCATCAGATTGGCCCTGGGATATGTCCTGGGGGGGGGTGCTTTTTCTTGACTTCTAGTTGGTATAGGAAGGCCAGCCCACTGCAGGTGGTGCCATCCCTAGGCAGGCAGACCTGAAATGTATGAGAAAAAGTAGCTGACAGTGATCCTAGGAGCATGCCAGTGAGCAGCCTCCTCCATGGCCCCTGCTCCAGTTCTTGGCTTGACTTCCCTCAGAGATGGGCTATGATTGTGACATATTAGCCAATGAAACCCTTTCTTTCCTACATCACTTTGTGTTACAGTGCTTATCAGCAACAGAAAGCTAACTAGAACAGATGAGGCCAACCTTCTTATCTCCAGTGCTGGGATTATAGGCATATACTACCATGTCTGGTTCTAGGTGGTACTGGGAGCAAAACCCAGGGCTTCAGGAATGCCAGGCAAGCACTCAACCAACTGAGCTACGTACCAGCTCTACTTTAGACTTTTAATTAAAGTATATATACACACGTTTAGCATACTGAAACTAAGATGGAACAACTCTCCCTTCCCTGATCAAGGGCAATCTCTTCTAAACCTTTTTAGGGATTTAATGTTATACATGCGTTGTTAGTCTTGATTCAGCAACTTTACACATTAAATAATTAATGTTCTGTGGGGCTGATGAGCCTTGAGCTCACATCACTTCACATATCACACATCCTCTCAGACAGTTCTTTAGTTCTCTCGAAATTTACATGTGGCTGTTCCTCACATGAAGTTTATGCCCTGGTTGTCAGGAGTGCGTGATGAATTCCCTCTCCCTATCCCTCCCCCCGTCCCCTCTCTGTGTTATTTATTTACTGTATTTAAGTATAGCAAAACACATACACAAACACATACACACATATACAAACTTAAATTTCATATATAGCTAATATATACACATATTTGCACACTCCCTTTTGAAAAGCAAGACAACTCAAACCTTCAGGAAAACCAAACATCTGTATAAAATAGAAGCTCGAGCGCTAAATACTATGCAGTCATGAAGCAGGTCATCTTTGCTTAGCAAAAGCAGCATGAATACTGTGTATATATCTCTCAATTTTCACTAATAATTACACAATTAATCATCAGTAGTCAGACTAAAAAGATGCACCCATGACCATGGGACAGGGTGTGAATGTCATTAGTCTCAATGGTGGACAACTATGGAGGACAAGGAGAACAACCCGAGAGAGCAAGAGGTGACGTAAAGGGGAAGGTGGCTTCCTTTCCCATAATGCAATAGGGAAGAGCTAGGCTTGGCTCCCAGTAGGCCATGAAATAGGGCATGTGAGCATGCCTACACCCCTCACCCCAAATACACCCCATTTGTAACTTTAAAATATAGCCTTTCCTTCTCTTTGTGTTTATCTCTAGGGTTGTGTATACAGAGTTAAAGTAAGCTTTACAAAGGGAACAGACTTGATTTCTCTCTTCTTTCTTTTCTCTTTGTGGTAATGGGGGACTTGAACTAAGGCACAGTGCATTCTAGGCAAGGGCTCTGCAGTTGAGCTACACTCCCAGTCCCTCTAGCCAAGATTCAAGTCAAGCGCTCTACCACTGAGCTACATTCTCAATCCTCTTTGCCCTTTCCATTTTGAGACAAAATCTCACTAAGTCGCCCATTCTGGCATTGTAGAACTCTCATAGTCCATAAGCTTCCTGTCTTTACCTCTCAAGTGGCCAAGATTCCGGGTCTCAGTTAAGCATCCTTACTTCTGTGAGCACAAAAGTATCTGAGATATAAGACACACCCAACAGATCCTCAGTAAGGCACTAATTTGTTATAAACCAGTGGTTCCCTTTTGGGGCTGGATATCAGGCATCCTGCATATCAGATATTTACATTACAATTCATAACAGTAGCAAAACTGCAGTTATAAGGTAGCAATGAAAGTAATTTTATGGTTGAGGGTCACCACAACATGAGTTTGTATATTAAAGGGTCTCAGTGTTAGGAAGGTTGAGAGCCATTGTTATAAATAATCTGCCTTGGGGGCCAGCAAGATGGCTCAGCGGGTAAAGGAGCTTGCTGTACAAGCATAGTGACCTGCCTTCAATCTTCGGAACCTGTGTGAAAGTGGAAGGAGAGAATCAACTCCATAAAGTTGTCCCCTGACCTCTGCACATGTGCCATGGCACCACATATGCCCACATGCATCCCATGAACTCTCATATGCACACACGCACACACACACACACACACACACACACACACACACACACACACACACACCACAACTTTAAAACCCATTAAAAGTTCAGCAAGGACAAGTCCCTTCCACTCGACTTGAGACTCGACCCCCGGGCTACCTTGCCAGCAGAGTCTTGCCCAACACCCGCAAGGGTCCACACGGGACTCCCCACGGGACCCTAAGACCTCTGGTGAGTGGAACACAGCGCCTGCCCCAATCCAATCCCGCGGAACCTGAGACTGCGGTACATAGGTACATAGGGAAGCAGGCTACCCGGGCTTGATCTGGGGCACAAACCCCTTCCGCTCCACTCGAGCCCCGGGCTACCTTGCCAGCTGAGTCGCCTGACACCCGCAAGGGCCCACACAGGATTCCACATGAGATCCTAAGACCTCTAGTGAGTGGAACACAACTTCTGCCAGGAGTCTGGTTCGAACACCAGATATCTGGGTACCTGCCCTGCAAGAAGAGAGCTTGCCTGCAGAGAATACTCTGCCCACTGAAACTAAGGAGAGTGCTACCCTCCAGGTCTGCTTATAGAGGCTAACAGAGTCACCTGAAGAACAAGCTCTTAACAGTGACAACTAAAACAGCTAGCTTCAGAGATTACCAGATGGCGAAAGGCAAATGTAAGAATCCTACTAACAGAAATCAAGACCACTCACCATCATCAGAACGCAGCACTCCCACCCCACCTAGTCCTGGGCACCCCAACACAACCGAAAATCTAGACCCAGATTTAAAAACATTTCTCATGATGATGATAGAGGACATCAAGAAGGACTTTCATAAGTCACTTAAAGAATTACAGGAGAGCACTGCTAAAGAGTTACAGGCCCTTAAAGAAAAGCAGGAAAACACAGCCAAACAGGTAGAAATCATTAAAGAAAAACAGGAAAACACATCCAAACAGGTGATGGAAATGAACAAAACCATACTAGAACTAAAAGGGGAAGTAGACACAATAAAGAAAACCCAAAGCGAGGCAACGCTGGAGATAGAAACCCTAGGAAAGAGATCTGGAACCATAGATGCGAGCATCAGCAACAGAATACAAGATATGGAAGAGAGAATCTCAGGTGCAGAAGATTCCATAGAGAACATCGACACAACAGTCAAAGAAAATACAAAATGCAAAAGGATCCTAACTCAAAACATCCAGGTAATCCAGGACACAATGAGAAGACCAAACCTACGGATAATAGGAATTGATGAGAATGAAGATTTTCAACTTAAAGGGCCAGCTAATATCTTCAACAAAATAATAGAAGAAAACTTGCCAAACATAAAAAAAGAGATGCCCATGATCATACAAGAAGCCTACAGAACTCCAAATAGACTGGACCAGAAAAGAAATTCCTCCCGACACATAATAATCAGAACAACAAATGCACTAAATAAAGATAGAATATTAAAAGCAGTAAGGGAGAAAGGTCAAGTAACATATAAAGGAAGGCCTATCAGAATTACACCAGACTTTTCACCAGAGACTATGAAAGCCAGAAGAGCCTGGACAGATGTTATACAGACACTAAGAGAACACAAATGCCAGCCCAGGCTACTATACCCGGCCAAACTCTCAATTACCATAGATGGAGAAACCAAAGTATTCCACGACAAAAACAAATTCACACAATATCTTTCCACGAATCCAGCCCTTCAAAGGATAATAACAGAAAAGAAGCAATACAAGGACGGAAATCACGCCCTAGAACAACCAAGAAAGTAATCATTCAACAAACCAAAAAGAAGACAGCCACAAGAACAGAATGCCAACTCTAACAACAAAAATAAAAGGGAGCAACAATTACTTTTCCTTAATATCTCTTAATATCAATGGACTCAATTCCCCAATAAAAAGACATAGACTAACAGACTGGCTACACAAACAGGACCCAACATTCTGCTGCTTACAGGAAACCCATCTCAGGGAAAAAGACAGACACTACCTCAGAGTGAAAGGCTGGAAAACAATTTTCCAAGCAAATGGACTGAAGAAACAAGCTGGAGTAGCCATTTTAATATCGGATAAAATCGACTTCCAACCCAAAGTTATCAAAAAAGACAAGGAAGGACACTTCATACTCATCAAAGGTAAAATCCTCCAAGAGGAACTCTCAATTCTGAATATCTACGCACCAAATGCAAGGGCAGCCACATTCATTAGAGACACTTTAGTAAAGCTCAAAGCATACATTGCACCTCACACAATAATAGTGGGAGACTTCAACACACCACTTTCTTCAAAGGACAGATCGTGGAAACAGAAACTAAACAGGGACACAGTGAAACTAACAGAAGTTATGAAACAAATGGACCTGACAGATATCTACAGAACATTTTATCCTAAAACAAAAGGATATACCTTCTTCTCAGCACCTCACGGGACCTTCTCCAAAATTGACCATATAATTGGTCACAAAACAGGCCTCAATAGATACAAAAATATTGAAATTGTCCCATGTATCCTATCAGACCACCATGGCCTAAGACTGATCTTCAATAACAACATAAATAATGGAAAGCCAACATTCCCGTGGAAACTGAATAACACTCTTCTCAATGATACCTTGGTCAAGGAAGGAATAAAGAAAGAAATTAAAGACTTTTTAGAGTTTAATGAAAATGAAGCCACAACGTACCCAAACCTATGGGACACAATGAAAGCATTTCTAAGAGGGAAACTCATAGCTCTGAGTGCCTCCAAGAAGAAACGGGAGACAGCACATACTAGCAGCTTGACAACACATCTAAAAGCCCTAGAAAAAAAGGAAGCAAATTCACCCAAGAGGAGTAGACGGCAGGAAATAATCAAACTCAGGGGTGAAATCAACCAAGTGGAAACAAGAAGAACTATTCAAAGAATTAACCAAACGAGGAGTTGGTTCTTTGAGAAAATCAACAAGATAGATAAACCCTTAGCTAGACTCACTAAAGGGCACAGGGACAAAATCCTAATTAACAAAATCAGAAATGAAAAGGGAGACATAACAACAGATCCTGAAGAAATCCAAAACACCATCAGATCCTTCTACAAAAGGCTATACTCAACAAAACTGGAAAACCTGGACGAAATGGACAAATTTCTGGACAGATACCAGGTACCAAAGTTGAATCAGGATCAAGTTGACCATCTAAACAGTCCCATATCACCTAAAGAAATAGAAGCAGTTATTAATAGTCTCCCAACCAAAAAAAGCCCAGGACCAGATGGGTTTAGTGCAGAGTTCTATCAGACCTTCAAAGAAGATCTAATTCCAATTCTGCACAAACTATTTCACAAAATAGAAGTAGAAGGTACTCTACCCAACTCATTTTATGAAGCCCCTATTACTCTGATACCTAAACCACAGAAAGACCCAACAAAGATAGAGAACTTCAGACCAATTTCTCTTATGAATATCGATGCAAAAATCCTCAATAAAATTCTCGCTAACCGAATCCAAGAACACATTAAAGCAATCATCCATCCTGACCAAGTAGGTTTTATTCCAGGGATGCAGGGATGGTTTAATATACGAAAATCCATCAATGTAATCCATTATATAAACAAACTCAAAGACAAAAACCACATGATCATCTCGTTAGATGCAGAAAAAGCATTTGACAAGATCCAACACCCATTCATGATAAAAGTTTTGGAAAGATCAGGAATTCAAGGCCCATACCTAAACATGATAAAAGCAATCTACAGCAAACCAGTAGCCAACATCAAAGTAAATGGAGAGAAGCTGGAAGCAATCCCACTAAAATCAGGGACTAGACAAGGCTGCCCACTTTCTCCCTACCTTTTCAACATAGTACTTGAAGTATTAGCCAGAGCAATTCGACAACAAAAGGAGATCAAGGGGATACAAATTGGAAAAGAGGAAGTCAAAATATCACTTTTTGCAGATGATATGATAGTATATATAAGTGACCCTAAAAATTCTACCAGAGAACTCCTAAACCTGATAAACAGCTTCAGTGAAGTAGCTGGATATAAAATAAACTCAAACAAGTCAATGGCCTTTCTCTATACAAAGAATAAACAGGCTGAGAAAGAAATTAGGGAAACAACACCCTTCTCAATAGTCACAAATAATATAAAATATCTTGGCATGACTCTAACTAAGGAAGTGAAAGATCTGTATGATAAAAACTTCAAATCTCTGAAGAAAGAAATTAAGGAAGATCTCAGAAGATGGAAAGATCTCCCATGCTCATGGATTGGCAGGATCAACATTATAAAAATGGCTATCTTGCCAAAAGCAATCTACAGATTCAATGCAATCCCCATCAAAATTCCAACTCAATTCTTCAACGAATTGGAAGGAGCAATTTGCAAATTTGTCTGGAATAACAAAAAACCTAGGATAGCAAAAAGTCTTCTCAAGGATAAAAGAACTTCTGGCGGAATCACCATGCCAGACCTAAAGCTTTACTACAGAGCAATTGTGATAAAAACTGCATGGTACTGGTATAGAGACAGACAAGTAGACCAATGGAATAGAATTGAAGACCCAGAAATGAACCCACACACCTATGGTCACTTGATCTTCGACAAGGGAGCTAAAACCATCCAGTGGAAGAAAGACAGCATTTTCAACAATTGGTGCTGGCACAACTGGTTGTTATCGTGTAGAAGAATGTGAATCGATCCATACTTATCTCCTTGTACTAAGGTCAAATCTAAGTGGATCAAGGAACTTCACATAAAACCAGAGACACTGAAACTTATAGAGGAGAAAGTGGGGAAAAGCCTTGAAGATATGGGCACAGGGGAAAAATTCCTGAACAGAACAGCAATGGCTTGTGCTGTAAGATCGAGAATTGACAAATGGGACCTAATGAAACTCCAAAGTTTCTGCAAGGCAAAAGACACCGTCAATAAGACAAAAAGACCACCAACAGATTGGGAAAGGATCTTTACCTATCCTAAATCAGATAGGGGACTAATATCCAACATATATAAAGAACTCAAGAAGGTGGACTTCAGAAAATCAAACAACCCCATTAAAAAATGGGGCTCAGAACTGAACAAAGAATTCTCACCTGAGGAATACCGAATGGCAGAGAAGCACTTGAAAAAATGTTCAACATCCTTAATCATCAGGGAAATGCAAATCAAAACAACCCTGAGATTCCACCTCACACCAGTCAGAATGGCTAAGATCAAAAATTCAGGTGACAGCAGATGCTGGCGTGGATGTGGAGAAAGAGGAACACTCCTCCATTGTTGGTGGGAGTGGAGGCTTGTACAACCACTCTGGAAATCAGTCTGGCGGTTCCTCAGAAAACTGGACATAGTACTACCGGAGGATCCAGCAATACCTCTCCTGGGCATATATCCAGAAGATGCCCCAACTGGTAAGAAGGACACATGCTCCACTATGTTCATAGCAGCCTTATTTATAATAGCCAGAAGCTGGAAAGAACCTAGATGCCCCTCAACAGAGGAATGGATACAGAAAATGTGGTACATCTACACAATGGAGTACTACTCAGCTATTAAAAAGAATGAATTTATGAAATTCCTAGCCAAATGGATGGACCTGGAGGGCATCATCCTGAGTGAGGTAACACATTCACAAAGAAACTCACACAATATGTACTCACTGATAAGTGGATATTAGCCCCAAACCTAGGATACCCAAGATATAAGATATAATTTGCTAAACACATGAAACTCAAGAAGAATGAAGACTGAAGTGTGGACACTATGCCCCTCCTTAGATTTGGGAACAAAACACCCATGGAAGGAGTTACAGAGACAAAGTTTGGAGCTGAGATGAAAGGATGGACCATGTAGAGACTGCCATATCCAGGGATCCACCCCATAATCAGCATCCAAACGCTGACACCATTGCATACACTAGCAAGATTTTATTGAAAGGACCCAGATGTAGCTGTCTCTTGTGAGACTATGCCGGGGCCTAGCAAACACAGAAGTGGATGCTCACAGTCAGCTAATGGATGGATCATAGGGCTCCCAATGGAGGAGCTAGAGAAAGTAGCCAAGGAGCTAAAGGGATCTGCAACCCTATAGGTGGAACAACATTATGAACTAACCAGTACCCCGGAGCTCTTGACTCTAGCTGCATATGTATCAAAAGATGGCCTAGTCGGCCATCACTGGAAAGAGAGGCCCATTGGACTTGCAAACTTTATATGCCCCAGTACAGGGGAACACCAGGGCCAAAAAGGGGGAGTGGGTGGGCAGGGGAGTGGGGGTGGGTGGATATGGGGGACTTTTGGTATAGCATTGGAAATGTAAATGAGTTAAATACCTAATAAAAAATGGAAAAAAAAAAAAAGTTCAGCAAGAAACTGCCGCTTCTACTCCACCACCCTTGTTGTTCCACATCACAAACCTTTTTCTAAAACCCACACACTGATGTACAAAGGGTATTTCCCAGAAGAATAAAAACAAGCAGGGAAGAGAAAAGGAGTTGTGTTTCACTATGTTCCCTCTGCAGAGCGGAGTCTTTCCCTGAGTGCTTTACAAATGTATGTTCAATGACAACCCAGGGAGACAGCCTCACCCCCTGTAGAGGTGAGAAAAGTGAGGTACAGAGGCGCAGGGCTTCAAGTGCTGGGGGGGGGGGAGCGGGGAAGTGTAGGAGACAACTTCAGAGCTGTCTGCTTTTGCATGTATGTGTCTGTGTGTGTGTTTGTGTGTGTGCATATGTGTGTGGTGCCTGTGTATATGTGTGTATACCCGTGGAAGCCAGATAATAATCTTTGAGTTGTTCCCCAGGGGCTGCCCATCTTCTGCCACTGCTGTCCCCCAACATTTCTTTCTTTATATGAGTGTGCACATGCATGTGTGCAGGGGTATGTGTGGAGGTCAGAGGACAACTTGCCAGAGTCAGTTCTTTTCCACTATGTGTGTCCTGAGACTGAAGTCCAGTCAGTAGGCTTGGAGGCAAGCTCCCACCCATTGAGCCATCTTGTTGGTCCCACTTTCTTTTTGAGACACGTTTCTAACTGGCTTAGAACTTTCTAAGTTCACTGGCTGATGGATGAGCACCAGGGATCCACCTGTCTCCACCTTCCCTGTACTGGGGTTACAACTGTGTTCTTCCCTGCCTGTTTCTACACACACACACACACACACACACACACACACACACGCACACACACACCCTTAATATGGGTTTGGGGGATCAGACTCAGGTCTTTATGCTTTTGAGGCAAGCACTTACAGACTGAGCCATCTTCTCAGACCTACACTTTCTTTTACACAAAGCTGTTTCCTAGTGAAAACCTAGCTTTGTCTTAGTTAATCAAAAGGAAATGAAGTCGACGACTCCCTTCCTAATCAGGTCCTTAATGGAAGGTGTCATGGCTTTTTCCATTGAACCTGCCTACCCTGGTGTGGTAGTTTGAATGTAATTGGCCCCCACAGGACCATAGACAGTGGCTCTATTAAAAAGTGTCCCCTTGTTGGAGTAGGTGTAGCCCTGCTGGAAGAAATGTATCAATGTGGGCCTGGGCATTGAAGTCTCCTATGCTCAACCTCAGCTCTTCCAGCACCATGTCTGCCTGCATACGGCCATGCTTCCCACCATAACAATAATGTACTAAACCTCTGAAACCATAAGCCAGTCCCAATTAAATGTTTTCTATGTAAGAGTTGCTGTGGTCATGGTGCCTCTCCACAGCAATAAAGCCCTAACTAAAACAGCTTGTATGGATGTCTGAGGGTGAAGACTGTATCAACACAGGCTCTGCAGAAGGTCACAGAAGCCTGAACCTACAGACTGGGCAGCTTCTGAGGAAGAGAGGTGATGCCTTGAGTTGAAGCTGCTATGTACTCAGGAATAAACCCTCACAGCAGGGGAATGACCCTAATCCCAGCCATCACTCCCCGCGTGAACTTTTTATGCTTGAAGAAGCTAAACGAGGAGAGGTTACCCAGGTTACATTTAATTAGAAAGGATGTTTAAGGACTAGCAGGGGCTGGGGAAATGGCTAAGTTGGTAAAGTGCTTGCCTTGCAATCAAGACGACCCGAGTATGATCTCCAGAACGTGATAAAAAACAGAGTGCGGGGCAGGCACTTTAGTCCCAGTGCTGGGGCCAGGAAGGTGATAGATGCCCAGGCCCCACTGGCCAGCAGTGTAGCGTACTTGATGGATTCCAGGCCAGTGAGAGACTCTGCTTCAGACACAGTGGAGAGCACCTTAGGAACAACAACTAATGGTCTCTCCTGGCCTCTACACACGTGTTCATATACACATGTATACATATGTGCAAGTGCACACATATGAACATACACCTAGTGTGGTGACAGGTATCTGTAACCCCCACACTGTGGGGAGGGGACAGGCAGACCCCTGGGGCTTACTGGCTGACTAGTCTAGCTGAATCAGGGAGCTGACTAGTCTAGCTGAATCAGGGAGCACTAATTTTAGTAAACTTATCTCAAAAACATGGTAGAAGCAATAGAGGAAGACATCTGGGGTTGACCTCTGGCCTCCACATGCACCCCTCCCCCATATTCTCTCCATAGAAAGTTTAAAGTCTAAGAAACCTGGGCAGACTGTGGTTCCCAACTGCGTGAAGGGTGCTCACATGTACTGGAGCATATGTGTATGTACACATGTGTGCATATATGCAGGAAGGATGTTCACTAATTAGTGCTTTATACACTAAACGTGTGTATGTATGCATGCATGTGTGTAGGAAGGATGCTTACTGCTCAGTGCTGCTTGCACTCTGGTGGTTAGTGACTTTATTGTTAGATTGCAGACAGAATCCTTTTAGGTACCCTGTACCTAGATCTACTGACTCCTGCCAGTGGTTCTCAGGGATGGCTGCCCTTTCCCCTCGAAGGCCTACTGTGTGGCCACAATCACAGATTGGAGCCTGCACTGGGACTCTGAACTCTTACCATTTCTTCGAAGTCGACCACAGCTCATTAAACTCACAGCTGCCTTTAGGAAAAGCCCAAGCCTGAAGGAAGTAGGATTTCCCAGAGCCTTTGAGAATAAAATTCTGTTTCAAATTCCCTAGCACCAAGGGTCCCCCTTCAGTGCTGAGTGACCATGCAGACTCATCTCAGGAAGCCCCAGAAACCAGCTCCTGGAAGGCACAACCGGACCTTTTGCCAGGCCAGCCATACGGGGGCCCATTTTGCCCCCACCCAAATGATGCTGAGTCATTTCTCCTGACCAAAAACCCAATACATATCTTTCATATAGCATGCAACACACATTCTTCTTAAAGGGACCTATTACATGAGAGGTGGCTTTGTCATTATGACCACCTTACAGCTCCAAAGAACCTCTAGGTTTGGCTTCTCAGAACCTAAGTCTGTGGAGTTTTCAGCTTCATTAAACTTTGTTAAAGTGCAGTGCTAACCTCCAAAGCTTGCTGAAGACAGCTCAGCAAAGGCTTGCCTTGCAAGCATGAGGACTTGATTTTGATCCCCAGAATCCACTTTAAAAAGTCCTGCCCATGCTGTAATCCCAGCACTGGAGAGTGGAGACAAGAGAACCTGGGGGGATCCCTGTCTAGCCCAGCCTGCTTGGTGAGCCCCAGGACAGTGAGAGCCTTTGTCTCAGAGAAAAGATGGATAGTCAAGGTGTGACACCCAAGGTTGACTCCAGGATTCTCATATCTATACCTACACACATGTATGCCTGCATATATCTCTCTCTTCCTCCCTCCCTCCCTCCCTCCTTCCCTGTCTCTCTGTCTGTCTCTCTGTCTCTTTCCCTCCCTCCCTCCCTCCCTCCCTCCCTCCCTCCCTCCCTCCCAGTCTCTGTCTGTCTCTGTCTCTCTCTCTTTGTCTGTCCTTCCCTCCCTCCCTTCCTCCCTGTCTCTGTCTGTCTGTCTGTCTGTCTGTCTGTCTGTCTCTCTCTCTCTCTCTCTCTCTCTCTCACACACACACACACACACACACACACACACACACACACACATCTTTCTGTTCCTTAAATAAAACTGGTGGAATGCTTACAGAATCCAAACAGAAAGTAAAACTAAAACCAAACCCAACAGGAAGGAACTGGAATTTACATTGAATCTTCAAAATCCAGTAAAAACAGTGTTTACTCACATTGACCCAATAAATGGGATAACAGTTATGAATCTGCCCAAAGGGCTGGTAAGCTATCTCAACTGATAAAGGTGTTCATTGTACAAGCCTGATGACCTGAGTTCAAGCCCTGGAACCCATGTAAAGGTGGAAGGGGAGAACTGGTTCCTCTGACCAGCACTTGTGTAGTGGGGCACACATGCCACCCATATCAAACACAAATAAAAATTAAAGAATATTGTACACTAAAGCAGGGGTATTGGCCATCTTGGAAGAGTAGGAGGGACCACTGTCCACCAGGCAGCATCTCCTTCACACCACCTCACCTCACCGAGGTGGCACAGTCTGCCAGGTGCTTGTATCCCTTTTGGAATACAGAGACACACATGTTCCTCTGCTTCATGGTTGTCAGGGGACCATGTGCGTCACCAGGTGCTTGTTAAATGAAAACATAAACAGTATCTCAGGGTAGCACAGCTGGTTGTCACTATCATATCACACTCAGGACAGGCTGCTGCCATGGTACTGATGGTTTTCCCTTTCAACTGCACAGTGGAGATGCACACCAGGGCTGGGACCACTCAGCTCAACCCTATCACTGAAGAGATCACGGTGGGGCTGGCAGTTGGCTCAGTTGGTAAAGTACACTCTACACAAGCATGAGGACCCGACATCCATCCTTAGGAGGCACATAAAAAGCCAGATGTGGTGGTGTGTACCTGCAATTCCAGTGTTGGTGACAGAGACAGGATGGGACTCACTTGCCCATCAGGATAGTCTAAGAGAGCGCTGGAGAGCTTGAACAGCTCTGAGCTAGCGAGAGACTGTTTCAGGACAGACGGACAGACAGACAGACATTCTGAAGAGTCTGGACTTTACTCTGGAATGTATGGGAGCCAAGTAAGCATGCATGCATGTGCCTGTGTGTATACCTGTGTGTTTAAGTATATGTCTCTGTGTGTAAGTATATGTATGTGTGTGCCTGTATGTATGTGTGTTTATGTATATAAGTGTTTATGCATATGTGTGTGTTTGTGTAAGTATATGCTTGTGTGTGTAAGCATATGTGTGTGTGCACCTGTGTGTGTGTATATATATATATATATATATATATAATGTATGTGTATGTATGCTTCTGTGTGTATATATGTGTATATGCATGTGTTTGTATGTCTATGTGCCTGTGTGTATATATGTATGTTTGTGTGTGTGTATATATGCATGTATGTATGTATGTATTATGTTTGTATGTGTATATGTGTGTATGTGCCTGTGTGTATATGTATGTTTTGCCTGTATATATGTATGTATGTATGTATGTGTGTGTGTGAGTGTATATGTGTACCTGTATATATGTGTATAAGAGTGTGTGGATCTTTTGCTTGCCGCTGCATATGGCAAGCTATCTGGCCCACTAGCTTCCTGGCATTCTCCTGTCTCTGATTCCCATCCCACCATACGATTGCTGAAATTACAGACAACTGCCTCTAGCTTTAAGTGGAACTCCAAACCCAAGTCCTCACCCTTATGAGTCAAACACTTGACCTGCAGAGTTATCTCCCAAGCTTCTCTTTTGTTGCTGTTTTGTTTTGTGGAGACAAGGTTTCATATACCCCAGGCTAGACCTGAATTCACCATGTAGCCAAGGATGGCCTAGGCAAGTACTGTGTCCACATTCCCAGTCCTGCTTGGCCCAGTGCTGGAGCAGAGTCTAAGTCACCCTCTGACGATGAAAAGGGCAACAACAGGCCGGCCTTAGGTTCCCGACCTTCCCTCAGCATTGGCTGCTCTTCTGGAGAATGAGTTAAAGTGGCTCGGAGACATTGCTATCGATGAAAACCTGGAGATTTTCTGTGCATCCGAGGTCTCTGGAGCCACTTGCAACTTTCATATCTGCCCTGCGGCGTGAAGTGGCCTGGTTGGGGGATTAAGGTGCTTTCCTGACAGCAAAGCATCTCAGAGCAACAGGTGAGTGGTCGCTTGCCACGCCGAGAAACCCAGTCTGCATAACTCCAACTGTAACCTGAAGCCCCCAGGGCTCATATTTTTTAAAAGACTTAGACACGTCCATATTTTTCTAGTAACACACAGAAATTAGTTTTGGAGGGTGCAGCGGTGAAAAATGTACAGGCAGCAGGCAGCCCCAGGTCATTCCCCAGCCTCCAAGAGGCAAGTTTCTCGAGGCAAAGCAGGGCGATTTAAAGATGGGCTTTATTGTGCAAACCGGAGTCAATGGCTGGCTTCTCTCCTGACAGAGAAACAGCGTTCAGAAACGGACAAACTCTCCTCATCCTTGATGCCTCCTGACTCACTGTGTGCTCAGGGGTGTGTGCATGTGTGCTTGTCTGTGTGTGCAGGTACACACTGCTCATTCATGGAAGAGGTACTGACTGTTCCTCAGGCACCATCCTGCTGGTTTTTGAGACAGGGTCTCTCATTGGACCAGAGTTCACCATTAAACTAGGCTGGCTGACCACAGAGACTTAGGGCTATATATTCCTAGCTCCATTCTCTTGATTCTATGCTCTAGCATTGGGATCACACACCCTCTTCCCCATGCTAACTTTTCACATGGATTCTGGGACAAAACTCATGTCCCCATGCTTGTGCAGCAAGTGTGTATGTCACCACTGACGTGGCACCACAGTCCCATTTTCCCTTGGCAGTCCACACCCACCTGGCTTGGTAATAAGGGGTCTTTTTTGGCTATTTCTAGGCTCCAATAGGGTTGGGTGAGGCAAAGTCTAGGGAAATGTTTCCGGCTGGTTAAAAGCTGTTTCCTTTGTCCTTCACCAGCTATCCCCAGCTGCGACTCTCAAAGGCTTAGTGATAATGCACTGAGGCATGCTGGGATGGGAAGGGTGGCTTCAGGCACAGACCCAATTCCCATAGCTCCAGCTGTTCCCTAGAGCTGAGCTGGCTCTGGCTGGTTGGCTTCATTCTTCTTGTTTACTGTCCACTGGTAGGAGGGAAAGAAAAAAAAAATGGCAGGAAACACATTCAGGGCATCCCACTTACAATTTTATCTTTACATGTTCTTCCATTTTTATTTCAACATATTCCTGGACTTGTCAATTGACAAGAGATGATAAATTTGAAAAACCAGGACAGCTTGACAAATAACCCAGCTACTACTTTCCTTCTTGCTCACGACATAGTTGGGAGTTAGTACATTTTGAAATGAATGGAACACAGCAGAGGGTGTATTCTCATCGGCTTTTTACTGGGCAGAGAAAAATGAAGGTGATAAAAGGCGCCTCTCTGGTTGGGGTATTTATTTATTTTTTTAGTTCTGAGTGAGCACACATTGATAAACCATAAAGCAGAGGCATGAGTTTGGAACTTCACAGCTGGACACGAGAGTGAGTCAGGATGCAGGAGCAAAAGTGGAGAATCCTGGTTCTTATGTAGATGCACAAGCCAGCGATCTACTATTCAGTGGCAGAGGGACTGTGTGCTGAGGACCACATGGGGCTGTGTAGATTGAGTGACAGGGCACCTTCCTGGGCTGAGGTCACTTCCACACAGAGCTCTAAAGTCACTAAGAACTAACTAGGTGCATAACAGGTCACTCTGAGCTCCATTAAGCAGTGCCTGTAGATAATTCTGCAAAGAATGCATATGTGGGCACGGAGCCGATACCCATCTGAGGCTATCAGCAAGGACAATGGGAGCCTGCAGGCCCTGTTGGCAGGGCCCTGTGACACATTAGTGCTTGCTCACCCTTCCCCATTCCCAGCCCCTGCTACAGGGGCTCCATGACAAAACACTGACTTCAAAGTCTAATGGAAAGACACAGACAGTCAGACGTTGTTAGTGGAAGTGGCAAGTATGCTGAGTATTCTTAGATCCACACCAGGGCTGGGGATGTGGCTCAACTTCAAGAGTGCCTTGCTAGTGTGCAGCTAGCTCTGGGTTCCATCCCCAGCACTGCAAAAACCAGGCACCCTGGCACAAGTCTGTCATCCCAGCTCTTGGACCAGGAGTTCAAGGTCATCCTCAGCTACTTAGTGAGTTCCAAGCCGACCTGGGATACATGAGCCCCCCCCCCCACACCCCCCAGGAAAGAAAAAAAACTGATGTATTTAGTAAGCTGGCTTGGAAGGATGAGCCAAATCAACATTAATATTGTACTTATAAATAGCTGTGGTGGGGCTGGAGGGATGGCTCAGTGGTTAAGACTGCTCCTCCAGAGGTCCTGAGTTCAATTCCCAGCAACCACATGGTGACTCACAACCATCTGTAATAGGATCTGATGTCGTCTTCTGGTGTGTCTGAAGACAGCTGCAGTGTACTCATATTAAATAAATCCTAAAAAAAGGAAATTGCCATGGTGGTAAATATTGTATTTAACTCTGATACAATGTACAGATAGGGCAGAACAATTTTGGGGTGGGAAATTATAGCTTTCTGGTTTTGGTGAAGGTTGGGGAGGTAGGGACGAACAAAGCTCTCTGAGAGAGAGGCTCAGGTCCACGGAGAGCAGAGGCATGGCATCTGAGATTATGCCACCAGGTACCCAGTGAGACTGGAGACACTGCAAAAGAGAAGCTCTGGCTGCCAGCTGTGGGCCTTGTGAGACCAGGGCTTCACCAAGTGAACTTTCTCCCCAGCTCCACATTCATGTTTGTGACTGTGGCCACCATCCTACTGAGTGTCAAGTGGCATCTCCAACATCTGTATCCAGCGTGGCTTCTACCATGCCAACCTGAAACCCTGTCCCCATTAAATACTGACTTCCTAGCCTCCTTCCCTCAGCCCTTGGTACCTACCATTCTACCTTTGCCTGTATGAATCTGTCTGCACTAAGGATGCCATCTAAGTTTATGCAGCATGCTGCCCTGTGTCAGGATGTACTTCCCTTTTAAAGCTGAATAATATTCCATCACATGTATCATGTTAGGTGTTTCTTGATAATAAACAATAAAAGGGGGTTTATAAAAGCCCATTGATGCTGGGTACAGTCTATCAAGTTTGAGGAGGAATGGCAACAAGAGTATTGTTTCATTGTATCCCACTGCTTTCATTGTATCCACAGCTAGGCTGCAGCCCCACCTCTGTTGCCCACAGTTAAGGTCAGATATACTATAGCAGTTAATCCATTATAGAAACTCCCCCACGGACAGGCCCAGAGCCTTGTTTCCATGGTGACTCTAAACATCATCGAGAGTTGACAATCAAGATTACCTATGACAGCTGCATGTCACATTTTGTTGATATGCTCATATGTCAGTGAGAACCTTGGTTTCCAGTGATTTGGCCACTGAGAATAATGTTGCTTTGAACATGCAAGGTGAGCAAGTCTTCAATGGTCTACTTCCTGTTCTTTGGGGTTCAAACCCAGATGCAGAGCTGTCAAGTCACATGGTCATCCCATGGTTTCTGTGCCTCAGAATGTACATCCTATGGAGCAGAAGGGCTCCAGTTCTGTCACTTTTATTTATTTATTTATTTATTTATTTATTTAGGGCAACATTTGTTTCTGGATTTGTTTTTATTTCCTGGCTTTACTCATAGCCGTCCTGTTGAGTGTGAATGGAGGCTCACTGTGGTTTTGAGCCATGCTTCCCCAGTGACAGGCAGTGGTGAGCATCTTTTTACGTGTTCATTAGTCATAGGTACATCTTCTTTGGAGAAATGTCTGATTCGACTCTTTGTCTATTTTAAAAGTAGGTGGTTTATATTTGTTGCTATTATTGCTTTTGAGCTATAGGAATTCTCCATCCATTCATCCATCCATCCATCCATCCATCCATCCATCCAGAGTACTAATTCCTTTCATGCACACACACACACACTGTCTGTCCCTCTCTTTCTGTTTGAGACAGAGGCCTACTATAGATGTCCAGAACTCACTGTGTAGCCCAGGCTGGCCTAGAACTCGCAGTAACTTTTATTTTCCAAATGTGGCAAATATGTAGATGTGAGTATCCACACCTGGCTTACATGGTACTAGGGATGGATACCAGGCCTTCCTGCACACTTGTAAGCACTCTGCTGTCTGGGCCACATTCCCCTGCCCAAGTTTTCACTCCCTTGATAGTATCCTTTGATGAATTAAAGATTGAGGTTTTGCTATATTCTTTTGATGCCTGCAGTTTTGGAATCATGGCCAAGGAACCATGGTCACATCCAATGTCATGGAGCTCTCCCCGCCCCATGCTTTCTTTGTAGTCTTGGCTATTACACTGCTTAGGTCTTTGATCTGTTCAAGTTCATTTTTGTATTGGTTGTGACATGACTCTGTGGAAGATGCTGCTGTGGTATTGTCCACTATAGACTCCCAGGAAATGGCTTTAGGTAGGCATTGACAGGTGCTTGAGAAAGCTAGGCTTGTGGGTGAAAGGGGTGGGGATAGGGGGGAGAGACTAGAGTCATCTAGACAGGCCATAGTGTCTCCTGCAGGAAGAACAAGTACTCACACTTTCTCCCCTAAGCTAAGCAACACCAAGATAGCTGCTGAATGGATTCTTTGAGGTCTCCTGTGGTCAGCACCTGGCTCACTAATGCACACATCAGAGTCTTTCCTTCACCCACACATCCTGGGATGGCAATGGTGCCATCTTTGGTGGACTCCAATACTCTGCTTCTGGGGAGAAGATAAGGCAAGAACCTGTCCCTTCCAGATGGGCACATCTGGATCTACGCACACCTGACTCAGTCCCTGCAAATGTGAAGGCACAAGCTCTCAAAAAGCCTGTGTGTGCTTTTGAGCATCTGGCAAACAGCAAGTGCCTAATAGATGCTTGCTAAATTAAGTGAGTCCAGTTTTGCATTCCCCAAATAGATACCAACCCCAGCACACAAGGCTCCCCCAAATCAGGGCTCTTGCTTGTGTGTCAGACAGCGGCTTAGCCCTATTCCCCAGATATGCTTTTGACTCTCTGCCAGCCTCAGCTCCTGTGGCAGTGCAGGCTTCTCTACATAGCATGCGATTCACACACGGCATCGGTGACTAGAAAAGTCTCTTTAATACACAAGCCAAGAACAAAGAAATCCAATCCCGAGTCCCTGGCGAAAACAGAGCATTATCTTAACAAATGTTTTGAGTACATGAGAGAGGGGAAAAGGAACGGGGGAGATAAATAAGAGGGAGAGGGTCACAGCCTGTTCAGAGACTAGCCTCAACACTGCAATTATGCCCTCTCCTTAAAATACATGAAAGATCTTTAGAAAGCCAGGCGAAATTGAAGTTATTTTCCCTTGCTGCAGCCCCACTGTTCGGCTCACCGGCCAGAAATTACAGCAATTGAAGCTGAAGGGAAATTCATAGTCTGGTTAGGAGGAAACTTGCTTAGGAAGCCACAGAGCCAGCCACCATGCCTGGGATGGCTCCATTTGGAAGACTTTGCTGGACAAGGGTAAAATAAAGTAGTTTTCTATTTCATACCATCCCCCACTGCCCAAGTCAGGCAAAAAAAGCCTAACAGGCCCAAAGGGATCAGGACGTGAGGAGGTCAGGACTCGAGGAGGTCAGATTCTTGAGGTTTCCGTTTGTAGTGGAGAGGAACCCCATGAGCCAACCAGAGCCCCGCAAGTTAGAAATCTAGAGCCAAATAAAACCCCTCATTTGCATATTTAGTGATTCATAAAATTAACTGCCAACAGGCTGTAGTACTCAGAGCTGAAGAAGTTTTTTATCAATCGCTGTAGTTTCCTTTCTTGTGTATCCCCCACCTTACACACACACACACACACACACACATACACACACACACATACACACACACACATGCTCACTCCAACAGGCTGGCAGACATTTCCTTGGAGCCCTTTTATGAGAATCAATTTATTTTGATTTTTAGATTTTAATTTAGTTCTCTCTCTCTCTCTCTGTCTCTCTGTGTGTGTATGTGTGTATGTTGTCTGTGAGTGTCCATGAGTGTGCTTTCCCACATGTGTGTACACATGTGGGCGCCAGAGATAAATGCCAGGTGCTCTCCTCTATTCTTGGCACTTAATTAATTAATAACTTATTTACTTATTGAATAAGATCTCTCACTCAACCCAGGCCTCACCACTTTGGTTAGACTGGTTGAACAGGGAGCCCCTGAAGATCTGCCTGTCTCCGATCACCTCCCTCCCAGAATACGCTGGAATTATACAAAGTGCCATACATGTTCAGCTTTTACAGGGGAATTTGGGATTGAACTCAGGTTCTCATGCTTGCATAGCAAGCACTTTCTCCACTGGGCTATCTCCCCTGCTGCTTTTCTCTTATCTTGTTTCTCTTTTTCTTTTTTTCTTTTTTTTTCTTTTTTTTTTTTTTTTGGTTTTTTCAAGACAGGGTTTTTCTGTATAGCCCCCTGGCTGTCCTGAAACTCACTTTGTAGACCAGGCTGGCCTCAAACTCAGAAATCTGCCTGCCTCTGCCTCCCAAGTGCTGGGATTAAAGGTGTGCACCACCACGCCCGGCTTATCTTGTTTTTCTATTACATTCCTAGGAGGCCAAACCTAGAGCCTTATAAAAATTGCTCAGGCTGGCCTTGAACTCACTTTATGACCTAGGCAAGGCCCTGAATTTGCAATTCTGTTTTAGCCTCTGAGGAGCTAAGACTGCAGGCCTGTACCATTGGGCTGGGCTGGATAATCAAGTTCCTAAAAATTTTATATTTGGGGAGGGCAAAGTCACAAAATCTTAGAGGGTTTTTACCCGACCCACTACAAAGCATTTCTGAGCAATGAACAGTAAGAAGACAACTGGGATGTTCAATCAAATCCCTGCAGCTATATATATATATATATATCCTTTCCAGAATGGTCCCAGGAATGGAAGAGGGGCTCGTTTTCTGAGCCCAGGACAAGGCATGTTGGCATTTGGATGGAGTCGAGATTCTGTCCTCCTTGACTCTAGGGGGTGCTGTAAGGCCGAATCTTCTTTGTTACAATGTGGCAGACAGCTGCTTAAGGCTACAGAAAACTGTAGGATCAGCCTCTTGGATGCTTATTATCCCGACTTTCCACTCCTGAAAAGAGTAAGTCTTGCACTCGGGTGACACGGTGGCAAGGGGTCTAGTTTGTTTCTGCTTGTCCTCTTGCTCCTGCGCCCATCACCATATATCTCTGGGAATTAGGTGGGCCATTGTCCTTGAAGAGGGCCAGAACAAACGAGACTGTGGAGGGAGCCAGGGCACAGGGATGTTTTCCGAGATGAAGAATGGGAACTCAGAGCAGAGCAGGAATGTCCCCTTCTGCTTTCTCCTCTCTTTTCGTGAGAAGTCACTATTTCAGAATTACCCTTGGGTGTCACAACAGAGGAACAAACAAATCAGGATATCTTAAGAGAAGAAAAATATTTCTTTTCCTGTCTGCCCTGACTTCCTTTAAATGAATAAAGTCAGTCCCAGAGCGCAAGAACAGAGCACTCTGCTAAAACAAGACATTTCCTGATATGACCCAAGGTTATCTATTTAGACCAACCAGTTCTCTACTGAGTCTGCAGTGACGCAAGGAGGGAGATAGATATAAAATGTCAACACAATCTCATTTATATTTTGGTCTGAAATACACACCAGCCATAAATCTAAGGGTAGTGACAGACACAGAATTAAGTGCATAAAAACAGTTACGAGATTTCCTAAGACGCATACTTAACACACGCCCATAAACACTGTCAAGAGGGGAGAACATGACTGACAGAAACATAGCCAGGTACTTCTCATCTTTCTCCTATTGCTCTCTTTCTCCCTCCTCTCCCTCCCTCCCTCTTCCCTTTTTCTCTCCCTCCTTCCCATCCCCTCTGTTGCATGTGGGTACACTTGCCTATGTGTGTGTATGTGTGGGCCACAGGTGATGTCAGACATGTCTTCCTTGATCACTTTCCACCTTATTATTCTGAAGCAGTTTCTCTCTGAACCGGGAGTTCACAGTTTGGGCTCGGCCGCCTGGCCAGCAGACTCCAGGGATCCTCCTCAGTGGTAAGGTTACGGGTACACCCCTCTAGGCTTGGCTTGAGTGCTGGGGATCTGAACTTGGTTTCCCATGCTTGTGTTGCAATCCTTTTCCCCACTGAGCCATCTCCCTACCCCATGGGCAGCTTCTTCACATAGACTGGGAGGTAGGGGAATGAAAAATAAAGTCCTACCCAGTTTATGTCATCGCCCAGACACATTGAGAAGCTGGTCAGTATGTGCCTAGTTAAAACGTGGACGGCCAGTAATTGCTTAGCAGATTTGGACCCTGCAATGATTGATTCAAACCCATGGATGCCAGGTGCAGCTAGGATCCCGAGTCTCATGTAGTTTTAAAGCCAGGTGGGTGCTCAGCTTCTGGGAAGGCTGAGTGAATAGTAGGTATGGAGAATTTACAGGAAATCCCAAGGCAATTGTGGCAAATTACCATGGCAGCCCCAAACCTCTCTCCATGCTGCCAAGAAGAGGGTGTCATCTATTTACTTAGAAACTTGACTTAGTCTCTTAATCCATGGGGCAGCCCTTAGATGAGTTGGTAGATGCTCGGTAAGAGACCGAGTGCAGAGGAACAGAGCCAGGCCACTGCATCTTTGGTACCCAGCATAGCCACTGTAGCCAGATAGCAGCTCCAACAAGAGCAAGAATAAATACATAAGGGTCCCACTAGGAATAAACATTTTCAAAGGGTGACATCAGGAAGGACAGGAATGTCCTCAGGTGACACTGAAAAAGAATATTGAGTGGGACAAAGACTGAAGTCCAAAGAGATAACAGTCTCTCTCTCTCTCTCTCTCTCTCTCTCTCTCTCTCTCTCTGTGTGTGTGTGTGTGTGTGTGTGTGTGTGTGTGTAGGCCAGATGTCAACCTTGGCTGTTTCTTAGAAGCTGAGCACCACTCTATTGATAAAGTCTCTTACTGGAGAATTGCTGGTGAGACTGGGATCTACCTGTTTCCATCCCCCCAGCACTAGATTACAGCCCCCCCGTGTTGTATGCATGTGAATGTGTGGGTGTGCATGCCCATGACCACACATTTGGAGATATGACATCCAGGATTTTCCTTGTGGAAGTGCACAAGAGAATAAGAGACTTTATTCTGGTGCCGAATGTGAGCATGGCCTGGGAAAACAGATTCAGGTTTCCTCAAATACCATGCTCCACTATGGAAGTGGTTGTGTGAGATTTTATTAGTTACAGACTCAAGAAAGTCATAAATCAAGCATTTACCAAGCACGGTGCAAGGAGCCACAGTTAGGTGGTTACAGCAAAGTGGGAGATGCTCTGCTATAGGCAGTAGCTGACTACATTCTTAGCTTTTAGGGCTGTGAAAGCTAGCAGTTTGCTAAGAATATATTGTCACATTTTGGTCGTCATGTTAGGCACAGGTGTGGGCAATGAATGGCTTTCCCTGGAGACTAAAAATAGCCCAAGACAATTTGGCTCGGGACTGCAACATTCTAACTTTCCATAATCTCAAAGTGCAGACATTTGGCCTGAATCCCAGATGTAGTCTCTCATCTCTCATTCATTCATTCATTCATTCATTCATTCATTCATTCATAAATTCTCACATTCCTTGGGCCTCCCCACAACCCTTCTTTAGGTCATCCTCCACCACTCTCCAAGGTCCTGACGAGATGAGACGCTTACCACTTTCAGCCAGGATGGCTGACCAGAAAACTCTAGACCCGCCTGTCTCCGGTTCTCCTGTCTCCGTTTCTATGGTTACATATTGCTTTACATCAGTGCTTGGGATTTGAACTCAGGTCTTTATGCGTGCAAGGCAAGCACGTTACTGCCCGAGTTATCTTCCCAGCCCACATCCTGCCTTCCTCTACCATGGAGGCAAAGGTAAGGGGCAGTGAGTGGCATCCTAGCAGCCACCTGAGTACACAGAAAGGTGTGCTCAGGATTAGAGACTGTCATTTCCGTTTGTAACTTAGCTGCTGCTCATCTCTGTGGTGCTGGCATTTTCGAAGGGGACACAACCTGTGTCTACTGCTAGGGAAAATGGAAGCTGCAGAAAGTCTGCCCCTCAGCTTCCTGTTCCTCTGCCTCAAGTGTGTTCTGCTTCCCTTCAGCAGTTTCTTATTTTTAACTAAGGAAAGTTTCAGCATCTTAATCAAATAATATTTGCAGATGTGGGTAAAATGTGCACATATTAATGAAATTAACTTGTGAAAGGGTTTTAATTAAGTTGTAGGATTGAGGCATTTAGACTAAATAATATTATTAGACCACCAAGGGGAATTTAATGCTAAAACACACACATACACACACATTAAAAAAAAAAAAAAAAAGCAAAATTTTGTTCAATTACCCAGAGAATTTAAGACCAAAAAATCCACTTGTACTTTAATCAACTAGCCCGGTACCCCTGATAGTTCTGGATATAGCAGATAATGACTATAATTTACATTTCCTGAGAATTCTATTAATTCTTCTATACCTTTTTGAGGTTCTATCATTAATTGTTAGGAATGCTGCCTAATCAAGACAGAGCCAGTCACCCAAACAATTAACCTGTTTCCGAAGGTGCAAATAGAGAGATAATTTATCAATTTCCAAATGTTTCTCCCCTCTGCTACAACACCAACCCAGCATTTCTCCCTAAATACTCCTTGGCTCAGGACCCTTGGCAGCCGCCTTCAGCAATCAAGAAAAAAACAAAGAATGTGTTCATTTATAAAGGTCAGGCCTGTAGCTCTGCACGGAGGAACAATCATTTGTTAACTTAGGCAGGAGCCTCAGTCACGGCTGCAATTTCCACTATCTAAAGACATAAAATGAGCTAGATTCCTGCAGAGAAATGGCCTTCAAAACCCAATTTATTTGTGAAATTAGAGGGTGTTGTTTTCCACTGCAGAGTTGTTCTCTGAAGTGACCTAGGTGTGTCTAGACACAGAAAGCAGACAAACAGTGAGATTCTGCTATGGGGTGCATGGCAGGTGGGTTTGGTCTTTGGCCATTGCAAACTACACATTCTTTGAGAGGATGGTGCCCCATTATCACAAGGCCTGGAGAGAGCACAGGCTCCTTGGGATCCTGCTTTGCTTGTCACCAGCTCTGACCAGGAAATCTCCTGTTTAGCTCCAGCTTCCTTCCTTATGATGCATAGGTAGGCTAAGCTTATTTTGTGAGGGTCAAGCAGAGACAAGGGACTTGCCATGGAGTCACGGGGACCCGAGTCCATTCTCTAGGACCCGTACTAAAAGCTAGGTGTGGTGGTACACGCTTATAATCGCACTGATGGCCAGATGGAAGGTGGAGACTGGTGGATTCCTGGAGCTCACTGGCCAGCTTGCCTAGCCGACTTGAGGAAGCTCCAAGCCAGTGAGAGACCCTGTCTCAAACATACGTGGAAGATGCTTGAGGAATGACACCTGGGCTATCCTGTTGACCTCTACACACACAGGCACACATACATGAAGACATACACCTACACACACACACACACACACACACACACACATTTTATGTGCCTACAACACAGTATCCAGGACACATAGGTACTCATTTACACCAAACACTCCCTAAAATACTTAACCAAAAATAGAAGATCAACTCAGCAACTACCCCTTGATGGATGAAACATGTATCTCACCGATTTATTCATCCTTGTGTATGTGATGTGTATGTGCCAGATGTGTGTGTCTCTGTGTGGGCATACATGCAGTGGTGCAGGTACAGAGGTCAGAGGGCAACCTCAGGGGTTGGTCCTCAGGTTGCAACTTGCTTGAGACAAGGTCTCTTGGCTGTTCCCCACTGTGTAGTCCAGGCTAGCTGGCCTGTGAGCTTGCAAGAATTCTCCTGCCTCCACCTCCCATCTTGCTGCAGAAGCTCTGGGATTTCTGGTCTATTCCAGTGCATCGAACTTGACGTGGATTCTGAGGATCTGAACTCAGATCCTCATGCTTGTGTGTGGCCAGTTCTTGACCCCGACAGGCGTCTCCCCGGCCTGATACCAGTGTTTGAGTAAGTGACACCGCTGCTCTTTCTTTAGTAATATCTCACAGGCAATTTCTGAGCTACCCAAATGCCAACTATGAACATGAGCTGGAGCAAAGGGAGCTGGCTTGTGGTTTGCATTAAAAGCACACTGCTTCCAAGCCTTGTCCCTTGCCTGCAATGTTCTCAGACCTTACGCACTACCATTCCTCAGGAAGCTCTGCTTTGAATGTTACAACCTGTGCTTTAAGGGATGAGTCTAAAAACTAAAATTAATGACATCCTCAAAAACCCTAGAGGAAATGAGGGAGAGACCATAGACTGATTTACTAGCTGATGAGCAAGCATAGGGTGTGAGGGAGACGCCTGCTGTATGCCAATCACCATGCTAGGCACCTACACTTCAGCTTCGGGTTCAGTGTTTACAAACCATCCCCATGGATGCTACTGTCCTTGCTCAAAGTCTTGATGAGCTGGAAGTGCCATGTACCCAGTGCCATGTACCCAGTGCCATGTACCCAGTGGCTCAGCGTGGAGCCTGTATGCTTCCCTCTGTGACAATGCTGTCCCTGGAGAGGTCTGTAATGTTGCTAGATGGTTAGAAAGGAGTCTATCTCTCCTATACAGGGATGAAACTCATTGCAGGCTCATGCCACTTGACCACTGTCACGTCTGCCTCTGTCCTGTAAGGAGCTTGCTGTGCAAGTGGCAGGACTTCAGCTGAGACTCTCAGAACCCACAGAAAGCCAGATGCAGGAGCATTCTTCTGTACTCCCAGTGCTCCTAAGGAAAGATGGGAAGGGAAAGCTGGAGGATCCTAAGTGTGCAAGACAGCTAGCCTGGAGTGTGTGTGTATGTACATACATATGTGTACATATATACATACATATATGTATACATATGCATGTATGTATACCTAAGTACAGAGGTATGTATATACTGATAACAACAAAGAGACCCTGTGTCAAGAAGTGTGGAAGCAAGACTAACACTCAAGAGTGCCTTCTGAGTGCCACATGTTCACTGTGGTAGACATGTACCTTAGAATGCATTTACACACACACACACACACACACACACACACACACACACACAGAGAGAGAGAGAGAGAGAGAGAGAGAGAGAGAGAGAGAGAGAGAGAGTATGTTTTAAAATTTTTCCTTGGTGAAATCTTGGTGGGATCCTTTTTGGTTTGAGTTTAGATTTTAGTTCTTCAAGACAAGGTCTCCATATGTAATATAGTCTGACCTTAAATTTACTATGCAACTCAGGCTGGCTTCAAACTCACTATTTAACCCAGCTTGGCTCCAAACTCAAAGTCTCCTGCCTTAGTCTGCCTGATGCTAAGAGTTGGAGGGTGAAACCATGCCCAGCTCAAAGAAGGGTCAAGACCCTTCTTTAAGGTCTTTCCCACTGGGCAAAAGTGGGCATGGCTAGGCTCAGCAACTTCAGTTTAAATGAATGCATGAGACACATTTCCATGGAAAGAGGACAGCTGCAGACCCCACCTGTACCAGGAAGCCTCAAGATCTTTCCTCTGAGCCAGCTCTGGGTTTTACAATAGGAGAGAAGGCCATGCAATGGCCCTAACAGGCCTGGGCCAGCCTTTCTAGGTGCATGTCAGCAAATGAAATAGGGTAAGGAGGGATGTGACACATCTGTGAAGTAGGCTTTACATGCACACATACACAGCACCCATGCACATGTGCACATATACACACATGCATGTGTATATTCATACACAAAGTCATATATATGCATACACACACATACCCATGCATAGGCACACATACCCACATATGTAGACAACACACACACACACATACACACACTTACTTGTTTACACACATACCCCCTGCCATACACACAGACAAGGACACACTCATTCCTCATCCTGTGCATCTGGGTGGAGCAGGTTCCTGCTGTGAGCAAAGACTAACATTAAGCATTTCTCTCCCTGACGGTAGGAGAAACACTGTTAATGTTACAACAGCCTCAGTCACACCTGTGTCCTGCGCATCCCTGACTGTGGCTCTGATGAGGAACCTAAAGTGCTCCTGTGTTTGGGCAGTCTAAAGAGTGTCCCTATCCAGTGTCTCCTGCCTGGTTTCCCTTATATTTACTTATTTTATTCATTATTTCATTTTGCATTACTTATTTAATGTATGCACTTCTTTTGAGACAAGATCTTGCTACATAGGCCCTTGTTGTTCTTGAACTTGACAGCAAGCCTCCTACCTCAACTTCCTCAGTGCCAAGATTAAAGGCATGTGCCACCAAACCCAGACCTGTGTGTGTGTGTGTGCGTGTGCGCACACACACACATGCACACGCCTGTAGAGGCCAGAGCTTGCCTCTGTCTTCCTTTTACTTTGGAGACACGTTTACTCAAAGGCCTGGAACTTACAAGTAAGCTAGACTAACTGACCAGAGAGTCGCTGGACCCACCCATCCTTATCTCCTGGGTGTAGTGACATTGGTAGAGGACAGAAAGCTCTTGAGCCATTTAAGACTTGGAAAAGACAGGCTGTTCCCCTGGTCTCGGTGCTCAGGGACCCAGGAGCTCACTCCACTTATGAGAAAGCCTGACCCTCTGCTTCCTTCTCTCTGCTTCTTGAGAAGCTGCTGGCTTAACTTGCTTCAGTGCTTAGAACCAGCAGATGGATGCTAAGCTACCACCAGCCCAGCAACAAACTCACAGCAAGCTGATGCTGTCCCTCGTCAAGAGTCAGCTTAGGAGGCTGGATCTAGCAGGTTGTGGCACTCCAGAGATACCAGCTGATGTCTTTGTATTACCAGCCGGGGAAAATTACAGTGACCATAATGAAGAGTGAGAATCCTAGACTTGAAGTGCCCGAGAAGTGGGTTATTTACCATGTGGGCTGGCCCCACGCCTCTGTCACGTATCCGGGAGCTAGGAAAACAAACATTTTAAGTGGGGAGAATTACGGTAGACGGGAGGAGGGTAATGGGTGAAGAAATCCATTATTATCTTTACTGCCACTTCGTAAACTTGAAAATTAACATGCCAAAACTCTGAGGAATGGCTCCTGGAAAAGCTAGAGTCATCAGCACGGCGCAGGCGCTGTGAGCCAGAGAAAGAGGGCAGCGTCTCCTTGGTCTCCTTTCAGGAAGCACCTTACACATTGAGCTGTCTCCCCTGAACCCTTGGTTTTTGCTTTAATTATCTCATTTTGGAGGTTCCCAAAATAGTGCAGCCACAGAACGGTTCGTGTACTAGGCAGCTGCTATGCTTCTGTATGGCCAGGTTCCAGTCTCTATTTCCTTCGGGGACAAATTCCAACGGAAGGGAGCTGGAGGAAGGATGCAGGCACCAGCCCCTTGCCCCATTTGTCATCTGGCTGTGAGCTTACTCACACACAGCAGAGTTACCCCCAGGGACGCACTCCATCATGGCCATCTGCTTATCTCAATGTCCTTGGCCACATTGTTTTGAAGGACAGCCACTCTATTCAGTCACATGCCCAGTACCATCCTGTCCAACACAAGTGATGGGAATCTGTTCCGTGACATCACCCCAGTGGCCTGCCCAGAAACCCAGGGTCTGAGTTCTGTCTTCCACTTCGCCTTACACTTAGCTGAATACTGAGGGACTCCCTGGATTAAAAAGAACATGGGACTCTGGCTCATCTCATACCCCAATATCACTCACCACCCCAGTCCCCCACCCCAGGCTAAGCAGCTGTCCTGCACCTGGACCTCTCTGGGGTTGGTCCAAGGGGAGCTCAAAACAAGAGCACAGAGGAGATGAACATGTAGGTAAAGTGTATGTCTGGCAAGCATGAGGACAGGAGTTCAGATCTACAGCACCCAAGGGTATATCAGTATTATATAATCCCAGTGGGGAGATAGGGGTGGGTGGAGCCAGCATGCCTGTGAGACTCTATCTCCAAAATACAAAAAGGATAGAAAGTGAGGAAAACTAACAATGTCAACTTCTGGCTTCTACATGCACAGGGACATCACACACACACACATACACACACACACACACACACACACACACACACACACGCTCTCTTGCTCTCTCTCTCTTAGGCATACAGCCTTGTACACATGCACTCACTCATGCACACACACACACTCTCACACACATACACACTCTCTCTGTCTCATGCACACACACTCACACATGAAGGCACACACTCACACACAAGTCCATATAGGCACATATCAAATGTTTGCTTCTACGAGTTTCAACCTCATCTATTTTGTACTCTTTTCTAAATCCCTACAGAAACACCTAAAACAGAAAAATGGAGAAGTTATTTGCATCTACTTAAAGTCAAGATTCCTACCATCATGGGAGACTCAGGCAGAACAAGTAAGTAGCCTGGAGGAAAGAAATACCAACTGCCAAAGAGGAATCAGGGAATTGGCCAAGGTCAAACCCTATAGCCCCCAAGTCAGGAATCAAGGGGAATGCCACCTGTGCCACTGGCCAGGGGACAGGTGAACCTTGTAACATCTATGGAAGTGACAGAAGCAGCACCGAGAGACCAAACATGGACTTGTCCAGAAGCCGGGAAGGCTGGTGGGGAACAGGTCATACTGTCCTGTGTTTCTGATCTGAGGATGTCCACCTCTGAGGCCTCTCAGGACACCCCATGCAGAGGATGCTGGCAGAGCTCCGACAACTTCTAGATTGTTAGAAACAAAAGCGTGAAGAATTCCTTTATCCCTCTAATAGAACTACCTGCTCTATCCACAGTTGCCCTGGCCCTGGTGACAGCTGGTCTTGGTGGCTAAGTGGACTGCATTGAGAGATGTCTGGGATTGACGAAGCACACCTCTGTGGGTTTGTAGTGTGTTTCCAGAGAGAAATGACACATGAGGCAACACCTAGGGGCAAGGACCCTTCCTCTGTGTGGCCTCCAGAAGGCCAGTGGCCTAGACAGAAGGTAGCTGGAGGAGGCGACATGCTTGTGTGAAAAGCCCTTTTGCTTTGTAAGCAAGCACATCTAGAGCTCCAGCCTCCACTGGTTGGTTTCTGACTTCAGGTTCTTTGGGCTTTCTATGTAAAGCAATGCCAGGGACCCTTCTGGAAGCTTCTAGGCCTTCAGTGTCTGACCAGTACTGCCAATGCACCTGGCTCTTAGACTAAACGGCTGCCAGGTACTCAGCTTCTCTGGTGTGTATGTCATAGGAGCAGCTTAAGGCAACCCAATAAATCCCCTTTTATTATACATAACCAGGGTTGTTACAACAGTGTAGCAACATAAAAAGTAAAGTAGCTGAGCTGTGTGTGGTAGTACACACTTCTAATCCCAACACACAGGGGCCTGAGGCAAGAGAGTCTGGAATTGGAACCATACCTAGAATACACACACATACACACACACACACACACACACACACACACACACACACACACGTATGTATATGTACACACATACATACACACACATACACACACACACACACACATATATATATATATATACACACACACACACATATATACACACACATATATATATACATATACACATATGTGTATTTATATATATACACACACATATACACACATACACACACACACACGTATGTATATGTACACACATACATACACACACATATACACACACACACACACACACATATATATATATACACACACATACACACACACACACACACACACACACACACACACACATATATATATATATATATATGGCAAGAATCTGGGTGATGATGATGATAATGATTGATTAATTCACTAAGTACAAGTCAAATACTGATAAGGAGGTGCATAACTAAATAAAAGTCCAGGATCAGATTAGAGAGAACTGTTTCCTATTATAACTAGAATACTTCAAGGAGCTTCTAAAGCAAATTGATTCAGGTGAATCAGAAAACCTGAATGGAACAGGACATTGGAGAGGAGCTAATAAAACTCTGTGAGTGGAGTAATCTGACATCAGGAGAGGCGATTTTCAGATGGAAATACAATTGCCAAAATTAACAATGCAACAGAAGCCCCGAAGAACAGAGCAGAGTTTAATCAAATCAGTAGATTTGGCTGGGAAGTTGCTGGAGAGTTTTCCTTAGAACCGAGAGAAAATAGATGAAGTGAGGTCTGGGGAGGAAAGGGAAAGCAAAGCAGAACCGGATCCAAGGATGCAATGTGAGGCAAGAACCATTCTGGAAGAGGAAGCCAAGGAAAACAAACCAAGGAAATGAGCTGCGTAGACCTTTCCCCGGAGCTCCTAAGGAAGATGGGTGTGATGGCTAGTTTCCTGCTGCTGTGACAAAACTCCTGACAAAAGCACTTTGAGGAAAGAAAGGGTGGTTTTGGCTCACAGTCTGAGGGCACACAGTCCAACATGGTGGGAAAGCATGGTGGCAGGAGCGTGAGACAGCCGGTCTCACTGCATCTGCTGTCAGGACTGTGAAGCAGCCGGTTACATCACATCCACGGTCAGGAAGCAGAGACAGATGGATGCTGGTGCTCAGCTCACTGGTTTTTATTCAGTCCTGGACTCCAGCCTAGAGAATGGTGCCTTCCACAGTTAAGGCAAGTCTTCCCATCTCAACCCAGTGTAGAAACTCCATTCCAAGCATGCCAGTAAATTAGTCTCCTAGGTGATTCCAGATCCTAATTTAGTTGATCATCACAACTACCTTTAAAAATTTACTGCTGGGTGCTATGACACACACCCATAATCTGAGTACTCAGCAAGATGAGGCAGGAGGAGTTGGGGTTCAAGGCCAGGTTGGATTACATTGCAAGACCCTGTCTGAAATCAAAAGTAAAACAAAATAGCAAAACCAAGAAAGGGAGAGCAGATATACAGCAGATATACAGATATATAGCAGATATACAGATATACAGCAGATATACAGACTCAAGCACAAATGTCCATGCTTCACAGACAAGTTAACATAGAAGATTCTAGAGAGGTAGAATAAAAGCCAACTCAAAGAAAGTAAATGAAAATGGGAATCCATTATGTTAAACAGAACAGAGAGGCCGGAGAGCTGGCTCCGTGGGTAGAGCCTTGTCTTGGAAGCATGAGGACTAGAGGTCCATCCGCAGCACCCATGTAAAAGCCTCTCGCAGGGGTCGGAGTACCTGCATGAATCCCAGTGTCAGGGAGACAGAGACAAGCAGCTCTTTGAGGCTTGCTGAGCAGCCAGGCCTAGCAGGAATGGTGAACTCTGGGGCTAGTGAGAGACCCTGATGAGAGTGACAGAGGAAGATACCAGACATTGCCAGCCCTGGGGATGTTCGTGGTGGGAGTGTTCCTCTGCGGTGTTCAAGTTATAAACAGGAGCAACAACCCTGCCCTGGGTTTGCCAGTGGCAGCTGTGGGTAGCTGTCCTGAGCAGGCTGTGTGGCATCTCAATGTCTAGAACCCAAGTCTGTGGTTGCCCACAGAGAGCCATGCGCTCTGTGCTGTCAGGAATCTGCCTCTCAGATTCAGGGTTTTCAGAGCTTCTACCAAAGGAGGAGGCAGCCCTCACTGTGTGAGCGGCAGAGTCTTGCTATAAAATAGAGTCTGGTGGCTACAGATGTGAATGCTATGGGATGGGTGAGAGAGAAAGGGAGCAGAGAGGTGGAGCGAAGCCAAGGGGCTCACAGGGGCGCCCCAGCTATAGGAGAAGGTGTTTTGCACTTGGGGAGTTCTCTCTCTGTCTTCCCTCTTACTTCCCCTCAGTTTCCTTCTCCCCTCTTTCCCCTCTCCTCCTGTCCCTTTTCTCTCCCTCCCCCCACCTTTTCTCCCCTTCCCCTCCCCCTCTTTCCTTACCTAACACTGACCTTGGCCTTCTCAGCCCCCTTGCCTCAGCCTCCTCAGGGCTGGAGTGACAGGCATGTCACTATGCCAGGCTCCAGGGAGTTACTATTTCCAGTTTCTCCAAGATCCCGAGGCCCTCCTGTTCCTGGTCTGCACTGATTCCCTAGACTCCCTTTGCTTATATAAGTCTCCTTCCTTTCATTTTATAATGAAACCACCAAGGTTGTAGGAGCATCTAGGACTTTTACTCTGAACCTTACCAGAACATACAATCTTCTGGGAACTGTTAAAATTATATAATATATAACATGTAATTTTCACATATGCTATATAGAGCATCATATATATATATATATATCCATATTTATGTGCACACATACATATATATGCTCACACACATATGTAGATGTAGCTTTGATGCCACTTGCTGTTTTTACATTTGAGGCCATTGTATAATGGTGAAAACAGGAACACTTGAAATGTCCAATAATTGGAACTCTGGGCATGAATGGTTCTAAATTCACTTTGTGAAGAAACAGGAAGCTATTTAAGTAGATACTGCTGCAGTCTGGGTATGGCTTGTACATATCCTATAAAGGTTTGTGAGCAAGTCTTTGGTCCTCAGGGTGGCAATATTGAGATGATGTCTTTAAAAGGTGGGGCCTACACAAAGGTCACTGCAGGCCTCTCCCCTGGCTCAGCTTCCTGTGTGCTCACACAGTCCCTCTCTCACTCACCGTGACACCATCTGCCACTGCCATGAACTGGCACAGCTCAAGGACCTTTCATTCTCCGAAACTGTGAGCTCATTAAACCTCATGTTCTTGCAAGTTCCCAGCCTTGGATATTCATTACAGTAACAACACACTGGCTAAGACAGAGATTTTTTTCAACACAGTTGATATGATATAAACAAGAAAATATCTGAAAAAGTTTACAAAGTTGTTTGTGTAATCTGGTCTGATTTCCCCTTAAAATGTTTATTTTTACTTGTATAAACCATGTCTACAAGTGTCAGCCACCATGTGTCTCCGTTGCAGAAGGCTCCTACCGACATCGTATCTATTTTCTGATCACTCTATAATTAACATTTAATTCATTTGTAATAAGAGAAATGAACTCTGGAGGGTGGGGAGGTGGCTCAGTCAACAAAGCATAGGCCCAGCACCTGAGTCTAGCCTCGGAACCTGAGTATCAGAAGCTGGGTGTGGTGGTGTGTGTTTGTAATCCCAGCTCTGGGGAGGAGCAGACAGATAACCCAGGGGCTTGTCGGTTAGACAGCCAAACCTATGAACTCTGGGCCAGTGAGAAACGATGTGTCTAAAATACAAGGTGGATGGCACCTGAGAAATGACACCCAAAGTTGTTCTCTGGCCTCTCCATACATGGACACATCTATGTGAATGTGACGTCCCACATGTACCTGCGTACACAGAAACAAGTGCATGCACGTATGTACACACAAAAGTGTGCACTGTGTTGTTTGCCACTTGCCTGTTTGTCTGTTGGTGTTCTTTGGAGGGCAGCAGTGACATCCATTCATTTTTATGCCCACAGTGCCTTGGAGTAGTGCTAAGAGGGCCCTCAAGTTATGTATTATCAAAAGCCTCTTAGCACTCAAATTGAAGCAGTCTCTCTCTCTCTTCATGAAATGACTGCGGACTGGCTGCTCTGTCCTTGACACGTCCTGCTTGGCACTTGTCCTCTATTGCTTTCTGCGATTTATTTATCCTCATCTGCACCTACCCATGGTGTGCCCTTCACATACTCCCTCGGGAGATAGCTCTCTCTTGAGCTATCTCACCCCTGGCTACCGAGAAGCATTGTGAGGTGCCAACTCCCCAGCTCCATCCTCAGCCCTCGTCGGCCATTTACTTGACACCTGCCTTCTGTGACTTTTCCACTTAGGCACTTAAAATGCAAAGTGCAGAGGCTGGGGAGATGTCAGTAAAGTGCTTCCCTGGCAATCATGAGGACGAGAATTCCTCCATCCCCAGGAACCACAGGAAAACCCTAAGCATAGTGATGCATGGTTGAAACCTCAGCGCTGTGAGACACAGACAAGAGGAGCCCTGGTCTGTCTTGGTGGTCCCTCCCTTGTGGGTCTGTGATGCTCTGAGGTCAAGGATACATCTGAGATGTGAAGTGTATGTACAGCCCAGCACCTGACAGTCTCTGACATGAGGCAGGTCTTTGTGGATTAGTTCTACTCTACAGCCTCTAACAAGACTGTAAGTCCCTTTAGACACAGTGGCTATGAAAGACCCCCATGGGAACATGGCATCAATCCATTAATCAGTATCTTTGAGACTGCTCATCACTGCGAGCCCATCACAAAGGAGCTCCAAGAGCATAAAACATGATAGTAACAATTTAGTCAACCCTTGGTGTGATGGTTAATGCTGATGGTCACACGACAGAATCTGGAATCACTAGGGGACAAAGTCCTGGGCATATCTGTGAGGGAGATTCTAGATTAGGCTAACTACAGTGGGAAGACCCAGTCTGAATGTGGGTGGCACCAGCCCATGGGATGTGGTCCTCTACAGAATAAAAAGGAGAAAATGAATGTCTGTTTCCTGGCTGTAGATGTGATGAGACCAGCTGCTGCACACTTCTGCTGCTGTAACATCCTTGACACAACAGATTGCACACTCAAACTGGGAGCCAGAACAAACCCTCCTGCCATAAAGTTGCTTCTTATTGGGTGTTTTGTCACAGCAACAAGAAACATACGGATCCACGTTGGTATCATAAACATTTTAGCCTAAGCCTTTCTCAGAAAGAACAAGATAGCAACTTAGCTGGGCTCCCTTCCCCTGTCTGCCAACTGTTGTTTGGTGGGAGGGAGATAGCCATCTCTGGTGCTCGTTCTATGACACTAGGCAGTTCCCACAACATCAACAATGGTGAGACTCTGATTTGTGTGTGCCCATCCGAGTGAATGTGCACATGCATGTGATTGTGAAGGCCAGAGCTCAATGTCAGGTGTCTTCCTCTAATCTCTGTTTTGGTGTTTGAGACATGGTCTCTTGTTGAAACGGAGCTCATCAATATGGCGAGGCTGGTTGGCCAGTGAGCTCTGGAAATACACCTGCCTCTACCTTCCCAGTGCTGGGGATACGGACATGTGCTACTACCTGGCCTTTCCGTGTGTGCTGGGGAGCTGAGCTCAGGTGCTTACTCTTGGCCAGGAAGCATCCTACAACCACAGCCATCTCCTCGGCCCCTGAGAATCTGACTTTAAGAGTGCTACACTTGAAGAATTGTGGCCACATGAACCCACAAAGCTGGCTACACACCCCAGGTCTCCCTCTTGTAGAGGACACAACTGCTCATTGGTCACTGACAGACATTCCTTACAGAGCACACAGAGGCCTGGCTCTTCCTACAGGAAGCACAGTACTAGTCATTTTGCTGGTGGCGTGGTACGGGAATAAGGTGAAAGGAAGCAGAAGGAGACGAAGCACACCAATGAATTATGTGAGATAGAATATAGTTAATAATAGTAATTATATTAGTGATAGCATGCATTATTCATACTTAGTTAATAGTCATTATATTAGCAATGATAGGGTGGTTGCAAGTTAATGGGCTAATGATGATTGCATTGAATGTTGAAATAATAACAGGGAGAAGAGTAAGTCTATGCTAACAGATCTATCTACAAAGTGGGGAACTATGGATGAATGTGAATGCTATGGATGTGTGCACAGAGGCGGGGTGGGAGAAACTATGTGTGCAGAGCTATAGGAAGGGAAACCAGCCAATGAAAAAGGGAGGCTGTCTCTGAGCATGGCTTTGCATACGCAGAATACTAGCACTTAGGAGGTGCAAACGAGAGGATCAGGAGTTCAAAGTCCTCCTCCATAACATAGTGAGTTCAAGGTCAGCCTGGGCTACATCAGATTCTTGTCTGAAAAAAAGAAAGGAAGGCTTCCAGGAGAGCTCTTAACTCAGAGCCTCATTCTACAGGCTGGAGTGGGTGGCTGTGGGTCTCCACTGGGGAGATAAGGGGCAGGACACAGAGCTGACATGGCTCTGTCGAATCTGGGTCAGGAAGACAGAGGGAAAGCTTCTATGTCATCTCCACCTAGACAGGGCTTCTACTAATTATGAGTTCCATGCAGGCCCAATATTGAGTTTCTGGGTCCAAAACGGAGTGCTGGAGTTCTAAAAGAAGCTACCTCTGTCCTTCTGAATGTTCACAGTATCTTCTCTTCTTCCTATAGGCTTTTCTCAGCTGCATGTAAGTGGGCATCTTCTCTGTGTGCATATAGGCAGAACTCTATACGTTTATAAGCAGCAAAGCTCTGTGTGTGTGTGTGTGTGTGTGTGTGTGTGCGAGAGAGAGAGAGAGAGAGAGAGAGAGAGAGAGAGAGAGAGAGAGAGAGAGAGGCGTGTTCATGTGGGCTGTGTGCATGTGGGTACTTGTTCATGTACTTGTAAAGGACAGAGGTCAATCATGGGTGTTTTCCTCAATCATTATCTGCCTTAGTTTTTGGGACAGGATATCTGTGGCAATTTGAATGGGAATGACCCTCATAGGCTCATATACTTGAATGCTTGATTCCCAGTTGCTAGGACTGTATAAGAAACCCAATCACAAAAGAACTCGCACAATATGTACTCACTGATAAGTGGATATTAGCCCAGAAACTTAGACTACCCAAGATATAAGATACAATTTGCTAAACGCATGAAACTCAAGAAGAACGAAGACCAAAGTGTGGACACTTTGCCCCTTCTTAGAATTGGGAACAAAACACCCATGGAAGGAGTTACAGAGACAAAGTTTGGAGCTGAGACGAAAGGATGGACCATCTAGAGACTGCCATATCCGGGGATCCATCCCATAATCAGCTTCCAAACGCTGACACCATTGCATACACTAGCAAGATTTTGCTGAAAGGACCCAGATATGGCTGTCTCTTGTGATACTATGCCGGGGCCTGGCAAACACAGAAGTGGATGCTCACAGTCAGCTATTGGATGGATCACAGGGCCCCCAATGGAGGAGCTAGAGAAAGTACCTAAGGATCTGCAATCCTATAGGTTGAACAACAATATGAACTAACCAATACCCCCGTACCCCCCAGAGCTCGTGTCTCTAGCTGCATATGAATCAGAAGATGGCCTAGTCGGCCATCAGTAGAAAGAGAGGCCCATTGGTCGTGCAAACTTTATATGCCTCAGTACAGGGGACTGCCAGGGCCAAGAAGTGGGTGGAGGAGTGTGTGTGGGACTTTTGGGATAGCATTGGAAATGTAAATGAAATAAATACCCATTTTTTTTTTAAAAAGAAGAATTAGGAGGCAGGGGATTGTTGAAGGAAGTATGAAGGGGCAGGCTTTGAGGTTTCAAAAGCCCACACCATTCCCAGTTAGCTCTCAGCTACTGCTCCAGTGCCATGCCTGCCTGTCAGGTGCCATGCTCCTCACCAAGAAGGTCATGGACTCATCTTCTGAAACTGTAAGCAAGCCCCCAATTAAATGCTTTCTTTTGTCATGCTTCCTTGGTCATGGTGGCTCTTCACAGTTACAGATCAGTAACTAAAACATCCTCCTATTTGGAGTGATCTGATTGGCTAGGTGGACTCACCAGTAAGCTTCAGGGACTCTGTCTCCAGCACAAAGGGTCCAGACGCATACTGCCACACCCAATTTTTAAGTGGATGCTAGGGATCTGAACTCAGGTCCTCATACTGTGCAATAGGCAAGTTATCAACTGAGTCGTCTATCCAGCCTCCAGCAGGGATTTGATAGCTGTTTGTTAGAAAGTAAAATCTTGCCTAGGATGCCCTACTTCATTAAGAGCTTGTACAGAGAAGGGGTGACTTGGGGTCTTAAGTTGACAATTGGAGACATGAAAGTTGTTCTGCTGAAGGAGTATGTTGCATCTGGCTTTGATCAAACATAAGCCATGATTTCCTGACCACCCCTCAGCTTTCTTATCACAAGCTCTACCCATGCTCCAGTCATTCTAACTGCTGACTCCCCTAAACCTCTGCCCTAAGCATGGGACACGCTCTCCTTGGAGCTCCCAGAATGCTCTTGGTCACACAGCCTGGGGAGTTCTGTCCCAGGCACCTTCCTGTCCTGACCTTTCCATTCATGCTGGGAGACAAACTCATGGGATGTGGGAGTGTCATCGTTGTGCAACATGGAGCAGTAAGAGATATTAGCTGCATGTATGATGACCTGTCTGCAAGGCAACGGTAAAAATCCGAGACTCGCCTCACACAATACATTTTTACTTATTGCCAGGTCAGACTCAGAAGAAATGTGACAACGTGTCCATGAAATGGACAGGATCTCCATATTTTTATAATAGCTCAGGATCTATGCAATGAAAACAATCGGTTACATTTTGATTAGTTTGGTAAGGGTGAGACCAGAGTCTTCGGAGAAGTTTGCCTTCATTTGTAAGCCTCAGGGCCTGGGAGAGTCATTTAAGTAGTGAATGTTGTCAGGGGCTTGGGCACAATGAGTTACAGTGAGTTACTTTATATGTCAATCTGCGGCTATATCTAATTCAGGAATTGAATGTAGTTAAATAATCTGTCCTTCTATCTGTTTGTCTACAAATTTCTCAATCCATCCATCCATCCATTCATCTGTGTATCTATGTATATGTATGTATTTATTATATATATATGTGTATTATGTATATGTACCTATTTATCTGTCTGAAATTTACCTACTTATCATCTGTTTATATGTCTAATATCTGTCTATCTATCTATCTATCTATCTATAATGTGTCCATTCATCTATCCATCCATCCATCAATATACGTATGTATGCATGTATGTATGTATCTTCCTCCTTCTATCAATCTATCCATTTATTCTCTTTTCAATGTATTCACGTATGTATTCATTCATGTATGTATGTATCTATCTAACCATGTGTGCATTCATGTGTGTATGTATGTATTATCTATTTATCCTCTCCTTCTATTTATCCATCCATCTAGTCAACAGTGTGTGTACGTATGTATGTATGTATGTATGCATGTATGTATGTATAGATCTCTATCTATCTATCTATCTATCTATCTATCTATCTATCTATCTATCTGACTATCTACCTACATACCTATCATCTATCTCCTTCTATCTATCCAGCTCTAGTTTCATCCATCCATCTATAACCCCCCTCTTCTATCAGACAGAAGGTAACATGATAGGTTAGTATATATACTAAATATAAGTATGTGGAGGGAACACTGTCAGTTCACTCTAATATATGAGTATTCTGCAAAGAAACTGCCATTGAATGTATTTCCTAGGAATAGAATCCATATGTACACACAGAGGCAAAGAGTGTAATACAGGCAAATATGAATAATTCCTAGCTAGTCACTAAGTAATTATTTGAGACCATGTTAACCCTTACCTACGAGCTGCTTAAAGTGACTGATTCTCTGTCACACATGAGCAGTCAATTTTCCATCATCTGCTAAGACAAGTGCAGCCAGCGAAGAAATAATCCCCCTTTCTACAAAGTGCTAAGAAGTAACGTGATCGACTTCTGAGAGTTTAATCTGGCTTCCCTTGCAGTGGAAGTGGTAAAGAATCAAGGCGTGAACAAACAGTGGGCTGCAAAGTAAAGAGAAAAAATAAAGTCAATTATCTACAGAATGAGTGTTCTCCGCAGTGTGACCCTGCCAGGCCAGGCTTTTGATGGCTGTACTCTGGGCAGGAGGCAGGCAGTGTGGGAGAGCTGACACGTGTGGGTGTACCCAGCACCAAGCTCTTGAGGGCTGTATGGATTTCCATAACAACTGGGAGTCGGCTCACAGGGAGCACCAGCTACTCATCTTGTTGCTGTGACAAAATATCGCACAAAAGTGACTTGGGGAAGGAAGGGCTTATTTTGGTTCATAGTTCTGCTGGAAAAGTCACGTCAGCAGGAGCACACGGCAGCTGGTATCATGGTGTACAGGATGAAGGCCGGTGCTCAGCCTGCTGGCTCCTTTTTATACACTCACGGAATGATGCTGTCCATGGTTGAGGTGAGCCTTCCCAATTTAATTAACCTAATCTAAATAATCCCTCACAAGATGTCCAGAGCCTGTCTGTCTTCAAGACAACTCTAGACCCTGTCAAGCTGACGATCCAAAATTAATCATCACATTATTGGTCTGCATGCCTGCTCTCTGGTGCATTCCACCAAAAGATTCCCTTGGCTTCACAGAAGTCTTTTCATCAGCGCCAAAACATTTTACTTTGCTGAACAACTGGAGAGAAGGAGGGGAGTTTGGACACTGCATCCTTCCTTCCTATTCAGTCCTATGGAAACCGCTGTCTGGACCGTGCCCAAGAGTCTTTGTGCTCCTCAGGGCTGGTCCCAAGCTCTTAGGCACAGGATCTCCAAACATCCATAATCAGCAGTTGTTGAGATTTCTAAGAGAAATGTGCCTTGCTAGCTCGGCTGAAGAACGGCACATGATGGGAGTCTGACAGCTGCGTCCGTGTTATCAACACCCACACGAGCTGAGTTCAATCTCGCCAGTCACTCAGCCACATAAAACACCCTTTTCAAAAGATTTCTCTTTCAAAGTTCAAATGATTTCAGAGATCTCATTTAAATTCTCCAAAAAAGGAAAAAAAAAAGTAAGTTACCCTATCAAATTGTATGGACGTCTCTCAACATTCCATTTAGCTTTTAATTACCCAGTGGGCTGGGCTGGCTCTTCTAGAGTCCTGCTGGAGCAGATTCACAGTTTCCTGTCACCGTGGCTGTCACAGATAGCCAGTGCTCTGTCCTCAAGCAAAAAATCATTTTGAACTAAGAATTGGACAAGAGTGAGGCTCTGAACTTCCTGCTTTAGTCACTTTGGCGTCCTTTGTAAAGTAAAATATCTATGAAATCAGACTGCAGCAGTGTCAAGCAGCCATTCCCAAATTCCAGGAGCTCGGCAGCTGCTCACTGAGCGTTCCCTCATTTCTGCCGCACCGCTGGGAGTTAGTCACAGATCTCTGCATTCACGTGCATTTACATGTCCCTTTATTCTCCCCCTGAATATGTGTGCATGTGTGTATGGATGAGTGTGCATGGGAAGGCATCTCAATTGCTTTCTATCTTTTATCTTTTAATTTTGTGTATATGTGTATGTAAGTGTGTGTGCCTGTGTTCATGTGTATGAATATGGGCATATACATGTGCCACCATTTGTGTGTGTGTGTGTGTATGACAGAACACCTTAGGTGACAGTTTTCTTCCACCTTTATTGGTAGGGTCTCCTGTGGTTTGCCTCTGTGTGGCCAGGTGAGCTGGCCTTATGGCTTCCGGGAACTCTTGGGTCTTTACTTCATTCTGGACTGCAACAGCTTTACATGGGTCTGGGAATCCAAACTGAGCTCCTCACACTGGCGTGGTGGGCGCCTTACCCACTGGGCCGTCTTCCTGCTCTGATTTACTTTTGTAGAGTCTCTTCCTGACCTTGGCTCTTGCCAGTTCCCCTAGATTGGCTCGTCAGTGTGTCCTGAGAGCCTCTTAGCTCTGCTTCTCGGCACGGGCATTACAGGAGCAGCCCAAAGCCTGTTGCTTTAAGCTAGTTTGTTTGTTTGTTTGGAGGCTCTCACTGTATAGTCTCAGCTAGCTAGGAGTTTCCTAGGTAGAGCAGGCTGTCCTTGAACTTACAGAGATGTGCCTGCCTCGTGTCCTGGGGCAGTCAGACTGAAGACATGTGCTACCCTGCTGACCTCAGTCAACCTTTACATGTGGGCTCTAGGGGTGGGTTTAGGGCTTTATTCTTATACTTTACCCAGTGAATCATCTCTTGAAAAGATTCTAGAATTTATTTCAAATTGTGTGTATGTTTCTGTGTCTATGTGGTACACACATGTGACACAGGTGCCTGAAAACTCCAGAAGAGGGCATGAGCTCCCCTGGAGCTGGCGATACAAGCAGTTGTGAGCCACATGAGTGGGCATCAGGACCTGAACTCTACAAGAGTGCCAAGTGCTTGTATCCAGTGTCTCCTCACAGGGAACCTGAGGTATTGGCAGAACAACAATGGCCCCATGCCCCTTCTTCAGTCTCAGAAGGCAAAGTATTTAAGTGCACATTTAAGTGATTTGATAGAAGCCAATAAGGAAAAGAAAAACATGAGCGCAGGAAAGGAAATGACAAGTGCAGTGAAAACGCACATGCACACACACCCCACACACCATACATACACCATACACATCACACACTCATGTACACCATGCGCAAATACACTCACATGTACCATACACATTCACAGTCACACACAGGCATGTACATCACACATACACACCACACAAACTACATAGACACTATATACACTACACACACCATGCATGCAGACATGCCACACACACACACACACACACACACACACACACCACAGACACTATACACACACCACACACATAACACACAGATAGTAAATATACATACATATACACCACACATGCATACATCACACACAGACCACATCTCTCTCTCTCTCTCTCTCCCTCTCTCTCTCACACACACACACACACACACACACGTACATCATGGCATGGTGGACTGTGCATTACAGTGCTGTGCAGCAGCATGAGGGGAGCTGAAAAGCATGCACTAAATGTGTTATGCCAGACTTTTCCCAGTTCCCGGTCCCTGAGTGAGACTCTGGGTCAAGGTATCTGGCATCAAAGAAATGGCCAAATTGTCTTTTGGTCTCCACATGCATCTCCACACATGTACATGCATTCTTGTATGCACATAGAGAAAGAGACAGACCCTCCAGAAATCCCCTGGCTAGGCTACTCGAGTACCCATAAAATTCAGAGCTGGGAATGTAGAACAGGGCGGTTGTTGTCTGGAAAAGCCTTGCGTCACATATGTGACACAGTGGAAAGGGAGCCAACAGCATGGCAGAGGACCTGAGAGAAGCTCCCGAGAGCCCCGAGAAGAAGCCTGCCTGGCTCCTCAGTGTGTGCTGTGTTTATGGGGTACAATAGCATGTCGATTATCCAGACTAATTGGAGAGTTAACGGCCTGAATAATCGATTTTTTCTGGATAATTGATTATGATGGAGACAAAAAGGAGAAGAAGGAAAAGAAGGAGGAGGAGGAGGAGGAGGAGGAGGAGGAGGAGGAGGAGGAGGAGGAGGAGGAGGAGAGTCTTCAGGTGTTCAGGAAGAAAGGCCAAATGGGTGACTCAGTGGCCTTCTGAAAACTGACTGAAGATGACTTACAGGGCAGTGGGGAATGCCCAGATCCACACCTCCCATCCTGTACCTATGTGACACATTTGTGTAAGAAACAGGTGTGGGGACTGGGGAGGTGACTCTGTCTTTAAAGAGCTTGCCACACTAATGTGAGCTATAAAGCTTGATCTATAGAACACATTAAAACTCATTAAAAGTGGGGCATGGTGATTTGGGCCTGTAATCACAGTCTGGTAAAGGAAGAGACATGTTGAATCCTGGGGCTAACTGGCCAGGCACTTAGCTTTCTTGAGGCGTTCCAGGACAATTAGAGACCCTGTCTGCAAAGAGCGAGGTGTACCTGAGGGACAACACCCAAGACTATCCCATAGCCTTCCCTTCAGGGGTACACGCATGCATTCACAGTCCTCACCTCAAGAATACATACCCACATGCACACTCACAAGAAATTAAAACTAAAACCTGCCAGTGTTACGGCCCAGTGAATAAAGGTGACTTCTGCCAAGCCCCACAACCCAAGTCAATCCTGGGTCTCACAGCTCCAACAAGCTGTCCCCTGACGCCCACAGGCACGTATGCACACACAAACAAGTAAATATAAAAAACATTACAAATGTTTTGAAATAAAAATAGAAACATAACGAGAAACAGGCCTGGGCCTGAGACAGCCTTCCTCGTGAGCTGTGAATGCTTCTGGAAAGCAGGGAGGTGTCTAACCTGACACACCTGTGTTGTGTCTCTCGTGTCTCGCACCTGCTCAGTGCTCTGTGACCTCGGGAGTGTGAGTGGATCTCAGCACCCTCAGGACACAGAGTCTACGGATGAGGGCCAGCGGCCTGCTTTGCAGCGTTCTGCTGTAGGCAGCCGTTTTTCCCTACGCACGCGGATTCCCCAACCCAGAAAGCCTTTACAGAGAGTGGTGGGCAGAACCCTCTGCATTTGTTTTCTCCCTTTGAATGCACAGATCCTCTCTTTACTAAAGCTCTGCTGGCCCAGGAACAGAGCGCGGAGCATGCACATTCCAGGGGAAAGAGCAGAGCCATCTGCTGATGCAGCATCACGCAGGAGGCTATTCACACACTGACTCTTTTTCTTTTTTCCCTTTTTTTTGTCCCTGCAAATAAACAGGATTCCACATCACCATCACCAAAAAGGTAACAGTCCTTTCAGACAGTCTTTTGCACATCAATATTTGCACTATTTTTGTTCATTTTAAACGAACCTAGCCTTTGGCCCCTTCTGCTTACTCCAGAGGGTGGGAGGTTGTGGAGAAATAATAATTCTTATTGCTTGTGATGTGTGTTCAAGGCTGTGTGTGCTGCCTTCCTTTGTTTAACTTTTATCTGAAAGGGGCTGTTTAAGGCGTGAAGAGGGCCCTCACTAAAGCAAGCCCTGCAGATGGGCTGACAAAATTGTAGGCCAGGCAAGGGAGAGAGGGTGGTTTAATCACAGAGCATCCAGGGAAGTAGTTAAGTTTTAAAATATTCTTACTAAGAGAATGCATCTTCGTTCATCCTTGGAAATAATTCCACTTGATGGAGGTCCCGTATGTTCATAAGGACTTGTATCTGTCAGGCCTCAGTCTGGATCCAACAGCCATGTTCCTGAGCTGCCTACTGACCTTGTCAGCCTCAGCAGAGGTCACAGTGGCATCATGAAGGAGGATGGAGGACGGATACAGGCTGACCCGGCGCTGTTCACCTGCAGCATGGCACACCTGTGAACCCATGACATGTGGGGCAGCCTGGTACCTGTGCTGGGGCCAGAGCAGGATTAGCCTGGAGTGTCTCTGCCTAAGTTAGGTTCTCAGCACAGGACAGAGTATCAGAGGAAACACTCAGGGAGGAATTCTTCTTCTTCTTCTTCTTCTTCTTCTTCTTCTTCTTCTTCTTCTTCTTCTTCTTCTTCTTCTTCTTCATCTTCTTCTTTCTCTTCCTCTTCCTCCTCCTCCTCTTCCTCTTCCTCCCCCCTCCCCTTTCTTCCTCCCCTCCCCTCCTTCCTCTTCCCCTTCCCCTTCCTCTTCTTTTTGTCAAGACTTTAGACATTTTGGCCCATGGTCTAGATCATCATGGTGTAAGCATGGGAAAAAAGAAACATCCATCTCTCAGCAGCCAGGAAGCAGGGACAGAGAGGAGGAGTGTGGAGATACTTGCCACACTGCAGAGGCAAGCCTCTGGTGACCTAAGTTCTCCCACCAGAATTAAGGTCTACCATCTCCCTCCCAATAATTTCATGGATCAATGAATCCGTTAAGGGACTAATCAACCAACTAGGTCAAAACCCTGATGATCCCATCACTGCCCTGAGCATCAGCAGCCAGACACAAATCTTCAACATGGGAGCCTTTTCAAGCCTTTGAGGGGCACTCTTATCCAGACTACACCACCACCTGAGGGTCTGCTTGAAGGCCAAGCACAAGGACCATGGCAGCTTCCGGACATGGAGGGAAGCTGGAAGCACTGGCAGTGCAGAGTCTGTGGGTGCTACCATATCTGTCTCCTTACCATTACTTGTATCTAGCAATTTCCTGTATATTGTGTGTATAGGATATGTTTGCATGTGTGCATATAATGTGTGCATATGCCCATTTTCCACAGTGCATATTAGATACACAGCAGGAGCCAGCTGGCTGTAGACACAGGTCCATGAACAGTCTGGGCTTTCGGCTGTTAGAACACTGTCACTGTCACACTGCTCTGCAGCTGGCTTTTCTGTGTGTGCTTCCTCTTCTCTGAGCGGGGCCCACTCTTACTGTGCCACCACAGACAGAATCTGGCTTGTCACTATTAAATAAAGGGAAGCCGAGACAGCAGGCAGCAGGCAGCAGGCAGCAGGCAGCAGGTGGTGACACTGGGTGAGGGAATGGGTGTGGCCATCACCTTGCAAGTTACACCAAGGAAATGCCTGAGGCAATCTGACTCTTTTTAAAGACAGATCTCATGGTATAGCACACAGGCTGGCCTCAAAGTGTATCAATTTCTTAGGTACTGGGATTACAGATTATGTTCCACTTTTTGCTTTTAAAATAAAAAAATTAGTGTTCTATATAGTATCTCTCTCTCTCTCTCTCTCTCTCTCTCTCTCTCTCTCACACACACACACACACACACACACACACACACACACACACACTCACACACTCTCATACACACACAGATACACAAACAAAGGAAGGATCCAAAGATGCTTGGTTTGTCCACACAGCAGAATAAATAATCACACACACCTGTGACGATTAACTTCATGACCTGGAGGGGGGGATTTAGAGTTGTCATGGAAACAGATTCTGGACAAGTCTATGAGAGAATAGGTTGGGTTGACTGAATGTGAGTGACAGCATCCCATGGTCTGTAGTTGTGACCTAAGCAAATAGAAGGAAGCTGAGCCCAGAAGCCACCTCTCTCTCTGCTTCCTGACTGTGGATGCAGTGTGAGCAGCTGCCTCGAGCTCCTGTTGCCATGGTGGTCTACACTGTTGAACTCTGAGCCTGCCTGTTTTCCTTCCTTCCTTCCTTCCTTCCTTCCTTCCTTCCTTCCTTCCTTCCTTCCTTCCTTCCTCCCTCCCTCCCTCCCTCCCTCCCTCCCTCCCTCCCTCCCTCCCTTCCTCCCTCCCTCCCACTGTTTCGGTTAAGTACATTGTCACAGCAATATGAAAAGCAACTGGTACGCCCACTGTCCACACTACAAGCATGGGAGACCCCGGATGAAATCCAAGAAAGAAATTTACAATGGAGGACCAAGTTCCATAGAAACAAAGAGGATAATTAGGAGGTGCTGGGAAATATTCTAGAAAAAGACAGACATGCCACCTGTGCTTTAATGTGAAAAGCTTGTGGAAACCAGTTCCACACCAGGAAAGCAGTGAACAGCATGAGCTGGTGGAAAGCCATTCAATAGTGACAAAATCTAGGCTCATGAGGGCCCTGTGAATAAAACCAGGGTGAAGATGAGACTATTCATGTGCATACAAACACCTACCCAGGAGTGCACATATACATGTGCACATGCATGCTTGTACACATATGTGCATGTGTATACATAGGCATAGACACAAATTCATGTAAACACTGTACAGACACATGCATTCTTATTTTCATAAGAAGCTTATTTTCATAAGCTATGCATGCATACACACAAACACACAGTCACACTAGCAAGCAGCTACACTAGGAAGATCAGCACTTTAAACAATTGGTTCCTGATAATCCATGGATTATTTAGAAAGGACTATAAAGCAAGTACACCTTGCTTGATTAAACATAAAGGCAGGAAGTTCAAATTGCAGGAGCATAACATAACACCATGAGAACAAAAAGGTGGGCTCAGCAAGTAGGGGGTACAAATGGAAAACACAGTCAGTTGAATTCAAATTGAAAGGTGAGGATCAGCATCAGATAAGGCAAAAGCTAAAGGGAAAATAATCGAATGGAAAGAAGATCAAAGATAGTCCCCAGAATGAAACATTAACGGATAAAGAGATAGACACCAAGAGACGGCAGCTCAGAGAAAATGAGGAAAAATAAGGTCCTGGGGCAGAGGAAATGGCTTAGTGGATAAAGCGCTTGCTCCACAAACATCAGGGCATGAGCTCAATCCCTAGAACTCAAATAAAACAGTGTGGTGTGTGATGCAAGTTTGCAAGGTCAATGCTGATGAGATGGAGACAGGAGGAGGCCTGGGACTGGTGGGCCAGCCACTCTACCTTAACTTATGAGCTCCAGGTCCAATGACAGACCCTGTCCCACAAAGTAAGGTGCACAGTGCCTGACCACAATAGCCAAGGCTGACCTCTGACTTTCACATGCACGTGTACATACATGTGCACCTGCATATGAGTGAACATGCATACACATACATGACAAACAAGGACTAAACATTTTGAAATAGGACTTTTAGAAACAGATGAAACTAAAACAAACTAAGAGCAATAATAAGGAAAGACATGGCTGTGAGTTCAGAATTAGTGAGTTCGGAATTACCGAAGCCCAGATACTTCCGGTTGAGAAACAGTGGTTCATAACCAGGAGAAAATAGGCTGCCAGGTGAACCACAGACAACCAAGGCCAGGGGGAGTCTTAGATGCAACTCTTGAGAAAGACTGCAAAAGAATAACTGAACTGATATATTTCTTATCAGGAAGCTAAAGAGGCCAGAGAAAAACAGAGTCACAGTTGTCTGGTGGCCAAGAAAAAGGAAACTGCCTACCCAGGACCCTGTGCACATCCAGAGCATTAGTCAAGAAACATGTGGCATGACCTTTAGAATATGGAAAGAGCTTTCCTGCAGTGTACATGAAGGCAATGTATTCATGTGCATTTAAAGGCTACAGAGGCCAAACTTGGATATTTGTCTCAATTTTTTCCCACCTTATTTTTTTTGAGGTAAGGGTCTCTCACTAAATTAGGGGACCCACTAATTTTTGCTAGACTGGCTGCTAGCAAGCTCCTGGAATATCCCTGTCTCTGCCATCCATCCCACTGGTAACGATTTACAAATACATGCTGTTACCCCCAGCTTTTTGCATGGGTGTTGGGGGATTTGTACTCAGGTCCTCTTGCTTGTTGGCAAACACCAACCAAGCCATCTCTCCACACCCCAAACAGTTTCAATAGCTACATAAAGATATGGAGCTGCAACAGAAGAAAAATGCAGCCATTTCTCTGATCTATGTTAGACTGATTTCCAGACACAACAGAAAAACAGGGGCTAGATAGTGCATCTTAGCCAGAAATATTTATATATTTACTGATATATAATTATATATCATTAAAGGCACTATTTTCAAGTCCAAAACCAAATGGTTTTATATTGGTTACATGTATGTAGTAGAGTATACATTACTATATTAGATTTTATTATGTTTATTTTATTAATTATCATTGTTGTGTTTATGTGTGGACATGTATGGACATGTACATTGGAAGGCCAGAGAAGTCAATGCCCAAGTCTTCTTCAATCCCATAACACCTAACTAGGCATCTTTACTTAATTCTAGAACATTCTCTCACCCCATGATACTCTGGGGCAGGGACTTCCCACTGTTCTTTTGTTTCTAGCAACTTGCTGGTCTTTGGAAGTTATTGTTTATCTGCCTATGTCATAGAAACAGGACCACAAATATATGGGTCTGTGTTTGGCTTTTTCAAAACACAAAAAAACTTTGTGTGTGTGCACGCATCAAGTACGAACATCATGCACACATGCTCACATGTTTGAGTGCCTGTGCTTGAGCACATTGGCATGAAAGTGGAGGTCAGAGGGCAACTTCAGCTGTCAATTCTCACCATCCACTTGGCCAGGTCGCTTGTTGACAGCTGTGCACAGCAGGCTAGCTGGACCTTGACCATACAGGCATTCCCCTACCCTCACCCCAACCCCATCTCACCACAGGAAAGCAGGGGTTGCTTCGCTTTATGCAGGAGCCCTCATGCCTGTGCAGCAGTTACTTTAACCCCTATCTCCCCAGCCCTGGCTTCTTTGACTTTGCAAAACGTTTTCAGGATTCACCTGTGTTATACCACACAGCACCATTCTGCTCCTCTTCATGTCTGTATATGATTCCATCATACAGACACACTAACCTTATGTATCATTCATCTGTTATTTGGCTCTCTTCTGTCTTTTTGCCACCATGAATAATGTTCCTAAGAAGATTCTGAAGACCGTTGTGTGGATGCACATTTCTGGTTCTCTTCAAAACCTAAGATTGAACTATTGGGCCAGAGAGCAGCCTCATGTTTGACTTTTCTGAGGAACTGCCAGGCACTCCTCCATAGCTGAGCTCTGTTACTAGCTCACTGCAGTGTGTGACAGCTCCAATTTCTTCCCTTCCTACCAACACATCTTAGTTTCCATTTTTAAGTTATTCCTGGGGTGTGTGAAGAAGTATCTTATTACTGTTTTGATTTGCATCTCCCTGATGACTAAATATATTCAGCATTTCCTCATGGGTGTTGTTCTAGTTTCCTCTTTGTTGCTGTAATAAAACACTCTGACCAAAAGCAACTTATGGGAGGGGAGGGTTTATTTCTGCTTATGGGTTCCAGTCCATCACTGGGAGAACTCAAGATAGAAGCTCAAGCAGGAGCCATGCTTATAGGCTTATGCATAGTTAGCTTCTTTATATGGTCCAGGACCACCTGCCTAGGGAATGGTGCTGCCCAAAGTGAGCTGAGCCCTGCTACACCTATTAACAACCAAAATTATCTCCTACAGACAGCCTACAGGCTACTCTGACCTACACAATTGCTCCTTTGAGACTTTCCTCTCAGTTGACTCTAAGTCGTGTCAAGTTGACAGTTAAAGCAAACCAGGACAGATGTGTTCACCATTTATTTATTCACTTTATTTATTTATTTATTCACTTTAGAGAAGTGTGTATTAAAATATTTGTCCATTTTAAAAATTAGGGCTTCTGTGTTTATATTGTTGCATTGTAAGACTCCTTTTTAAAAAAATATCCCTTATCAGGGACTGGAGAGATAGCTCAGTGGTTAAGAGCACTGACTGCTCTTCCAGAGAACCTGGGTTCAATTCCCAGCAAATCTGTGGCAGTTTACAAACTGTCTGCAAATTCTAACATCTAACATCTTCATACAAACACACATGCAGGCAAAATGTCAATGCACATAAAAGTATGAATAAATAAATCACCTTAAGAATCTCTTATGTCTGTGTGTGTTCACATGCTTGAATATGGACACACGTGTAGTTCGGGGGACAACCTTGGGTGCTGGTTCTTGCCTTACACTGTGTTTGAGAAGAAGACTCTTGATTTTCTGCCTGTGATCTTCCAGGATTCTCCCCTCTGCTTCTCTTCTTGTGGTAGGAACACTGGTGTTACAGATGCACATCACCACATCTGGCTTTACATGGGATCTGGGTCACACTTTTGTCATTGGGCTTGCACAGCAAGACAGCCACTAAACTATCTCCCCAGCTCCTAAGAATACTTTATACAGTTTAGACAACAGAACTTTGCCAGATGCATCCCTTGTAAGTTTTTTCCACCACTATGGTTATGTGGCATATACTTCATTTAGCAGAGACAAATACATGCAGAAAGGAAGAAGGAGAAGGAAGAGGGGAAAGGGTAGTAGAGGGAGAAAGAGAGAAGGAGGAAGAGGAGAATGAGAATCCACCAGAAACACGTGGAAATGGCTCTTTCTGAACACTGCTGATGGCAGGCCACATGGTGGGAACAAGGAAGGGCTTCTGAGTGTGTCATCTCTTCATGCCGTCTGCTAATGCTCTGCAGGGGTAGAACTATATAATTGAGCCAGTGGTGAAGGAAAAAATCTCACACAGAGAACCAAGGAAGCCCAAGTGTACAGCTAATAGACAATGTAACGCAGAGAGAAGATGTACACACAAGGCCGGAGCATGTCTGACTGCTGTCCTTAGGGGAATGTCTTCTGAGCACAGACAGGGGGAAAGGCTGAGTTTGTGGTGGCTGTTGTATTGGTTGTTATTATGGGGAAGCAGTGGCCTCCCATTATGAGGAAAGAGCCACAATACGGGGTAGAGACAGAGAAGGAAGAGCTTGTGGACTGAGTTGGAATTAGGGATGCATTTAATTGCCTATACCATTTAACACAGAGAGATGTGTCTGTCAGTGCCGTGTGCATCTCTTCTATCTCCTTTCATGGGCAGAGCCTTGGAATTAGCTTACAAGCCATCAAAGGAGCAGCGCCCATGCCAAGTTCTTGGTTTTGGCTCCATGTCCTACTCAGAGGATCTGGTGCTTCAGACCAGGGGCTGACTCCAGAGCTGGGGCCCCGGAACTAAGATTGGAACACACTGGGAAGATACAAGAGGTGGGGGGGATCATCCCAACCGTGGAAAAGCAAATGTGGTAGCACAGGTCTGTAAGGCTGTGTGCACATGGAGAGACGGGAGGTGGGTGGATACACGAGAAGCCCTGGAAGCTCTTAGCTCAGTGCCTGGTGTGCTAAGCAGCAAAGTGACCCTGTCTCAAATATGGTGGAAGGTGAGGACTGAGGGCTGAGGTTGCTGCTTGATCCCTACACATATGCCCCACCAAAGACACACACACACACACATATAGGTACACACAGATGAATATATATATGATACTTTAACAGGACTTGCAGCAGTAAGATATAAAAGAGCTTGGGCATCAAAAATGGATTACCAAAGGGATAAAGTTGAGCCACACTGAACTCATTAAAAGAATGCATGGGCCCCATTCCAAAAAAATAAAAGTAAGAGAAGATGGGGGCACGGAGGAGGAAAAGCAGTTCTTCACAGAATGAAGCTTAGTCAATAAGCAGAGGATGGTAGAAGTTAAAAGAAAAATCACTAGGACCCAACCATCAAGAAAACACTGTTAAAATCACGTATATACACACAGAGAGTCATCCAACAGGGTGTCGGCATCTCACTAACAATAACCACAGAAGCACGAAGATGTCTACTCAAGCCAGGTGTGGCTCGACCTGCGGCCCTGGCACAGGGAAGGCAGAGAGAGGAGAATCTCTGGGCCTGGCTGCGCAGCCAACCTCGTCGAATCCGTGAGCCGCGGGTTAAGTGAGAGACCCTGTCTCAAAAACAAAAAGGTGGAGAAGCAGCCCAGGAAGACTCCCGATGCCAACCTCTGGCCTCCATATGTACATGCACATTTATACATACACGTGTACATGCGTACGAACACAGGGACACATACACAAGCAAATACACACATAAACACATCATTTATTTATCAGTGTCTCTATGTGCACGAATGACTAAAATGAATAAGAAAAAGAAACTGAAGCTTCCGAATGTCATTGCCCAGGTTGTGTTTCCATGTGGACAGATCTGTTTTCTGCCTTTTACCTCAACCATCCCACTCAGCACATCAGTGACGAGAGAAGCAGGCAGAAGGGGGCTCTGCCACGTGCCTTGAGAAGGGCTCAGCATCACCAATGTGGTTGCCTGGATTTAAGGCGGAGAAAAGTATCAGACACATTCAAGAGTGCTCTAAAGACAACTGGCCTGGGATCCAAAAGCACTGACATCAAGGAAAGAAAGAGGCAAAGGACTCTCGCTTCAGGGAGGTAGAGGAGACGTGAAAACTGAACGTAGTTGTGATGGTTCATCTTCACAGTCAACTTGAGCAGATTTGCAATCTCCTAGGTAACATGCCAGAGGTGTGAGGCTGGAAACAAAAGTACTAGACTGGAGGCTGGAGAGGTAGCTCAGCACCAAGCACACTGGTTGTTCTTTCAGACCAACTGTGTTCAGTTCCCATCATGTACCCATGTTAGGTAGCTGAAAACTGCCTGTTAATTCTAGCTCAAGGGGATCCCGTACCCTCTTCTTGCTTCAGACACCTGCACACACATGGCAAACATACACGCACACATGCATATGTGTAAATTTGCATGCATGTGTGTACATGTTTGCATATGTGTAAATATGTAAGTGTTTGTGTGTATGCATGTGTAAATGTGCACGTGTGCATGAATGTGTGTTTTTGAATGTTTATCTGCATATGTATATACATAACTATAAATGTATATTATACGTGTGTGTATGCATACATGAATGTATATATGTACATATAGGTATGTATGCATGTCTGAATGCATATGGCTGAATTGTCCATGTGCATATATGTGTATGAATGTATCAATGCAAATATGTATGTGTATGTTTATTTATACATATATGAGAATGTGTACTGTGCATGTTTGGATTTGCATGAATGCATGCACACATATATTTATGTGTGCAAATGCATGTGGATGTGTTAATGTGTCTGTGTACATGTGTACACACATGACTATGTATGTGTGTACATGTGTGTATGAATGCATGTGTGTGCATGTATGGGGGCATGTGTGTATATGTGTGCACGTGTGTGAGAGAGAGAACAGAGAGGGAGAGAGGAGTCAGGATGGAGAGATGCTCATACTTAGATCTAGGCAAAGGATATGAAGCACCTGTTTCATTCGCCTTACATTTTCATGGGTTGAATTTTCCATAGTGGGAGAAACAAAGCAATGATCCAAGAAAGATGTCTCCGCCCCTTCTTCAAGAAGTGGAGTTTGAAGGAAGTTTGCCTGTGGAGGGCATAGCATGGAGAAGGTAGTGATGGGGAGCTGGAGAGATCAGCCAGCCAAGCTCTAGCTGTGAAAAATAATGCCATATTATCATGACAACCAACCTGGGGTGAGCAACAGGGCAGAATCAACACAGTAGACTAAAGGTGAGAAACAGAAGGGAAGAGAAGTGGGTAGGAGCTGGAGCACTGGGTGCTGTCAACGTTCAGAACTGTTGGCCAGTGTTAGACTCTGCCAAGTCAACTCTGTGAATAAAATATTTGAAGGTAACTAACTACCTTAAAGTAGAAATATTTGGGTTGAGGAGATGGTTTAGCTGGCTAAGAGCTAACTGTCCTGAGAACCCATGTGAAATAGTCAGCCGTGGCGGTACACGCTGTAATCCCAGTGCTGTGGCAGGGAAGACAGGTGGATCTACAGGGTCAGCTGGCCAGGCACTACTGCAATGAGTGAGTTCAGGCCAGGGAGAGAACATGGGTCAAAAACATGGTGGATGGAGCCTGAGGAACAACACTCAAGGTTGTTCTCCGTCCTCTACACACCCTACGCATGTGCACAGCCCCCGACGTGCATGCCACCACATGGAAACACACAGAGAAATGACTAAAACAGAAGTATTCATTTAAATTTAAGAATACTCTAGTGATGCCCTGTTCCAGAGAATAATAAGGATGAAAATGTGCAATGGAATTTAATATAAAATGTGGCTCAGGGATGGTTAATGGTTTCTTAGCAGAGAGAATAGGATGGTGGCAGTGGGATCCGGTTTGTAAAATAATATTTCTTTAAATATCTGTATGCAGACTTCAAGTTAGAGCTTTCTACATGTGTCTGAGATGCTTCACAGCCAGACGTTTCCAAACAGAAGCCACGCAAATACTCGAACACCGATGTGGCCATCTGGGAAGCAAGCAAGGGGTAAAAGGGAGGAACTGCTGTGGTTTACTGTGAGCCCCCATCGCTGAGCTCTGGGGCAGAGAGGGGCAGGACAGGATGCACAGCTTTTCCGGTCCCTGGATGAATGGTGGCCTGAAGGTATACATATGGATAGTGGGCACATGTGTGTGGCCTTGACAGGGCACCTGCAGAGATACACAGAAGGTGTGTAACAGACTCTGCAGCAAATACTTTTACTGCCCAACCTACCTCACAGGCCCCTTCTTTTTTTTTTTTATCTTTAGTTATGTGTATGTACACGTGTTTGCACATATGAGTGCTGGGCGTGGCTGGGAGTCTGTGCTGGCAGGGTAGGAGGGAGGACTGGTGCCGTGCTCAGCAGTCCCGAGCAGAGGGCTTGTGGAGGGCCAGTGCTTCAAAAAGGAGTCAGACATGGCTGGCTGCAGAGCTCTGAGTTCAGGAAGGGTCAGCCTGCAGATGAGAACTCAGCCGGTCTGCCTGCTAGTTGGTTAAGCATGCCTACAGCTCTTACAGGGAACCTGAGCTCTGTTCCTGGCATCAATATCAGGCGGCTCACAATCACCTGTAACTCCAGTGCGGGAGGATCCAATACCTTCTGGATTCTATAGCTCATATACTCACATGCACAAACCCACACAGAGACACAGCTACGCACACATCATTGAAAAATAAAAATAAGGGGCCGGTGAGAGGGCTCCGCCAGCAAAAGCATTTGCTGCTAATCCTGAAGACCCAGGATTGATCCCATAGGTCCTTCCCCCCATGGTGGAAGCAGACCTGTCTCTCACAAGTCGTTCTCTGAACTGCAAGCCTCGATGAAGCCTTCCTCCCTTAAGTTGCTTCTCCTCAAGTATTTGGTCCCAGCACTGAGAAAAGCCAACTGCCATAAATCCTTTCTTTTGTGATCGTCTGACTTTCATGGGCCTAAAAGCAAAGTGCTGGCGGTGGGCTGAAATCTGCAGAACCGCGAGCCCAGACAAGCTCTTCCTCCTATAAGCTGTCTTTCTCAGTTCTTCTGTCACAGCGATAAAGTGGCTGACACCCTTATGTAATATGATATTAAAGTGAGAAATATATGGGAAACTATTAACACAGCACATACTATTCCTACAGGTGTTGGGTAAATAAAAATAAAAAAAAACCTGCACTTGTAAAGACCGGGGAAATGGCTCAGCGATTAAAACGTCTCCTTGCTCTTTCAGAGGACCTGAGTTCAATTCGAAACATCCAGAGCTCACACCACCTGCCACTTGGATTTGGCGCCCTCTTCTGGACTCTGTGTACTTGCATACCTAGGGCATACACATGGTGTGTGCACACACGCGCGCACGCACACACACACAAATATAAATAAAAATCTGACAAATAAGCAAGGTATCAGAGAGACAGCTGACCTGGCAAACGATAAATGTCTTTGCATTTATTCGTCAAACAAATCACCACCTATTTATTAAGACACATTTCCAGGGGGCTCTAATTACCGAGACTTACTTTGACAATTGCAGGTGACAAAATGCCCCTCACATCACATAATAGACATTCTAGATTAGCCACTCAAACTTTTCTCTAGTTCTGATGGCTTGTCATTAGTCAGAGTTCCTGGGACACCACTCTTTTGTTTGGGAGTAATTTTTGGAGAGGGGATGTGGGAACCAGAGGGATGGCTGGCACAGGAAAGGGCTATGGAGAAGCTGGAGGGATGCTCAGCCATCAAGAGCGCTGGATGCTCTTACAGAGGAACGCAGGTATCTCCATGGCGCAATGTCAGGTGGTTCACAAGTTCCTATAACTCTAGCTCCAGGAGATCTGAAGTCCCCTTGGCCTCCACAGGCACTGCACTCATCTTCCTCAGTGCATCTTCCTCATGTGCACATAATCAGAAAGAAAAGAAAATCTAATAGAGAGAGACTCCATGTCCCCAGCTCTCTCTGCCTCAGACAAAGACATCTCTCATGTCGTTATCATAGGCAAATGTAACCAGAGCCCACCTTCAGGAAGTTTTCCTGGATTCTTCTCAGCCAAAAAGTATCTTTGCTTCCTGCACAGCTAGAATACTGCGTCTGCTCCTGTACTTAGGCCACAGCCGTCATGCTATGATCTTTGATGTTTCTGGTGGTCAATACTAGCAACTTGATAGGATCCAGAATCACCTCAGAGACAAGTCTCAGACCAAGTCAGTCAGGGACTACATAGATAAGGTTAGCTGAGGTTGGGAGGAAGGCCCTGGATGTGGGAGGCCCCATTTCCTAGCCTGGGGCCCTGGACTGAACAAAATGGAGGAGCTGAGCTGAGCCCCAGCATCCATCTGTCTCTGCTTCCTGACTATAATGAGAGTAGCTGTTTCTCACTCCTACTACCGTGCCTTCCCACCATGGTGGACTGTGAACCCTCAGACAGTGAACCCTCAAGACTGTGAGCCAAAATAAACCCTTACTCACCCCCCCCCCAATCCCCTTAAGTTTTCTGTGCTGTGATAAAATACTTTGACAAAAGCAAATTAAGGGAGCTCTAGGGATCCTGGATTAGATAGGAGAGACCTTAGGCTTTTTGTCATGATAGTAGTTGGAGCCATATTTATTCTCTACCTTAAACAACTAGAAACTCTGACAAAACAGGAAAGCTTGACCTTCAAACCTGGGCCACAGACAGCCTAGGATGGGAAGCAAATGGCTGCCCAGAGGGCTGCTTTGTGGGTTTCCACACAAAGTAAGGAACCTCAGCAGATCCGCAAGGGATGAAGACGGATGATTCAGAGTTCGGATCTAGGGAGACCCATGAAGCAAACTTCATAAAAAGTGGCATAAAACCCCAGGGAGGAGGCTCCTGGGATAGGACAGTCTCAGAGGTTTGCTGGGTCCCCTCCAGTCTCTGGCTTGGAGGTGGTCTAAGCACAGAGAAAGAAAATGCTGGAGGCCATGGAGAAGAATAAGCAGCAGACAGGAGGTTAGCAAGTTTGCATGACCCCAATCTCACAGGGTCCCAGGCATAGTTGATATTAAGCACATGAAGCCTAGCCCTGCAGGGCTGAGAGAGTGCCTGAGGCCAGGAGTGAATGCCCGAGGACAAGCATTAGGAATACTGAGTGTGAGAGCAAGCAGAGGGTCCTTGGCTTTTTCCTGTCTGTTTGTTTTTGAGACAGGGTCTCATATAGCTCAGGTTGTCTTCAAGTTCAAACTTTGCAACAGAGGGTGACCTTGAACTTCTGAATCCTCTTGCCTACCTGGAACACCATGAGCTGAGATTACAGGTATGCACCATCATGTCAGGTTTATGAGGTGTTGGGGATCCAATCCAGAGCTTTGGGCATGCGAGTTGAGCACACTACCAGGTGAGCCACGGGCCAAAGCCTGGTCTCTTAAAATTGAAAATATCTTTAAAAGTTAAGAGAGGCAGCAGGATCATAAGTTTGAGGCCAGCCTGGACTACAGTGTGAGACTCTGTCACAAAATTAAACAATGTAAGAGGAGAAAAGAGAGCAGAGAGAGGAGAGAGAGAGAGAGAGAGAGAGAGAGAGAGAGAGAATGAGAGAGAGAGAGAGAATGAGAGAGAGAGAAAGAAAGAAAGGACATAGGTCAGATAGAGAATCTGTACTATGAACCGCTAGACGGAACTTATATTTACAGATCACGTTGATCAAGAACAGCCAAACACTAATTCTTCTTAAGTACACACAGAACATTAGTGGACATATTGTGGGCCATAAAACAAATCTGGATGAATTTCAAAGGATTAAAACCATGCAAAACATGTCCTCCAGCCACAACACAACTGCATTGGAAATCAATAATAGAAAGACGGTGGGAAACCCCCAAAAGGTGGGGATTTAACAACATACTTATGGATAACCCAGGAGTCGAGAGAGATATCAGACAGGAAGTTAAAAGTGTTTGGTCAAGAATGAGTGAAAACCTACGGAGCAATCACTGAAGGCTGCACTGCAGTGAGCTCTAGGAGCAATGACACACAGGGCACCAAGCTCTTCCATTCAAAAAGACGCGGGACCTGAAAGCAAGGACCTGAGTATCCACTCTGTGCAACTTAGAAAGAAGAAGAGGAGGAAGAGGAGGAGGAGATGGAGGTGGAAGTGGAGGAGGGTGATGATGATGAAGATTAAGAAGAAGATGAAGAAGAGGGAGAAGGGGGCTGGTGAGATAGTTCATCGGGAAAAGATGCTTGCTGCCAAGTTTGACAACCTAAGTTCGATCCCAGGGACCTGACATGGTGGAGGGAGATAACTGACTCTTGTATCTCTGATTTCCATACCTGTGCCATGGCGTGCACAACTCCACATATGCACACGCATGATAAATAATTAATGTAAAAAACACAGCAGGGAGGATGGAAGAATGAAAAGAGAGAGCAGTCTTAAATGAGAGGAGTCTTAAATGCATGGACCTTTGTCATTGTCCTCCTGCCTCAGTCACAAGGTGACTTTAGTTTTACATCTGAATTCCAGAAGAAGGGAGAGGCAACATGGTGGTCTTTTTTTTTTTTCTTTTTGTTTTTTACAAATGTGTGTGAGTGTGTATTTGTGTGTGTTGTGTATCTGTGTCTCTGTGTGTGTGTACACAATGAGACATTTCCCAAGTACACACCTTTCCTCTTACAAGCCTAAACACAAAATGGTTCACAAAGTGGTTCAGTATGTTTCCACTACATACTCATACTGGTCAGAAGTTAGCTAAGTGGGCTGTAGCTTTCCACTGGGATTGGCTCTGGGATCAGCCAATCCATAAACAGCCACACCAGGCTGCTGGCGAAATGCCTCATGGGTAAAGTGTCTTCTGTGTAAGTATGAGGACCTGAGTTCAATTTCTGAACCCATGTTCTGAGCCGTGTGCCAGTGTGCACCTGTAATTCCAGTACTGTGGAGAAAGAGACAAGCAGCAACCTGGGGCTCCCTGGGGTCTCTGGCCACATATGCTTGCTGCATTTTTGGACTCCAGGGTGAATGAGAGAACTCTCTCAAACAAACGTCTGTGAGGGCTAGAGAGAAGGATCTGCAGTTAAGGGCACTGGCTGCTCTTTTAGAGGACCCCAGTTCAGGTCCCAGCACCCATGTGAGGCAGCTCTTAAGCACCTGGAACTCTAGCTCCAGGGGCTTTGTGGTCACTCTTGGCCTCCAACAGCTCCGGCACTCATGTGCAGGTTGTTAGTGTACAGGCAGTTCCGCTGGCCTGCCCTCAGGAACCTAGCAGCTGTCTACACCATGACCTGCTACCTCTGCTGCCAGGTGCAGCCACTAAAATAACCCTCAATCTCTCGCTTGCTTCCAGATGTTCCCTCTCTCTGTGCTCAGCATGCACCCCTCTCTTCCTCTCTGCCCTCCCTGCCCCTCTTTGCCCTCATGGCTCTCTTGTTGCCTCTACCCTTTCCCCAGGTCCTTACTCATCCCCCCTCCCCCAGTAAACTCCTTTTACATAAAATCTGTGGCATGAAGTAATTTCTCAGGGGTGCACCTTGGCTCGGGTCCACCAAAGATACCCACTTGCTGCATTATATTTTATAACACACCCACGCAGAGACACACATAAATAAAAACTAAAAATAATTCTTTAAATTAAAGATAATAGAGTAGAGAGATATTGAGAAAGATGCCTAATGGTGTTCTCTGGCCTTCACATGCGCGCGCTCGCGCGCACACACACATGTGCGCGTACACACACACACACACACACACACACACACGCCACATAGTAGTGAGGGAAAGAGTAGTGTTATTATGGGTGATAATTACACGCACAAATAACATCCATAATTACACAACTCAATCTAAGCATTAAGGTGGCCCCCTGCTGCCTGTCACCATTTCTCTCCAACTACAACGGCTTCCATCTGCTGGATATATTTTATGCTATTCTTCTTACTCAATATCAGAAACCTTTATTCTGTTGAGCAAAAGCCATGAAATCCTTGGAGGAATGAAAGAAAAAAAATGTCTGTTAGAGACATGCTGGTAATTGAGGAAGATGAAGGTAATGTCTTGCCTTTCTTCCATCCATGGCTGATGGCTAGCAGAGCTCACTTGTTTTCCACAGACTTGACGGCCTGCCTCTGTGACCCCAAGGAAGATGCACTGAAGGGAAGCCCTGGGATATTGTGAGGCTGCAAATTGGGGTAGAGAAGCTCTGGGGACTGGGTCCCTCTTGGAAGGTTTTACAGCCATCTGGCACAGGCTGTTTGTTTGAGACTGGGTTCTAACATAGCCCAGGCTGGCCTCAAACTCAATGCAGGCAAGGGAGGCCTTGCATGTCTGACCCCTCGAGTCCAGGTTCCAAGTGCTGGGATGACAGGCATGTTTACGAAGTAGTGGGGATGGAATCCAAGGCTTCCTGCATACTAAACAAGCATTCTACCAACTACATCCCAGGGCTGATACAGAGGTTTAATAAAGAAGTCCCATTCCTATCCATCCTAGGCACTGCTGCCTGTCTCAGTGAAGGCTTTGGGGGAGCTGATGCCCACCCAGCTTGCTTAGGGATCAGTCACTGAATTACCCGACTTGGGGGTGCAGCCCCAGCCCAGGCAGGCTGAAGGGGAAGCAGTTAGATTCAGCGGCCGTCGATTTAAGAGTGGCCCTGATTTAAGTTACAGGCAGAAGTAAATTACGTTTTATGAAAGCTTTGACTTTTAATAGTATCGGCAGTATATTAAAACGTTCAGGAGATTATTTATGATATATATCTTTTAAAAAAATGAGTCCAATGTCAGTGATGAAGAGGAGGGAAGCAGGGAGCATTAAATGCTTAAGGTGCCCCCACTGCATTGCCACAGAAGGCTCACCAAACGTCCTATTTGTAGCGATTTGTTCTCAGACCTTAAGCGTCTTTTCAGCATCTGTCCATGGAGAGGCAGCACAGAAAGATGGGGCGTTCATAGTAACGTGGGTAGAGAAGGAACCGCTCACCCTGGAGCCCCCTGCCAGCTCAGAACCAAGAATTCTAACACAATCAACGACCTTAGCTGTGAACGAACGCTGCCCTTGTGACACAGGGACAATATTCCTGCCACACACAAGTGTTTTATGTTAAAATAGCAATAAACTTGATTAAGGCTTGAATATATGCGACATTGGGTGGGGCCTCCTTTCACTCTCTGACATTTTTCTGAGAATTATAAATAAGACTGCTAACTTCGTTTACAGTGACCATGCCCCCACGGTCCTGGAGCCTCTGAGCTGGATTCTTAGCTTATCAACTGTAGTCCTATCAGGTGTTCCTCAGGACGATCACTGTGATCCTTTAGGTTCCTTAGCAACCCTATGAGGATAACTGCATCAAACCCCACCCAACCCCAAATACAGCTACTGTGAAGACAAGGAGAGACACTTTTAAGAAGCCCCCCTCTCATCTTTCTTCCCAAGCACCTCTTTCCCTTAGCCCTGGGCTTAAACCTATATAAAATATATATTTGGGCATAGGGAGATAGCTGGCTCAGTGGATAAAAAAGTCTGCTACACAATGTGAGGGCAGGAGTGGTAGCCCACCTGGAATCCAGTTCTCAGGAGGCAGAGTCAAATGTGCTGGGGGCAAACTGGCTAGCTAGAATGAACTGGAAGTGGTGGGTTTGGTGAGAGATGCTGTCTTATTGAGTGACACGGTGCTCTATGGAGGAAGACCCTTGATGTGAACACACATCTGTAAGCCTACACACATGCAAAAAAAAAAAAAAAAAAAAAAAACCCCTCCACAGTTGTGCTGCCAAATGCAAGCAAACCGTTAACACCTCCAGCTCTGCTACATACTGGCAAAAGAAATGCTCGGAGTTTGAGGCCAGTTTGGGCTTCAAAGTGTGTTCCAGGTCAGCCACAGATAGACAGAGTAAGACTGTCACACACACACACAAAGAAAACAACAGGCAGGCAGGGATGCGGGGATGCGGGGATGCGGGGATGCAGGGATGCAGGGATGTAGGCAGGCAGGGATGCAGGGATGCAGGGATGCAGGGATGGGGGGAAATAGAGCCATTTGATAGTTTATAGAGAAATCAAGATTCTTCCCTTAACTTTTCAATCAGAAGGGCCAGGGTTTAACTTTCCCAGCCTTCTGTTCCCCCACTGACTGAGTAACTCAACCCCTGCATCTTTTAAATGTAATACTGACATAAAAGGGCACCAGAAAGCAAGGAGTTAACGATGACTGTTGGCGCTAGAATGCAAGGCTGCATTCCAAATTAAACCTGTAAGATCAGGAAAGCTGGTCAAGGGGAGTGGAAGTTCAGATGAGGGGTTTCAAGTGGCAGGTGGGTGGGTCAGGGGCTGGGGTCAGAGGAGAGGAGAGGAGGAGGGTCTTCCCAGTGGCTGGGGTTCCTGAGGTCACTGTCATCTGCAGAGACAGAGCAAGGAACAGGGCAAGGAGGAGAATTTGGGATTAGCTGGGCTCTGAAACCTGCTTCTGAGCTTGTCTGGCTGACTCGGACATCTTCTCTTGTGTCTGCAGAATGTGGGAGGAGGCTGAGACGGGGTTTGAGGAAGGATGAAGGGTGCACAGGGGACCCGGGTTCGGTTTTGGGAAGAGGCTATGTGCAATGACAGAGGCCACTGGGGTGGCAGGGACTAGGTCACCTACGTGACTGTGAAGGGTGCTGTTGTGCCTCTCCTGGCAGGAGTGAAGACCATCTAAAGCAGTGGTTCTTAACCTGTGGGTCGTGACCCCTTTGGGGGTCACATATCAGATATCCTGCACAGTAGATATTTACATTGTGATTTATGACATTTACAGTCGTGAAGTAGAAACAAAAATAATTTTATGTTTGGAGGTCACCAGGACATGAAGCGCTGTATTAAAGGCTTGCAGCATTAGGAAGGTTGAGAACCACTGATCTAAGGAGACATTTGTGCCCCACCTACCCTTTGGATATCAGACTGAGACAACGGGCCCCAAGGAATCAGAATTTCCCCAGAATTCTCATTCCTGTGAAGGGAAAATCTAAAGCCCAGGTGCCCACCAGAGGGGGAACTTGTCTGCCAGGAAAAGATTTCCCACAGTCCAACTCCCTGTCAGACCACTATGCAGGAGAGACTGGAGCCCAGACCACAATGGACAGCACCACATGTTAACTGGGACTTTATGCATGCTCCTTGTATTCTATTTAAAGCTAAACTTCAGGTGCATTTGGGGTTTGAGACCCCAAAACAGAACTGGTGGGAGGGAGATCCTCGGACTTCTTTCTTCCTCTTACTAATGTGGCCACATTGAATAAATCTGTTTCTGAATTTCACTACTGTCTTCTTAAATTGTCTTATTGCAGGCTGCTAGGGTCCAGGCTCTGAGCGTAACTCCTGCCCGGCCGTTGTACCTCACACACAGCTCAGCACACTGGGTACAATGATAGTGCCTAAACCTCTCTCTAATTCTCAACCTCCAGACGAGGCTGCACCTCAGTGAGGCTCAACTGGGATCCAAGCTAAGAGATGAGGACACTGGGTTAGAGTCAACATGAAAGAGCATAAAACAGAAATCCTGGCCACAGCCCCAACTTAGGCTCCACTGTGTTGATGCTGCATAAGGAGTCGGACTCTGCATCCCTCACCCGGCACAAGGCAGGATGGGATGCAGACTCAGCCAACCCCTCCCGACTTCTAGGAGTGTGGCAGACTCTGGCTGTGGGAAGTGGGCAGGCAGAGAGACGGCAGTACCATTAAATGCACTTCTTTGCTCACACTGAAGGGGAACTTGATAGCCACAGTGCAATGTAATTGTCTAAGGGTTCCAGGGAACAGGTGCTGGGTGAAGGCCAGAGCTCAGACCAGAACTTGGATGCCTGGATCCCCAGAAGGATTTCCCTGCTGTGCTGAGCTTAAAACATCCCCAGATGAAGTCCAGGCCTCCTGTGCCTGTACTGTGGTTTATGGCCACACCCCGTCTCTTCAAAGTTCCAACATGTATGTTCTGTGCAGGCAGGATCTTTCACTATGGGGTCATTTATGGAGTCTGTATCCACAAGGACCTGTTTTACATGGGGCTGGAGAGATGGCTCAGTTGGTAAAGTTGGTGTGCAAGTGTAAGGACTTAAGTGCAATCTCTGAACCTATGTAGAAATTGTAGTGTGGCACTGAGAGCTTGAAACCCCAGAACTAGGGAGGCAGGGGTGGTGAGCTCCCTGCAACTCACTAGCCAATTAGCCTAGCCTAATTGGTGAGTCCTGGGTTCCCGTGCGAGGCCCTGCCTTAACAGACAAGGTAGAATCCCAGGGACTGACCCTTGAGACTGACCTCTGGCCTGCAGCAGCTGTGCACACCACACTGCATTCCTCCCATGATTTTCTTCCCCTCTACCTTGATGGTGACTTGCAGAAGGCCAAGGGGCTGTGCTCATTGGTGACTTAGGGGTACAATGTGACTTCTAGTGTACTGGGGCTGAGTGCCAGTTCCCTGCTGAGCATGCAAGAGGTACTTGTGACTTTCTCCTTGCTCCTTGGAGCTCCTGTGGCTCTCCAGGAGAAGAGAAGGACCCAAATAATGGATGTTTGTGTGAGGTTAGTCCAACTAGGCAGGACGAGATATGGGGAACACAGCCAGGCTTAGCAGAGCCACAGCTGAGTCCTGGCACTTCTCAGTAAAGATGAGTGTCTGCTGTCAGAGGCCACAGGGGCCTGGGGTTTGCTAGTCACTGTGGCAACAGTTGATGGGCACAGAAAGCTGTACCTAGAAGTGGATGCTGTTATTACAAAACCCTGAGATGTAAGCTACTGGCTTGGGATCTAGGGGAAGGAAGCCAGAAGCTCTTTGTGGAGGGTTGGGAGAATATGGTGCTAAAGCCCTGGCAGAAAACTATCACCCTGGCTAACTTGGCAGGTAGAAAAGTCACCTAGAAACCTTGTCTGCCAAGCAGAATGCTTCCTGTGTGAACTGGCTGTGGTGGGGCACCTTTGGTAAAATGATACAGGAAAGAAATGGGCCTGCCTGTAAATGCCCCCCAAGCCCCACATCCCAGCTGCTCTCTTTCCCTGTTGTAGTGATGGGATCTTACATAGCCTGGGCTGCAGTGGAACTTGCTGCAGTGCTGAGGATGCCAGTAACCTTCTGCTCTCCCTGCCTCTGCCTCCCTAGTGCTGGGATTACAGGCGTGCACCACTATTCTTAGCTTATACAATGCTGGGGATCGACCTCAGGGCTTTGAGCCAGCTGGGCAAGCATGGTACTATCAAAGCCACATCCCAGACCCTCCCCAGTGATTTGTAAACACAAGTGAAAGGGGACATACCAAATCCCCAGTGAGGTATACAAAGTGAGGCTCAAAGAAGGGGATACAGCATTTGATCTCTGGAAGCATACAACCTCAAACTGCTAGTAACTCGGTCAAATGGAAAATAATGTCGGGGTGCTAATACATTCATGGGTCTGCTTAGAATAAAACAGATTAAAAGCAAGTATGACGGCTTTGGAAGATATGGATCACTGAACAACATGTAGGACTTGTATCAGAATGGACTGCAAAGCCAAGCATGGTGCTGAGGTAGTGCAGGAAGCTGGTGGCAGCATTTCAGCTACCAAAGGGGACATGTCTTCTAGTACCTTCCCCCATGGAAGCCAGGAAAGATGGCAGGAATGTGGCCTCCCATGGGCAGATTCCAGAGACACCCACACACAATGGACAGAGGGACAGGCCAGTCAGTAGTACAAAGAGCACAGTGAAGGTTGATCTGAAAACATCCTCTACTCCCTGCCTAGGAGTCGCCAATAGATTTGACCACCTGGGCATCATGATTGACATGGACTCTTGTGCTCCACTGCCTCTTTCTCATTCCAAGGGCTCTCTGGGTGTATATGCATGTGTGTGAATGTGTGCACATGTGTTATGAGAGCATACACATGTGTACACATATGTGTATCCATCAAAGAACAATCTTCAGTGTTGATCTTCAGGAACTTGTTGCTTTTTTGTTTGGTCTGGAACTTCACCAACTACTAAGTTAACTGCCATTGACTCTCAGGGATCCCCTGTCTCCACCTTCCGTCTCACTAATGCTGGGGGTACGGGGGAGCAGCCACATCCAACTCCTTACAGGGATTCTGGAGGTTAACTTGAGGTCCCCTATCTTTACTGACTGTCTCTTGCAGGCCCCTTTGTTGAGCGTGACCTAGTGTTCCTCCCCTGTGTTTCTGCTTACCCCTAGAACTTTGACAGCATCCACGGACAATGGCTGCTCCACCAGAGACTGGGAGCCCAAATGAGAAGCACATAGCTTGGCTTAGCTTAGAACAGTTGGGCCAAGCCCAGCAGAGAGACAACTGCTGATAGACCCACAGCAGGAAACAAATGGGGGTTTCTGGAAGCCCCTGAAACTGCAGAATATTTATTACCATAGCGGAAGCTGACATAAAATCCAAACATAACCGCAGGCCTGGTTTTACCCAGAGTCAAGTTTTCCCCAGTGTGTGCTGCAGCATTGTTTAATGGGAGAGAGAGGCAAGCGATTTACACAAGTAAGTGAATGTGGAGCTTGGGGGGTGGCTTATTGAAACCTTATATTTATTTGTGTGTGTGTGTGTGTGTGTGTGTGTGCGTGCGCACCTCTTTTTTAATTTATTTTATTTTATTTTATTTTATTTTATTCTATTTTGAGACGTGTCTCTCACTGGCCTGGAAGTCACCAAGTAGGCTAAGCTATCTGGCCGAGGGGCTCCAGTGATCTTGCATCTCTCCCTCCTCAGCTCTGGGCTTACAGGCTAACACCACCATGCCTGGCTTTTCTATACAGGTTCTGGGTGTATGAGCTTGGGTCATCCTCTCCGCATGGTAAGCACTCTACTAACCAAGCCATTAGCTAAACTCTGAAAAGCCTCTCTTAAAGGTAAGGGGGCATTTAATATCTTACCTAATATGTCTATCAAATTGAGGTGTGATCAATATAAAAGCTCCAGGTATAGATGGTTGACATTTCTGTTGATACCAAATGTCCTGATGTATTTTACATAAGCAGTACACATGCACCAATCCGAGCCATATTTAACATGGTCTTAATACAGTGGCAGCCATATTGGGTAACACGCAATTATAGAACTAACTTGAATTTTCTATGAGGAAGAGAGCAGAATAACTGGAAGACGATAACCCTGCCTCAGACTCAATATGCAAGGGCCAGGATGGCAGGTCAACAGTCTCACAAAAGGTCCTCAGAAGTTCACAAAGCCAACAGGAAACTTCCTGGCTGGCCAGCCTTGGGCCACAGACCAACAGAAGGTACCATCTTGGAAAGTCATCTGGCCAGGCTGCTCCTGCTGGTAGGGCCTGCTAGCTTTAGACACCTCCAATGCAGATTCTAATGCAGCTAGAACCATCCCAGATGTGCCAGCCCGCTCAGTGTGTCCCCCTTTGGTATGCTGGCAAAGCCCTTCTGGATGTCTGCTTCTTGCATGTCAGGGACCAAGGTAGGTGGCAAGGTTCTCCTTGGGGTCTGCTGCCAGCTTCACTGATGCAAATGCCTTAGGATATAGGTGTGAGGATGGCTCCATTGGCAAAGCACTTGCCACACAAGCATGAGGCCCTGAGCTCTATCCCCAGTACCTATATGAAAAGCATGGCTTGTAATACCAGGGTTGAGGTCTGGGGGTGGGGCTGATGAAGACAAGAGAATCTCCAAGACTTCCTGGCTAGCAAGCATAGCCAACTGGTGAGCCCCGGGTTCACTGTTTTCTTTTGTATTTGTCACTGTCTCAGAACAAAACACCCAAACCAAAATAAAGTAGATGGCACCTGAGGAATGATAACTACAGCTAACCTCTGCCCATCATATACAGACATACATGTACATGCATACCCTCAACACTTGTACATGCATGTATTCACACATGCCCAGACACTCACACATCTGTGTATACATAAGCAAAATAATTTCTAAAAGAAGAAATAGACACACACACACACACACATATACACACACACAGACACACACACACACAGACACACACACACACACAGACACACACACACACACACACAGACACACACACACACACACACACACACACTATTAGGAATTCAGCTAAATACTTTTTTCTTGTCAAAGGCCCTGCTATTTGGATCTTGGGGGCATTAAAGATCACTTTCATTCTGGATCCTTATCAGACTCAAGGCAGCCAAAGAGCTGCTAGTGAGTTTTCTAGGCTTCAAGGTCCCAGAGGGTCTGAAGGACCAGGGGTGATAATGCCAGGTGAACTCTTAAAGTCAAACCAAGACATTTCATTAAAATATTAGCAGTCAGAAAGAGTGTGCTATTCCCAGATCTCTTTTGGTAGGAAATGAAATTTCACAGCTCCTTGTAACATTCTTAAGATTGTCAGAAATGCTCATAGATTAATTTTTAGGTAAAAAGAAAAAGGAAAGGCCTACAGTGGATATATGTCTTATGCAAAATAAGGAGAAAGCCGGTCAGAAGATGTGAAGACACTGCCCGCTTTGTGGCGGTAGCCTCCTATGTGTACAGACTCTTCATGCCGGGCACATTCTCCCTCCCAGGATCCCCTGTACCTCCACACAGTGTAGAAATGATATCTTCTCCACAAATGCTTACAGTCTCCAAACAGATCTGCATGAAAATCCCAAGATCCTATTGGAGCAACTGATCAGAGTTGTGTTTGTTGTGGTGACCTTGCTATTGTTTTGTGATGACACATTGGACAAAACGCTACTATCCACAGCCACATGCTTCAGACCCTGAAGTCAGTGGCCTCATGGTTGAGTTCTCTAACATACTTTCTCTTGGGGTCCCCAAATGCTTTGTACATCTACTCCGCATAACCAGGCCAATAGCATCACTTTCTATGTCCTGCTTGGTGCTCCATAAAAGCCTTTTGCAGGAGGACTATGGGATGACTAACTCAGTAAAGGGTTTGCTGTCAAGCTGGAAGACCTGATTTCAAGCCCCAGAACTCATATAAAAAGTTGGGGTTGGCAGGATGAACTGGGGAGGCAGTCAGAAGAATTCCTGAGGCTCAATGGACAGCTAGGCTAGCCAATTACTGAGCTCCAGGACTCAGTGAGGGACCCTCCTACCATAAACCTTTGACTTCCAAACATGTGTATACTCACCTGCATGTGTGCTTGCACACCTTCCTACACATAATAAATAGATAGGTAGATAGATTAGATAGATAGATAGGTAGATAGATAGATAGATAGATAGATAGATAGATAGATAGCCAAGGGAGCAGGGAGGGGTTGGGGGTTTTCAGAGGGGAAACCAGAAAAGGGGATAACATTTGAAATGTAAATAAAGAAAATATCTAATAAAAAGTAAATTCTATGCTGGGCGTGGTGGTGCACGCCTTTAATTCCAGCACTCTGGAGGCAGAGGCAGGTGAATTTCTGAGTTCGAGGCCAGCCTGGTCTACAGAGTGAGTTCCAGGACAGCCAGGGCTACACAGAGAAACCCTGTCTCGAAAAAACTAAAAACTAAACTAAACTAAAATAAATTCTATTTTATTAATCCAAAATAAAAAAATAAAATAATAAAAAGCCATATCCAATTCCATCCCAGATGCCTGAGGCAATACATCAAGAAGGAGAAAGATCCAGGAGATAGCACCAGTAAGGGGTGGTGACTCATTCTTGCTTAGAACCAGGGATATTTGCAACACAGCCAGTCAGACCAGATCTGAGACTAGAATTTATTGAGTTTCTACAGGCATCAGGGGGCCATATAGGCAAGCCAGACAGGAAGCATGGCAACTTTTATTAACAGAAGAAGAAGAAGAAGAAGAAGAAGAAGAAGAAGAAGAAGAGGAGGAGGAGGAGGAGGAGGAGGAGGAGGAGGAGGAGGAGGAGGAGGAGGAGGAGGAGGAGGAGGAGGAGGAGGAGGGGAGGGGGGGGAGGGGGAGGGGGAGGGGGAGGGGGAGGGGAGGAAGAGGAGGAGGAGGAGGAGGAGGAGGAGGAGGAAGAAGAAGAAGAAGAAGAAGAAGAAGAAGAAGAAGAAGAAGAAGAAGAAGAAGAAGAAGAAGAAGAAACAACCCAGTCTTGCTCATTTAAATAAAATACAGTCAAGGACTCTCTACAACTGTGGGTCTCTTTTGGTTGAATCCTTTGGACAGCGTCTTTGAAGCTAAGGTGGAGAAGTCTATGAACTGACAAGGCCCTGTCTGTGAGACACAGCCCACGGAGAACAGAACTGTAAATAAAGATTTGCAGGCCTAGGGTGGGCAGATCCTACCTCAGTTGCTGGGGAGAAAAGGATTATTCAAATAAACATTCAAATGCAGTTTTAGTTGCTTAGGTTTTGAAACAGCTGTGAGAACAACTGCTGGCTTCTAGCCCGTGATGCTATTCCGTGCGATGAGATTTATCCCCAAATAAGACTTGGTAGGAGGAGGGGGAGGAGATGCTACAACTAACATGATGCCTGAAATGAACCGCATTTCTCTGCCCAAAGAATAGCCAGGTCTGGAGGTACATGACAAGGCACGCTTTTTTTTTTTTTTTTTTTTTTTGTTTTGTTTTGTTAAATAGCAGAACAAATGCACGCTACTAGAAATAGCAGTCTTAGCTCTAGGCATTTCTGAGGAATTAATGAGCAACTGACATTTACAGCCCTGGGGCAAGATTCCTCTAGCCTTTTAGAAAACCCCAGGAAAGCCCTAGGCAGCCTTGATCATGATTGCTTAATTATTATCCAGCCCTCCTGGGAAGGCATTTCTGGGGTTGCTAATATCCAGTGGTCCCTCTCCACCCTTGCCAGGCACAGGGGAGCCTGCACATCTAAGCTTCTTTGTAATGAGCTGGGGCACGGATTTGGCTACTGAAATGGAAATCCATGGTGCTATCATTTCTGGGCTGAGTTAGTGAAAAAGCCCAGCAGGGGTGTGTCATTTTCAGGGCTTCTGTGACTGCTGAAACAGGTACCAAGAAACCGCTTTTGCTAAAGAAGCATGGATTTGGGCTGGAGACATGGCTCAGTGGTTAAGAGCGCTTGCTGCTCCTACAGAGAGGCCCTGAGTTAAGTTCCCAGCACTCATGTTCAGTGGCTCACAATCACCTGTCACTCCAGCTTTCCTTCTGGCCTCTGAGGACACTGCACTTACATGCACACACCCACACACACACAGGAACAAATGTATACATTAGAAGTCAGCAGCAACAACAACAGGAAGCAGGGACTCCTTACTTGAGCCTGCCTGACAGGTAATAACCAGACCCTTAGCCCATAGGGCAGCACAGGCAAGATCACACCCAACACACCCACCCCATGCCTCCCAGGGCTTGCAACAGCCTAAATATTGTCACATCCCATGGGTTACACATTAACCAAGTCCCATGCCATTACCCAGCGAGTGAACAGTGACCCTGTCACAGAGTACCAGCACCCCTGCTCCCTTACCTGTCACTTAGTGCAAGTCACAGATTAACTAAGCCTACTTCCCCCTGGTGCAAGAGCTTCCCTTGGCTCAGAGACTTTACAAGTAGTCCCACTGCTTGTCTAGTAGGGCTAAAACTCTCTTTTAGACCCCTGCTGTTCTGCCTGAAGGCTGATTCAAATCACTGCTCCCTCTCTCTCCCTCTCCTCTCTCCTCTCCCGTCCCCTAACATAACATTTGGCTCTTTGAGTCACTTTTTATATTCCAAAAAGCAAATCTTTGCAAGACAGATCAAAATAACCTCCCTCAGCCAGCACCAGATAAGGAGAGTCGTCTTGATGATCAGGCTGTACCTGGAGCAGGAGCAATGACCTCCTGAGGGCCAGTTTGTCCCTTCATGAAAACGATGTCTCTGGGCCACCTTGAGGAACCCTAATGGAGATGATAGTCTGTAGACCCCACTTTGACCAGGACTGCTTAAGTAAGTACACTTCTCCTCACCCCTACCACCCCCAGCCCCACCCAATTGTTCTAGTTTAACCTAAAGCTCAGGCCAGAACCTTGATGATGGACTTAGGGGAGTCACTGGACATCAGTATTTGTGCTTCTGTCCTGGGCCACATTGAATGAATCCCCTTCCTCTGCTTCCCATCACCACTTGTCTCTAATCGGTGTCTAGGGATGGGTGGCTGAGGACAGCCAATCGGGGATACTGAAGCCCAGCTACTTGCCCTAAAGTCCTTGTTTATGGCATTGGTGAAGTTGAGGCTGAAAGCCAAGGGATCAAAGAACCCAGATCCTAGGTCATCACATGGACCTGAAGTGGGCTCTTGGTTCCGTCAAAGCACACAAAGCTGTGTGTACCAGCAGCATACCTGATCTGTCCATCACTCAGATCCTTCACCTTTCTTCATCACTCAGCATGCCCTGCCTCTCCATCGCCCAGCATGCTGTGTATGCACCATTGTCCATCTTCACTGAGCATGACCCACCTTCTCAGCCTGCGACCTGCAAAACTTCACATCTTCAGTGACACTTGCTAGCTTGTCTTTGGAGTGGGCTCCTTTGTGGACACAAACATTGTGGCACTCTTAGGAGCAAGCTCTGGAGTCAGAATTGAGGGGGAAAATAGCAGCAGGCCCCAAGCTCACTGAGCAACCAGAGAGGGGCCAGGGCAGAGTCCAGAGTGGCAGAGGGCTGAGGCAGAAGCTGAGCTCAGAGTGTTCCTAAGGGTATGTGAATATAAAGACCAGTTACAGACATGCGCAGTGCAGTGCACCTGTTCTGCCTTCTCTCCTAAGTGGGAGGGATGAGTTATAGGTAACTTGAAGCCATGTAGTCGGGCTTAAGCAGTTTGCAGGGCTGAGTGCTGAAGCAGCCAGCTCTTGGAAATTGCCAGTTCCTTTACAGGTCTCTTTCTAAACCAGCTATTACAGGTTGTCACAGCCCTGCTTGACTACCCATGTGCCTGATACACCCTGTATTTCAAGAAAGCTTCGGCAGCCCTGAGTGCAGTTCAAGGATGCCTGACACTCCCATCAGAGCAGCCCTGAAGGGTAACCAGGAGAAGAAAGAGCATACGGGCAGAAGAGATAACTGTGAGGTTTTGATGGTACAGATGTGAGAACCTGAGTCTGAACCCCTAGGAAGCAATTAATGCTGGACATAGCAGCACACATCTGTAATGCCATGCTCCTAGCAAGATGGAAGCAGACACAGGATCCTCAAGAAGCTCATGGGAAGGTAGCTTGCAGTGAGGCAAACAGCAAAAGATCCCATGTCAAACAAGGTGATGGATGAAGACCGACACCTGAGGTTGTCCTCTGCCCTCCACAGGCATGTCAACACACACACACACACACACACACACACAGAGACATACACACAACTAAGGGGGAAGGAGGGCATATGAGAAGTCAAGCAGAGGTTACACGTCTGTCAACCTTCCAACTTCCAGTGGCCACCCTTGAGGAAGAAGCCACCCCTACTCCAACTTGTCAGGACTTAGCTAATGACCTCCTGTTCTTGCTTGCTCAGTGCTGATCCCTCTGAGCGGCAGGATCCATCACTTTTGCCCACTGCCCAAGTACCCTCTTGCTCTTGCCTGGAGTATGCCCAAGACTGGAGGATGCTCTATACACCAGAGTGGTTCTCAGTAATGGCTTCAAATGAACAAGGGATTCATCTCTGAGACTACTGTTCATCTAAGAAATGGAATTAGTATCTCCTGTGGCTTAAACCTCCTGTGAAGTTAAAAAGAGACAAATGCCAAGTCCCCCAGACACAAAAACACTCAACAAACAACAAAACAATAAGCAGATTTTAGTGGATCCTGTACAAATGCCAGGAATGCCTTTCAAGTGCTATGCACAAAATCAGATGTAAGAGGCCCTCAGGTGAACTCCAAGCCTCAAGGACACGGACATGCACAGTTCCCAAAATGCTCAGAATGAAATAATCACTCACAGGCCTCTGGAATTCTGAATAGCTTTTAGCTTATCATGAGCTGGGACTTCAGGTATAAAGAAAAACAAGGGTTATAGGCCTTGGTTGCCATTTTTTAAAGTTTAAAAGTAGGCTTTGATTGGGAAGGCAGAAGTGCTCTATTGTGCATACAAATGCTCTACCACTGAGCCACACCCCCAGGCCCTCACTGGGGGATTCTAGGCAGGGGCTCTACCACTGAGCCACACCCCCAGCCCCTCACTGGGGGATTCTAGGCAGGGGCTCTACCACTGAGCCACACTCTAGCCCCTCCCTGGGGGATTCTAGGCAGGGGCTCTACCACTGAGCCACACCTCTAGTCCCTCACTAGAGGACTGTAGACAAGTATTCTGTCACTGACGTACACCTCCACTTCTTGAAAGCAGAATTCTTGATACTGTGTAGAAGTTTTAATGTAGGGGAAAAGGCAGAACAATTAAAGTATTAAGTCATTTGCACTACAATGATCAGGTCCAGAGGTAAATGGTGGGAATGTGTATGGGGGTGTGGTGGGGGTGGGGGTGGGGGGCAATAGGAATGCAGGGATAGGGTGGGGTGTAAGGCCTTACTCAAGAGGCAAAAGAAAGAAGCTTACAGAGGGTAAATGGTAGAGCAAGGCTCCAGCGTCTGGTTTTGTCTTCACAACAGTGGCCACTATTTAAGACCAAGGGCAAAAGCGCCCACTAAGTAGCCTCTACTACCATTTCAGTCACCCAAAACATATTCCCTGCGTGTCCCCTTGTGTCAAAGATTCCTATTTAACCTTGGGGGACATATTTCTGGAACTCATTTGGCAAGGAAGCAGCCCCATGTAACAAAGAGCTTTCTTTGCAAATGCATATAGCTGTCCATACACACATAGGCACATACATATACATGCATGCACATAATTGCACACACATGTACTCATGGATATATGAGTACACATACATACATACACATATAACATGCACATACATGTTTGCAGATAGATGTTCATGCAAACACACGTGCACACACACAGACACACAGACACACACACAAACACACACACACACACACTCACATGAATCCCTGTATGGGAACTTTCTCTTCCAGGGCTTTTCAGTCATGAGCTCTTTTTAGGGTATGTCTAGTTTTATCAGTTCCACTACACCAGAGAAAAAGGCTAGAAACAACTTCTTTAACTTTTAAGAATTTTTCTTTCCTTTCCTGAAAGAGAACCCCAATATGAAAAGAGGTGACTACCCCAGGCAGGGTTTGTTGCCTTGCCCCTTGAAGGAGCCAGGTACCTACCCAGAGACCCCTGTACCCCATGGAGCACATTGGAAAAGTCTCCTGGTTCAGGACCCTACCACAGCCACTCAATGTGGCTAGGCCTGTGTCTGGCGTTCTCACTGGGATCACATCTATGTGGCCCTCCCCACAATCTTTGGGGGACTGCTCTGTTCCTGCAGTTGCAGTACAGGGGAGAGAACAATGTGTTCAGTGTGGATGATTAAACTGCTTTTCTATATCAGTGCAGCTTAGTGACTCTGAGGAAGCAAGGGAAGCTGAAATTACAGAATTCTTTCTTCTTTTTTAATTCAATTTCACTCATTTTAACTGCTCAAACAAATAGGTACAAATCAGTTTTCAGAGGGGGCCTTGCCAAGTCTGTTTTCATTTAAAAAGAAAGGGGAGAGAAAAGAAGGTTCATTTGTAAATAGTGACATGGGTAGTACATAAGTCCTTCAAACAGGCTCGCTCATGCACGGAGGCAGAGCAGCCCCCTCCTGGTATTTACCGTCTAGACTGTCTGCATGCACCTTTCCCACGGATGGTGCGAGGGTAAATTTCATCCCAGGCCGGGTCAGGTCATCATAATTCAAAATGACTGGAATCCAAACGGGATGTGTTTGCTGAATCCAAGCATGAATTCTACAGAGAAGGGGTCAGGGTGTGAGGGTGGACTGTGTGCAAAAGAGGCAATAAGTTCTCTGGGGATCTCCTCAGCTAACCTGTCATTGACCTTGAACCCACCCTGAGGCCACCCTGCCAACAGCATCCCAACACTGGAGAGACATCTATCTCACCTAGCCTTTCACACCACCCACCCTGGCATGCCTTGACAGCAAAGCCCTAAGCTTCCTCGGCCCACCAGGAAGCTGTCCTTTGGAGAAAAAAGAAAGACATAGCATTTGTTTTGAAGACCTATACATGTGATACATACAGGGAGGGGGCTCCTGTCACAGGTTTGTGCCTTGGGGAGTCACTCTGAGGTCTTGTGTGCTTCGGTGAAGATTGCTCCTCCTTTTGTCTTCTAGTGTGAATAGCCAGTTATATCCAGTCATCCTAAGTCCCCCATGTTATCATTTATTTATTTATTTAGAGATGGTCTCCTATAGTCCAAGGCTGGCCTTGAACATACTGAACATACTGCGGATGACCATGAGCTTGCTAGGATATCAGATATGCATTACCACATCTGTTTTATACAGTGCTGGGATGGAGCCCAGTGCTTCATGCGTGCTAGGCAAGAACTCAACTCCCGACACCCTGTGTAGACATGAGGCAAGCTCTCCAGGTCTCCTTTGTCTGATGACGCTTCATTTGGACACCGTCTATGCTACTTGAGATCCACGGAGCTGCCCGACAGGTTCTGCCTTCACAGCCAGGGTACTGATCCCAACGGTGAGCAGAGAACCCTTGGCGGCTCTGCCAGCTTGCTCTGAGTCCTTCTGTAGAGGCCATGTTAAGTCTGTCACCTTGACCCTTGGGGTGTGTTTTGGTTGGAGAAACCATGTAAGGCGGGGGGCGGGGTAGGGGGATGACAGGATTGGGGACTTCTTCCTGGTTATGTTCAGGTGCTTGGGGCTGTTTGTCTTCCCATCTGTCTGTATGTTCTTAAAAACAAAAACAAACCAAGAAAGAAAGGGAAAAAAAAAAAGGAAGACAGAAACTGTAACAGAAGCACTGTCATAGAATGTCACTGAGTGTTCTCAGATCACTGCACTTGTATTCTGCTCTTGGCACCTCTCCAAGAAGGTATCAGAGTTCACTCAGGGGCTACCCTGCCCTCAGCTGCAGCGTTGCCGCTCCAGCTGTGTTGTCCAACTGCTAATCAGAGGGCCACGCCCTGCTGACCTTTGGCTGGCTACGGAAGCTCATTCCCAAGTTTGCCGTCACTGATGGCCAGGTGGGGCCACTGTGCGGACTCCAACAGTTGTCGGGGGATTTGTCTGCATTGTGGCAAATGCTTTAGGCCATTTCTGTCTGAGATTGGTATTCACTCGTCTGTCCTGAGAAGCCAGGCACATTTGGTTCCTATGGACTCTCATGGCGACATCCTTCCCATTAAGGAACATGGAGAGGATGACCTTGGCCTCCAGATTAAGTCAGCATTATTTTTCTTGATTACCAGTAGTAGAAAAGAAGGGAAATTATAAAGCCATTGAGAGGATTAATACGGCCTTGATCTATCTCTCTCTCTCTTACTCTTTATCTCAAGTGATTAAAATTCTTCAGGAAAAAAAAAAAAAAGATGGCCATGTAGCATACGCTGGCTGCCACAGACAGATATGGTATCAGCTCAGCGCATCAGCTCACGGTGACAGGCGCGCAGAGGTTAATTATGCACGCTGTATATAGTTTTAATCACTTTAATCAGAGCACTGCTCTGCTACAGTCCAGGCTATAACTTCTCTGCAAGCAGAGAAAGCACTTCAGGCATGTCAGTGTTTGTGTAGGGGAAGAAAAGGGGGAAAATGGTACATTAACCACAGAAAGGAAGATAATGCAAAAAGCTATTGACTGAACAACAAGATTAAACCTGTTGTCCATCCCAGACACTAAGGGAATGGCTAAGTGAGGCTGAGAGTGGGGGTAGGAGAGCTGCTGGCTGCTGGCCACCAGTGCCGGAACTGAAACAGTCACTAAAAAGCTTAGGAGCAACATGGACCCTGAGGAAGGAGATTCAGGAGTCAAAGGTATGGGCTCTGTCCCCAGAGTCCTGAGGTAGGAGCTGGAGAGATGGCTCAGTCTGTAAAATCATTGCTGTACAAAGCATGAGGACATGAGTTCAAATCTCTAGCACCTATGTAAGATGCTGGACATGGTTGGATATGCCTGTAATGCCAGCCTTTGGTGGGAAGTAGAGAAAGATGACCAGGAGGTCACTGTACAGTCAGCCTAGCTTAAATGGTGAACTTCGAGTTTGGTGACAGACTTGTCTGAAGGCACCTGGAGACTGACCATCAGAGACACAACATGATCTTCTCTTCTGTTTAGGCTTGTGTAAACATACACTCATGTACACACACCAGAGACATATCACACACACATACACACACACACACACACACATATGATCAGGTAGAAGAACTAAGGAAGACACCTAATGTTTGACCTCTGACCTCCACATACATACATGTACGTGTATACTTGCACACACGTACACATATACACATAGTCTTAAGACAGTGGCATGTAGTGTCCTGGCTGGCTAAGGGTCTGTTCTAGTTTGTTTTCTGTTGCTATAATAAACACCAAGACAAAAACCAAACCAAAAAAAAAAAAACCAACTTGGGAGGAATGGGGTTTATTTTGTCTTACAGCTTTCAGTTACAGTCCATCCTTGAGGGAAATCAGGACAGGAACTCCAGCATGACAGGAACTTGAAGCAGAAACCATGGGGGACTGTTGTCTGCTGGCTTGCTCTCTTCATGGATCACATCTAGCAACCTTTCTTATATTGCCCAGGTCTACCTGCCTAGGAATAGTACCACCCACAGTGGGCTTAGGCCTCCTACATCAATTAGCAACCAAGAAAATGCCTCACAGACATGCTCACAGGCCAATCTGCTGGAGCTAATACCTCAGTTGAGGTCTCTTCTTCATAGACATGTTGACAATCAAGATCAACCACCACACTGAGATACCAAATAACCTGTGTGGGGACTTCAGGTTACCTTCAGGCTCCCAGATATATACCTGGTTTCACCTTCACCCCCACTCGTAGCTAATAACTACAGCGTCTCTGTCAAGCAATGATTGTGCCAAGTGTTCAAGCTGACTTATACAGACTATTTTTTCAGTCTACAGTAATGAGCTCTCCACCGTACATTTTCACAAGTTGCCCTATTCTGCCCTCACGGTTCTTGGTTTAGCTTCACTGTCAGATGATAAGAAGGTTGAGTGATTTTCACTGTTGTAGATAGTATAAAAACCATGCGACTCTGTTCAGACACTTCTCAGCTTAGAGTGGGGTTATGTTATCCTTGTAAATCCAGTGTACATTGTTTCTCACTGGCCAAGCATCACAGTTTACAGAACTGTGGATATAAAGTACCCACTGTTTACTTCTTGATCATGTGTCTGACTGGGAGCCATGACAAACAACTGCTGCACTTCATTGAGAGAGAATGGCATCACACTGCTGTCCTGGTTTATATCCTCACTCACTTGACAGAACCTAGCATCACCTCAGAGACAGGCCTCAGAGAATGTCTGAGAGAGATTTTTTTAAATTGTGTTAACTGACATGGAAGATCCACCCTAATTGTAGGCAGCACCGCTCCCTAGGCTAGGGTCCTGGGTGAATAGAAAGAAGAAAGTGAGTGGAGTCTCAGCATTCATCTCTCTCTCTCTCTCCTTCCTGACTGTGGATACAATGTGACCAGCTGCTGCACAGTTCTTGACTATGGATACAATATGACCAGCTGTTGCACAGTCCTGACTGTGGATACAATGTGACCAGCTACTTCAGGTCCTGACTGCTGATGCTGTGTGAGCAGTTGCTTCAGGGTCCTGCCATCATGGTTTTCTCACCATGATGGTCAGTGTACCCTTAGACTATGAACCAGATAAACCCTGTGTTTCCTAAGCTGCTTATTATGTCAGGTATTTTGTCACAACAATGAGAACAGTAGTACACCTGGGAAAAGATCCAGATTCCATATTCAAAGTGCAATTCCTACTGAATGCCATGTGCTTTCATACCCCAGTGAGACTGGAAAATCAGGAGTCAAACCATTATAAATGACACACACACACACACACACACACACACACACACACACACACACAGAGAGAGAGAGAGAGAGAGAGAGAGAGGGAGAGAGAGAGAGAGAGAGAGAGTTGCAATCATCTATGGTGAGAAATCCGAATGAGTACTTTAGATTTTGACCCAGGTGGTGACAATAAAGGCCTTTACTGAGGATAACTTCTTCCACTGAGATTTTTAGACTTTTCTGTATGCATGCTGTACTTTCACAGAACAACATTTAAATGTCACAGGGTAGCCTTGATGTTAGGAGAAAAATACCAGCATTTCCTATAGGAATAAAAAAGGTGACAACTTCAATATAGGAAGGTGGGAGAGAGGAAAAGCTGCAGAGGGAAATCTTCCCAGCTCTCTAATGCCTCACTCTGCCTGTCTGCAGAGAGGGGACTGGACCACATCGACTCTAGGATTCCCTCTGGCTCTGACACACAGGGTCTTCACACTCACAATGGGAAGACTTGGTATGTAGCTAAAAGTTTTTATGTATTGTTAGAAAACAGAGTTAAAGATTTCCAACATGAAGAATTTTGATATATACTATTGGTTTGGAGAGGAGAAATGCTTCTATGTATCAAAGAATTTAGAAATGTTTAAGTGTGGAGCTGGAGAGATGGCTCTGGGGTTAAGAACACTTGCTGTTCTTACAAAGGACTTGGGTTCAGTTCCCAGCATCTTACAACAGTTCATAACTCCTATTTCGGGGGGCCCAGCGGCCTGTCTGGGAACTGCCTGCACACAATTCACTTAAAATGCAGGCAAAACACATAAAAAAATTTAAATGAGAACATAACTTTATTCAGAAATCTTAGTTGCAGAAATATGAACACATATACCTTAATGAAAGTCCAATTCAGCCTTTCTCCAAGTGAGTGTGGTAATTTGGCTCATTATTTAACTCATGGCATCAGACTACAGCTGCGGTAGAATATTAGCCATAAGCAAAGAAGGAAAGCTTTCCTTTGGCTCATGTTCTTGGAGGGTTTCTATACAGTGGGCCTGTTCTGGTTCTGGCTATGGGAAGACAGGAAGCATGGTAGACAATGGAGAGTCATCACTCACTTTATGGCAACTATGTGTCAGAGATGAGTAACAGGGATAAGACACACTGTCCTTAGACATGTCCCCAAAGATGCACTTCCTCAACCGGGTCCCACCCTGCACAGTCGCACACCTCCCTGCAGTCTAGTGCCACTGAGTCTACCACTGGGTAGAAGCACTGATTATGTCCGAGGCCTCCTAATCGAATTGCCCCTGGAAACGTCCTCATAGACGCCCCAGAGATGTGCTTTATTAATCTCCCGGTCAGCTCACAGCGTAGTCAAGTTGACAATCAAGCCATCAGGTCAGTGGAAAAAAGCACCTACCACATAAGCTTGACAAAACCACAGTAAAAAAAAAAAAAAAAAAAAAAAAAAAAAAAGACAGTTTGGGACACGTCTGTGATCCCAGTACATCTATGGTGAAGTGAATGGCAGGCAGAGTGGCAGGAGCAACTGGAAGCTACTGGGCTGGCCAGCTGACCAGCAATGCCAAGAGATCCTGTTTCAACAAGATGAAAAGCACAACTCGCAACAGTTGCCCTATGATCTCCAAGTACTCACCACGACGCATGTGTATCTGCATTCCCACTTTCACCCACAAAGACACACATACAAAGGAGTAAGTCTCTCATACTCAGCCCTTCTAATCCTGCAAATTCATTTACAGAGATGCATTCTAAGTCACTCACTGGGCATGTCTCACTTGACATGCGCAGACCACCGGAAGAAATCTACACAGTGTGGATGGTGGAACCCATCTCCGAGAGCCACGTGGTGACATGTGATAAGGTGTCACTGACAGGGAAAGGGAGCCTCCACATGTGGCCCATTCTTGTGCTCATCTGTACATCTTTCAGAGTGACATGTGACAGGGTGACAGATGGTGTTCTCAGATGTTTCCTGACTTCTTTTATTTTTATACTTTTAAAAAACTTTTTAAGAGCCTGCAATGTGTAAAAGAGTCACTGCTGATCTTCAGCCTATCCCTTATGTGGGTAAACTGAGGCTCGGAGTGGCTGCTGGCCACACAGACAGCATCAGCATCACCATCTGGGTATATGCAGTGCCCAGAGAGGCCAGAAGACAGCACTGAGCCCCCTGGAACAGGAGTTATGGATGGTTGCAAGATGCTGGGAACTGAACCCAGGTCCTCTGTAAGAACAGCAAGTATTCTTCACCCCAAAGCCGTCTCTCTAGCTAGTGTGATACTATGACACTGTGGGTCAGAGTGGTTTAGCATTGGGGAGTCTCCATCAGGCCAGGCCATTTTCTGATTAGTTAGACATATGCTGACGGGTCAGGGGTTTGCTTATAAACAGAATCCGAATCCATATCTCCCTAATTCCAAAGCTTAACCTCTAGTAAGGGTCAGGATTTCATGGAGCACTGAGTGGCCTTGAACTCATTACATAACTGAGGATGACCTCTGAACTGCTCATCTCTATCTTTTTAGGGCTCTAGGTGTGTGGCACCAGGACAGGCCTCTGTGATGCTGGCCATCAAACCCAGGGCTCCCAGCAGGTTAGGCAAGCATTCTAATGACTGAGCCACATCTCTGCCCCAAAGCTGCATCTTTTAACTGTCTTATTTTAACAGTGAACAGTTTGCACCTGGATCTAAGAAGTATCAAGGTTTATGGGTCAAACAGGTGGGAGGGGCCCAAGGGAGCGAGCCCATTCACGGCAGGAAAAGCCTGTTCCTTAAGACAAGAACAAATGGTTTATAAGACCATCCTCATTGATAAAGAAATTAGGAACACTGGGTACAGTTGTCTAGAGATGCCAACATGAAGGGACTCCAGGTCATTTCACATGTCACTTCAGCTTCATAAATATCCCAGGGAAGGGCAGTTGATTCTCTCGATCAAGGGCACTATGTTAAGAGAAAAATATCAAATGACCCACTATTTCTTCCAGAGTCTTTCATTGGCCATTTAAAATCTGCTACTGCAGGTACATTTTGAGGTCTGAAATCAAAAGCACCTGTTGAAAGAAGTATCTTTTGTGTTGGGGGGGGGTGTGTTTTGTGTGTGTGTGTGTGTGTGTGTGTGTGTGTGTGTGTCTGTGTGTGTGTCTGTGTGTGTGTCTGTGTGCATATGCAGAGGCCAGTGGAGGACATCAGATGTCCTGCTTTATTGCTCTCTAACTTATTCTCCAGAGACAGGGTCTCTCACTGAACCCAGAGCTAGGCTGTTGGCCAGCAAACCCAGTGATCTTCTGTTTCTAATCCACACAGTACCAGGTTTACAGGTGCATACAACTATGCCAATGTTTCACATAGGTTGTAGGGATTCAAACTCAGGCCCTTCTAGTTGTGTACTAAGCGCTCTTAATCGGCTGAGCCATCTCTCAGGACCATATTCAGTATCTTAAAGTCTAAGTACCTTAGGATGTCAGGAGCTCTCAATGGCCTCTGTTTTCACATTTTAGAATTATGAAAATAACAACCAGAGTAAAAGGTCTTCCTGGACCCATTTCCTTTAAAAGCTTCTATTCATTCAAAACATATGAGTGCTGATAGGGGGATTTTAATGTTAAATTTTTCTTGGTTTAGTCCCTATCATGGAGTGACAATGTCTCCCGCATCCAGAGTATTTGATGCTCAAAACTAAGTTTAAGGACTGGTGACATGGTTTGGTGGGCAGAGGCACTTGCTGCAAACCTGAGGACCTGGGTTGGTTCACAGACACACACATGGTGGGAGGAGACTCTTGCAAGTTGTCCTTTGAACATGTGTTCTCCAACCTCCTCTTGAATGAATGAATGAATGAATGCTCTAAAAAATAAGCAGGAATTGAACATCCTTGGGGTTGGAGGATGGCACCAGGAGTACAGTGTTTCTTTGAAAGCCTGAGAACCTGGGTTCAGATCTGTAGACCTCAGATAAAAGGTGGGCCCAGGAGTGTGGGTTGGTAAGTCCAGTGGTGTGCAGGATATAGGAAACAGGTGGATACTGGTGGCTCACTCGCCAGCCAGTCGAGGGGAATCAGTGAAGTCTAGGTTCATTGAGAGAACTTGCTTCAAAGTCAGAGAAGCAAATAAGAACTGAGGAAGCCACAGATTTTTACCTCTGGCCTCCACACGTCCACATGTACAAACAAGACACACCACAAGTCACAAAGAGATCATCAAGGTTCGGGGATCAGATCATAGACCTGCTGCAAAGAACAGCCTGGAGATGAACACCCAGCACCTGGCTCAGACAGAGGACAGCCAGCCAGCCAGAGCAGGCGTATTCCTATGTATGAAGCACTTGGCAGCTTTGAGAGCCTTCATCCCAGCCTTCCAGTGTGGTGGAGTCTCACAGGCCACTTTGTCTTCAACTCTTGGGCCTGACTAGGAGAACAAAATAACTAGCGTCTTCTGTCTTCCTCCATCTCTGCCACACCCCTCTTCAAGCTGAAGAACAGTGATCCCCATAATAGGAGAGCTCAAGGAAGCACAAGTAGGAGAGGCCCTGTCTCAGCCGAGTGCAATAAAACAGAACTGAAATGCGGCATACTGAAAAGAAATCAAGGTGTGTTCACTCACAATTGAAATTATTCATTATACAGATGTGTCTAAGAACTATATAAACATCTTCTAGAACAAATAAGTGGGTTTGGCATGAGGGCAGAATACAAGGTCAGACCGTGAGGATCAACTGTCTTTTTATTTACCAGCAACAGACTAGCATTTATGATGGCAAAAGAGCAAAAGAGAGATGGAGAGATAGAGAGATGACAGGCAAACAGACAGCCAGGCAGACAGACAGATAGAAAGGATATACAGAGGGAGAGGGAAGGGATAAAGGGAAGGGAAATTCAAACAAAGCAATGTACAGTCTTTGTTAAACATTCTAAAATGTTTGTTCTGGGGAAATGGCTCAGTCAGAAAAGTACGATCTGTGCAAGCATGACGCCCTGAGCTTGACTCCTCAGAATCCACATAAAAACTGGGTGCCATGTGTGTGTCCTGTCACCCCAGGGGTGGGTGGGTGGAAACACGTAGTTTCTGGGAGCCCACTGGTGAGCGTGACGAGCTGAGGCAGCAAGCTGCAGCTTCAGTGTGAGACTGTCTCAGAAACAAGATGGAGAGCAGCTAAGGGAAGTGCCTGGTGTTGACCTCTGACCTCCACCCATGTGCATGCACACCCACACATACGAAAAGGACACAAAACAAGACAGCAGAGGGAGGGGAGAGATGGAAAACACCTTAGGCGAGAAGAGACTGAACATGCTCACTGCTGAGATCCGGAGCCCACCAATGTGACCCATGGATTTAGAACTGTGGCAACCAAATAAGCTGTACAAAATACCTGACAGTGACCTACCTGAAGTATAAAGCTCATGGGACACAGTGACATACTCTAGGTGAAAAAGGACACATGACAACTAAATTCCATATGGTATCTTTCTTGGTGTGGCTTGGTGTACAACTATTCAATGGAAAGAAAAAAACCTGTGAGCTGCCCATGTTAATTTCTTACTCTGCTCAATGTATTGCAATTAGACACAAGGCTAACATTACAGGACACTGGGTGAAGCATTTTCAGGGACTCTGGCTTTGTGACTTTTCTGTATACCCAGAAGTATTTAGAATTCGATGTACATTTGTAATAAGTGTTGAGGGAGATGGCTCAACTAGTCCATTTTCTGGGGAACCACAAAGACCCAAGTTTGGCCCCCCAGCACCCAGGAAACAAGGCCAGGAACAGCAGCCTACATGCCCATCACTACAGTAATGGGGAAGTCACTACAAGGGTCCCTGGGCTCACAGGTCAGCCAGTCTGCCTCTCTTATATTTATTTCAGCCAGCCAGCCGATCTGAATTGGTGAGTTCCAGGTTCAGTGAGAAACCCTGTCTCAACAGATAAGATGGGAAACAACCCAAGAAGGCACTGATAATGACCTCTGGCCTCTGTATACGTGTTCTGACCTTTCCACACATACAGGGAAGGAAGGAAGGAAGGAAGGAAGGAAGGGAGGGAGGGAGGGAGGGAGGGAGGGAGGGAGGGAGGGAGGATGGATCATTGAGTCCTTTGTCAGGCATGAGTCCAGTGACCATGTATTTAGGATAATACACAACTATGGACAGTAAGCGGGAGGCAGGAATAAGGGCCCAGCCTTCCTCTCAGCCTTCCCACATGCAGTGTAACAGTTGTCTGGTCACTGAGTGCTTTTTTTGTCCCCGATAGCCGTCATTGTTCCCTGGCCACTGGCACACAAGGTCAGCTACCTCAGCTTAGAAGAGGCGAGGAGCTATAAAAATAATGAGAAGTGGCAATTACTTGATGTATTAGAATACATTTATAGAGCCAGAGAGTTAAGTCTAATACATCAAAACCCCGTGGAAACCATGGCCTCTAGATTATAGAATCATTACGGAGTCTTAAAAGCGAACTATTATATGACTCTACATAAACTTTCCCGAGTGCTGACCAAGGCTCTGTGTTAAAGGATAATGCATCTTCAAATGCCTTGTATTGTTTTTTGGTTTTTTAAAATCATTTCTACATTTCTTTCTTTTTTTTTTTTTTTTTTTTTTTTTTTTTGCACTAGGGTTTCATGAAACCCAGGCTGGCTGGTCTCAAATTGTGGAGCTAAGAATGGTTTCTCTTGTTTCTACCTTCCAAGTGCTGGGATTACAGGCAGGCATCATCACATCTGATTGGTGCTTTGTTGGGGATGGACCCCAGGGCTTTACATGTTCCAATACAGACTGAGCCCCAGCCCCAGCCCCGCCCCAGTTCTACTTTTCATGATGCAATGACAGACAATGTTTACCAGAGCCCTTCCCTTGCATTAGATAGATGGTCGAAAATAAATCCGTGAGGTGTTTGGGTTTTTTTTTTTTTTTAACTTGTAATACTCAAGGAACAATAAATACCAGATGACATTTCTTTCAAATAAAACAATTTAGACGGCATTTTCATTTGCTACCCTGTGGGAGCGAAAAGGAACCAATATATTATTTGTTAAAGGTTGCGGGCAACGTGTTAGGTTGGTTTTTAATTTAAACGTACACTTTAGCCCCCACTTTTTGCTGGGCAGTGAAGCATTCCCAAAGGCTAGTGACCAACTTCCTGAGAGAGCCAAGGTCCTTCTCCAGGTTCTCTTAAAGTCTTAACTTTCTAAAACTTAGAAACCAGCACGGCTGCTGGAGATGTGGCTAGAGGGCTTGCCCAGAGTGTGCCAGGCCCACTCCCAGCACAACACAGATTGGGACTGGTAATATACACCTGTAATCCAGCTCTCCAGAGGTGGAGCTAGGAGGATTAGGAGTTCAAGGTCATTTAGGGGCCACATAATAAGTTCAAGGTAGCCAGGGATGGGTGAGATTTTTGTCCCAAACCAAAATACTTCATGGGCCATTTTCTGAAATTCATTTCAAGGAAAACTATAAATTCCTCATGGCAGCCAAGGGGCCTGGAGTGAGGCACACCAGGAAGGGATGCTGGAGGGAGAGGGGCTGTGATCAGAGTTGATGGAGGCAATAGTATCCAAAACAACAGGGACGCTGAAGTGGCATCTTAGAGGATACCCAGTGTCCTTCTAGGTTTGCTCTCTTGATTTCAGTCTTATAGGTGCTAAAGGAACGAATGCTGTATGAGTTTCTACTTTGAGAAAAAAACAAAAGAATGAGAAGAGAGAAGAGAAGAAAAGAAAGACATACAGACAGATAGACAACTTCCGTTTACAAGGCCCTGGGAGCCAAGTAGAATCCCTCTATAGAATCCTCAAAATTAGCTCATTTTCCTGAATGGGGAACGTCAATCAACTCCCTAACTTTCTTTCGTATTACTGCTGACTAATGATGTAAAGGGGTGATTTGCATTTTCTCACACAGAGTAATGATACTGTACACACCATTTATTCTGCTCAGAATATTAGGCTACAAAAAGAAGCAGTGAAGATGTTTCTCATGTAGAAGGACATGAAGGTGCCTTTATCTAGGAAACGCTTTATCTGTGTCCTTCCCTAATTGCTCCTTACTATGTTTTTTGAGATGGAGCCTCTCGTTGGTCTAGAGTCCACTGATTTAGCCAGGCAGCTTGGGAAGGCTGACCAGCAAGCCATAGGCATCCTCCTTTCTCTGCCTTCACAATGCTGAGATTACAAATAGAATCACCACATCTGTTTTTTTGCTTTTGAATGGGTTTTTGTTTTGCCATGGGCTCTGGGGTATCCAGACTCAGGCCCCCATGATTTCTGTGACAAGAACTTGACCCCCTGAGCCATCTCCCCAGCATCTAGGAAATGCTATAAACAGAGGCAACAAAGTCACCTGCGTGCGAGTCACCAGTAATCGGTATGCCTATCGTTTAAAAATGCGATAAACAAGTGTCATTTTACAGTGAGGCTCACATCTGAAATCAGCAAGCAAGACTAGAATATTTGACCTTGTCCTCGCAGCTACTCAGGGGGCTGAAGCAGGAGGATTTTGAGTTCAAGGCCTGCTTGGACTACATAAAAACTTACAGCCTAGCCTGGGACCCTGTCTCAGAAGCTTTTAAGAGGAGAGGTTGTGGCACTGGGTTGGGGATTAGCAGTAGGGCGCTGGCCCGGCTCGCACAATCCTGGGCTCAGTCATGAGCACTGCAAGTCAATGAATTTATAGAGGCTTGACCACCCCAGCAGTCACTGGGCTGCGGGGCTGCCTGTGTTTTATTTTATTTAATGGTAATGCAAATTATGTTTTCAACAAAAATAGCAAAATTAAGCAGATGTCAACCTGGTCCGTAAAGCCCATGTTGATAAGGTGGCTTCAATATATTCTAGTCCTCTGTGGAACATTTTAATCTTATTACATCAAGGGTCTAAGGGTTTTCAATAATCACTGGGCTTGAGGCAGAGAAACCCTCCCCCACTCTGCCCTGTTTCTGAAGTCACTGGGACAGACACATGTGTGCTTCTTAGGATCAGTGACTGCTGACAGGTTTGACTGTTAGTAAACAGTGGATGGAAGTCCTCTCCCAGGTGTCATTAGGCTCCAGGTTATATTCCCCTGAGACTTATATGGGCTGGCCTCTGACTTGGTGGATTGGAGAATTTTTCTGAACTTTACTCTCCTCTCAGATGCAATCCTTTAACACAGACACTAAATATGCTAGGATTAGCATTCTGCTGAACGTCCACCCAGGAATTACTCCTGAGTTATGATATAGGGTTTTATGAGAGACTTTATGCAATGCATGTACTCCGATCATCTCCAGAAGGTTATAAAGGATGAGTCTGACAGAAATGATATTATTCCCCTCGGGGAGAGAGGGGGGAGAGAGGGAGAGGGAAAGAGGTAGGGAGAGGGGGAAGAGAGGAGAGAGAGAGAGAGAGAGAGAGAGAGAGAGAGAGAGAGAGAGAAGGAAGAAGAGAAGAAAATGAAAGAAGATATTACTGTAGAGAGAAACAGATGCACAGATAAGAAACAATAGTTAAGAAATAAGACAGTCCTAAAGAAGATTTAAGATAAAAAAAAACCAAACCAGGTCAAAAATAATATACTCTCTAAAAACTGGAGAGTACATTAAAGATTGAAAGTTTAATTTTTAAAGTATCTTTTAACCAAAGCATCTACATCCTCAGTGATTGACTGTAATGTCTGCCCAGAATCCTCCAGTGAGCCTGGGGCGTGGCTCAGTGGTAGAGCCCCTGCCTAGAATCTCCCAGGGAGGGGCTTGAAGGCATGACTCAGAACAGAGTGTTTGCCTATCACGTGAAAGACACCAGATTTAACTCTAATATTACAAAAGAAAAGAGAAAAGAAAACAGGTGCTTCCCATTAAAAAAAAAAAATCAATGTATTGTCTTGGTGCTTCTTCCGGGACTCGTCTACTCTCTCTGCTTTTCATGTCTGTTTCATTTGTGGACTGAGGATGGATTCTGGGCCCTTACTTGTTAGCGCTGCAGCTTTGACCCCAACAGCTCAGGTAACAATCCTGTCTCCCTTTTCCTCTTTGCCAGCCACATGTGCATTTCATGCTCACAAGAGCTTCCCATCCCCAAGGAGATGGAAACGTCTGGTCTGGGGAGGAGCAGGAAGGAAGGATACAGACTGGGCCTGGGTGAGTCACAGGTGTGATTAGGGTCAGAGCCTGCAGCTTGAGAGACCCCTCACTAGCCAAGCCTGCCTACTGGTCCCTAATAAATAACAGTGAGAGGTGAGAAAAGGAGATCCGTCCAGGGGAGCCACAGTGGGAAGAGGAACAAAGAGATCCTGTGAGTCTCGCCCCGCCCCCACAGGTTAATCTCTGAGATCCTAGTGAGGTTTACTCCTTCTGCCAGCAGAGCTGAGGCAGCCTGCCTGCTGCTGGCCGCAAGGGCTTACTGTTGCTCCTCACCCCTGGGCCACCTCTGCTTTGGGGAGGCTGCTACTTCATGCTTCCTCTCTAGGATTGTCCTTTAGGCAATAGCAATGGGGCACTGAGACCGACTTTCAGTCATGAGGCAAAGACAAATGTCTCTTTTGAGGCTTTAGTGGGAAGGGGAGGTCTTGTATCTTGAAGGGGCAGGGAAATGAACCTAGTTAATACTGATATGCTATGTGACTTCTGCTACATGATAGGGTCAGTCTTCCTCTGCATAGAGGATGGGGCTTGGTTGCCAATATTAAGTACTCAAGCTATCTCCACCCCCGAGAGGCAGTGTGTGTGAGTGTGTGTGTTCTTACTATATTACAGTCTTCTGTGCGTGAAAGTGGGAGGGTGCTTTTCTCAGAGCTTCTCTCTTCTCCCCGTGGGGCTCTTTTCCTGTCCCTTGCATCCGTGTGGAGGAGACAGGCAGGCAGCTCACAAGCTCTTCAGCTGCTCCAGGACACAATGGCTTAGTTCAGCCCTGACACTTTCTGCAGCTCTCAGCCCTGTCCTGATCAGCTATTAAGATCATACTTTAAGCTCCTACCTGCTTTTGACAGAGTAAGAATTCAGGGAGCTCTCAAGCTATAATTGTTATTGATACATATATATTATATATATATTCACCTTCTCTCTCCCAAAACCCAACTACGATAATAGCAAAAGATCTTTAAAAATTATTGGCCTGTAATTACAATGTGAGGCTAAGAGGACATTCAGCTTCCAAGAGATTGCCGAGAATTTAATTGACAGGAGTGCGCAGAATTATACCACAAGAGCCTGCTTTTTATGATACCTATGGGGTTGGGAGGTGGCTCCATGGTTAAGAATGCTTGCTTTGCAAACATGAGGGCCTGAGTTCAAATCCCTACAACTTGTGTAAAACTCGGGGTATGTATGTGTACTTGCCTGCAACACCAGTCCCATGAGGGGCAGAGACAAGAGGGTCACTGGGGCTTGCTGGCCAGCATCCTAGTTTCCAGATTCAGTGAGAGGCCCTGTCTCAAGGGAGTAAGGCAGAGATAGAACAAGATACCTGACATCCTCCTCTGGCCTCTGTGCCCATATGTGTGTGAACACTGACATGAACACAGATGTGTATAACACAACACACACACACACACACACACACACACACGAGATACCTAAAAAGGTGAAACCATGTATAGAGCAGAACTTGCAGAGTGGGAAGGGTGTGAAGGCCACAGAAGTTTGGAGGACTCAGAACTGCAAATGTAAGCTTACTGCATATCCACATATTCAGAGCTCTTGGAGGCCCTGGCCCAGGTTTTACATAAATCAGTCTCCTTCTGTGCATTAAAATATTAGAGGTGGGCCATTTCCAGGCAGAGTTGCATTAAAAAGGAAACCACTTTACACGCATTAGCGTGTTAATTAGGAAAGCATTGAAATTAGAATTAAGTGTTGGCAAAGGGGCAGAAAAACCAGTACCTGTGAGCACCTTGGGCAGGACAGCATGGGAGAGTAACTCTACAGAAAACATTAGAACTGCCCCTGACCTAACAACTCCACCCTTAATAGAGACCCAATTGAATAAAACCGGGACTTGAAAGGGCATCTGCATGCCAGTGGTCACCAGTGTGGAGAGCACACTGTTATCAGGAGGCAAAAAACCCAGATGGCTAGGAGCCAAGATGGAAACGTGCGTGCCACGGTGTGACACCTGAACACTGTATTGCTTATTTCCCTAATTGCTGTGAGCAAAGATTCCACAAGAAGAGATTTAGGGAAGAAGTTTTCTATGCACTACAGTTCAATGGAATACAATCAGCCTTGTCAGGGAAGGCCTTTCGAGAAAGCAAATGATCAGCAGGTGTCTCCTCAGAGAGGATTTGTCAGCATTCCATAGCAACAGGCTGAGATGGCACTGGCCCCAAAGTGCCTTTGAAATTGTGTCTCTCAAGTTGGCCACAGATGGAATTCCCCAGGAAGCTTTGGGAAGCCCTAGGCCTGGCTTCCTTGCCAGGGGCTCGCTGGCATCGATCTGGGCGGTTTCTGGAGCCTTCTGAAGCTCCCTGAGAGGTTCCAATATGGAGCTACTTCTTGGAGCTGATCTAGATAAAGGGAACCAATTTTCCAATCGTTGTGTAAGTATACAGAACTGTGGAAGTGGTGATTCAAATGAGATGTGGTGTGTGTGTGTGTGTGTGTGTGTGTGTGTGTGAACCCGCGTGTGCACACACTCCTGCTGCTATTGGCAGGGCCCATTTTCCAAATCACTTTCCAAAGCCTGGCTACACAATAGACCCAGGAGTCCCTGCTTGATAAACAGTTTCCTATAGGAGGCAGAGCCTACAGTCACGGAGGGCTCCTGTGCGCCACAGCTGCCGGGATTGTTTTGTTTGGAATGCCCACCTTCGCACTGGGACTTATCAACACAAACGCCTCCGATCCAGTAATCAGGACAGATAATTGCATCCTCTTAATTGTCTTATTTCATCTTAGGTTCACATTGATGGGAGACGGTAAAATTAGTCCACAAGCCATGAGAAGTTTGCTACTTTGCTGATTAAAGCTTTAATTGATTCAGAATGTTTTACAAATCAATCTACCCAAATTACTCCGGGCTCATGCAAGGCAGCCTAGAAAGAAGCGTTCGTCCCACATAAAGGTTTGAATGAGCACTGAGCTAGCAGATACCCCTCCCGTGAAGACATTCAGGTTCCCCCCCAGGATGGAAATGAGCCTTGCTGTCTCCCATTTGTGTTCAAATTACTCATTCCATTTCTTTTTTGGTGGCACCCAAACAGCAGGGGGTCAGCTAAAACTCTTCAGTCTGAAGCACACAGCAGTTCCCCAAACTCCAGACGCTTGTACCTTGATTACAGCCCTCCTGTGGGCACCATAACAATCAAGTAGGAAGGGAAGGATCTAGTTTTACAGAGACATCAAATGAAACTGCACGCAAAGTCTGTTTAAAGGCGTTTGCGCAGGCACTGTGAGCCTGAGACTTATCAACTAGTAGGAACTGAAATTGGATCCGTCTTCTTGCCTCATCTTTGTGAGTGGCACATCTCTGACCTTCGAGAATAAGATGGCTTTTTAGATATGCAATAGGCCATTTAATTGGCCTTCCCGCAGGAACAGCGGGGCTGTGTTTGGTTGACGCTGGTACATACCTTAAGCATATCTGACCAAGTTTAAAGCAACACAGACCTATCGGTACAAATATACATACTGTTTGATAATGTGACCGTTCAGCAAGACAACAGCAGTAGATTTCTTGCTGGGACTTATGTTCTCCCCAGTCATGGGCATTTGGCCAGCTTTACCAAACCAGGCATGAAATCCCTCCTGTAGAGTAGCCTCATTTTAATCAGAAAGTGGTTGGTTACCCATAAGGCCCATCTTGTCAGCAGGTCAGTGTTACTGCAGGCAGGATCCACCATTTGACAAAACCATTGATGTCTTCCCCACCCCCACCCCACCCCCAGCAGCCCGCAGGTACCTCTGGCATTATGTAAGCAAACCTGCAGGGAGTTTCCTGGTTAATTTGAGGTTGGTTTTTCTATATCCTGCCCCCAACGTGAGCAATGGCTTCAGTAATAAGGTCTTACCATCTAGTTATGGTGGGCGACCAAGACAATGACAGTGCCCTGTGCTGTTTTGGGTACCTCAGGGGCCTGCCATGACCAATAACTCGTAAGGAGGTATCCATACATGGATACAAGGGGCTGAGATCTTCATTTAATAATCCTGTCCTCTGGGAGCAGTGCTGTGCACTCGCGCTGAGTACCTCTACTGAAAAGATCAGTAAGACCCGGTAGGTACTCTGAACGTGCTAGGAATAAAACACGGAGTATATTTCAATTAGGCACAGGCATGGGATTTCTGAATACATTCCTGCAGTGTAGGAACCAGAAATGGACAAATGGGGTCTCAAAAAATGAAAAGCCCTGGAAAATGCCAATCAAGCAAATTGGCAGCATACAGAAGGAGGGGAGAATTCTTGCTAGCTATATATTTGAGTACATAAAGAACTTATAAAACTAAATATCGAGGAAAGAAACAACCCAGTTTTTAAACAATGGACCATAGGACTGGACAAAAGTCTCGAAACTAGATATAAACAGTAGACACTTTAAAGAGTGTCCTTAAAGTTACATTAAGGATTCTTCTTTTTAGGGCACTTTATATTTTGATCCAACTCTTTTTCTTTTAGGTGGTTCATGACTGTATTAGTCAGGGTTCTCTAGAGTCACAGAACTTATGAATAGTCTCTAGATAGTAAAGGAATTTATTGATGACTTACAGTCGGCAGCCCAATTCCCAACAATGATTCAGTCGCAGCTGTGAATGGAAGTCCAAGGATCTAGCAGTTACTCAGTCTCACGCAGCAAGCAGGCGAAGGAGCAAGAGCTAGAGCTAGACTCCCTTCTTCCAATGTCCTTATATTGTCTCCAGCAGAAGGTGTAGCCCAGATTAAAGGTGTGTTCCGCCACACCTTTAATCCCAGATGAAAGGCATAGCCCAGATGGCTCAAGATCTTCAAACCAAGATCCAGATAAGGATCTCCAAGCCTCCAGATAAGGGTCACTGGTGAGCCTTCCAATTCCGGATTGTAGTTCATTCCAAATATTGTCAAGTTGACAACCAGGAATAGCCACTACAATGACTTTAGCTAATTATTGTTATTATTTTTATTTCTGTGGAGTTGAGGACTGACTTCAGTACTCAACCGTGCTAGACAAGTACTGTCACTAACCCATGCCCCCAGCCTCTCTGGTGGACTCTAGGCAATCGCTCCACAACCCAGCCATGCCCCCAGCCTCTTTCTGGTGGAGCACCTGTTATGCAGGAGTCTAGGGTTTGATCCCCAGCACCACATTAACCAGGGCTTCAGGCATTCTAGGCAAGCGTTCTACCAACGGAGCAACATCTCCAACTTCCTGCTTTGTTATTATTATTTTTTAATGACACATACTGAAGGTTTTATTCCTCCTCTTCCTCCCCCTCCCCTTCTTTTTCCTCCTCCTCTTTTTCTTTTGTGGTGCTGGGGATAGAGGCTGGGGCTTTCTGTGTGCTAAGCAAATGCTCTACCACTGAACTATGTTTTTTACCCCACTTCCCTGGCTTTCTTATTTTGTACACAAAAATTTATTTTGGTTGTCTGGCCACAGTCATGCACAAATCTACCTCCTTATGCCAGCCTGGGCCCACTACACGAAAACATGTATGCCTCAATCAGCCGACTAACCAACTAGCCTATCAAACAAATAAAGTCAAATACAAAATACATATATTGCATCAAGGTGTGTGTGTGTGTGTGTGTGTGTGTGTGTGTGTTGACGTAAGTTAAGGTCATCTTAGAGGAGGGAAACTAATTGGGGAACTTCTTCCATGTTTTATGGTGTTTAAGACTAGCTTGTAGGCATGTTTTATGGTGTTTTCTTGATTAATGATTGATGTGGTAGGGTCTATCATACTGTGGACAGTATCCTACCTGGGCAGGTAGTCCTGGGTTGTATAAAAAAGCAAGCTGATCAGGCCATGGAGAGCAAGCCAGCATGCAGTGTTTGTTCCTCCATGGCCTCTGCTTCAGTTCCTGCCCGCAGCTCCCTGAGTTTCTGCCCTGGATTCCTTCAAGGATGGACTATGATTCAGAAGGGAAAGACAGAGTAAACCTTTTCCTCCCTTCAGTTGCTGTTGGTCATTTATCAGAACAACAGACACGCAGCTAGGCCAGATAGTTTGTGTTCTTATTTCGCCACGTGTCTGGATTGTTGTTTGAAGATTTATTTTAAAAATCTTCTTGTGTGGTAGTGTTTAGCCAGCATCTATGTGCACCACACGTGAGACTTAGCAGCCTGTGGATGCTGGGAAGAGAACTTGGGTCCTCTGCGGAGCCCTCTGTCCAGCTTCTACTTATTCTGAACCTTCTTTTGCTGTCTTTCCTCGGATGAGAAGATTTGCTTCACTCCATCCTACCCCACCCTTGGTTACTTGGAACCTGTGAAGTAAGTCCTATCAGGTTTCATGGGATGTAAATGTCTATTGTCCTACCAGCTTCAGTCTCCCGACTTGACTGCTGTCTTCCTGGGCCTCACGGTATCTATCTCTGCTTGCTGATGCTCAAGGACCCTCACTCTCACTGGCCCTGTCAACAGGAAACACTCTTTGGAGTATGTTCAGAGTTCCCTGCTCATCACACTCCACTGGAACCATCATTTACTCATTAGTTCACAAGTGTAGTTAGCAAATTCCTCAGATCTTCAATGCTGGAAAACCGTTGCTTTCGTCACTTCACGTTGGTCCTTGACAGGGAACACAGAATTCTCCATTCTAAGTTTATCCTCAGAACTTTCGCCAAAGACCCCCATCCACAGGTATTTTCAGATAACCTGTTTAATTTTGTTTCCATTTTATTGGCATCCTATGACCTGTTTAATTAATTAATTAATTAACTAATTGCTATTCTTTTGGTTTGCTTGTTTTGTTTGTTTGTTTTGTTTTCTTGTTTTTTGTTTTGTTTTTAAGACAGAGTCTCCAGACCAGAATGGCCTCATACTCAATATGTACCAGAGGATGTCCATGGGCTCCCCACGCCCGCCACCTGCTCCCGAGCTGGAGTGTACCACTCTGCTTGGTTTATGTGATGCTGCGGCATGGCGCCCAGGACTTCGTAAATTCTAGGCAAGTAGAAAGATTTTGCTGAAGGAACCCTGTTATAGCTGTCTCATATGAGGCTATGCCAGTGCCTGGCAAATACAGAAGTGGATGCTCACAGTCATCTATTGGATGGAACACAGGGCCCCCAAAGGAGAAGCTAGAGAAAGCACCCAAGGAGCTGAAGGGGTCTGCAACCCTATAGGTGCAACAACATTATGAACTAACCAGTACCCCCAGAGCTCATTTCTCTAGCTGCATATGTAGCAGAAGATGGCCTAGTCGGCCATCACAGGGAAGAGAGGCCCCTTGGTATTGCAAACTTTATATGCCCCAGTACAGGGGAACGCCAGGGCCAAGAAGTGGGAGTGGGTGGGTAGGGGAACAGGGCGGAGGGAGGGTATAAGGAACTTTCAGGATAACATTTGAAATGTATATAAAGAAAATATATAATAAAAAATAAATTTACAAAAAAAGAAATGTAAATAAACAAAATATCTAATAAAATAAATAAATAAATACCAATTAAAAAAATTCTAGGCAAGTACTCTACCCACGGAGCCACATCTAAGCCCGTGATGTATCTTTCTTCACGTATGGAAAACCATCCAGAATTTCTCTGTACAGCCTCCTATTTGTAAAAGCCTTATTTGTAAAAGGAGTTGAATGTCAGCAGGGCTGGCTCTACCTTCAGTATCCATTGATGTATTAAATATGCAGCACATCTCCTGGTGTACTTCTGATCCATTTTAGGAGCATTTCCAAGCTTGTTCTCCAGTTATTTTCATGTTTCTCTTCAGTCTGTTGAATTTTTATTTCAACAGGGAACATGTAGCTTCTAAGTTGCCCATTTTCAGTGGTGGCAATATGTTCCTTTGTGTCTCTTAAAAGCACCCACGCGTCTTTTCTATAGCTTTTTTCCCCCGTTTTCTCCAGTCAGTGTTTCCTTGACAAACAGCCTTTTGTGAGTGGTGTCTCTATCTCACTGTCCTGAAAGTTGTCTGGTGGTGACTGGCATTGTGCTCACTCAACCTCCTGATCCTCCTGCCTCAGCTTCCCCAGTGCTGGGAATACCACCATGGCCGAAGCTCAGCCACCTGTAGACGTCAGATTATGTGGTGGACTATCTGCTGCGCCTATCCCTACACCAAGGAGGGGTGTGCTGCTAACACTAAGTGTTTGCTTGTTTATTTATTTATTTTTATGATGTGTATGCATATGCATCTGTATGTATACCTGAGTGCTGTCCCCATGAAGGTCAGAAGAGGGTGCTGCGTCCATTGGATCCAGCTGGAGTTACTGACAGTCCTGAGCTACCCAATGTGAGTGCTGGGAACCAAACTCTGGTCCTCTGCAAGAGCAGTATGTCCCGTAAACCATTGAGCCATCTCTCCAGCCCCCATAAAAGCATTTGGGATGGCCTTCTCGGTTTGAGTGACTCTCTCTTCCAATAACCTAAGGAGTGAACAGCCTCTGATGCTGAGAGCCCCATGCACACACCTGTGGTCACAACTGCCCGGGATGGGGATGCATGGAGAATACCATAGATGGAAGCGTCAGAACTCCATTAACCCTGCATGAGCACAGCATCCCTTCTGCCACAAGAAGCTCCCACGATTAAGGATACCCGCACTTGCAGATCTCTTCAGTTTTGTTCAGGGTTTGTCACAGCTCATCCATCTTTCTTTTTTGTCCACTATATATCCATGCCTCTACCTGACTATCTTTTCATTATATCATTTTTATCATTTCTATTACAGGAGGTGGTGGAGTATTTTCAAGTCCTTTAGTTTGAAATTTGATGTAAAAATCCCTTCAAATATTCCCTCTGCCTTGGGAAATGGCTCAGTATTATACAAGCATGAGAAGCTGAGTCAAGTCCCCCAGATCCATGGAAAGCTGGGCACGGTCATGCATGTCTGCACTCCCAGCCTTCCTATGTGTGATGGGAGGTGGGGTCAAGAGAATGCCCAGAAGCCCATGGGCCAGCTAGTCAGCCAGCTATCTTGGTGTATACAAGAGCAAACAAAACAAAATAAAACAAGGCTGAAGGTAAGACAGACAAATAGAATACACAGACACACACAGACACACAGACACACAGACACACAGACACACACACACACACACACACACACACACACACACTCACACTGTGCTGGTTAGTTTTTGTCAGACACAACTAGAGCTCCCTGGAAATACAAATCTCCTTTGAGGAACTGCCCCCATTAAACTGGCCTGTAGGCATGTCTCTAGTACTCTGCCTTGATTGATCATTGATGTGGGAAAGCCTAGCTTACTGTGGGTGGTACCACTCCTTAGCAGATGTATAAGCAGAGTGAGCAATGAATGGAAAGTAAGCCAGTAAGCAGTGTTCCCTCTCTTCATGGCCTCTGCTTCAGTGCCTACCTCCAAGTTCCTGCCTTGATTTCCTTTCTTGATGGATAAACCCTTTCCCCTCTCAAGTTGCTTTTTGGTCAATGTTTTATTATAGCTACATAGAAACAAACTAAAACACACACACAAACACACACACACACACACACACACACACACACACACACACATTGTGCCTTTATTATTTTCTAATGAATTCAGATGCTCAAATTAGTGATAGGACTAAGATTTCATGAGTGACATTTTTTCCAAAGTTGCATCCCATGCTCAACAAGATATCTTCTCATTGGCATTCTGGGACATGGTCATTTGTGCCCTGACAATAATCAGGTCTCCAGAAGTCAGTAGGAGACTCTGAGAGTGAGACTTGCTAGTTTGGTTTGTGGGTGAGGCTTAGAGCCACACTCTATGCCACCATTTGGGCTGAGATAATCTAGTATCAGGAGTGGGGTTTGAAACAAGCTTGCCTTGGAAGGATAGGCAACCCACAGTATTGAGTGTAGTACTCACTAGTGTACTTTAAAGTGAGTTTAAAATATTGGCATTCATTTGCTTTCCCACATACAATAATTTGAAGGCATATATAAGTCAGGCTAGCTTGCAATGCTATGAGGACACTGTCTATATCATCATCAGCCTAGCAGCTGGCATTTAATAAAAGCTCGGCGAGCTTGATAAATAAAGGAGCAAACTTTCTGACCTACACGCAGGCCACACAGTTTTCAAGATTCATTGGGAGGATTGCCTTCCTTCATCTCAGCCAGCAGGGTCAACACACACTGGCTTTGGCCACGGCCAAACACTGACTCATCTAGACTGCTAGGCAGGAGAACAGAATGGATGAACTGGGCCGTGAGTCGACAGCCTGACTTCCGGAGAGATGTTCTCTCAGAAACCAGTGGGGCAGGGGACTGCTGGGACAAAGGTACACAATATCAGGATTAGAGAAGCTTAGGCCTTCCTTTCTCATAATAGGAAATACTCAAAATAAATTAGAAGTTGGTAGACCCCTTGCTTAGCCAGCTCCAAGTCCTAGATCTCTATAAAACCAGATGTAATGGCACATGCCCATGTTTCAGAATGATGGAGGTGGGGACAGTAGGATCATCCTACACTAAACAGTGGGTCTGATGCCAGCTTGGGCTACTTGAGACTTTGTCACAAAAGTAGCACTGGAGAGATGGCTTAATGGTTCAGAGTGCTTGCTAATCTTGCAAAGGATGGGAGTTCAGTTCCTAGAACTGACACTGGATAGCTTATAACTGCTGCTCCAGGAGATCTGATGCTCTCTTCTAGCCTCCCAGAACAGCTGTATGCACATGTGGGGACACACACACACACACTTTTTTTAAAAAGAAGAAAAAATTATTTTCTACCACACATATTCTCTCTCTCATCTTTAACAAGAGCCCAGAAACTGACATGGGTCCACAGGTGACAGCTGATGACAGCCCTGTATATCTAGCAATGAGTTTCCCTCAAGGACTTGTTACCACACACCACTCTGGGCCAACACTCTCATTTTCTTTTTAATTAATATATAATAATTTTTCCAAGGGTATGGTTTTTTTGCAATTCCAGCGTACAAAGTTACTGATGATGTCAGGGTAATGAGTGTTTCCATGGCTTTATCATCTTTATGTGTTTGCAACCTCCTAGCTCCTGTCTTCTAGGTCTTCAAAAATACACTGTAAGGGCTGGCAAGGTGGCTCAGCAGCTGAAGCAGTCACCGTGAAGGCTTGCGACCTCAGTTTGATCCTCTGACCTTCGTTGGTATGCTGTGGTACAGAATGTCCACATCACATACATGCATATATGTGCACACACACACACACACACACACACGTGAGCCTTAGCTACCTCAGTGTGATTTAAAACACTGTAATTAATTTCCCTTAGCTATCTACTTTGTTCTCTAGCTTCTCTCTAACTTTGCTTCCTGTTCCCAGCAAATAGTGAACATTTTTCTATTCTCCTCTACTTTGAGATTAACCTTTGTGGTTTTGTTTGCTGGTTTTTAAAGTTACATTTATTCCTCTCCTGTCTGTCTGTCTGTCTGTCTGTCTGTCTGTCTCTCTCTCTCTCTCTCTCTCTGTGTATCCATCCATGCACACAGCTGTTCTGGGAGGCTAGAAGAGGGCATCAGTCTCCTTGAGCTGGAGCTACGAGCACTTTCAATGGCTCAAGCTTGCAATAGTTGCTTATGGAGTTGAGAAGAGAACTTACAGGAGTTGTTTCTTCCAGAGATCTAATTCTGGTTGCAAATCTCAGAGGCAAGTGCTATCACCCACTGATCTACACTGTCAGCTCTTGATTCTCTCTTTCTTTCTTTTTTTTTAGCGTAGTCTCAGGTGTGATTCTCATGTTGATTGTCAGGTTGACAGGATCTAGAATCACCTAGGAGATAAATCTCCGGGCAGGCCTGTGATGGACTGTTTCCATGAGGTTAATGGAATAGAAAGGCACAGTTTAACTGTGGAGGACACTGCTAGTCTGGAACCCCTGCTCACCTCCTGCACAAGCTGGGAAACCCCATCTGTCCACCTCCCCCCCAGCCCCACTCACACAGAGAAAACTCCCCAGCCAGCTTGGAGAAAACTCCAAGCTAACAATGTTAGCTCTTTTCCTCTCTGCATTTCCACAACCCACCCAAGTGTGCCCACCCAGGGGCTCAATTTTTGACCATTTATGGACACAATCCCAGCTCCTAGCTGTCACGACATCACCCTAAGCTCTCTGAAACTCCCTTGCTTTAGCTTGGACGTGTGACTCCACCGGCCTCCACCTGTGGATTCAGTGAACACAAATAGAGCTTCCTCCTACTAAACCTGCCTCCATCTACCTTTAATATGGCCTAATCGGGCCTATATCTGTGTCACTGAGGGAAAGGAAAAGCCTAGCAGACACGTCCAGGGGCTGGAATTCTGGGCTGAGTGAAAATGGAAAACTGAGCTGACTGCCACCATCCATCAACCTCTCCTTCCTGCCTGCGGTTGCAGAGTGAGCAGCCACCCGCAGCTCCTGCTGCCGCGCTTTCCCTGCCATAAGTACTGTGCCCTCCTCAGACTGTGAGTCTAAATAAACACAGCTTTCCTCCCTTACGTCACTTACATCATTGTAGTTCACCATCAGAGCAATTAGATAAGTAAATAGCACACCAGGCTAGCCTTGAACTTGCTATGTAACAGACAGTGACCTTGAACTCTCGATTCTCCTGCTCCCAGGCTTGAGGGCAGAGCTTTTCATTGGCACGTATGTATGCGAGAGAGCACAGCTACCTGTCTCCTTGTATCTGGCTTGTTTCACTTATCATAGTGCCCTCATTCATGTCTGCCCATTTGTTGTGAACGACCGTTCTTCATTCTCTCTTGGGTGATTAGCTTCTCACTCATCCACGGAATATTTGCCACAGTATATTCACTAATCCCATGTGACCCATGCTCTGATACCTGGTCCCTCCTCCTCAGAAGTAGCTGGGAACCCACTGAGACAGCTGGCCCTCATTTGAGCATCACTGAAGATGTCCTGTGGAAAACAGTCCTCCAATCCCAGGCTGCCCTTCCTTCTTTCTCCGCTCACCCCCATTAACTCTCAAGTCAAGTCGGCTTGCAATCTCTCAACGCACCAGCGGCATTCAATGGTGTAAAACACACTCCAAACACATTTTTTTCCTATCAGCAAAACATTTTTTTCTTATTTGTCAAAATCTGTCACGGGTATGAGAATATACTACTGTATTTATAGATCGTATTCTCTAATAACAACACTTTAAATCTTATTTTTCTTCCTCGGGGGGTGTCTGAAGCTATTTAGCCATTTAGCTTCGGCGTCCAGTTCCCTTCCAAAGGCCATTTGTCCTGGGTTCAACCTCATTTCTACCGACGAGGCAGGTTTACTGGTGGGCTGTATAGAATCATTGACAGGCTTCCCCATGAATCACAGCAACTGATCCTGCCTGGTGGTAGCAGCTCTCACTACGGAGCAAGACTCTTTCCAAAGATCGGCTTCTGCTTAACACGTGGGTGGTTGGGAAATCTTCATGTGGAAGACGCCACTCCCCTCAATTACTACCCTCTTAGGGCTGTATTTACAAAAGACAGATCCAGGGACTGGAAAGACAAGGAGGTAAGCACACCACAGCTTCTGTCTCCACAGAAAAATTAAGCATAAATTAGTTTTCACCAAGACTTTCAACTATGTTAAATACTCATCACACGCTTAACGTGAAGCAGAAATTGAATATCAGTTCCTTCAGAAATACGAAAATGGGATAATTCCTTCATTAAAATGTTAATATCGCCAAATAATTCAATTTGCAGAAAGGATAGCATGTCTTCAAGAAAGACACTGTGTTTCAAAGGGTATTATTTGGGCATAGATAGTATCTCTGTCTGCTTCTAACAAGCTTTAAATGATAATTTTAAAATGATAATTTTCACTCTAGCTAGTGAAATGCCCACATGTATTGCTTTAACTTTAAATTATTGATTATAGACCCAGAGGTTGGTCAAGTCTGGCCCCAAATCCACACAGTAACTAGATAAATACGTTCTAAGGAATTGTTTGTTTTGTTTGATTTTTTAGACTTTTGAGACAGGATTTCTCCAGATAGCCCAGGTTAGTCTTGGTTTTCCATTCTTCCGCCTTAGCTCCCTAAGAACCCGGATTATAGGCGTGGAGAGATGTTGTTTTATCTTCACAACAATAGCTAAGCTGTAATGCCGCCAGGCGCCATCACACGATGTGTGTGTGTTCTTAGTGCTGAGATGAAGAAGTGACATCACGATTCTCATTTGACAGTGTAAGTAGAAGACAGATGGGACCCAGAGAGACGCACAGCTGCTGGGGCTGTTTCTTCACACTTCCTCGTGCTGTGGTGACCCCCACCACAACGTTATTCGTGTTGCTACATTTCAACTGTAACCTTTATACTGTTGTGAATCGCAATGTAAATATGTGTGTTTTCCGATGGTGATTGTCTTAGTTGACCCCTGTGAGAGGGTCATTGGACCCCCAAAGTGGTTGCAACATGCAAGTTGAGAACTGCTGCTTTAGACACACTTCCTCTAGTGAGAGGTGGAAACAGAACAGAAATACAGAAGGGAACTCAGGTCACATCTGGACTGTAGATAACATCTCAGAATCGGAGCCCACTTCCCACCCTGTCCTGCCTAACTTCGGCCTGTCCCGACCAGCTCTGCCTTGCCACACACAAGGTGTGAATTCTTAGTCACATGGAGAATACATGTTATCCTAAAACCCTAAGTTCTCTTTCTAACAAAGCCAACGTGTTATCAGAGTGCAAAGCGCTACCTTCTTAGTTAAAGGCTTCGTTCCCAAAGACTCACTGTGTGAGACTTAGAATAGCTTTTGGAAAATAGATTAATTGATGATTTTCAGACATTACATTTATAGGCAAAGAGGCGATGAGATGAAAGAGAGGAGAGAGGAGACAGGGGAGCTTGAAAAGGCAAGGATAGCAAAGGAAGAAGAATGGGCTTGCTTCAGCCCTAAGGACTGCCTGTGTACACGCAGTGGCCAGCCATCAGCCGCTTTCCAATTTGTTCCCCAAATGTGCAGACCCTCAGAGCCATCCATCAAAATGAGTTCTGCATCCTGCCTCAAATTGAAATTCCCCAGTCAGTGTGAAGTTCAAAACATCTTCCAAACTCATAATATTTTCTTGTGATGTGCCCTGAAGTCCAAAAATTACCTTCTAAACCAATGAATTTTTCCAACAAATTTTCCTCAAAAATTATCTAAAGACTAATAAATCAATTTCCACATAAATATCTAAGACGTTTCATTTCTTGGCATTTGAAATCGTAAACATTCCATTCCATCGGGCTTCAGTCAGGGATCTAAGGTCAAAAAGAAACTGATGGGGCCGGGGAGACAGCTCAGTGGGTAAAGCGCTTGCCTGAGTTGGAATCCCCAGCGCCCCATGTAAAAGCTTCGCCTGGAGGCATGTGTCAGTCAGCGTGGGGTTCAGTGCTGAGGAATGGCAACACAAGAATCCGTGGAGCTTGCTGGCCAACCAGTCTAGCTGGAAGAGTGAGCTCTGTGTTCACTGAAAGATGCTGTCTCAAACAAGGTTGAGAGTGATAGAGGAAGATACCCAACATTCACATCTGCCCTTCACACACCAGAGATACACACACACACACACACACACACACACACACACACAGCAGCGGCAGCGGCAGCAGTGTTACATGAAGGAAAACACTAATATTGCCAGGCACACAGCTGTGTGCAGAGGTCACCATCAGAGGGTGCCATGTGTGCTGGAGGGGTAGATGTTATTGTGGAGACAGGCAAGTGTGGGGATGTGTGACATACTGGAGAAGAAGAGTTGGCAGATGGGAAGGGGATGGATACAGCAGCTCGGGACTGGCTCAGAGTACAGCTTAGCAGTTGGCAGGAAATTTGGGGTGGAACACACTTTCCTGTGACAGGTGTGAAAGTTCTTATACATCAGTTAAGACAGTGAAATGGTTCAGTGGGGAAGGGTGCCTGTCACCAAGCCTGATGACCTAAGTCAGCTCCCAGAAAGGAATGGCATACAGGGAAAGGAACTCTACTGTTGTCCCTGCAAGGGGCCAGTCAGGGATGTGGTCCTCAGTGGAGGACATCTGTTCCAATATCAAGGTCTTTTCTAACACAGCAGTCTCAAGAAGCTGTTTTGAGGGATTTGACTTCTGTGTTCCTTTATTTCTTAAGAGGCCATGAGTGGTCCAGAGTCTCACCTTCCTGTCTCTCTTGAGCGATGTTTCAAGAACAGAAAGTCTGCCCCTCACCTGAATCTTGAATACCAGTGACCCAGAATGATGAGACCTGTAGGAGGGCTTCAGAGCTCTGGAGAAAGGATCACTGGGTAAACTCCACTCACTGGGTAAGAAAGAAAAAGCGACTGAGTCCCTCGTGAGACCCAAAAAACAATGCTTGGGAATCCAATTCACTGGGGTGCGTGCTTCTAATCCAAGTGGTTCAAGTGATGGATTTTGGGAAGTGTTGGGAGAGAATGGTCGCCATGGACTCATGTATTCTGATACTTGGTCCTTAGTTGGTGGAACTGTTTGGGAAGTGTTAGGAGGTATCCATGCATGCACAGGTAGCGTACATATGACAGGGTAACCAATGTCACCATTGCCATCATAAAATAACACTGAGAGTAAAATTCCGGATTCTTGGTGGGGGATTGGGTACCAGTTCCATCTCTAGTAGTCAAGGAGAACGTTTTCTATTCCTGAAGGATTCAATCATTTCTGGACACGATGGCATTTAGATATTTCATCTGATTCATTCGAAAAAGTGATATCAGTTTTATCTGTAAATGGCAAGAGTTAACAATAAAAAGTCTTCACAACTAGGGTAGAGTGATGGCTCAGTCAGTAAATTGCTGGCTTGTAAGCATGGGGCCATAAGTTCAGTCCCCACAACCTGGTTAAAAGAGCCAGGAATGGTGACACAAGCTTGGAATTCCAGCATTGAAGCCAAAGACAGATGGATTCCTGGGTATTTCTGAGCCCAGCTGGTCTAGCCTAAAAGGTGAACTATAGGCCAAAGAAAGATTCTCACCCATGTGCACACATATGCCAACACACACACACACACACACACAAACACCTCTGTACCCTCAACACACACAATATTTCTCTCTTTCTCTCTCTCTCTCTATATGTGTGTATACATCCATATATATACAACATATATGCATATGTATATATGTATATATAATCATATTTTAAATATGCATGAGACCTTGTGGCTGTGGCTTTCAGATATTCTTTCAGGAGGGCCAGCAGCAATATCACCTGAAGAATGTCAGTCCAGAGAGGCCTGAGAGGGTGACAGTGGGGAGCTAGGGTACAGGAGGGAAACTGAAGAGGCAGGACACACACATGACCCATGTCTTCTTTTGACATTTAATGGTTTTGTGGCTATAGGGTACATTCCCCTCTTTATATCTACTGCAGCATAGCATGTACTGTCCCTACTAAACACTAAATTGTAGTGCTGCTGTTTCAGAAGCAGGATAGATAGCTGGGAACTGAGTGGAACAGGTGGGGAATGACAGAGAGGCCTATGATTGTAAAATCTGCATGACCTCGCTGTTAGGAGGAATTTGTGTAGGTAAGAAATAGCCACTTTTCTTACATAGGTGTTGAACTTGAGGTAACCATGATAGTGGGGGATTTGGGAAGCAGGGAGAGTATATGTTCTTGATCTACATCTCAAGAACATAGAGTCAGGCAGAGGACAAATGACAGACATGAGCAGTGAGGCACACATGGCTCTGCGTGGAGGAATGGAGGCATAGAAAGGAACGGCTAAACCACAGCTACCTGAGCTTGGATAGCAGGGACCCAGGCCTGCAAGGCAGCCGCCACCCTGTCACAGAGCCAAGGAGACCAAAAGCAATACAGACCCCAGAGCTAGGATGAATTAGCAGCCTTTCATCCTAATGGCAGTTTCTCTGGGGGCAGAGACCACAGAGAGAGTTAAGGGGACAGAGGCTGGGGTACATGATGGGAGAGAGTTTGGGGGGATCAGAGTGATCTTGTGTTAAGAACAGGGATGCAGACACTTTCAGACCTCCTGGTAAAGGAATACAGATGCATTGATCATTTTCTCGTTGCTGTGATGAAACCCGTCAAAAGCAACTTAAAGAAGGAAAGGTTGATTCTAGCTTACAGTTGGAAGGCACGCAGTCCATCATGGTGGCTAAGGCACGGTAGCAGCAGCAGGAGCAGGAGACGGCAGCAGAAGCAGGGGGCAGCTGCTCACACTTGTCCACAACCAGAAAGCAGAGATGAATGCTGGTGCCCAGCTCACTTTCTCCTTTTTATTTTTCTGGGGTGCCAACCCATAGTCTTCACACCTCTATTTTTCTGCTATTGATTTATTGTGTGTGTATGTGTGTGTGTGCGTGTGTGCATACATGTGCACATGCACATGCATATGTGTTTGTGTATATAACTCAGAGAACAAATTATGGGAGTTAGTTTTTTCCTTTCACAATGTGGGTGCTGGGATCGAACTCTAATCAGGCTGGATGGCAGGTGTGTTTATCCACTGAACCATCTCCCTGACCTCTTTCCACCTCTATTAACCTAGTCTCAAAACAAGAGCTGCTTGTCTCCGAGGTAATTTTAACGTTGTTGACCATTATTATTAACCACCACAGCACAGAAAGGGGAAGGAGTCCTGAGGAGTAAGGTGACTTCCATATAGACATGTGGGAAAGATCCCTCCCCACCCTGCCATGCCATGCCACACCATGCTATGCCCCTGCATCAGCCCTGCCCCTTGTCACAGCCCCCTGCCACCGGCCCACCCTTGCCCTGCCCCCTGCCCAAGAACCACCCTAGGACAGGAGGATAGTAAACAAGGCTGGCCAGCATGTCCATCCAGATCTGAGGCTATTCAGTGCACAGAGACAGAGGCCAAGAGAGCAGCGCTGGGAGATCCGGGAGAGCAGTATGCATTAAAACATCAGCCGTGATGGAAGATGAACGTTCTCTATTAGTTTTAGAAATGACCCATCAATAGATAATCAAATTCCTTAAGCAAATGTCCTCCTCTCTTTAAAAAATAAGCGGGTGCGATTCCCCCAGCACACTTAGAATTCACACCTCGCTCTCTATTTATTTTCATGCAATAAACATAATTTATGGGAAATCTTTACTGAGATCCCTTTAAGGAGTACATTAGCTTTACACTCACAGGGGCATGCCCGTGGGTTTCCCTTCCGTGTGCGCATGTATATGTGAGGTCTACACCTCCTGGTGGACTTTTTCTCATTCAGTTCATGAAATTAAGAGAGTGTCATTTCTCAGAAACCTAAACTTAGAGTTAATGAAAGTCTGGGGCCCCTTTCCTCCTGCTGTATGCAGGTTTCTCTCATTGACTTCATTCACATGTGTTATCAAGAAATACAGACTGCCCCCTCCAAGTAATTGGGAATGGGGTTTAAAACTATTAAATTGGATTTCTGCAAACCCATACATAGGGGAGCAGCTCAAATAAAACATGTCTGTTGAACTTAGTCCAGAAAACACAATTTCTGCCTCTGTTTATAATGAAAATCCAACCACTTTCTAGAGTATAGCGATTTTCTCTAGTCACTCAAATGTTATTTTCATTGTATGTCTTTTTACATAGAAAGAAATTTTGTTTTGTTTGATGTTAGATAAATTTGCAGATGGAATTTCTTTTTAATTGATTAGGCTGTGCTTGTTTAAAAGAAGAAATAAAAATCAAAGAGGGCAATCTGAGATCTCTGAGTCTGGGAGGGAAGCGGAGGCTTCCCGGTGTCTTTGGTAAGAACTGCTGGGTGTGATGCCGCAGGCCTGTAAACCCAGCACTCAGGAGACTAAGGCAGGAGGAGGGTGAGTTCAGGATCAGCTACATAAGAGTTCGAGGCCCGCCTGGGGTCCTGTCTCAAACAACAACAATAACCTTGGTGTGGGATGTGTGTACATGTTCCTGTGGATGTGTGGATGTGGGTGTGGAAGCTTCCTTGATTGTTCTCTCTTTTAGTTTTTGGGATGGGGTCTCTAAGTGAGCCTGGAGCTCACCAGCTCGAACAGGGTGAAGCTCCTGTCTTTGCTCTCCAGTGCCCAGCTAGGGTTAGGGACACATGCTCTGATGCCTGGCTTTGACTTGGGTATTGGAGATCCTACTCGGGTACTCATGCTTGCACAGCAAATACTTCACCGGCTGTGGCATCTCCCAGTCCCAATCTTTTTGCCTTTCGGAGGCAGTTGCATTACTTGACTGTCTTCCAGGCATGCTTAGAGTATGTAGACTTTCAGCCTTTTTCCGTTTGAGCCAATGGTTCTTCCCTCATTCTTTTGGTGAGTTCACCTCACGTCTCACTTTCTGGCTGAACCCTCAGTGGCTCTTTCTCTGGGTAGTTAACCTCACAAGGCCAGAATCCTGCTCTCCAGCCCACCCCCACCCTGACCTCTTGAGTGGTGGGAGGGGCTCTGCTGAAGCGCATGCTGCAGCTAATAAAGGAGCATTTGGTAAGTAAATGATAATTTGATTAATTCAGTTGGTTCGACTCATAATGGGTTTTTGCAAAAACAGAATGCTATGTCTCATAAAAATGAAGGCTCCTGCTTAATCTGACCACAGCTGCACGGGTAGGTAAATGGGTTGACTTTTGTCTGCAGGGCCTAAGGCAGACAGCAACGAGATGGAACGATAACTGGAAAGCTGCTGTTGGCGTGAAACCATCACACTTTAAAAATGTGATCTTTTTTTCTCCCCGAATTCTTCCTTGCTGAAACTATTGTTAGAGAAGTGGGGTTTTGTTTTGATTTTGGTGTTTTCAGTTAGTGAAATTTGATTTTACAGTTTCCAGTTGCAAAAGAGATTAAGCTGTAGGAAAGCTGTGTATGGGGAATCGAGGCAAAGGCCTCGATCTCAAACTTGATGGGACCCAGAAACAAGGTGAGCATGAGAGTGACACTCTAGGGAGGAGCCCAAGCTTTCCCTGGGAGCTGTCAGGTGCTTCCCTGTGGCAGGACCCATGTGAGAGCTGCCAGATCCTTTCAGGTAAAAGCACCCAGGTGACGGTTCCCAGGCCCCTGCAGATGAGTGAGTGTGCCCAGGCCTCTCCAGGTGAGCATGTTCAAGCTTTTCCATGTCTCAGTGATTAGATTTGGGGAGCATGTCTCCTCACCCTCTTCTCTACTTACCACTTCCCATTTTCCCTAAATGGTTACTTGGTGATTGACAGTTTCTGATGGGAGATGACGATGCTCAAGCAGTATGACAGGAATCAGTTTTAGTATGAATCTCTCTGATCTACATGTCACATTGCTACACATCTGTCTCCTTTTGACGGGCCCATCAAAGAAAGCTTACAATTTAACTGAGTCAAAGTCCTTACTGTACTGAGGGAGAAACTGAGGCTCGGACCTCTGCAGTCACAGAGCTCACATGTTCCCAGGGCCTCATGGTGTGACCCAGTGTCTTCAGTAAGGACTCAGACTGGGAGTCCTGGGGTGGCCTTTACAATGAAGCTTTTTTGTATAACAATGCCTAGGTGCCCACAACAATATTGTCTCAGCTGTAAAAGAAACTAATTAATTTTCATCAAAAGCATTATGAATAAAAAATCAGATGTGCAGAAAAATGAATTAAAACTAATAAAAGGATACTGCCCGCTGAAAACGGACTGATCTTAGTTAATTTGGGGGAAGAAAGAGCCAAGTTCTATTCTGCAGGTGATGGGACTTCAACAATTTCCCTTCTACAATAAAAGGTCCCATTTTTGGGAACAGCTGGAGACAAAAGCTAATAAATCATACTCGTCCGTAGTTAGAAAATAGACAATATGAAGCCAGAGATTCGACTTGGCCTAGAAGACAAAACAGTGTGAGCCTGGACCAGGCAGTGTTCTGGAGTAAACAGAAAGAAACAAAGAAGTCCATAAAAGTGGCTCTTGTCTTTCTTCTGGACTATGAGGATCTTTGTAAGACAGTCAGGGGGGTAGGCAAGATGGCTCAGTGGGTAAGGGTGACTACCCCTAAGCCTGACAACACGAATCTGAAAACCAGGTCCCACATGGCGGAAGGAAAGAACCTTCCCACAGGCTGGTCTCTCACCACCATTGCTGAGTCAGGTAGGCCTCTGCCTCTAAGTAAATAATTTTTAAAAATTCCTCAAAACAAAAAGCAGCATGCTCAGGAAAGCCAGGGTTTAGGAAAGGGGGGCACCCTGCGCTCTGATTTCTACCTTAAGTACTCTAAGGCACAGTGATGGTTAACTGTACCAACACAGCTGGATTCTGAATCAATAGAGACACAGCCCTGGGAGGCTCTGTGAGAAGGATTAGTTGCAACATAAGATCTCCCCTAAAATTTGTAGACCAAATATAACAGAGTAGAGGCTAGGGCTTTACACTTGTCTGCTTTCCCTTCTGTTCTCGGGTATCTATATCATTCATTGACTTCTGAACCCAGCTTCCTCAACTTTCCAACACGGGCTGATGACCAGGGCCCTCCAGGAATGCTCCATGCCTCCAGTGTCATGTTGAGAGGCTGAGGCAGACATCTGGCCGCAGGGACTCGCAGCTACTGGGATTTTAGCTTTTCTGGATGTAGACGGCCATTATTGGACAACTCAGCCCCTACTGTGCAAGCCAATCTACTAAATGCCCTTTTAAGATATGTTCATTCTCTTGGTTCTGTTCCCTTAGAGAGCCCTGACTAATACAGATATACAGAGGCTATCTGTGAGAGCAGCTTTTTTTTTTTTTTTTTTTTTTTTTTATCAGTCTAACTGACAAGGTGCTTTCAGCATTTACTGGATGCATCCCCACTAAACAGAAATGAGCTCCGGGGCCATCTGATTTTATTATTGGTTGACACATACTCTTCTGAGACTCCTTCCCCCAAACATGCAGGTGCATTTTGCATCAGAATCTCTCCCCCCCCCCCTTCTCTCTCTCTCACACACATACACATACACACACATACAACCCAGCACAGTTCAGACTGAAGCCATGGTGACATCATCTTCTTGATCTATGGGTTCAGGATTCCCAGGGGCCATGATCTTGGGGGATCAGAAGGTACCTCAAGCTGAACCTTGGCCCAGCTCTCTGGCTGGTGGACACTGCTGCTCTTATGGGTCAACCTAGATGTTTCTCACTCAAGCATTCAGTTGACCTACCCCGAGTCTAACTAAAACCTGATGACTGTCACGTTTGAGTGTAGGAGAACCATGATGTTATGCTAGGGGGTCACCTGGGTTTCAGACAGATCCCTTCCCTCTCTAGGGGCATTAGTAGGCAACTCTTTATGTTCCCTGGGAAGCAATCATGCTTGCTGGCACAGTGTGCCCAGGTGGTCCATGGAACCTTGTGCATCTGCCAAAGAGGCATTGCTCTCAAGGCACAGCAGAGCCTAAGGCTCAGTGGCTACCATCATGAACCTAGGAGGGGTCCACAAGAGAGAAGATGACTTGAGGGACACAGTCTATTGCCCAACAAGCTAGGTTGGGGCACCCATTCTCAATAAATCATTTAAAGCGACAGGTCCATAGTGAAAAGTAGAGAAAGGAGATTTATTCAGTATGGCTGCACTGGGAAGAGGGACAAAGAGATCCAGGGATCAGACCCAGCAAGGTCATCTTTGGTGTCTTGAAAGGAGGGTAGGGTTACTCAGAAGCTAGCAGATGCCAAGGTTGGTTCCTGCCTGACACTCACTCACTGGCCAGGCTTTAGTCTCTAGGTGTAAGAGGGACCTAACAAGTTGGAAATCTCTTTCTGGAAATAAGTGCTTCCACTTGCTGGCCCCTTTTCCTTCTCCCACCATGAGACTCCTGGGGAATTTTCTTTCTTTGGGTCCACTGTTTTAAAAGTCTGATAGTCAGAGAGAGAGACATAAGTGTCTCTTTAGAATACCTTCATTTCTGCCAGGCCACCAACAGTACAGATTCAGAGGTTAGGGTTTGGGGTCCCTCCTGACTGCTAGCCAGGATACTCTCAGGGTAGAACAGCATTTTCAGCTGTCCTCAGCATTTCTCCAGGACCCTCCTAGGAGTCAGCCCCAAGGTCTTAAGTTCTCTCTCACTTTGTCACATGAACAAAACATTCCAGGAAAGAACTGTACCTTCACTGAACCTTCTGTAAGGCTGAGTGGTTGATTAGAACCAACTTGTAGAGATGTTGGAATGTTGCTGATCTGGAGCCAAATTACAATTTATCTTGGGCTATCTTTTGCCCCCATAATAGCCATTCCTTGTTCACCTGTATTTGACCTAACACGCTGTAACTAACTGACAAAACAAAATGGAATGCATTAGCTTGACAGAACCCTAGTTTCCACAATCCAAAAGGCTCTCAGAGAGCGCCCAAGGTCTCTCTGCTTTGCTGTAACCTGCCCACTAGGTGTTTTTGCCAGTGGTTTTGAAAAGTGCCTTGATTTATGACTTTCTGTTCCTGGGGCTATAGAAACTTCACCAGACTGTTCTCTCATTGGAACACAGAATTCTGGCTGATCTAGATCTCTGTTCATAGGCAATGGTCACTCATTTGGCTGAGGAGAAAACTGTCTCTTGTCTCCTTTGAGATGACATATATGTCTTTGAGTTAGCAATCATAAGATAAGGTGGCCTTCCCACTGAGCTTCACCTGAGAAGCAGGGGACAGCCTCCTTGCTAAGAAGGAGTGTGTGGATCTGGGGGTACCATGTATGTAACTTACTCCTGTTTCTGTATTTGTCTGGGCCTGGCCCCATCTATACCATTTCTATCCTCTATAGGCTATACTTGCGCCCCAGGGTCCGAGCACAGGTAGTTCTGGTTCCCAGCCACTTGGTGCTCAGTGTTACCAGGGTTCAGAGACCCATCAGAGTGGATGCTGGTCCTTTCCCAACACTGAGCAGTTAGGGATTGTCTTGTTTTGAAACTCTAAGGTTCAGAACCCAAGGATGGTACCCTACTACTGTCAGATCTGAAGCTAGATCAAAAGGTATAACTTGGAGATGGAGAGATAGCTCAGTCAGCAAGCACAAGGACCTGAATTCTATCCCCAAGGTATCCCCATGGTAGTGGATGCATGTAAGCACAGCACTGAGAGGCAGAGACAGCTAGATTCATTAGTCTGGTAGGCTAGCTATCCTAGCCTGATTGCCAAGTTCTTGGTCCCACTGAAGTCTCTAAAATCAGGTAGGGGCTGGGGGGCAGCCAGATAGCTCAGTAGATAAAGTCACTTGCTGCTAAGACAGATGACATGAGTTTGATCTGTGGGACTCTCATCGTGAAAGGGAACAGACTCTGGAAAGTTGTTCTGTTTTCCACATATGGGCCATGCTGCATACATGCACAAATGCACAGAACTGGGAAGTGTAAACTTGGATCTAGACCACATAGAGAAAGTTAGTTCTCAGCACACTGGCTGGGACTGCAACCAGGGCTGTATAGGATGTGACAAGAGGATGCAGGCAGGTACTTCTCTCTGACTGACACTTGAATAAAGCCTTCTGAATGTTCAGGAGCCCCTGCAGAGCTTGGGGCACAGGTTTACCATCAGCTTCCATTAATTTGGGCCTCTAAGCATTAGATTCCTAGTGATCAACCCCTCTAGATTAGTGGTTCTCAACTGGTGGGTCTCAATCCCTTTAGTGATGACTGACCAACCCTTTTACAGGTCTAAGACCACAAGAAAATGCAGATATTTACATTATAATTCATAACAGCAGCAAAATTACAGCTATGAAGTAACAACAAAAATACTTTAATGTTTTGGGGTCAATACAACATGAGGAAACTATATTAAAGGGTTGCAGCATTAGGAAGGTTGAGAACCACTGCTCTAGATTAACCCGAGATGCTTAAGAAGAAGGGGTTGCTGTGGCTCTCTCAAACTTAGGTGGACATCAGAACCACCCAGGAAGCTTGATTGCATGGGAGTCCCGAAGCCCACTCCCAGAGAGCTGGTCCTTAGCTCTGGGCTGGGTGCTGAGGATGTCTGTTCTCAACACATGCCCAAGACTGATCTAGAGCCATGTGCTGAGCACCTCTGTGTTAGGATGCCTGGTGGCTATGGCGCACTGCAGGAAACACTGGCATCACCTGGGAGCTTATTAGAAATCTGTTTTCCCCAATTTTAAGTGCATAAGAATTGCCTCAGTATCTTATTATGCAGAATCTGGTTCTGAGAAGGAGCTGAAGCTCCCAGGGCCAGGCTTTCAGCCAAGTCCATCAATGTACAGAAACACCTGGGGGCACGAGGTCTCACAGAGTCCAGATGACTCCTATGGGCATCTAGAGTTGAGAAACTGTACGCTGTATTTTAAAGTGCATATTCTATTTTGTTACCTTACAAGCTTTCTGGGTGGTGTGATTCAACTGGTCTAGCTAACACTTTCTCAAGAGTTACTCTTTTGATCTTCTAGTTCTCATCTTCCTAGCAAGGAGCAGCTAGAATTCTTCAGTGCCAATATCCCTGACCCTCTGTTTCCACTTTCATTCCCAAACAAAGGCCAAGCACGGTAGTATCCACTTGCAATCCCAGCTCTCAGGCAGCCCAGGCTGCTGCATGGTGAGCTACTAGTAGAATTATTGCAGAATATATTTTGACTCTTATACTCCATGAAAGAATTTTGAAAAACTTACTCTCACATACTTTAAGTTTATATTTAAATGTTTAGATGTCACTCTCAGTGTATTGTAAACAAAGCTTTATTTATTTTTTAAAATATGTGCATTTGTGTAGCAGGAGGGAGTGTGTACATTTGAGTGTGAATACCAGGAGAGGGCAGAGACATCAGGTCCTCTGGAGCTGGTACTGGGATTTGAACTGCTGTCCTCTGAAAGAACAGTCTCAACTCCTGAGCCACCTCTCTAGGCACCACAAATAAAAGCTTTAGCCCCCTCTTCCATATACATCTAGAGGGACCTAGAAACCAACAGGATGTGAGTCATATTTAGAAACACTCCTCATGGGGCTGCAGAATGGGCTCAGTGGTTAAGAGCCAGTCCTTGAAAAGGACCTGAGTTCGCGTCTGAGCACCCACATCTGGCAGAACCCATCTGCAACTCCGACTCCTGGAATTCAACATCCTCTTCTTGATTGTGTGGGCACCTGCACACACGCAGCCCCATCCCCCACATACACACACAATTACAAAAAAAAGATAACTCTTTTAAAAACCCACTCCGTTGTAACATTTGAGAATTTTATGTCATCCCTTCCCCCTTCAAGCCACGCACAGAATCTCATTCACTATAATATATACTATATTTGAAAGTCATTTTTATCATTGAATTGTATTTTTCTTATTAAAAAAGGGGAGTTTCCAATAATTTGTAAAAATTTCCTGGGAGTCTAAAGTCCTAACTATTAAAATTTTATGGATTAGTTACCCATTATAGTGATTATTAGTAATTAATCAGACTCAGAAATGCTGTGACAAATTTTTTACAAATCTTTATGGAGTATGAAAGGCAAACCCCAGTGCACATCTTTTAATGAGATGAATGGAACGTCCTTCTTTTAATTAGTTCCTGTATTTGTAGATGAATATTACTTCTAGCAAAAAATGAAAAGGCATTCGGCATCGATTTTATTTCTATTTTTCATTTTAATAAATGTACCCACTGAGGAAATGTCTTTCAGAGATAAGCCAGGGGGAATGGAAGTTTTACCGTGACAATCTCAATCCACTGACTTCATTTGGGGTTGCTCTAAATCACAGTAATTTACCAGAAAGCTACGGGTTTTGTTTGCTTGTTTGCTTTGTTTTGTCTCCCCCACCCCTTTTCTTGTGTTTATTATTTCTTCATAATATTTTAATTGATTATTTGGAAATTTTACATCATGTATCCTGATCACACTTGGAGGAAGAAGGGGAGGAGGAGGAGGGGGAGGAGGAGGAGGAGGAGGAGGAGGCCCAATTTGTGTCGTGGAGATACTCACTGGAGCATGGTCCAACTCCCAGTGGCTACCCCCTTAAAGACAACTGAGTCCTTCCCTACCCACACCTCTGCCAGAAGCCATCAACTGTGGAGAGCTATACTTCAGCATCTTTCTCACAATTTTAAAGAGTTCTCTAGTGTCTAGGCAATTATTTTGGGGGGTGGAGTGGAGGTAGGGGTTGTCACAGAAGCCTTCTATGTCCCTCTTTCTTAACTGTCAATCAGCAGTCATTGATACCGCTGCAAAAGTAGCTTCCTTGCCCTTTACACTCAGCAGGAGCACAGATCATGGACTTCCATATGGTTTCTGGCTGGTGACAGCACAGACCACAGACATCCACATGGTTTCCTACAGCAGCACGTGGCACAGACCTCAGTAAGGTCTCTGGTGGAAACACAGACCTCAGACATCAACCTGGACCCCTGCTGCAGCATGGGCCACAGGCGCCACCACAGTCCTCATGACATCACAGACCATGGGCATCCACATGGTCTCAGGTGGCTACACAGACTGCTCACATTCTCACAGCCCCTGGTGGTTACGCGCAACCTTCTCTTACACCTGGCCTCGCTGGCTAGTGTCTGGTTCTACCTTTCTCCACCACACGTGCTCCTCTCCGCTCCTCCATCTCTCCCGCCTCTTGGAAACTGCAATGTATCACATGGTATATTTTCCCTCAAACATGCAAATATGCATCACAAAGACTCATTGTTCTGGTCTAAGGGTTCTGATTTCTGATGCACCATAAATCCTGGACCATTGATGAGACTCATCTCAGATATCCTACTGTTACCCAGAGTCAGGGTGATCTTGTGGCTAGGCAGGGCATCTGGAGGCAGGTTTTGTGTGCGTCCCAGGCTACTGTATACTTCACCGCCTTCAGTGTCCTGGCTCTACCCCACCCTACACCATCCCTCAGGCTCTCGATGGGTTTTGCCTCTGTGCTTGTAGCCTGTAGGCAGCACCATAGGCTTGTTTTTGTTTTTTAACACAAGATTGCCTATAACCCAGGCTGGCTTCAAACTTCCCATTGGCTAAGGGTGATCTTAAACTTCTGATCCTCTTCCCCTTACCTCCAGAGTGCTGGGATTACAGGCATGGAGCACCACACCTTGTGTATGCAGTGTTGTGAATGGAATTCAATACTTCGCAAATGCCAGGCAACCACTCTACCCACTAAGCCATCCTCCGTCCTCCTCCAAGTCTGCGGGCAGCTAAGAACTGTCCATTACCAGGCAGACTTCTTGCTCATGCAGGGAAGGTGTCTTCTTTCTCAGCACTGACACCTGATGGCTAAAGTGCTCCCAGTCCTGTCTAGTGAAGAACTGTAGAACCCACAGGGAGGGATGCACAAGACAGCAGGGGCTTGGGGAAGAATGCCTCCCCAGAGGGTGGGGGCAAAGCAACTGTGAAAAGGTAACAAGAAGGTCTGCTCCTGAGCCTGCACAGGCAAGAGCCTGTTCTTGTGGACCAGCTCCAGGGGGGATGGGAAGGGAGCTGGGGGTGTGGAAACAGACTCTCTTGAAACAGCCGAGACCCAGTGTTTCAGAGGCAAGGTGGACCTAAGCACTAAATGACTCATCCAGCTCCCTGCTTAGTAAGACTGACCCCCAGCAAATCACTGTCCCAAAGGCTAAACAGGGTGTCTCCTCACACGCCGAGTAAGGGAGACCCAGAGGAACAACCAACAAAAGAAAACAAGCCAAAGGGGAGACAACATGGCTGTAGAAAGGGAACCTCAGTCCAAAAGCCAGGATGAGTCAGAAAAGCGACCACATGCCAGTCTGTGTTCTGATTGTCAGCACTCAGTGTGACAATGTGTGCTTGGGACCCCAGCACTAGGGGGACAGAGACAGGTGATGGCTCCCTGGACCTCATTGGCCAGTTAGTCTATCTGAATCAGTGAGGGCCAGGTTCAGTGGGAGACTTTATCTCAAAAGTTAAAGTGGAGATCATGAGATGAAGATATTGGACAGTCACCACACACACACACACACACACACACACACACACATACACACACACACATGCACATATACACACAGACACACATGCACATATACACACAGACACACACACCATACACATAGACAGTCACACACAGAGGCAGACACAGACACACACAAAAACACACTCATTGACCAAAACTCTCACACTGAGTAGATTTTCATGGGACAAGTATTTCTAGTGCCACCCATTCTTCAGGCCCCCCTGGGGAGGTCCTGGTGTAGACAGTGGCCACACAGTAAGTTAGGGCTCTTGGAAGGAGGCTGTGTGAATGTGAGGCCTTGCTGGGGATGCTGTGTTGAAACAAGACATGACACCAGCTCCCAGTCACATGGAACGCCTCCCTCCCCAGATCTCCATTTTTAATCGTCTCACAGGCCGTGTGTGGCTCCATAAAAGAAAAGGGTTTTAAAGAGCTCTGCTAACAAAGCTACTCCAACCCCAAAAGCAGGATTGATGGCTCCCTGGTCTGTGCTTCTACCATGGTCTCTGCATAGCTCCATTGCATCTGGCATCCTGCACAGTGGAGCCCTCTCCGTTGTTCAGTCTGCCTCTCCCTGGAAGTGGCGGCTCGGAAAGGCAAGGGCCACGTGTCTTCTTTATTTAGTTTCCCATAATGCTGGGTACGAGCACTGTGTTTTCTGAATGAAAGATGGAAATGAACTGAATTTTTTAAAGAGGCCAAGGGGGGGGGGACAAATGGGGATAAAAATGATACATAAGAACTCTCGAAACCAAAGGAAATCACAGAGCAATGCTTCTAAGACTGCTCCCGTGCAGAACTCAGGCATGGTCTCGGGGCCTGTGGTGATAACTCACCTTGCAAGTGTGAGAGCCTCTCCTCAGCACCCACACAACAGCCAGGTGCAGGAGTAGCATGTACCTTCTAAGTGGGAGGCCAACTCAGGAGATTCCCTGGAAGTTTCTGGGTCAGCTAGCATGTGGTGAGCTAGCCTGGCCTGTGTGGTGAGCTAGCTTGGCCTATGTGGTGAAGTTTCAGGACAAAGAGAGACTGTCTTAAGCAAAAAGTCAACTGACCAACATCCAAGGCTGTGCTCTGACCTCTACATGCACACCTGTACTTATATGTGCACTCCTACACAAATGTACACACACAAGGTTGTGATAGCACATCTGCTGTTCAATGTTTCCTTGTGTTCCAGACCAGGGTCATATGCAAAATACTTAATAGCGATTAAATGGTAGGCTCACTAACCAATCAGAACAGGAGCCAGTAGAGGCCACGTGACTTGACATCAGGCCTCCTACACAGCTTAAGATGCACCTGTGGTCCAGCTAATTTCAGTGCCATGATAGGGTCCCTACCCACTTAAAAATTACGAATATACTTAATGCCACGATACCTGAAGCAAACAAGGATATGAAAGGTCAAAATATTGCCTATCCCCTTCATATTTTTTTGATGATGGGACCATTTTTTTTGCATTTTTTTCCCAAGGCCATTTTCTCAATCCAGAAGTTAAGTTTTCTTGAGTGTTGAAGGAAAAAAATACTTAGACAATCTGAAATGAACTAATAAGCAAAGGCTAACTTATGGATAGGTTACTGTACCTGGATCTCTCTGTCTAATGTGGATGAATAGACAGAAAGGGTCTTAAATTCTGGAGCCTATTTGTACAGGGCTGTTTCCCAAAATTGAATTACCCCTCAATGAATAAAACCCCAAGGACATGCTGTCAGGGAGACAGGGTGGTGATGCAGGAAGAATTGGGAGCCCTGTGGTAACCAGTGATAGTAACAAAGATGCTGGTCATGGCGAGCAGAGAGGGGGAGATGGTATCAGTGGTCATGGCGGTAGTGGTGACAACTAAGCCTAAGGAATAAATGCCGTGCTTCTCTAAGTAGAGACTCCTTCCTAGCTTCTGAGCAGTGAAGACCACCGGACAGGCAAAGGAATATCATCACTATCTGTTTATTTCTTCTCCTTCTCTACCCCTCCTCTTTTGTGTGTATGCCTGTCTGTCTATATTCTATGTGTATGTGTGTGTCTGTCTGTCTGTATTGTGTGACAGGATCTCTTATAACACAGGCTGGCATTCAGCTTACTGCTCAAGCGCTAGAATTACAGGCATGTGCCAGCAGGTCCTTCTCCTCCCCAACTTCACCTCCAGCTCCACAAGCTCATGCTAGGAAGGAAAACAAAATGATGTCTAGTACTGCATAGGTTTTCTTCATAAAGATGTGTGTGTGTGTGTGTGTGTCTGTCTGTCTGTCTGTCTGTCTGTCTGTACAGACTCCTGTGTTGGAGTAATGCAGGCACACCCATGCAGAGGTCAGAGAATAACCTCATGTCTCACCTCCTTTGACGCACAGTCTCTTGCCCATGGCTGTGTGGACCAGGTTAGCTGGTCCACAGGCTTCTAAGGATTCTCTTGCCTCTGCTTTGTTTGGTGTAGGCATGCTGGGATTACAGATGCATGCCACCACATCCAGCTTTATATGGGTCGTGGGGATTTGAACTCCAGTCCTTTATATTTACACAGCAAGAGCTCTGCTTATCGAGCTATCTCCTTAGTCCTTTCTCAGGAGCTCTTCTAGAGTCTGGCACTTCTGGTCTCCCACTTGTTACCCTGCCTGCTGGAGAATTATAACACCATTACAGATCTCAGGTTCCATGGATGGTCTCCAAGGCTCATAACTAAGGCAAACCAGACAAAACCCAGCTCACATTTTATGCTCTATAAAAGTACAAAAACTAATATTTTCTTGAACCAGCATCCCAGGTTCACCCTTCCAGACCTGTCTGGGCAAAGAGCAGAGTATCCCGCCAGCTGGGTCAAGGGTCTCACTCTCTTTCCTCTGACTCTCTCTGCTGAATGCAGAGCCACATGAAGCTACAGTTGCTGGGAACTGATTAACGCTAAGAGTCGATTCCTGAAGATGGTAAAAGGTGAGAGGGCCCGGACAGCATAATGACCCAAAGTCACAGAGATGACAGAGACTTTAGCAGAAGATTCACTAATTGGAACATGCAACCTACAGCTGCAGGTAAACTTCTGCCCTTTTTATTTCTTAACATAAATCTCACTTCTGTCCATCTCACATGCAGAGTGTTCTTGGGAGAGCGAGGGCTTGGTGCTGGCGTTGGCTTTGGTAACGTACTTCAGAACTGGGAAACAGCTATTCTCTGTATCAGATACTGCCCGATTTTTCTCAAGTTTGATTTAGTGTTCTCGGCCACACTGTAAAGAGCTGCAGCTTTAATTACCTGCTGTAATTGCCGTCTATAAGGCTCCAAAGAGAGTCGTTTACAGTGATCAGTCATAAAACATTATGACTGAATAGTAAAGTTGGAAACTGGTGCCATGAAGAGGTGACCACTGTTAGGTAGCATGTCCTAAAGAAGGGGCCTGCTGAGAGAATCCAGCATGATTTCTAAATCAAACACAATTCTGTCGTAAATGAGTAAGGTACTGTAAGTGTCACTGGAGGAAGACAGACCTGGGTTCCAATCTATGCCACCGAGTGAACTACACAGGTCGCTGCAAGCTATTTATCCTGTTGATTTGCTTCCTTCATCTGTAAAATGAGGATGGCTCTCACCCGGCCACTTCTCGACTTTCCCCCCAGAAGGGGATTCATGAGGGCCAATCTTTTTAAGAGAGCATAACATTTGCAAAGTGCATACATAGTAGACATTTAAAAAACAGATATTTTCACAACTACTACTATAGTGTGCTTTTATTAAACATTGGGACAAATCATATTTCCTGCCTTACTTGTATGTTAGAACCTAGAGATAACAGATGAGACATTAGATACTGTAACGGTTAATGCTAAGTGTCCAACAAGCCATACCTTTAATCTTAGTACTTGGGAGGCAGAGACAAGCAGATCTCTGAGTTTGAGGCCAGTCTAGTCTACAGAGCAAGTTTCAGGGATAGCCAAGGTTACATAGACAAACCCTGTCTCATACTCTTCCCCAAATTCCCGAGTATTCCCAAAACACTGAGTATCAAATCAAAGGATCTGGAGTAACCCAGGAGACAAACTTCTAAGCACATCTACAATCTATGAGGGGTTATCTAGATGGCTTTCACAGAGGTGGGGAGATCCACCCTGAATATGGGTGGCTCTACTCTATAGACTGGGATCCTGGACTACAGAAAGAGGAGGCTGCAAGCTGAGCCCAGCATCCATCTCTCTGCTTCCTGACTGGATGCAGTGTGAGCAGCTGCCTCACTCGCTCATCACCATGCTTTCCCATGATGCACTGTATCCTTGAGTTGTCAGTCAAAAATAAAGCCCCCCTCTCATTAGGTGCTCTTGCCTGGGTGTTTTACCTCATCACTAAGACCATCAACACAAACACCACTGTTACTAAAGCAATTGGCTCCACTCCCTATATCTTTCCAAACAACCATACCTTCCCGCTTTTCTGAAACACGAGGCGTTAAGACAATTTTGCCCAGCAAATCAATCTGGAGTTAGAAAACCTCAAAATTCCCAAGCATTAAAAAAAAAAAAAAGGCCAACGGGTGTTTCTTAATTGGGAGTCTCAGAATGCTGAACTCATTCATAAGTAGAAAAATACCAGGGATGACCAAGGAGAATAGCAAACAAAACCCTACTAAAATCTCCATACCGGGGAACTAATCAGGATCATTATTTATGTTTGATCATTGAATAAATAGAAAATTTCCAGGAAAACCACATTTATGATGAATATCTAGCTCTGTGGTCTCTTCCTGGGCAGTCACTACTACTGGCTTTGGGTTGGGCATTCTCCAGACAAGGCGTGTGATGGGACCATGCCAGAGCTGACGGACGGATGGACTGTAAGAAAATCAAAGTTCCCAATCCTTTTCTTTGGATTCCCCTAAAACTGTATATGTTTAAGATTTCTATTTTCACCTTTTATGTATGTGTATGTGTATGTGTATGTGTATGTGTATGTGTATGTGTATATGTATGAACACACATGTGCAGCACAACTATGCAGATGCCCACAGAGGCCAGAAGCAGTGTTAAATCTCCTGGAGAGAGCTGGAGTTATAGATAGTTGGGAGTTACCTGATTGAGCTGCTGGGAATAAGGTCCTCTGGAGGAGTGGTGCATACTATTAACTGCTGAGCCATCTCTGCAGCCCCTGACTTCCTGTCGTTTCTTACCAATAATGAAGGTGATGCAGGGATAGGGACTGCATTCAAAGGGTCGGGAGCTGGGCAGTAAGGGTGAACTGCAGTGCTGAATCCTTACATATAGGATACATTTTGAAATACTGCTCCTCTGTATGAAGAGTCTACAATGAAATTAACTCAAGGCCCCTGTCAGCTAACTTCAGACAAGTTTGAAAAACCAGACCCCAGAGTCAAGGGTAAATGGTATTAGGGCAACATCAAGTTCCAGCCCTAAAACTGGCCCCATTAGTGGACTCCCACTCTGGCGTATCTGTACCATCATTTAAATTGGTGCATTTAACATGAGGGCAGGGGGAAGAAGGTTTGTGAGAGTTATTAAAGCTGAGCTTTGTGGAGGAGTTTGTGAGAAATCTGATTAGGCAAATCAGCACCAGATGGTAATCGGTGCCCTTAACTACTCAGCTCATAATTGGCACAAGTAAATGAATACTTATAGTCAGTCCATTTACAGATTCCAACTGGGCAGGTCGACTTACCGAGCAAATTCTCCTGAGCGCGTGCTCTCTCACTGCGAAAGGGGCATGAATTGTGTGTCCTTGTTGGGAACTAGGAGTGCCATGAACATCCTTCTTAGAAATCTATGGGACAGAGCACATCCTCCTTTATATCCTCCACAGTAGCAAAGGTGCTGCTGCTAATAACAACTGCTGCACTGTGCCTCACAAGGACAAAGATCTGAGTTTGATCCACATAAAAGGCCAGACATGGCAACGCATACCTGGAATCCCAATGCTAGGGAGGCACAGATGAGCTAAACCTTGGGGCTTGTTGGCCAGACAAACTAGCTGAATTGGTAAACTCCAGGCTTAGCACAAACATGGTGGGAAGAGATCGAGGAAGACACCCAAGGTCAACTGCTGGCCTTCACATGAACATGCATATACATTCAAGAATAATGCTTGTGTACACAGACACTCACACACACACACACACACACACAGACACACAAACACATACACAGACACAACACAGACACATATACAGACACATAGACATACAGACACATACACACATATATAACAGAGACACACACACACATATACACAGAGACAAACACACAGACATACACACACACACACACCCCTCATCTCCAATTTCACATCCATTTCACCCCTAAGCCTAGGCTAGGTTTGCTGTGCACTCAAACATACTTTGCTATTGCCTCAGGGGTGCTAGGTTGGCATCACAGTTGAGTGTACAGAGCTAGCACACCGCTGTCACATAGATCCAGTGTTCAGTGGGAGGAATGTTGCTACCAGACAGAAGGCCTCCTTCTTTAGAAAAACAATCCTAGACTCTCAATAGTTCAGGTGTGGCAGAGCAAGAGCCCTCAGTGGAAGGGTAGGTAGGTGGTACTCTCCACTTTCATCTCATGGCCCAGGACATATATGGTTCCCTTTATATGAGTCACTAGGTTGCAACAAGGAGTCACATAGACATTGTCTTGAGTCCTCAGCCTCCCATTGACCATACTCTTGATTGGGTAACTTTGTGACTGTGTCAACTCAACAATTCTGTGATTGGGTCTGTGACTGTGAGACTAGGTCAGTGACCTTATGCCTGGGCAAATGATCTTGTGAGAACTAGTGTGGTGATTAAGAATAGCCCCCATAGGCTCATATAGTTAGATGCTTGGTCATTATGGAGTGGGGCTACTTGAGAAGAAGAGGGGTATGGTGGTATTGGAGTAGGTGTGGCCTCATTGGAGTAAGTATGTCACTGTGGGGTCAGACTTTGAGGTTTCAGATGTGTGAGTTGGGCCCAGTGTCTCTTGCTCTTCCTCTTGCCTGCAAATGAGGTTGGAGAACTCTTAGGAACCTCTCTGACACACATGCTCCCATGCTTTCTGCCATGATGATAATGGACTAAACTTCTGAAATTCTAAGCAAACCCCCAAAATGCTTTCTTTAATAGGAGTTGCCATGGCCATGGCATCTCTTCAAAGCAATAGAACAGTGACTAGGACAGGCAGTGACTTTGTGATGGGCCAGTAACCTTATGACTGCATGCGTGAGCTTATGAACTGGGTCCCAAGCTCTACCCTTCATGTCTCAGTTTTCTTGCCTATGAAATAGACTTGATCATGGGTCCCAAGAGAACTGATAAGGATCTGGAGAAAGAACATACATAAGATCATGTCTCTCTAGTGCTCAAAGGAAGCCACGCCCTTCACCTTACTAAGCCCCTAGAAAACCATTCAATAGTACACTTATTTGTAAATCACTACCAGTCTGCAGTCACCCCAGAAAAAATTTTACTCCTCAATCACCTGAAAGCATTCTGTAAAACCATGTATCTCTTTAACATTTTAAGGTGACATCTAAAATTTCTTATCCTAAAATATAAAAGAATGCAAATATCATTTTCAGTGTGTTTTAGCATGCTGGCATATTTTAATAAAATCAAACTCATTTGGCACTCTTTTTTTATGTGTTCAGTGGAATCTAAATATTTGATGGGCCATGTCTAAAGATGTCACACATGCACCGGCCGTTGAGAGGCACATAGTCCGGTTCCCACTCTGCATGGGGATTTTACATCATTCCTTGATTCCCTTCTGGAATGGCTATTTCCATGCTTTTCTTTCCACACTTTTATCCTAATTTGTTATATTTTCTGGCCCAGAATATTTTCTTGATCTTCATCACTGCCACTGAAGAAGTATGTGTGTGAATTTAAATTTCACCCAGGGGCCACATGGTCTTGGAAAGAAACAACAACCACCAAAAATCAAACCTCTTCTTACACCAAATTACTGTTATGCTTATCACTAATTTTTTTTTTTTAAATCAGAAAGTACATCACAGGGGCTGGGGAACTGGCTCCACAGTAAGGAGCATATAGTGTTCTTCCCATTAGGATATGTGTTCATAGTCCTGTGTGCGTGTGCTCGTGGAAGTCAGAGGTCAACCTTAGGTGTTGTTCCTCAGGAGTCATACCTGGCTTGTTTGTTGAAGCAGGGTCTCTCGTTGGTCAAGAGCTTCCCGATCCAGCGGGGGATGGGGGTGGCATCCAGAGAACACTAGGGATTCTCCTGTCTCCACCTAGCAACACTGGGATTGTGCAGTTGAGGAGCTGAACACGCCCTCAGGCTTGTCTGAAAAGCACTTTACCAACTGAGCCAAGTTCCCAGCCCCCAAAGTATTGTCAATGAAACTTCAAGTGGAGTTTTACCTTTTTCTCTTTGGTGGTGGTGGGTAGGGCTAGGATTTGAAATTAGGGAATCATAAATGCAAGGCAAGTGTTCTACCACTGAGCTATAGCCCTGGCCCTCAAGCTCTTTTTGTTGATATTGAAGTGTTGGTGAGTATCATTGCCTACCCTCTCATTCACCTATCTATCCATCTATCCACCCATCCATCCATCCATCCATCCCTCCATCCATCTATCCACCCACCTATCCATTTACCAACTATCCATCCATTCATCCATTCACCCATCTACATATTCACCCACTCACCATACATCCATCTATGCATCTAACCATCCATCCAACTCTCGACTCATCTACCCATTCATTCATCCATCTATCCACCCACCCACCTCACCACCCAGCCTCCTATGCATGTGGGGCTCAGAAACAAAATATTTACGTTGCCATTTCACTTTACATTTTAGCTGAAAGTGTAAGTAGAGTACAGTGTGCTGACAGTAGTGATCATGCAGACTGTAGCTTTTAGTTGGATGACCCGAAGTCCAACTCTGTATACAGGTTATCCCAAGGGACCACGTGACAATTCTCATTTGCAAGCGAGTGGGCAGGATGTCCTCACAGGTCTGTGTGCTTCTGGAACTTTCCAATAGGTTACCATTTGACTGTTGCTGGGAACAGGGGGATTTGTGGACCTGTGTATTTTGTTATAACTGAATGAATTTTCACAGCATGGATAAGTGGATATAAAAGTATTCCTGGGGAGAAACCACAGCTTTGGGTTACTTGGGAAGCTAGCACAGATGAATGAGGCCCTGAGGCTACACTGAACTTTCTGGGGGGGGTGTTCTGTTGCTATGCTACATTCTGAACCCCCATATCTGGTTGCCTCCTAGCATCTGCATATACTGGCTTTTTCCCATTTTAAAGCTATTGGTTAATAAAAGGCAAGAGCCTGTGACTGGGCAGTAGAGAGAGAAAGGCAGGACTTGAGAATTGAGTGTTGGGTCTCCAGAGAGACCACAGGAGAGGAGAAAGAAGATGGAAGTAAGGAGCAGAAGGTTGCCATTAGGTGGGATGGACAAGGGGGATATGACTGAGAGAAGTGCACCCTGAGGACAGGCTGGCAGAGTAAAAGCAGCCCAGGAGGGACTCAAACAGCAAGTAACATGGGACATCAAGTTTGGATACAGGTGAGACTAGCATAGAATCTGCCCAATCTAGGCTTACAGATTATAAATAAAATACCAGGTTTTTGTGTCTTTTTTTTTTTTTAAATGGGCTAGCTAGAATAAATCTTTCATTTACAGAACTTGGAGGCCATGTTAACAGAAAAATGGGATTCTCTGAAACCATAATAATTTGGCCAGTGAAATATTATCAATACCAGGCAAGGTAAAGGCTTCTGTTTACAAAGTTTGGACCATGCTCATCAGTGAGACACCAAGACAAAATGAAGCTGTCATGAGGATGATGCCAAGAGAACAGTGCGGTGCAGGACATCTCCAGGATCAGCAGGATACTTGAATTGCTGTTTCTTCCACATCAGTGAATGTCATAGCCAATGATTAATTAGGTATTCCTACCCCAGGGGCAGATGCTCTGGGCCTCTTTCTCAAGTAGCCTAGGCAGACTTTGAACTCTCTATGTTGCTGAGATTGACCTTGAACTACTGATCTTTTTGCCTCTATGTCCTCAGCACTGGGATCACAGGCACTGCACTACCAGGCTCAGTCTATGGGGTACTGGGGATCAAACCTGGGGCTTTGTGTATACAGTGTAAGCACTGTGCCAACTGAGCTACATCCACGGCCCTCAGAGCTGCTGCTGCTGCTGCTTTCTCCTCCTCCTCTTCCTCTGACTTTATATATATATATATATATATATATATATATATATATATATATATACACACATATATATATATATATACACACACACATATATATATATATATATATATATATATATATATATTAGGTATGTGTGTGATTGCGTGTTTGCAGGTGGGTACGTGCATATAAGTGTAGGTGGCCTTTGGAAGATGCTGAGGGACTGGATCTCCTGGAACTGGAGTTATATCTCCTATAGGCAGCTGTGAGGTGCTGAAGCAAAACTCTGGTCCTCTGTGAGAGCAGTAAGAGGTCCCAACTGCTGAGTCTCCAGAGGGCCCCATCATGGCTTCTTTCTTGATAGAATGTCTATAGAAGAACTCTGGAGACCAAAGTTTAGACTTAGTTCTGCCTATCAGAGTGGGGTCTTGGATCTGCCTAGCAGCACCCACCAGAGGGTTGGCCAGCACTTTCTGGGCAGAACATGCACAGCACTTGTACAGCTGTGTGGTTAAGCACCTGACTTCAGGCTACAGAACCCTTTCTACTTATGTTTCTGAGAATTCTGGCAGGGAAGCATCACATACCCTATAGATAGATCTGCAACTGGATTCTAAATGGCTCGGCCAGGATGGAGAACCCAACATCTCCATGCGGGTCTGGAGAGACAGTTTTCAAATGCTTCCTTCTGCTTTAGATAGCCAACCCATGCCAGAGTCCATTCAAGGGCTTTCACTCTTTTAATATTAGAAGTGTGAGGAATGTACGATAGGCCACAAAAAGCTGTGCCTTATGGAACAGTCCTCTCAGATAACTGTGCAAAGACATTATTCTTGGGGACTGGCTTTCAACTACTAACCATCTATGAGGGCTGCAGTTAAATTAGCATGACAGAGGACACAAGAATGTTAAGTGGGCTTCGGAATTAAAAGCCGGGTTTGTCAGCCTGAAGGAGGATCAGCTAAAATGATAGCCTATCTGGAAATGTTGTTTGAAGAGCAGACATTAAAATGAAAGAGGTGAAGGAAGCAGGAAGGAGAGCCACAGTCATTTCTGTTTTAATCTCAGCTTCATCCCTCACAGAGAACCTCATTACACCGGACATTTTGAATATTGGGTCAGAAGTGATGATGTGTCTACAGTACGTTCGACAGCTTTTAAACAATGATTGATTAATCACCGCCAGAACCCATCTGATCTCCTAACTGTAGGCTTTTTTTTTTTTTTTAAAAGGAAGAAACTCCCATTCACATATTAATTCGGTGTGGAAAAGCCAACACGTAGAAGTTAACTCGATGTAAACTTTTCCAAATGAAAGGGCAAAGCAGGTTGACAGGTTTATAAAGCTTGCCCGGGTCTGACCTCAGAATAGAAATGTCTACTTCCAGGCAAGTTCAGCCCATTTGGGGTATGCACCTGAGCTGCGGGAGCTTGCTATAAAAGATTCATGTGGAATGCTCCCGCGCTACCTATGGCCTTAATACCTGGCGGCATAGGTCACATTAGAACGTCAAAGCAAACCTGCCCCAGAGAGGCAGCAAGGTTGGTCAGACTCTCTCCTTCCGGACTTGAGTACTACATGGCCCATGACACACACATGAGGAGGTAATGCCATCCACTAAACAAGCATGGCACAGCGTGTAGCACCATAGGAGCCCATGTTTCAGCTGTAATGCTCCATGCATGTTAAAAGCTTATTTTTATCCACACACTCATTATGTTTTATTTCCCCAAAGCTTCAAGTGCAGATAAAATATTCAACCACTGGATTTTGGGAGAGGGTCCTGTTGGTAAAGCATTTACCTTTCACTCATGAAGATATGGGTTCGACCCCCAGAACTCATGTATAAGAACATACGTGGGTAATAGAAAGTAACCCCAGTGCTGGGGAGGTAGATGAGTAGATTCGGAGAACTTTTGGGCTAACAAGCCCAGCCAATCATTGATTTCCAATTCCATTTGGAACCCTGACTCTTAAAATAAGATGGAGAGCAACTGAGGAAGACATCTACCTCTGGTGTCCATGTCTATATGTGTAAATATCACACACACAGTCGCATGAGCACACATGCACACACACACATAGACACAAATACACACATGCTCACACACATACACACACACCACATGCATACATACACACATATAGTCTCATGTGTGCCTGTGCATGCACACACACACACACACACCCCACATTTATTCTGTAAATTTTTCTTGTTAGCAGGTAACAGTACACCGTTTATTTAGACACACAGACATGCTTAGCCCTGTCTCTCCCTCTGTTCCACACTATAGAAAAGGAGAGACAAGATCAGTGATAAATTATTTTTTAACCAATTGTAGTATGATCCACCTAGACTTTAATTCCCAACACCAGAAGCTGGTCACGCCACTATACCAAGTTCCCTTACTTTATTCTCTAGATAAAAGAAAAAGGGAGGGGATCTATATTCAGTAAATGCTAATTGGCTGAAATACCTTTTGATATTTCTGGAACACTGGCCAGTTTCTCCTTTTGTTTTTTAAGTTTTCAACCTTCTCCTGTGATATTCTCACAAAAGCCCACCTCAGAAAAATACAAAATAGACACCTGAGGCTGTAGACACAGCACACCTTTCTCATGGTGCCTTAGGTGCCTGGTAGAGATGAAGACACTCTATAGAGACAGAGAGGCCCTGACCAGAGCAGGAGCAGGTCTCCAGAAAGAAATTTACACAGTTCTCTTTAGACCATCCTACAGGATGAAACTGAAGCCAAACAATGCTGGGCCAACAGTGGGCAGAACCATGACTTGACCAGGACTACTTAGATATGCATATCCTTGCGTCCTCTATTACATCAATTTTAAATCTCATTTCGGGACCTTGCCAGAAGTGGACTTGGGGAAATGGGGTGGCTATGTCCCTCTTCTCAATGTGACCACGCTGGACAAATTCCTTTTTATGCTTTCCACAATTAGATTTTTTAAATTTTTATTTATTTATTTATTTTTAGTTCACATTCTGAGGTCAGGAGGGTGAACCTGGCTTGGAGCACAGGCTCTGACCCCCAAGTTCAATAGGAACATAAATGACTCTTGAGATTGTATAGGGAATCCAGGGATATGATAGGTCTTCCATGCTTCAAGGCTTCACAGGATGCTACATGCCCACCCCAGGTTGTAGCTCCTACCTATATAGCACCATGTGACACCCAGGCAGCCATCCAGAAGCACACATCCTAGAGGGGTTTGTAGATTTATCAAGACTTCTGATCTTTAGAGGTTTTCCAAATAGAACTTCTACAGGGAAAAAACGCATAATTGGTTCCATTTAACATTTAGCTAAGTCTGATGTGTCAGGGGAAGGTTCGCCTAAGAATTAAAATAAGATTGGTTCTTCTACCTCCTTCCCTTCCTACACTGTTCTGGTCGTGATAAAAAGTGAAGACTTTATAGAGGAGCAGATTGCAGCAGGGCTGTTACCTAGCACAACGTAAGTCTTCAGCCCAGCGCCATTATAGCTCGGCTTTGCATGTTTTACCTGATGCTGATGAAAAGATACCATTTTACGAGGGAGAGAGATGTGAGTCGGTTAATTATAATATTTATGAGTGGCTTCTTTTAGACTTTTTGGTTGGGGTAGAGCTGAAATTATTGCAAAACTTTTTACATGTTCTAATGACCTACCACCACAGTGCTGCATTCAGAAGGGACTTTAAGAATACATCACTCTAGTTCTATTCTTTACCCCAGGTCAGAATAGCCGTAGGATGCCAGCCCATTTGATAACTCTGGGGTAGCAGTGCCGTGTGAACCCGGAATGCCTTGCAGAGTCGTTTCTCGCATCTCCCAACAGATTAAGGCCGATTTCCTTGTTTCTGACCCAGAGCACCACTGTCTTTGACCGTCATTATCCTATTTATACCACAATCGAGTGCTAAATCAGATTTGCTGAACGGAATGAATGCCGCTAGTTATAAAACTTGGCAATCATTAACAATAATCACGAGCTCCTTGGTAATACAATCTCCATCCCTTGTTATTGTTGCTGAAAACGTCTCGGTCAGTCGTGTTCGCTTCTCTTGACAAAGGCAGAGTATCACACACAGGATGCTGTGGTGCTCTAGCTAATCAATGTGCATTAAAAGGGCCTGACTAATCCTCAGTCTGCCTGCTGTATGATCTGGGGAGGATATCTCTCGCTCCTCAGAATTGAGGAGGTCCTAAGAGCTGAAGGAAAGACTCAGTCAGGAAACCGATTGCAGGGTATGAGTAAGGACCCGGATTCTATCCCTCAGAATCTGCATGTAAAGGCTGGGCCCAGGAGCTGGATAGGTGATAACAGGCAGATTCCTGGGGATCACAGCCACCACCCAAGTCTAGCTGAATCAGTGAGCTCTAGGTTCAGTGAGAAAGCCTTCAAAATGAGGAGGAAGGGGGCTACAGAGGTGGCTCAGAGGGACCTTCTGCACAATCGAGAGGTTCTGAGTTCCAAATTCTAGGACCCTTGTAAAAAGCTAGCTCTGGTCAGCTTGGGGACACACATACACCTTTAATCCCAGCACTTGGGAGGCAGAAGCAGGAGGATCTCTGGGAGTTTGTTATCATTCTAGTGTATGTAGTGAGTTCTAGGACAGAAAGGGCTACGCAGAGACTATCAAGACAATAACAATAACTGTGTGTTGTAAAGTGTGTCTGTAGCCCCCTCATTGTAGAAGGTTGAGGCAGGAGGATTTCTAGAGCTTGTTGAGTAGAGTGTGATATTAACAAGACAGAGACATCCTGCTCTGTCCACTACACTCATGAATGTGGGAGCATGCACATCCCCCTAATATGTGTACATACACCATAACACACTGTATACATAGGCATGCATTCATGTGTATACCCACACACAAAATGTTTTTAAAGGTGGGGAGCAACTGAAGAACATTCCTGGCCTTCACAGGGTATGCAGAGGTGCACATAATACACACTTACAAACATGTACACACACACACACACACACACACACACACACACACACACACGGATTAAAAGAATGAAAGAATTACAACAGAGCCACATGGAATCTGGTGGGTGTGTGAGCCCATACTCTCTTAATCCCCACACCAGCTCCCAGTGCTCAAGGCAGACATTTGCCCTGTGCATTCTGTCCCTCCTATAGCAAAGCAGTTGTCCTGAGATGCCAGGCAAAGAGAACACTGCATATTTCATGTATATTTCCAAAATGCACAAATAAAAAGCCACGGCTCCCCAACCTCTGGATATATTCAGGAAGAGGAAACCCAGGGCCGCAATGGGCCGCATGCCAGGATAACACTCTGAACTTCTCCTTCCAAGGCCAGTCTCCATGGTCAGTTTCTCTAGAGTGTTTCATACCATGAAAGGAGACACTGCCAACACTCGAGGACACACTTCTGATATGTATGTTGGAACCTGGTATAGGTCATGGTCTAAAATGTCCAAGTCCAAATATGTAAAGTGTTTCTCCAAACTAAACTTTCTTAAATAATTGAGTCTATAACTGCAATTTATGTGTATTTAGTTGAGTCAAGTGAAAATGAGCAACAGACTGTGCTTAGCCACTGCCTTTAAAAGAAAAAAATCAAGGTAATGTCTCTATAAATGGTCTGCACTAGATTAGTGCTCACTTGGTAATCTAGGCATGCCTCAGATTTGAAATCCTCCTGCCTCAGCATCGTGAAGATAGGGGATGACAAACCTTGGTCACTAGACCTACCTATTAAAATACTGCTAATTTTAAAAAATTCATGCCATGGCGTGTGTGTGTGTGTGTGTGTGTGTGTGTGTGTGTGTCTAACTTCTGGGCATCAGTACTCTCCTTCTACCACACAGGTCTAGAGATTGACCATAGAAACTCAGGTCATCAGGCTTGGCTGCAAGCTCCTTTACCCTCTGAGCCATCTCGCTGACCCCAAATATTGCTAATTTAAACACAACTGTATATGCACATTTTCTGTTTCTCAGGGATGTTGCTCTTAGGTTAGCAGAACATAGCCTGTGCCTCAGTGGCCACTGAGATCTATAGGGAAAATCTGAAGAAATTGTGAAAAAAGTAATATTAGCAGTGAACAAAGAGAACAACTGGTTTTTTTTGTTTGTTTTTTGTTTTGTTTTTTTTTTAAGTCAGCAAAACAAGTAAGATCTTGGGTTAAAAAAATATAAAATTCATATTGTCTGCAAATCATTCAAAGGAATCAATGGCTCCAAAGCCCTTTGAACTACCAACAGGAGATCAATATTAAGCCATAAACCACACCAGAGAGAGATGGATTGCACAGTGTCCCACCACACAGTGGTTATCAATTACAGCAAAACTTTGTTTCTTTCGGGACCATCACTTGGATTTTCAGAACTCACGTGCTACGCTCAGGTGGATGAACGGGCTTGTCTTGTTCTCTCCGTTCTTCTCATTCACAGCCTGCACGTAGTAAGCCCCAGCATCACTCGCTGTTGTAGCAAGGATCACCAGCTGATTCTCCAATGTGATGGCTCTGTTTCCGAGACAAGACAAGGCCACTTAGGGGGATATAAAAAAAGAAAAATAAAGACCCAAACATAGGCTGGGGAGATGGCTCAATTGCTCAAATACTTGTCTTGAACTCATGAGGACCCAAGTTTAATCCCCAAAACCCATGTGAAAAAGGTGGCTCTGATGACATAGTCCTAGTCCCAGCCTTGAGAAGACAGAGGTGAGCAGACCCTGAAGAGTCACTGGCCAGCCAGCTGTGGTGGTTCAAATGAGAATGTCCTTCAGAGGCTCATATGTTTGGATACTGGGTCCCCAGTTAGTGGAACTGTTTGAGAAGGATTAGGAGGTGTAAAAGATGTCACTGAGAGTGGGCTTTGAGGATTCAAAAGCCCACAGCATTCTCAGTTAGTGCTCTCTCTCTCTCTCTCTCTCTCTCTCCCTCCCTCCCTCCCTCCCTCCCTCCCTCCCTCCCTCCCTCCCTCCCTCCCTCCCTTGTGGTTGCTGCCTTAACTTGTAAGCTCTCAGCTACTTCTCTGGCTCTGTGCCTGCCTACCACCAACTCCCCCCAAATCCCCTTGCCATGATGGTCATGGACACTTAATGTCTGAAACTACAAGCAAGCCCTCAGTTAAACTTTCTCTTTTATAAGTTGCCTTTGTTCTAAGTTCTATCCTACTTGGTGAATATTAAGCTGTAGGTCTCCCTTTTCCTTAGAGTTGTTGAAAGGAGACCCACAGGGGATGAAGGGAAGAGAGTCAATTAACAGGGTTTCAGATAGCCCATGAGTATGAACAGAAATGATGATACATTCTAGCATCAGCTTTGAAGAGACGTCAACTTTACTTGGGGTGAGTCAAGGGTTATATAGTTTTGGGGAAGCAGGGAAGAAATATCCAGGGTGGGCAAAGGTCATTGGCTGAAGGCTAAGGTACTGAGATACTTCATTAGCACGGGGAGGCATTCCAGGGAATCTCAGGTGCTTGCTGAAAGGGTTCTTATAGGGAGAAAGGAAGCTGAACCTGTAACCTCACCAAGGCTACATGACATTCTGCAGGTAGAAGAATATGGGTTTGAGCTTGCCAGTCAAGGTCAGAGAAGGAAAGTCTTGCTGGTAAAGGGAGTCCCCCATTTTTTGAGGAGCTCACAAGGCTATCTGACCAATGGTAAACTTTGACCTTAATTAGTAGGGTTCTCCACACCAGGCCAGTGAGAGATTTTGTCTCAAAATACAAGATGGGATGGAGCCTGAGGAATGATGGCTGAAAGTTGACCTCTGGCCTCCATGGGGATGTACATACATCTGTACACTATACGCACCATAGCCTCCCAAAAATAAAAATGAGAAGGAAGAATAAATAGATAAAAGTAATACTTAGGCCAGTGTGTGGTTTGCCTCTTATGCTGGGGGGCAGCATCCCACCATCTCAGGGGTTCTTCATCTGAAGGAGCTCTTAAGTGTAAGGAAGATGGCATACACCTCCAGGGACTAAAAAGGAGGTTCTTGAGGGTTCAAGGTACTGCCTGTTAGGAGTCCAGGGGAACAGCTTCTTCTCCTAGGCCAAGCTATCTGACCATGTTGTGGTCATATACCAGGTCCAACATGGCCTTGGTAAGGGTGGAATGACATGGCTCCCACCTCCGGGCCAGGACCAACAGGCAGATCTCTGAATTCTTTTGTAAGGTTAAAAATAATGTGATTGTTGACTTATAAGAATCAAAGGGTTGGGGTCTCCCTTGGGATGTTGATTCATCGGATAATCAAATGGGAACCTGGAGTAAATGACTGGATTGATATGTAAAATAAAGACTGGGCTTATGAGCTGCAAGAGGTGAGCTATCCAGAACTGCTTAGAGAAAGGACATGAGCAGAAAATAGCCATCTGGAGAGCTTCAGAAAAGTCAGTCTGGAGAGCTGTCTGGAACAGAGCATAAGCCACCAGCTTGGACCCACGATTTGACTTTGGCTCCTTTGTTTTCACTGCTCCCAGACACTCCTTCCTCAGAACCCATCTCAAGCCAAGGCTGGTCCTTGGCAGTCACAGCCTTCCCAGCAGAGCAATGGACCACAAATTGATCTGTAGCAAGTGATCATGTGTCCTTTGCCGCCTCAGAAATCTCACTGGAGCCTCCTCGACTACTTCCATTTAAATTCTCTTTAAATTCTCCCATCATTACTAGCTATGGAGTGCACACTCCCTGTCTGTGCTCTCCCATCTAGTTGTAGAGAGGGACAACTAAAGCACCATGTGTGTCCAACTTTTGCCACTCTAACACATGTTATCATCTACAAAACTGATTCTTGAAAACTACAACTGAGTTACTAAAAGTAAAAATCTCAAAACGTAGTATCTGAACTATGTTTATAATTTTTGTGTTAGGCTGCATTCATAACTATGTTGGCCTGAAGATCAGATGTGCTTGAATTAAAGACTAAATCCTCCCAGATACCCCAGTTTTAGCAAGCACCTTTGACCCACATACCCTTTCTCTGAGCCCTCCCTGCCTGCTTACGGTCACATAGAAACCTGCTGTCAGGTGAGATAAGGCCTTCTCCACACAGATGTGTACTTACAGATTACATCTGCCTTGCTTTCTTTTCTTTTGCTATGATAAAACATTTTGACAGAAGCAACTTTGAGGAGAAAGGGCTTATTCTGGCTCACAGTTCAAAGGTAAGGTCCATCATGGCAAAGATGTCAAGGCAAGAGGATGCTGAAGCAGCTGGTCTCATCTCATCCACAGTCGGGAAGCAGAGAGAGAGGTAAGCCAGCTGGTAGTCAGCTCCCTTTACCCATCTATACAGCCCAGGATGCCAGCCAGGGAATGGCTCCGCCCACAGTGGGTGAGACTTTCGACCTCAGTTAATGCAATCAAGCCCATCCCCACAAGCATGCACAGAAGCCCTTTTCCTAGATACTTTTAAATTCTGTCAAGTGGACAATTAACAGTAACCATCACAGAATCATATAAAGTCCTCTCGTAATAGCTAAGAAGGAAGAGCCAACAAAGTACCCACAAACCCAGACTACTCCCTCCCGGGAGCCCTGTATCCTTCATCCTGTTAGCCTGGAGCCCTCTGGCTAGTTTGAAGGGTCAATGAGGAGGTAAATTTTTTTTTTTTAATGCAGGTGTGGAGCTGGGGAGATGGTCCAGTGTGTAAAGTGCCTTTTGTACAAGCACAGGGCTGGAGTTAGGTCCTCAGCACCCATGAAAAAACTAGGCCTGGTAGTGCTTGCTTGTAATCTCAGTGCTGGGAAAGATGCAAGTAGATCCTAGGGCTCACTGTCCAGCCAGCCTGGCTAAATCAGCATTCCAGGTCCTGGTGAGAGACCATGTCTGAAAAAAGGACTCCCAAGGTTGATCTCTGGCTTCCAAGCATGCATGTGGGCACACACATACACACACACACGAATATACATGTATTAACAAACACATATGTATACACACATGCATCTACACACACATACTAATGCATGCATGTACTCATGCATATGTCTACACACATGCATCTACACACACATACTAATGCATGCATGTACTCATGCATATGTCTACACACATGCATTCACACATGCACACACATGCACGCATACATGCACACATACTAATATACCCAGCAACACAAACATGAACTAATACATATACACTAAGACACACTTATGTATGCATGTCTATACATGCTAAGACACACATATGCATGTACACATGCACACACACTAATATACACACCAACACACACATATGCATGTATGCATGCACCTAACACACAAATATATACGCACGAATACACACATATGTATGCATGCATGTATCTACACATGATAATGCACACATGCATGCACACATGCATCTACACACATATGTGCATGCACATTCATATCACACTCACACACACACACTCACACACTCACCCAAATGTTCGTAACATGCTCTCTGGCTGACAAGCCAGGCCTAGAGGGTCTACACAGCATGAGCCCACCCTGTCTTCTTTCCAAGCTGCAGAGACTGAACGCTCCACAGGGAAGGGTCCTGTGCTCCTTCTCTGCCCTACAGAGCCCTTCCAAAGTCAAAAAAAAAAAAAAAAAAAAAAAAAAGCAGTCTCTCTTGAGGAATCAAAGGTAATAACCCATTCCCTCCTGTTACCTTTTGGAGCTCTTTTTTCCCAAAAACCTCCTGGTTTTTCTACATTGTATAAAATTATCTTAAGGAGCGATTGCTTGCTGGGCTCCCACAGGGTGTATTACATTTTAGGTCTCTATGGCTAACTTATTTCATGTCTCATTTGAGAAAATTTCCCTATTAGGAAGTTTTCAATTTTTCGTTCCATAAAAATATTTCAAAAAGAGTTTTACTATAATTATTTATGACTGCTTTATAGGTTCTTTTATAGAAGCATAGAAATTGTTCCATTTTATTTTAGTATATGTTACACTGGCACCTAAAATTAAATATGAATATTTACTACACATGAAGTTATACATTTAATAGTATAATTTTAAAATTGGATATATAACTTTTGCTTTCACATCTGATTTTTAGCACACTAATCTTAAGTATGTCTATTATTCCCCAGAATTAGTCATTTTAAAATGCTCATTAATTCTCTATATTATTTACCACAGTGTTTCAAGGCTACTGCAAATTAAAAAGTACATAAAAAATAAAACTGTAAGTTTTATACCTATCAAGGTTTTTTATTTTGAAGCTTTCTTCTTTTGATTCTTGATTTCTGTACATAGTCAAGACTAAATTTTTTAAAATGTATGTATTGTTTAAAAAGACAGCCACAAAATTGCTGGATACTTGAAGGACATTTGAAAAGAAAAGCAAGTCCCTAGGATGCTATTCTTTCTCCCTGTAGGAAATATTTCCATGTAGAGGATTTATACAAAAGAAACTAATTTGTTAAATTACTACAAACATCTTCGATGCTATGTCATGATGTGTACTGTAATAGGTGTGCGTGTGTGTGCACCCACCTGTGTGATGTTGTGCACATGTGTGTGTTGCTATATGTACATGTGTGTAGGGGGATTTGCATGCGTGCACAGGGTACACATGTTCATGTGGGGACCAGAGGTTAATGATGTCAGGAGTCTTCCTCAGGTGTCATCCACTTTCATTTTGGAGACAGGATCTCTCACTGGCCCTGGGATTCACCAGTTCATCCCAAGGATCTGCCTGCCCAGGCCGCACCAGGCTGCAATGACTGACATGGGTTGTCTTGCTTAGCTTTTGACTTGTGTTCTAAGGACTGAAGTCCTCGTTCGTTCATGAGCAGTAAGCACCTAGCCAACGGAGCCATGTGCCCAGCCATACTGGCTGTGAGACTTTTTAATAAGAGAAATGTTTTTAGAGACTGTGGGCCACAGTGGAAAACTGCTGGCTTGGTCATGTGGCCAGGCCTCCAGAGGCACCTGCATTTCCTAGTGCCCAGGCTTATGGCTCCAGGAACTCACAGGGGTTTGTCTGCTTGTTTGTTTTTATGACTACTGGGAAACATGGGTAGCATGAAGCCAACAATTTTGGGAGGTAGGACAGAAAGAATAGAAGGTTCTGATGTTGGTGTGTATGTGTGTACTTAGGTGTGCAGGCACATGTGTAATTGTAGATGCACGTGGATGTGTGTATATGTACGTGAATGTGGAAGTCAGGTGGCATCTTGAGTGCTGTTCCATTGGTACTATTCACCTCATTCTATTGAAATGGATTCTTTTATTGGGCTAAGATATCTGGCCAGTGAGTCCCAAGGATCCACCTGCTTCTACCTCACCAATGCTGGGATTACAAGTATGCACCAGACCTGGCTCTTTTTTTTTTTTTTTTCCTTTTAAATGTTGGTTTTAGGCCGTGAACTTGTCTGGTCTTCTTGTTTTCATGATAAGCTGGTAAGTGCTTTACAAACTGAGCCCTCTCCCCAAGCCACCAAATCACTCCTCCTGCAGCCCACCCCATCTGTTCTAGTTAGCTTTAACCATTAATTTGTCACAAGCTAGGGTCACCTGAAAGAGCAGTTGTGATTGATGAATGGCCCAGATTAGGCTAGTCTGTGGGAAATGGTTTCTTCTGTTAACTGATGCAGAATGGTCCAGTCTACTATGGGCGGCACCACAACCTGGGCTGTTGGACCCAGATTGTATAAGAAAGCTAATGAAGCATGAGCCTGTGAGCTGGCCAGAGAGTTGCATTGTCCCATGGTTTCTGCTTCAAGTTATCTTTTCCTGCCTCAACTTCCCTCGATGACAGACTGTAATCTGTAAATTGAAGTGAACCCACCCTTCCCCTAAGTTGCCTTTGGTCATGGTATTTGCTGCAGAGACAGAATAGGACTCAGCCACCAGCTCTTCACTGTCATTTCACAAGGTTGACACATGTCTCTTGTAGTCAAATTTACTTGAGTTTGAGTTCCTGCGGCTGGAGGTGGACACTGTACAGATGTAGACTCAGAACAGCCTTACACGTTCACATCCGTTCAGTATTTTAAGACAGCATGTCTTCTGTGCATACAGCAAAAATCCTAGGAATATCTTTTTAGATGTGCAGACATAAAATGGAAATGTGGTTGGGCTGTGAGTGGTAAGAGCACAAGCCATTTTCTTTTGAATCGTATATTTTTAAATTTTTTCCAATCTCCCTACAACAAACATGCATATCACTTTTGTTATCAGAAGAATGGACGGCGTTGAGAAGAAGTGCAGAGGGCATGCTCAGTGATTACAGGAGCAGAGTTTAATACCTTGCCTGTAATAGGAACAGCTCGGCTTTATTATAACATAATTCCAAAGAACTCATTTAAAACTTGCATTGACTTTGCAGGAAAATTATAGTGTTCAGCACGAGAGATTTCCCCTTAACTTTCCCGCAATAAATGTATGTATTTTCCAAAAAATAAAATTATGTTTTTAGTCTTCCACCACCTTCATTCCACACTTTAAAAACAAAACTTTAGGATTCTAACTTCTAATTCAAGGAGTCAGTAATAAAAGTAGTACAGGCGGGAAAAAAACCCTCAGCCCAATGTCGGCAAACAGAGCTGGCTCTGAGGTCTGGAACTATAACGCTGGGTTCATACAGAGTGAATCAGAAGGTGACTCGGAGGTGAACTCCAGCTACAGGAAGTGTTCTCAGAAGCCAGGGACTTGTCTGTGGTCCTGGAAAGGTGGCGCTCGTTGACAGAGATAACACCACAGGTCAGTAAAGGATGCCAGTTTCCAACGGGCACTTCCTAAGTGCCCCTGGCCATTCTTCTCTTGACTCTAGCCTGTTGGGGAGCCGTCAGAGAGAATAACCCTTTCTTTCAGAAAAGATAAAACTCAAGGCATGGAGGGGCTACCTTGAGTCCCTGACCAGGAAGATTGATCAAAATATTTGTTCAACGGGCTCAGGATGTAGCTCAGTCGGCAAAGTGCCTGCCTAGCACGCATGGCCCTGGTACCATATCAACAGCACCATTTAAGTCAGGGTTGGTGCCCACACATGTAATCTCCTAGAATTCCAGAGAGAGACAGAAGGATCAGAGGTTCAAGGTCAGACTTGGCTGCATAGTAATTTGAGGTCAGCCTAGCTAAATGAGACCCTGTCTCAACAAAACACAACACAACAACAACGTAATTGTTAGAGAAAAATGACATTAGACATGGATAATCAGATGTCCGGGGGAGCTCTGCACATGGGATCCTGTAGTTGATCTCCTTTGCTGCACTTGTCCAATCCAAGGGAAGCCCCTACATCACAACACACCATCTCTCAGGGATATAATGTTGATGTAGAAATTGTCAAGGCTCCGGACTTGTGGTTTGTGAAAATAGCCCCACTGGGTACCTTGTAGATGCCTGAAGACCAGGAAAGAAAAGGAAGGGCATTCAATGACCCCAATTTTTCGTGTAGTGAGGCAGTGAGCAACCATTTAAGTCCCAGGCTTGGGTCTGAGTGATTTCGGTCTCACTCAAGCCGAACTGAGAGCACATAGTTTTCATTGCACAGAGCCTGAACTGGCCTATCTGAACACACTGCAGTCATCTTCCTTGGGGAAGCTGGTGGGTCAATGCCAGGAGTTCTGGGGATGTGCCAAAGTAGTTTTCAGAATCTGCAAGAGAGCTTTTCCTGTCTTCCATGAAAAGGTAAATCATATTAAACTACCAATAGATATTGTTATTGATTGATGGATGGATTATGTGTTTAAATGTGTGTGTGTGCATGCATGTGTGTGTGCATGCATGTGTGTGTATGCATGTGTATGGGTGTGTGTGCATGCGTTTGTTTGCATGTGCCTGCCTGTGTGTGGCATGCGTGTGTGTGTGTGTGTGTGTGTGTGTGTGTGTGTGAGAATGTGGTGTGTGTGCATGAATGTATGTGTGTGGGTGTGCATGCATGTATGTGTGCCTGTGTGTGAATGTGGTATGTGTACATACATACATGTATGTGTTTGAGTGTGTATGAATGTATGTGTGTATGAGTATGTGTATATGCATTGGTGTATATGTGTTTGCCTATGTGTGTGCATGCATATGTGTGTGAGTGTGTGTGCATGAGTGTGTGTGTATGTGTGTGTGTGTGTGTGTGTGTGTGTGTGTGTGTGTGAATGCAGAAGTTCAAGTCCAACCATTGGTGCCATTCCTCAATAGTTGTACACCTTGTTTTTGTTTTTATTTTGTCTTTTTGAGGTAGGGTCTCTGATTTTCCCAAAACTTGATAGTTTGACTATACTAACCAGCCACCAAACCCCAGAGATCTGCCTATTTTTAACCTCTCCACGGGAACTGAGCACCATCATACCCAGCTTTTTTATGTGGGTCCCAGGGATTGAACTCACATCCTTATGCTTTCATGTCAAACATTTCGCCAAATGAGCTGCCTTCCCAACTCACCCGTGAGTATTCTGGTCTCAGACATATTCAACAGAAGCTAGGATGCTAGTGTAAGCCCTGCTTTGTACTTGATGAGGAAACAATGGTAGCATCGAGTAAAATAAGAGCTCTGGGCATGGACCGAGAAAGCACAATGTAACATAGACATGTTGAAACAGCATTTGATCAGTTTCAGTTGACACTCAAAGAAACAGTACAGGAAAAGTTTGAATAAGAAGTAGTTCTTAAATCCTTAAAAAGCTGAAAATGTTTGAAATGGGCTCCGTTTTAACTAAACGACCATTTAATGGGCTGGTTCCAAGACACTGTGTCCTGAGTGTGATTTGGATCCCAAATTCCACCGTGTAATAGCGAGTTCAAGGCCGCCAGCTTTGGACTGATGAACTTGCTTTGGTTGTGTAATTACAAGAACTAAAATTGCTTCCAAGTAGTTTAGGGAACTGTGAGGCAGTGGAGCCTGAGTAAATGCTGAGGCACTAACGTGACAGATTTACTTAGTCAAGGGGTGAACACTTGCTGCCAATCACCGGCTCTGAGGAAGGAAGAACATAACACAATGTATTTATTTTTATCATCATTTGTTTATTATTATGTTTGAGTGTTCATGTACATGTATGTATGTATGTATGCCATGTGTGTACCTGGTGCCCATAGAAGCCAGAAGAGGGCAAAGGATCCCCTGGAACTGGAGTTAAAGATGGTTGTGAGCTGTCATGTGGGTGCTGGGAACTAAACCTGGATTTTCTGCAAAATCAGTAAGTGCTTTTAACCACTGAGCCATCTTGTCAGGCCCAGGAGATATATCATATATAAACAGCAAGTATAGGGATTGGGGTATCATTCAGTGGTAGAGCCCCTGCCTAGAATCCCCCAGTGAGGGGCTGGGGGCATGGCTCAGTGGTAGAGCCCCTGCCTAGAATCACCCAGTGAGGGGCTGGGGGCATGGCTCAGTGGTAGAGCCCCTGCCTAGAATCCCCCAGAGAGGGGCTGGGGGCGTGGCTCAGTGGTAGAGCCCCTGCCTAGAATCACCCAGTGAGGGGCTGGGGGCGTGGCTCAGTGGTAGAGCCCCTGCCTAGAATCCCCCAGTGAGGGGCTGGGGGCGTGGCTCAGTGGTAGAGCCCCTGCCTAGAATCCCCCAGTGAGGGGCTGGGGGCGTGGCTCAGTGGTAGAGCCCCTGCCTAGAATCCCCCAGTGAGGGGCTGGGGGCGTGGCTCAGTGGTAGAGCCCCTGCCTAGAATCCCCCAGTGAGGGGCTGGGGGCGTGGCTCAGTAGTAGAGCCTCTGCCTAGAATCTCCCAGTGAGGGGCTGGGGGTGTGGCTCAGTGGTAGAGTCCCTGCCTAGAATTCCCCCAGTGAGGGACTGAGAGCCGTGGCTCAAGGGTAGATGTGCTTAGGATGCACAAACCTGAGTTCCCAGCCCCAGTGCTGCATACAGCAATGCTAGCAATGAGAAGACATGCATCAGTGAGTCTGAGGGCTGTGGTTCTCGACAAAGGACATACTATTCCCAGTAAGGCAGAACACAGAGATAAGGAGTGCCACTTGATTTGTTATGGCATGCGGACATCAGTAAGCATAACAGGAAGCTCAACCACAGTCCTCAGTAAGTGGCCAGCACCTTGCACAATGTTTCCATGTCCTTTTCTATGGCAGACATGGCTCATTTCATAATAGCCGGCATACTGAAAGGATACATTACATTTATGTCAATTCTCTATTCTCCAATTCTATTTTGACTGCCGACTCTTTAGTTACAGACGCCAGTGAAGGTAAATTGTGGGGCTGACTTTGTGCAATGGTTTCTCCCTAAAATCCTTCATATTTGAAGTAATTCAGATACACATTTTGTCTAATCCACAATGGCCCCCACTTTTCAAGGACTGAGTCTGGAAAATAGTATGTACCCACCAACGATAGTCTATGAAGGAAATACCCAGGCATTCATGTTCACCCTACTCCCTATGGCTGCTCTTGTAGGAACTGCCAAGTACCTCCTGGTGCCCAGAATGCAGGCAAGGAGCACAATCATTTAGCTATCCAGTGACTCTTTATGGACGCTATAGAACACTCCCAGGGAAAGCACACTGTAGGGACTTGGGGAGATGGCTCAGTTAGTAAAGTGTTTGCTTTGCAAACATGAGGACCTGAGTTTGATCCCCAAAATCCATGTACAAATGCTGGGTGCAGCAGAGGAGGTCCATAATCCCAGCCCTGGAGAGGCAGAGGCAGCAGCATTCCCCGGGGCTTTCTGGTCAGCGAGTCTATCTGAATCAGCAAGCTCCTGGTCTAGGGAAGATGCTGTCTCAAAAAGCAAGGTAGAGAACGATTAAGAAAGATAAACAGTGGCAGCATCCGGACTCTACAGACATGTGCACACATATGCATGAACGCCTGTGTGTGTGCATGTACACACACACACACACACACACACACACACACAGAGCACACTGGGAGCTACAGTCACTGGATTTCAAGAGATATTCCCCTAGGTGATGAGGTCTAACAGTGCAAAGGAATCAATGGGCCAAGCTTCTCTGTGTGTTCTGTAGACTGTATGGGTCTAGGCAAGCCTCACTTGCAGACAACCTACCACGGTGCATACAGCTCTGTCCACAGCAGATGTAAAATCTGGAGAGGTGGCACCTTGGAAAGACAGACAGCTCTCTAGCCTAGACGACAGTGACAGCTCAGAGTGAGATGACAGACAACTTCTGCAGGTGACTGGGAGGAAGTGTTATCCACACATGTGCTGACTCACTTCCCCCTATGGTGGGCAACATGCCCAAGCTAGGCTTGGCCTGGAGGCAGACAAATGTAGGGCAGCTTAGCCACCCAGAACCCCTATTTTTCTTCTGCTATACCCATGTCCTTTCCCAACAAAGCACTTAGCAACCTGAGGACCCCCCCCCCCACACACACACACATGCACCAAGCTACATATAAACCCCTAGCAACCCTTGGTGTACCTTCTTCTGCACCCAAGCACATCCTAGAACATATTCATGAGATACAGTCAGTATGCCTACCCAGTCTGAGACTGGCTTTGTGCATATATATAGTGAAACAAACTGTGTTCTTTGAGTGAACTTGTAGTGAAAACCTTGAGTTTGCCATTTTGTGCCTAGGCATGACTGGGCATGCATATGTTTAAAGTCAGATGCATCATGAGAAAGGGTCGGCACCATGAACAAAGGGTCATGCAACCCAACTCTGTCAATCAAAACAGAAAACGACCCCTACTCTTCCCCTGGAAACTAACTCTGCCTTTTCCTGGACCCACAAAAGGAACTCTCTGGCAGTCACAGAGGCTCTTGAGCTCATGCTCAGAGGTTTCTGCCCCCATGCAGCATAGCCTCTCTGTACACTCATTTTCCTTCTGAGTAAAATCCCTCCTTTGCTAGTTGTGCCTCTTCAATTCTTTTAACAAGGAGCTAAGAAAGAAAACCCTGAGTCTACACAGATGCCACCAGAGACAGTGTGGGATCTTCACAAATCTTTGAAACAGGCATAGGTACAGAGTGATTGTCCCAGTCAGCGTGGTCTGCAGTGGCAGAGAGAAACTTCAGGGAACCACCAGGCCATTGGAAGAGCAGCGGAGACAGACACCCGTCTAGGGACACACGGCTAGTCACTTATCAAAGGAGAAAGAAAATGTGAACTCAGGTGCCCATCCCCCAGCACAGTGCCCTGGATGTCTGGAGACTGGACAGTGCCTGGCAGTTAAAGTCTTGCGTGCCTATAGAGAAGACAGGCCATGCTTACAGTTGGCAGGGAGTTACAACTTAAAACAGGTACAAGGAGAAGTGATCACAGTATTCCGTGTTAGCACAGCGACACTCCAGGTGATTACACAGTGCCTCGTGGGTAGCAGTGGGAGGGGATGAGACCCATTCCAGACTGGAAATTCCCTCAAGCTCATCACTTGTTTTCCCGTTTGAAAAACAGACACGACACCACTGCTACGTAAAGGGTTTCTGTGAAGTTCAAAATCAGGTAAGGAAGTGAAAGAGGATGCCCCAAGCTATTCTTGTGCTGTCTGCTGACTTTGCTTGTGGTTTTCTAGAGATGATAAATATGAATGGCAAAGGAGAAAATGTATCGGCTATACAACTAGGGCTCCACACATTAAAGCAAGGCAGAGTGGCAAGTCACCATGCAGCATTTTCTTGATTAATAATGGATTGATTTGGAAGGACCCAGTCCACTGTGAGCGGTGCAATCCCTGGACTAGCATTTCTGGGTTGTGTAAGAAAGCAGGCTGGTGAAGTCATGGAAGGCAAGCCCATAAGCAATGCTTCTCTGTGGTCTTAGCTTCAGTTCTTGCCTTCAGGTACCTGTTTGAGCTCCTACCGTGACTTCCCTTCCTAATAGACTGTTAGTAGGATGTGCTACAGCGATATACCAAAGATACCCTTTCTTCTCCAACTTGCCTGTTTGTCATGGTATTGTGGTAGTTTGAACGTAATTGGTCACCACAGGCCCGGAGGGAGTAGCACTTTTTGGAGGTGTGGCCTTGTTAGAGTAAGTGTGGCCTTGTTGGAGGAAGTGTGTCATTGGACTTGAGCTTTGAGGTCTTATATACTCAAGCTACACCCGGTGTAGCACACAGTCTCCTTCTGCTGCCTTTGGATCAAGATGTAGACCTCTCAGCTCCTTCTTCAGCACCACGTTTGCCTGGCTGCCTCCATGCTCCCTGTTGTGATGATAATAGACTAAGGTTCTGAAACTGTAAGCCAGCCCCAATTAAATGTTTTCCTTTATGAGAGGTGCCTTGGTCATGGTGTCTCTTTACAGCCATAAAACCCATACTAAGAGAGTATTTTATTATAGCAACCGAAAGTAAACTGAGGGAAAGAAGAGGTTATCAGCAAGTTTTGGAACTGTGGAAGGTGAGACTTACTTGGAAGGGGATATGCACTTGAGATCATATCTCATCCTGGCTCCTTGTCCCTGTTTCTCAGCTTCCTGGCCATCACCAGGTAAAGACTAGCCTCCGCCATGTTTTCTTGGCACCATTTGCCCAAGCAAGCATGGACTGAACTCTCTGAGAGCCCATGCACCAGCATAAGTCTTTCCACCTTGTTTCTGCAATGTGTTTGGTCCAAACAGTAGAAGGGCCCCAAATAGAAAGGGTGTCTAGGTGAAGACCACTCGCACCAAGGCAGGAAGGTTGCAGGGAGGAGAAGCTGGGAATTCAACAACACCCATTTCTCTCAATGTCTTCTTTCTTCAGAACAAGGCGCCCACTTCCCACTGCAGAGCAAGGAGCATGGGGAGAGCTCTTGACCCCTGCTCCGTGGAGCTCTAACTGTGCAGGATTAAGCTTCGTGGCGGGATCAAGCATCGGGAGCTGCCTCTCTCAAAGAGCCTGCTTGTCTCTAAAAGCAAATAACCACAGAGGAATACTTGAAAATTACTCGCCGAGCAAATTGCTTTTTTGAATGTTCTCCGCCTCTCATGTCTGTTTCAGCATCGGCTTCTCTTTGAAGGAGGAATAATTATTGCCAAGAGTTTTGCTCTTTTGTTAAAGTCCTTTTGATGACTAAGTGACAAAGCTGTGCCCGCAGAGATGGGAGCACCTGTGACAGCAGGGGCTGACGTGTGTCTTAAGTGTGACAGCCAATCTTGGTGATGGCAGGGCCTCTCTGAGAAGGAAGACTCCTCAAGCTACAGGAAGACTGGCATAGCCCCCATGACACTCCTCCAACAGTGAAGGCTGAGATAGGCCTAGAGGAGGGCTGGGAATATAGCTTAGAGGCAGAGTGCTTGTTTCGCAAGCATGAGACCTATGTTCATCCCAGCACCACAAATAAATGAACAAAGAAATCTAGAAGCAAATCTAATTTTCTTTCTGGAAGCTACCACTGTGGACATGGCATGTATATAAATGGAGTGCCTCCCCGTGTCCCTACTGTCACCCCACCTGTGGGTGCCACTGCTCTCTGTGCCTGTAGATATAGATATAGGAAGGAGGTACAGGTCAGCTTTGAAATACTAAACAGGTAGAGAACACGTAGGAGCAAGGCTATGTGCTCTTGACTTTTTGGGGAATGGACTACTGCTCCCCCATGGCCACTTCAGTTCCTCCCAGGAGTCTTGTTCCTTTTATGGTCCCCCTTGGAATCCAACCTCTGCTCCACCCTACTCTGAGCAATAGTGAGATTAGGCCCTTTTGCGCTTCCTCGGGCCAAGCAAGCTTCTGAGAACGCTGCCACACATTTTCTTGCCCTTGCAGCAACCCAGGTATTCAGATCTCTTTGAGGTGGTTGGTGGCCCACATCAAGAGCTTGGGTCCAGAGACAGCTACATAGGACCTCCTTTTCTGACACTTCTCAGCCATAGGACATTGCCACCCCAAGCTAGGTCCTTGACTGGTGACCCATTACTCAGGTCCTGCTCTGTGAAATGAGGATAAGAGTGGCTAACAGTTAGTGCTGGTATGAGAATTAATGTGATATTAATAACATTAACATGGCGGTTTGAGAGTTCCACATTATAACAGTAACAAAGTAGTCTATAGAATATTTAAGCTCAAACTGAGATGCAGATGACAGTATTTCTCCCTCTCAGACAGGATATGGAAGCTTATGGGTGGATATACTTCCCCAGAGAACATGAAAAAGACTGTAACCCAACACCTACCCCCCTCCCTTATCTAAATGCATCCTTCATAAATCCAGGTCACTCTCCCTAAGCAGTGCCTGGCAGGCCACAGGTAGAGCAATAAACTGGGAGCTTTGTGCAGCAAGGAGGCATCTCAGTCCCCTCTCCCTTTTCCAGGCTGCATATGTGGCTACTAAGGGCAGAGCTGGCATATGACACAGGGTGGCAATGATGTCAACACTGGCTATAATATGGGTAGAGCTGGGTCCACAGGCTTGAGGAGGCCCCAGCCACTGTCACAGGCCAATGGGATGAATGTGCTACCAGTCATCAGGGCTCTATAAGGGGAGTCTCACTCCACCCTGGTTATGGATTCTTTTTCTTACCCAATGAACCCCAAAGCCAAGCCTCTGAGCTCCTTCTCTAGAAGATAAGTTACCTAAGGAGAAAGCCGTCAGCATCAGTTAGGCTAACAGGAGGCAGGACTGAGAACCTTAGAGTCAGTCATAAACATCAATGGAGACAGTTTGTTTTGGAGATAGGAAGGGAATAGTTTTTCTTAAGGGTTACCGACTTTCACACTTCTTGGAAATGGGTTATGAAACCCCCGTGTTCTGGTGCCTGGTGATATACCCCAATTACAGATACAAATAATGCCAGGGGCCTTTCTGTTATAAATTGCAACAATGATCCTGTACAGATAGGGCACATGTATGTAATGTTACTATTTTCTTTGGTGTATGTGTGTGTGTTCATTCATGTGTAGGCATGCATGCTTGTATGTGTGTGCGTGTACACGTGTATGTGGAGGTCAATCTTCCTTGTTGTTCCTCGGGAGCCATCAACGTTTTTTGAGAACCTCTTTGGTTTTGGAGGTCCTCTGGCTAAGAGATGGCGCTAGCTGGTTATGTTGGGATGGGTATTCAGTAAGCCCCAGGGATCCACCTGTCTATGCCTCACAAGGGCTGAGACTGCAAACATGTGCCACCATGCCTTTTACATTGGTACTGGGAACTGAGCTCAGGTCTTCATACTTCCAAGACAAGTACTTCACTGACTAAGCTACCTTTCTAGTCCCTAGGAACTAAATTACTCTTAAGGCCAATATATCCAACATGTAAATAGAAACTGGAAAACAGACAAAAGGTAAATGCTGTTCCCAAGCTGTCTCTGCTCTTGCTATTGTTGATCAGCATGAAATTCATTTTCAAGATAGCTGTGACACAAGAATGAAACCACACCTGCCTCTAATGTCTTCCTGGAGAGAAGCTCTACTGACTCTTGTGCCCCATGTGAAATGTTCACTCTTGGTGCCAGGTCACATTCCTGAGCACACATCTTACATTTCCCACAAGCACTACTTAACTAGTTACCCTGAACCAAAATGATTAAAGTCAACCAAGAACTAAAATTTGAACAGAATAAAAGACTGCAAATGTCCATCCTTCCAATGCCTCTCAGAGCTTGAGGCTTCCTACCAGCTGGCTAGCTCTCATGGTGCTAGGAGGAGCTCTGCAGGCTTCTGGAGGAGAGTCATCAGTGGACTTGACCAGCATAATGCCCTTCATGCTATGCTACAACACTCACTTGCTGGCCAAGATGTCCTCCTGGTGCTCCAGTGGCATGGCTGTCATAGAGATAACTAACAGCTGACCAGCTGGATTCGAGGGAAATCTACTGGAGGGAAATTATGCCTAACACAATAGTTTCAGTTCAAAAATTATGGGAAACACTTATTGGGAACTATATTGATATGTAGGAGAGAGTCATGGGGCTTAGTGGTCTTTATCATCCTATGGGGAACCAGAGATGGAGATCAGGCCTCATTATTCATTCCAGACTGTGGTTTGTTCAATTCCAACTCATTCACCACCCACAACATCAGTAGTTTCCAGAGAAATGTTGATATATGGAGTTTGGGCAGGAAAGATACAAGATGAGATCAGAACACTGTCTACCACATGGCACTGGGGCCAAGTCTAAGTCATGTCAAATGCAGTGAGGAGCCATCTTAAGAGGGGCATCGAGCATCATCTGGAAGGCTTGCAAGTTGGGGAATAATCAAAACCATCTCTCCCTGAAGACAATATGGTCTACACGGAAGGCCACTAGCAAACAACAGTAATAGTGACCACAATTTAAAGAACCAGGAAGTTTATCAAGGATTTCTGGACCAAGAAAAATATCTTTTCATTTTCACTAACGTGAAAAGTACATATTCATTTTGTGTGTGTATGTGCAGGTATGTATTTGTTCATGTGTGCTTAGATGTGCATGCATGCATATGTGTGTAGGTCAGGTCAACTTCAGGTGCCATTCCTTAGGAGACATCTACCTTGATTCTCAAAGACAAGGTCTCTCACTGGGACTTGGCTCTGGTGGATAGGGCCAGCCTTTTTTGGCCAGTAAGCCCCTGGGACCCATCTGCCTGTCTCTGTCTCCCCAAGTTTTACAAGCGTATGCCACCACATCTGGCATTTTATGTGGATTTGGTGGAAGCATTTTACTGAGTGAGCCATGTCCCCAGCCCCCAAATTCACTTTTGAACATTGAGTAAAAGTTGTCTCTATTTACAGTGTATGACATGATGTTTTGATGTGTGTACCTTGTGATTTATCATCTGATTAATGTCTGCATACCTCATACAATGACCTTGTAGTGAGAACACACTAAAAATATACTCTATTAGCAATTTGAAAGTATAGTTATTATATTGCTATTAACTATAGTTCACCAGGATATAAAATTGATTTTTTAAAATTATCTTCTATTTTAATTGTGGTAGTCAAACTCAGGCCCTCCTATTACAAGGCAAGCTCTCTACCAACTGAGCCATCATTCCTGCCCTACAGTTGAATTTTGGATATATTTCTTGTAACTGAAATTGTGTAATTTGTGAGTTACTTTACTGGGAGCTATGATGAGTGACCTGATGGAGACACCTCAAGGGAGGAAAGCCTTATTTTGGCTCATGGTTTCAGACAGATTTCTGTCTATGATGGGGGAGGCACAGGGGAAGTCATGGTGGCAAGAGTGTGTGGCAAGGCTTGTTACATACTGGTGTGCCAGAAAGCAGAGAAACCAAAGTTTTGGTCTATAATCTCCAGAGACCTACCTCTAGTGATCCTGATTTGCCAGCCAGGCCCGAAATCCTAGAGTTCATAACTTTCAATATTGTAGGATAGAGATCAAGTGGTCAACCCATGAGTCATTGGGGCACACACCATTTCAGACTGTAAGAGTCCTGATCATCCTTCCATACCGCCAATTCTATTTCTATATAACAGTACCAGACATACGAAAACAAGGTGAGACTCACAGCACCACATTAACAGTGCTGCAGCAACGTTCATCTGAACGCTGTGCAAATGCAACCAGGGTTTAAGGAGAAGACCCCGAAAAGCATGGTAGAAAGAAGATAAAGAACAAAACCCAGAGAGACACTGAACTGGCTAGCACTGCTCCTCAACCCAATGAGCTCTAGGACCACCTAGGAGGTAAGCATAAGCGTCTGGGTGTGTCTGCAAGCGTGTTTTTTGGGAGGTTTAAGTGAGGATGCCCAATTTGAATGTGGGCAGCATTAGTCCTGCTCTGGGGTCCTGAGATGAATTAAAAGAATGTGGGCTGAGCACCAGCATCCATCCCTCTCTGCATCATCATCTTCCTGACAGTAGATGTCACATGACCAACCACCTCCTGTTCCCACCTCCATGCCATTCCTGTTGTGACAGACTGCACTCTCAGATGATGAGACAAGCAGACAAACACCTCCCTCCTCAGCCCCAAACCAACAAAACAACCAAGCAAAAGCACTCCTTCTCAAGTTGATTCTTGTCAAGTGTTTTGTCATAGCAACAAGGAAAGTAGTGAATATGTATACCATGTTCATGGATTAGAATATGCAATGAAGTAAAAATAAATTTTCTATAAACAATCCTACAGGTATCATTTCTGTCAAAACTCTGCGAGACTTTTTGTAGATGTAGGAAAGAATGTTCTAAAATTACTATGAAAAGAAAAAACACAGCTTTGAGGAAAAAGAAGGAATAAAGTAGATGGAATTATTCTACTAAATATTAAGATTTAACCATGTAGCTACCGAAATCAAAATGGGTGGTCTTGAGAGAGAAGAAGACACACATTCAACAGAACTGAATAAATAGTCCTGAGATTTATGTAGACTATGGAGACCAATGATGTTTAACAGAAGCTCAAGAAAAAGTCACTGTAAGGAGAGTAGTCAACAAACAGCATGGTGGGAATTTCATATTGAATGGGCAAAAGGAAATCAAACCCAATTTCACATCTATTTCCTTTACACAAAAAGTAACTCACGAATGGCAACAGATTTCACATGTAAGGCACAGACCCACGGCAGGGGTAGAGCAAAGTACAGGAGAAGTCTCATGAAGGACAACAGATGTCACATGTAAGGCAGAGACCCACAGCAGGTGTAACGTACAGGGGAAGTCTTTGAGAAACTAGGGTTTGGCGAAACTCAGTAAGCTGGACTTCATCAAAATTATTTCATTTTCTACAAGAGATTCCTAGAAAAGACAATTAAAAACGAGAGGGGATATCTGGGAAGCACAAATCCCAGAATGGATACATTTCTAGAATATACAGAATCTGTACAAATCAAAGAGGTGGACTGAATGACTCAGCAGGTAAAAGCACCTGGTCCCCAGACCTGGCATAGTGCAAAGAGAGAAACTGTTCCCACAGCTGGTTCTCTGGCCCCACTCCCACATGCACACTGTGACATATGCCCACCCAGTCATGTAAAGAATAAATAAATATAATTAACAAAAAATCTAAGTCCTCTAAACCATCCACCTAAAACCAGACAAAGGCAAAGAAGCAGCATCCATCTAGAGAGAAAGTACAAGGATACAGGGGATGCTCAATCCAAGAGTGAACATTCCCCAAAGAGAGTACACAGAGGATGCTCCCAGAAAGAGTATAAGGATACAGGGGCTGCTTGTTCTAAGAATGAGCACCCCATCAGAGACAGTACAAGGATGCAGAAGATGCTCAGTCCATGAGTGAGCACCCACACACACTTCAAGAGAGTACAAAGATGCAGCGTATACTCAGCCCAAGAATGAGCATCCCACTAGAGAGAGTACAAGGACTCAGGGTCTGCTTGCCATTTGCTGTTAGGCCTAGTGGAGATGCTGCAACACATGTATGAGAACAGAGAAGACAAAACTCACAATGCAGAGACTGGCTTTCTCATGGATTGCTGGTGGGAACGAGAATGGCACGGCCACTCTAGAAAATAGCCTGACAGTGGTTGTGGAAGCTAAATGTGTGGTTGCCATTTGAACCAGCAATGTCCATTTCTCCATTATCCCAGAGAGACAGAAATTCACATGTCCATAAGTGCCTGCACATAAGTGCTCATGGCAGTCTTATCTGCAGTAATAACAAATGGCAAAAAAAAAAAAAAGAAAAAAAGAAAAAAAAAAGCCACACGTTCTTCAAAAATACAGCAATACAAAGGAGAGAGCTATGCGAGCCACAGCTGACTAGGGAGAGCATTAGGAAGAGGAGAAAAAGTCATTGTCAAAAGGGTAGTTGCTACATGATTCCACCTAGGGAGCACCTGGAAAATGGTGAATTAGAGTGGAGACGATTAGGAGACAGATAAGGGGCTTACCAGGTTTTGCTGATGGGACATGTCTACAGCTAGTTGTGACAATGAGTATACACCTCTCCACATGCAGGAACATGACACTACTATGTGCACTGTGCATGGGTCAACCTCAACTGCTGACTTGGCACCTTAGTCGTAGAAGGTACAAACATTGGCCAAGGGTCACGGAGCCTCTCTGAACAAGTTTGGCCACTTTCTGTGGGTATATGATTGTTTCAAAATAAAGGTCTAAGAAGAATCAAGAAGGAAGGAAGCATTCTGCCAGAGGAATGAAAAGAAAGTCAACTCCAAGTCAGAGACCCAGGCCACAGCCACCACGTCTTCCCACACTCCTGCTGTCAGCGTGCGGACTGAAGTCAACAGGCTACCGACAGATGCCGGGATTGAAGATGGTGAGGAGGCAGGGTGGCCTCTATGAAGACTGATGTTGGAGGATCCCTGGGGAGTTGGAACAACTCCAGGGTGTTATGGGATGTCAGGAGAAAAGATGGGGTACCAGAGACAGAACAGGTATGAGCTGAGACAGGTATGAGCTGAGACATGGCAGCTGTTGCTTGGGGTCCTCATTGGTAAGAGCCTGCCCAGGAACATCCAAGTGTGTTCTCCCTCCCCACAGTCCCTGCCCCACTTGGCATTCGGGTTGGGGAGGGAGGATAGCAGCAAGCACTGACAATCTCTACTGGAAACAGAGACATTAGGGACATGTAGCCGGGAGGACTCAATGCACCTGGAGGGGGCTGTTAGAGAATTACAAAGATTAAGCAATTCTTTGATGCCAAGGGTCATGAAACAGGAATTTATGCTTTTAATTATAATCTTGCAGGGACACGTAAAGAGAATCCATGACATGCACTGCGCTCTAAGGAGGAGTGGAGGTCATTCATAGGTGTCCTAAAGGCAACCAGGGCTGAGCATGACAGCACACCTCTGTGATGCGGGCCAGCACTAGGGGCAGGAGGATCAGGGGTTCCATGTCATCCTCAGCTATATAGCAGACTGCAAGCCAGTCTGGGCTACGTCAGACCTTGTCTCAAGAGGGGTAGGGTGTCTAGAGAGATGGCTTAGCAGTTAAGAGCGCAGGCTGTTTTGATTTAGAGGAACCCGGCTCAATTCTGAGCTCCCAACATGGGCCCATCACCATCTGTAACTTCAGATCCAGGAGACCCAGTGTCCTTCTCTGGCCTCTGATGGTACCAGGCATATATGGGTGGTACAACCCCCCCTCCCCCCCCAGGCAGATCTTTTTTTTTTTTTTTTTTTTTTAGAAAAGAGAGAGAAAGTAGTGGTGGAGTCCTATCTTAGCATCTGCATCTATGGCTCTCTCCACTCAAACTGTCCTCTGTCCCTGGTTGTTTTAACTGTACTTTGCAACATGTTAAGAAGTAAAGACACTTTGCTAAAAGCTACTGTACATGTCTGCTCATGGTACAGACATCTGAGGTTAGGACCCTTCTGTTAGGAAGAGAGGGACAAGAGGTCGTCATGATGAGAGAGTAGAAGTGAAGTCAGCCAGAAGCCAACAATCTGGCTAAGAACAACTCTGCTGGGTCAGGAACAAAGTAAGATGCTGGCACCTGCACAGCTGTGTGCCTGGATGCCCACACAGCTGGTTTCTGCAAGTCAGAGTAAGATGTCCTGAAGGCACAAAAGACCCTGCACTGTCTGTCTGTCTGTGTCTCTCTTTCCCTGTCTCTGCATATCGAGGGTGTGTGTGTCCCTGTTTCTCTGCATGTTCATGTGTTTGTGAATGTATGTGGAGACAAGAAGACAGTGTCTACCACCATTCAGTGGGTGCTCCCTTATCTTACTCTTCTTCAGACATGGTCTCTACTGGCCTGGAGTTCACTATATAAACTAGGCTGGCTAGTTGACCAATCCCAGTGATCCATCTGTCTCTGCCTGCCTGGTGCTAAAATTACCAGGGGATGCCACCATACCCCACATTTCCTTGTTTAAATGTGAGCCCCGTGAGTAGAAAGCAGGTGGCTATGCTCATAGGACAAGCCCTTTACTGACTGAGAGGTCTCTGCAGCCCCCTTTTGATGTAGGGATAAAGTAAGGGTGCAGGATGACTCAGGGAAACCCAACACTGTGCACTTCGAGTCATTTGGTTTATGATGGCAGAGAAAACAGTACTTTACTTAAAGTAAAATAAAAAGCAGCTACTAAAGTAGCCGAGAGTATGGGAGTGAGGCAAGTGGGTCTCATTATTGGGATTCAGGAAGGAACACACACACACACACACACACACACACACACACACACACACACATCACTACTCAAATACTACATTGGCTAAAAATTGGCAGAAGAAGGGTGTTGTTTCAAAATGAAGAAAACAGAATTGTCATGTCCTGTCACCACTCCTGCACCGAAGGCTGGAATCTTCCAAGTACAGCATTCTGGAATCTAAAGAAGAATGCCCACCACACAGAAACCAGAAAGGAGAGAAGCTGGCATGGAAGCCAACACACGTTCCTACTATTATGTAAACAAAACGCCCTGTTCTGATTGTGCATACTTGGGGGGCGGGGGCATCAGAACAGCCAGGACCCATGTGGCTCCACAGGCTGGGAGGGGATACTGTTGCATCCAACGGAGCCAAAAAGCTGCAGCTTGGCCCAGAAGGAGAAGAAAAAAAGATGCAGACTAAATCAGAAAAAAAAAAAAAAAGCACCCCTCCTAAGTATTTATGTCATAGTAATTTAGTCAGTAAATTTTAACGTGTGTGCCCAAGCATATAATCTTGTTTACAGCTTTCGAAGAGCTTGTAAACTCAGGCAACGGTAAAGAGAGATTGCAGGCCCACACATGCCAACTACAGAATGAATGGTGTCTAACACAGTCACACACTCCTGTAAGACAAAAACGACAAAGGGGCCTCTGGAGAAAAACTGGAAGAGGTCCAGGGTGCCACGTGTTAAAGAGGAGAGTGAGCACATGACACAGATATTTCTTGAGGCTGGGAGATGGCTCAGGGGACAAGAAAGTTTGGCTTGCAAGCACAGGGACCTGAGTTCAAATCCCCATCACCCACATAAAGAGCTGACCATCACTGCAAATACCTGTAAACTTAGCCCTGAGAGGTAAAGGGAGGTGGATGTCAGAGACCATTGGCCAGACAGCCTAGCAGAAATGAAGAGCTTCTGGTTCAGTTAGAGACTCATCTATCTCAAGGCACTAAGGCAGAGAAGGCAGGGAGATACATGACATCCTGCTCTGGCCTTTGGAGTCATATGAATGTGCACCCACAGGAGCATAAGCACACACACACTCACATACACATACAGCACACACACAGACACACACACAGACACATACACACACACTCACATGCACATACAGCACACACACAGACACACACACACACAGACACATTCACACACACTCACATGCACATATGCGGCACACATACACAGACACACACAGACACATATACACAAATACACACACACTCACATGCACATACAGCACACATACACAGACACACACAGACACACACACACAGACACACACACAGACACATACACACACACTCACATGCATATACTGCATACATACACAGACACACACAGACACACACACACAGACACATACACACACACTCACATGCACATACAGCACACATACACAGACACAGACACACACAGACACATACACACACACTCACATGCACATACAGAGCACATACACAGACACACACAGACACACACACAGACACACACACACACACACATACACACACACTCACATGCATATATGGCATACATACACAGACACAGACACAGACACACACAGACACACACACACACACACACACACACACACACACACACACACACAAAGATATTCCTTCTTTCTAAATTTAGTTGCAAAATTCACCAAGAGTCTAAATTAAACCCCAAGTGAACTTTCTGGAAATGGAACATAAATATTTTGAAAAGAATTAATAACCACTAAAAGCTCCAAGATTGTTGTGAAAAGAAAACTAAGTGTGCGGAACCCTGTCCTCATGAGATGAAATCCACAACTTTAATACATAGGAACTGAATGATAAATGACTGAAGGCAAAGGAACTAACTTTTTTTTCAGACAAGGTTTCTCTGTGTAGCACTGGCTGCCCTAGAACTCAATCTGCAGACCAGGCTGGCCTCGAACTCAGAGATCAGCCTGCCTTTGCATCCTGGGTGCTAGGATTAAAGGCGTGAACCCACCTGCCTGGCTGTATTAATCTCCCTAATTTCCCTAACAGGAGAATTCTAATAAATGACTGCAGCTGAAATGAGGAAATGGGGAAATGACCTGCAAACCCACATAAATAGTCTCTCAGCAGAATAAGCAGAAGGATAAAATTAGCATGGGAACTAAAAGAATACTTTAAAGATATTTTGGGTAAATGCTGGAGCTCAATGCTCAGTGGCCTAGCTGAATCAGAGAGTTCCTGATGAAGTGAGAGACCCTGCCTCAAAAAATAAAGTGAGGGGTTGGAGGGATGGCTCAGCAGCGAAGAGCACATCACTGCTCTTGCAGTGGACTGGAGGTCGGTTCCCAGTACCCGTGCCAGGAAGTTCACAGTTCCCTCTAACTCCAGAGGACCAGGTTCCTTTTCTGGACTTCATGGGTACTGGACTCATGTAAACCCAAAATCAAAAAATCAAAAATAAACCTGTTTTTAAAAATATGGCAAGTGATTGAAGAAGACACTCTGTGTCAACCTCTGGAGTGCATACACATATGTATACAGGTCCCATGCATGTGCACGCACATGTTTACTAATGTTCAAGAGTATCAAGATCATGAACAATAAGCAAATACCTAATAACTGTTCCGGGATTAGGGGAGTCCAAGAAGGTGTGGGACAGACTGTGACACTGGATTCCAGGTGGGATGCTGGAACAGAAGCTGGGCTGAAGTCTCTGTGTTGTTCTGATACACTTTCTGAGGAGTAAGCCAGTGCTGTGTTCATGTACACTCTTACTTTGGCGAGGAAGCCTTAGTTATACTCATAGCTAGTCTTACTTTGGTGAGGAAGCTACAGTTACACTCATATACACTATTTCTTTGGCGAGGGTACCTTGGTTATACTCGTGTATACTCTTATTTTGGTGAGGGAGCCATCATTGTGCTCATGTGCACTCTTACTTTGGTGAGGGAACCACAGTTATACTTATATATACTTTCTTTGGTAAAGGAGGAGTGTATCGGTAATTCTCCTACCCAAATGTGCCCCAGCAATGAAAATACAACTCAATTAATATGAATACAAACTGTGCACCTAGATTGGGCAGATCTACTGCTACACTACCATCTTCACCATCTATGAGACCCCCTTAGAACTTGTGGTTTCTCCAGGCCATGTGCTTCTGCTCTGCCTTCCTTCCTTCCTTCCTCCTCCTCCTCCTCCTTCTCCTCCTCCTCCTCCTCCTCCTCCTCCTCCTTCTTCTTCCTTCTCTCTCTCTCCCTCTCCCTCTCCCTCTCCCTCTTTCCCTCTCCCTCTCCCTCTCCCTCTCCCTCTCCCTCTCCCTCTCCCTCTCCCTCTCCCTCTTTCCCTCTCCCTCTTTCCCTCTCCCTCTCCCTCTCCCTCTCCCTCTCCCTCTCCCTCTCCCTCTCCCTCTCCCTCTCCCTCTCCCTCTCCCTCTCTCTCTCTCTCCATCAAATTACAAATAACCCCAGGGGTATCCACAACAGAGGAGCTGTAAGTCAGAGTTTGAATGGCCAACTCAAGAAACAGCAAAAAAATATTGAGTAGCCTTTAAAAACAGCTAGATCCTTATTTCATGCTCCACACAACATAAAATTCCAGTAGAAGAAATTATGGCAATGGACCACAAATCACAACACTCACAGAAGTGGAGATACTCTTTGTTGATTGCCTAGGCTAGCCTAGACCTCACTTTGTAGCCCAAGTTGGCCCCAAACTCACAACAATTCCCCTGCCTCAGCCTCTCTGGAGGTCAGAGGATGACCATGGATATTGGTCCTCCCCTTCTGCCTTGTGAGAGGTAGGCTCTCTCTTGTTGTTTGCTGTTGTGTACTCCGGGCAATTGGCCCGGGAGCTTCCAGAGACACCACCTCCCCATCTCTCAGTAGTGGTACCCCTCACACACACCATACACATACATGCAAAATATATATACATATATACAAAATAAATTTAAAAAAATTTAAAAATATGTATATTTGATTACTTTCCTAAATACTTAAAATTATAGAATGTGGGAATATATGTTGAAGGCATTAAACTTTAAAAATTGAACCCAACAAAAATGAAACTTAGGCAATTATTAATTATGTATCTAATCACTAAATGGAAGTTCACTTTTTTTTCTAAATCTAGAAGCCAATAAATAATAGAGGGAGAGATCAAGAATTATTACATTTACAACTACAGCTTATTTTAAGAGAACCAAGCAACTAAGAGGGAACTTGGCAAAAATGTATAAAACAGACAAAAATTCATGTCTAAATTCAAGGTGAACAGTGTCTGAGAAGCACTCCACAGTACTCAGGGTCTAGAGAAGGAAAGTGAAACGTATTTGTTATTACACACAGAAGCCCACGCCCGAAGGAGCACGGCAAGATGGCTGGACCGAGGTATTGCTGCAGGGAGTAAATCTGAGCAGTCATTGAAGGTGAGACCCAAACACCAATCCTGGATGAGGAGTGGGGCCACAGAAGAGAAGGAGTTCAGGAAGTGTGGGCCTGGCCCTTGCTTAAGGGGACAGCTGACAGCTGGGAAGGGAGCCCAGATGCTCTTGCTGAAGCCGTACACATCTCTTTCACCTCAAGTGAGTCTTCCTCACAGCGTTGACACCTGTCCCTCTCCAGCTACCGTCTTCCACACCCCGGTCATGTGGGGTGAGGTGGGGTGGTGGCAGGCTCTAAACTCCAGACAGCCATGGCTGATCTTCTCACTGCTGGTGTGCATAAACCTGACGCTCCCTTGCCTGAACATAGTCATTTCTCTCGCCCTTAATCATGCATTCTTTTTCTGCTTATCATCACACCTACTCCTGCTAATGGCTACTCTGAACCCGGCCACTAATCTAACCACTGTGTTCATATCTGTGTGTCTGAGTTGTGTGTGGGGGTGGGTGCATATACATGTGTGTGTGTGTGTGTGTGTGTGTGTGTGTGTGCGCGCGCGCTCGTGCACATACATGTATATGTGTGGAAGCCAGATTTGCAACCAACACTGCCATTTCTCAGGAACCTTCCAGCTTGTTTTGGAGTCAGGATCTCTCAGGGGCCTGGAGCCCACCAGGTCTGCTGTCCTGGCAGGCTAGTGAGTGCAAGGAATCCTCCTGTTCCACCTCCCCAGCACACACACACACACACACACATACACACACACACACACACACACACATACACACACACACATACACACATACACACACACACACACACACAGAGTCGATCAAGAGTGCCAGTGAGTGACACAAGAAAGCTTGGAGAAAATTCAGGGCTCAGGAGTTTGGAAGCCACAGGTTATGAATCTCACCTCTTGGCTGTAGTGATAGCTGGTGCGCACCTGATCATGAATCACGACCTTCCCAGAAACCTGTTTTATGAGAGCTAGAGTTTAGATTTATTGCCCTCGCTCATGTTATTCTGAGTGTAATCAGTCAATTTCACCGATTTTACTACTTGGCTCCAGGAAGAATACAAATGGGTACATGGTCATCCCTGAGATGCTAAGGCGGTGCTTTCCCAACCTTCCCAGGGCTGCGGCCTTTCAGGACACTTCCTCAGCCTGTGCTGACCCCCAACCATAAAATTATTTGTATTGTTACTTCATAACTACAATTTTGCTACTATTATGAGTTGTGATGTAAATACCTGATATACAATCCTCCCTAAAAGGGGTCATGACCCACAGGCACACACACATGACCACTGATAAGGTATTACTACACAGAATGTGGAGAATGCCAGCTGCTTTTCAGACCAAGGTTTCAGAACATGTATGCTTTAAGTCATATGTCAGCCCACAGATCTAATGTCATGGGTGGCTCTCACTGGCACATGCTCCCGTTTAATACGCTTTAGCTGTTCGTGAGAGATGAGACAAAGAAGGCCACGCTGACTGTGAGGCAGACGCTTTACCACCAGCTATGGTGAGGGATGGAGGAACATTCCCAGCTCAGCCAATCTCTCTTCGGTGCTGTGTGTGTGTACTGTGTGTGTGGTGTGTGTGGTAGGGCTGTGTGTGTGTGTACTGTGTGTGTGGTGTGTGTGGTAGGGCTGTGTGTGTGGTGTGTGTGTGGTATATGTGTGCTGTTTCTATGTGTCTGTGTATGGTGTGTGTATGTGTGCATGGCTGTGTGTGTATGTTTGTATGTGTGTATTTGTGTGTGTGTGTATGTGTCTGTGTGTGGTGTGCATGTGTGTGTGCACACATGGATGTGGAAGGCAGGGGACAATCTCTGATGTTGCTCTTCAGGCGTCATCAATCTGTGTTTGAGACAGTCTCTCTGTCCTAGAACTTGCGGATTAGGCTAAGCTGGCTGGCCAGCCCAGGGATCCTCCTGCCTCTGCCTCCCTAGCACTGGATTGGAAGAGTGCACCCGGTCTTTCACATGAGTTCTAAGGATGGACCTCAGGTCCTCATGCTCTCATGCTGGCAAGAGCACTCTATTACTGAGCCATTCCTCAGTTCCCTGTCCGGTTCTCTTTAACACTACCAGCTCCTGCTTCTCAAGAAGCTCTCTGCTCATTATATTGGCCTCTCTCTGAAATAAAGCCCGAAATCATCTCCAAGCCTCAAGTCAGGCTTGAGTCCACTGTTGCTGTAACAGGAAGTGCAGAGAGCTGCCTGACACATTTGAGGGAAGAACAGGGAACAGGTCACACCACAGATGCTGCCCCATCCGAGCTTGATACAGGACAGAGAGTCCCACTTACGCCCTTCCTCCCTCCCGTGTGCTGACATGGGCTGATACGGTTGGAAGAGTCTGGAGTCAATCAGTTGTGCACTAGCCTCGAGTAAGCTGCTTGACCCCATCCAGGTCCCAACAAGCATTTAGGGAAAGGGAAATGATGCCTCCCAGGGCTGGCTGCTAGGAGCAGTGAGGAAGTTGGCATCAGAACAGCTTCAAGCAGAGGGCTTGACGTAGTCTGTTCTAATGGTGTCTGTGTATGTGTGTGTGGGTTATCCATTAAGATAACATTGTACACACACACACACACACACACACACACACACACACACATACACACAAAAGGATAAATAAAAGATACTTTAAAAAAGAGCAGTGGCTCCCAATAGAAGAAGGAAGGGAGAGAGGGAAGAATAGAGAGAGGCATGGAGGTAAGAAAAGAAGGTAGAATAGATGGATGGAAGGAAGGAAGGAAGGAAGGAAGGAAGGAAGGAAGGAAGGCAGGCTGTTCACATCTTGCTATCTTTTTTATCCCCTTCACATGACCCTGGAATACTGCTCGGCCATTAAAGAATTCTATATTCAGAAGCCTGTCACACCACTTAAAATTTAACCCTTGCTGCTAATGGCTCACTAAGTGGCAAAGGAGTGTCAGGTTAAAAACTACACAGCCTGTAGCTCACTAAACATAAAGACAGAACAAGATGACTCAGCTACTGACTGGCTGTAGGACAAAAAAAGAATTGAAACCCAGAATGGACAGAGCTCAGGGGTCAGCTTGAACCTCTGTACAGAGGAAACCTGGAGTCTATGGTGTAGTGATACCTTTATGAGGAAGGCAACCATCAGTGTGTTCTGAGATAATCATTGGTACATACTCCAACCACAGAGCAAGCTTTTCTTCATGGATACAAAGAAAGATCTCTCAACACAGCACAATCCCATGCAGCTAATTATACTACCAGTGACTGCATTGTTTTTATAGGAACACAAGAATACATAGAGCTAAGCAAATGGATCTCTAAAAGACGTATCAGTTTTTGGAAGTCTGCCTTAAATTTAGAAACACATCCATCTTTTATAAAAGCAAACCAAAATATTTAAACTATAACTCTCATGTGATAGGTAGATATTTAAAACAATGTGTCCCTCTTTTTTGATCCCAATTTTCTTGTAGTCTCATTTCTAGGAGTCTAGAGATATTTTCCCTCCCACATAATTCTTACTACTGCTGTGATATGGGTCCTTTCCTTCTCTTTTAATGAATGGCTTTGGAAACTACAATGCTAGTATTTAATTGTTCCAAAGCACAAATATCTGCGTTCATTATACTTTCCATGGTAAAATTTAGGCAAGAGCACATAGTGGGAGGGGTTTTGATGAGTAAAGATCAGCAGGTCATTTAGTGCTTCTGCTGCTGAATAAACAAGCTGTAGATTGAGACACGCAGAGAAGACCAAGGAGACAGGAAGCTGGTGAGTGTGAGGATGGGCCAATGGATGGGTGAGCAGTGGGTAGGTAGGTGGACAGACAGGTGGATGAGTGGATGGGTAGATGGGTGGGTAGATGGATGGATAGGTAGATGGACAGATGAGTAGTGGGTGAATGGGTTGATGGTGGGTGAGAAGATGGGTAGATGGACAGACAAGTGAGTGGATTGAAATGGGAAGTTAGGTAGATGTATGGCTGAATGGGTGGCTATATGGAGAGTAACAGATGGATGATATTAATGGATGGATTGATGCATGGATGCATGGATGCATGGATGAGTGGGTGGATACATGACTACCTAGTGGGTGGATGATGATGGATGGATGGATGGATGGATGGATGGATGGATAGATTAGTAGATAGGCGAATGGTTGAACTGATAGGTCAATGGATGGATGGATGGATGGGTGGGTGAATGGATTGATGCATGGATGCATTTATGGATGGGTGGAAAGATTTTTGAATGGGTGGGTGGATGGGTGAATGGACTGATGGATGAATGCATTGATGCATACATGCATGAATGGGTGAAGAGTTGCATGGATAAGTGAATGGATGCATGGGTAGATGGATGGATATATGAATGGATGGGTAGGTGGATGGATGGATGGATGGGTAAATGATGGATAGATGGGTGAATTGATGGATAGGTGAATGAAGGAAGTATGTATGTATGTATGTATGCATGCATGGGTAGATGTGTGTTTGGATATGTGAATGGATGGGTAAGTAAATGGGTATAGAAGAAGCAGAGAAGAAAGAACCATCCAGACATCTGGTGAGGAGTGACCGACTCAGGTGGTAGAGATTAGAGTAGAGATTGAAGGCCCATGCCATTCATTGTTTAACCCTGTGAGCTAGTTTTCTTACTGAGCCCACTTGGGCAAAGGCACAGTGAAAGTCACCTGTGTATAACACACACCTATTCTCAGAAATATGCATCCTTGTAAGGAAGCGAAGCATTTGCTCTCTCTATTCTCTAAAGTGGCCTAAAAAAGAGAGATGGGAAGGAAAGGACAAAGGACAGCTGGATCCTTTCTGTGGAGACATGCCTTGCCTTAGGCAGCTGTCGGCCAGGATGTTATTTGGCACAGCTTGGATACCCAGGCCAGGCTGGAGCCCCTCAGGTCCACAAGACCCATTTTTAAGGTCCATGCAAGTTTCAAAGCAATGCAAGACTTGGGAAGCTCAGCTCAATCTCTGCAGGCTGCATGTGCACCCAGGGCCCACCTTGAACTCAGGTCAAGTTCCCTTACCTGTTCTCCTTCCATATCAGGGAGCTTCAACAGTTAAAAGGGCCCTGGTATGAGACCTTGCTGTTCTGTCTGGGTTTGTGTGTCAACTTGACACAGCTGGCATTATCACAGAGAAAGGAGCCTCCCTTGAGGAAATGCCTCCATGAGATCCAGCTGTAAGGCATTTTTTCAATTAAGGCAATTTTTCAAGGGAGAATGGTCCCTTGTGGGTGGAGCCATCCCTGGGCTGGTAGTCCTGAGTTCTATAAGAAAACAAGGTGAGCAGGCCAAGGGAAGCAAGCCAGTAAGCAGCATTCCTCCATGGCCTCTGTATCCATCCACTCCTGCCTCCAAGTTCCCACCCTGTGTGAGTTCCTGTCCTGGCTTCCTTGGTGATGAAGTGTAACCTGAATAAACCCTTTCCTCCCCAACTTGCTTCTTGGTCATGATGTTTATGCAGGAATAGAAACCCTGACTAAACCACCTGCCTTCCATAATCTTCCCCACCAAGGAGAGTGTGATGGTTAATATTGACTGTTGTATCCAGAATCTGAAGAGATAAGCCTCTGGGCATGGCTGTGAGGGGTCATCTATCTAGATTAAATTGGCTGAGGTGGGAAGAGTCTCCCCGTGCGGTGACACACTTCCCTGAGTTGGGGACCTGCACTGCAAAGAAGAAGAAGAGGAGGGCGAGGAGGGATAAGAGGAGGAGTGGGGGGAGAAGGAGGAGGAGGATGAAGAGGGGGAGGAGGAGGATGGAGAGGAGGAGGAGCCTATCACCAGCCTTCATCCCTCTCTGCTTCCTGCACTGGTCAAGCGGGCACTCTGCTCCTGCTGCTGTGACTCCTCCACCATGACAGACTGTACCCTGGAGCCATGAGCCACACTAAGCCCTTCCACCCTTTAGCTGCACACCTCAGCTATTTGGTTACTGCAGCAAGAAAAGTAAGTAAGCCGGGGAGTGGTCAGTCGAGTCTTTGGCCTGTGTGTGCTGAAGGAACGAAGACCCCCCCCTCCCAGGAAGAAATGAAGACAGGAAGGAACCACACGAACAAGCTCTTCCTCCTGGAGCTGGGCCAAGGTGCTGTTTGGAGCTGTCAAGGCCTGGGGGAACCAAGAATAGCAGCTGCCGAGACATCTGTCTTTCCTCATGCACACGCCATGACACCTGGTTCACAGGGCCTCAGTGCCCTTGTAAAATCTCAGCCCCGACAGCTACAACATTCACGCAGTCTGCACTCACTGAAGAAGTCCCACCTGGTAGGTTAACCTCACACACTGGGCTCTAACTCACTCACCTAACCAGGGTTTGCACTTTAGCTCAGCCCTTAAAGGGATATGCTGCAGGCCAGGGAGTTTCACATCCCCATTACCTATTTACTATAGGCAGACACTATCCGAAGGGCTTTACAAACCTGAAACAAACTTCACACATGGTAGGAGCTGGGCATTTTATAAGATCTATTTTGCAGATGAGGAGACAGAGGCGCAGAGAGGACAAGCAAATTGTTGAAGGTCACACAGTAAGAGTAGAGCTGTGCGTGATGCCACGTACAGGGTTCTCCAGAGTCAAAGCTCTTTTGGCCACTGTCCAGACACTTCTGTGTACTTTCAAACATCTCAGCATCCTGTGCCCTGCCCTTCCTCGCCCAGGTCCACTCCGCAGTGACCATCACCTTCATACCTTTAACCTCTCTATCAGGCATTGATCTCTGTGCAGCCATTCACTCACCCACACATACTCCAGGATTAGCTGAGTTGGCTGCAAGTCCTCTCTAAGATTGTCAATGGAGGCTAAAGAGACTTGGGGTGTGGTGGGGTGTGGAATGGAGTGAGAAAGGCTTTTCTATGGCCCACTGTGGGCAGTGGCAGCGTGTCCCAGCAGTACCCTAGCACAGTTACTGCCCACTTACCAACTTCTGCAGCTGCCGGGTGACTACATTTCTTCACATGGCTGTGCCTGTCTCTGAAGGGATGTCTCCCAAAGTCTCCATCAATAGACAAGTGAAGGAAGCTGTTTCCTGTAGTCACTGACTTGGGTTAGTTTCTTCTGCTATTTTAGTCATAACCATTATGAAATCAACACCACACATTGGATCCCTATACTGAGATACCTAATATGTCAGTCTTCCTGACTGACAGCCAGAAATATCTTAAAGTTTTCTCTCTAGATCCATCGATTATTCAGGATAACCGCAGCTTCTAGAAGGTGACATGAATACCTGGTTGATGACATACACGGATAGGGAATGTGCTGGCAGGGGACTAGAGAGATAGGTCGATGGTTAACGGGCTTACCATGTGCTCAGGTTAGCTCTAACTCTCACCTTGACACAGCCCAGGGTCATGCGAGAAGAGAGTGTGCAAGCATTCAGTCTGACTTGCATCCCTGGAACCCACATGAAGCCAGTCACAGTAGTGTGTATCTGTAATCTCAGTGCTTCTACGGCAAGCACTGAGATGGGTGTGTGTGAGCAGAGAGAGGAGGATCCCCTGAAGCTTGTGGGACAGTGGAGTGTATGGGCCAGCAGTGAGATCCTGTCTCAAAACAAGGTGGAAGGCAGTGACACCACCTGAGGGTGTCCTTTGACCTCATATGTGCTGTGGCAGTCTTACATGAACAAGGGATCCAACACTCAAACCCTCTCTCTCTCTCTTTCACACACACACACACACACACACACACACACACACACACACACGCACACATAGAGAGACAGAGACAGAGAGAGACACACACAGCAAGACAGACAGACAGAAGTAAGAGAAAACAAACTGATGGTCTCACTGCTAACTACAGACATAGCCTTCCGTACCTTACCACACCCTCTGGTACCCTGCAGTTGCTAGAGTGGGCTTTTCTACCTGGCCCCATTCCCAAACCTTTCCTGGGTACTCAGTAAGCTGGTCTGTACTTTGCCAGCAGCCCCTCTTCACTCTCTTAACATGTCCACCTCACAAGGTCTGGGGAGCTGCCTTGCTGTGTTGGATCCCTTGTTCTCGCAGCCCAAAGTTTCGTATTCTCTGCCTGCCACTTGCCTGGTGTTTGGGAGGAAGAGGAGAGGCGAGGCGAGAGTAAAGTTAATGTTCTGTGATCAATCGGCTTGGATGATACATCACTCCAGCCTGCTATTGCTCTGCCCTTACAGTTCAGAAAGCACTTACTCCAGAGTCTTTTTGAAGCCTTTCAAAGGCTGAGGATCACGGATTCCAGCCTGTGCTGTGGTGTTTGCTGTAATGGTTGCTGACAGAGAGGCAACGAACTAGGCAGGCATAAAGCCTGACTCTGTTTATTGAAAAACATCTTAACTTCCTCTGATGTTTGCAATCTAGGGTTTTAATACCTGATCAGCCACAATTCTTATCAATGCATGGCACTACTGTACCATCTCAGTTAGGCTCCTTGGCAACCCTTGGACCTGTCACAGCAGAAGCCCCCAAAACAGTACATAGAGACTCTGTAGAGATAAATAAGTGCCATTTTTCTTTGAGAATCCCCTCCCGGGTACCTCTCTTTCTCTTAACTTTTATACACACACATACACACACACATACACACACATACATACACATATACACATATACATCTACACACATACACACACACATACATACATACACATACACACATATACATTTACACACATACACACATATACATACACACATACACACACATAAACACACATATACATACACACATACACACACACATACACACATATACATACACACATATATACACACACATACACACATATATAATAAAGAGTTTACATTAAAATCTCTTTTTAGTAACTTCCAACTCTGCCTCATACTAGCTTATCATGAGATTCTTCTCTGCAGTGAAGTCAAGAACCAGTTTTACCCAAGGAGAGGCCTATAAATGAAGAGATCTCATCAGGCTGCTGGCTGTCCAGCTCAGTGATATGTGACTTTCTCTGAGCTACTTACAAGACCCTGGGTGAGCGGTTATTTACAGGAGCATAGATGACTTACTGGGAGCTGCATTACCCAGAAGCCCACCCCACCATGGGTAATGACTTACAAAGACCACACCCTTGGGGGCTCCTTAGGCAACTTGGGAATATTTTGGCTAGTCGTTCCTCTTCCCAGGAACTGTTACTGTTTGTTTAGCCTGGGGTTGGTCCTTGGGAATCTAAGTTTTAGGAGGTTCCTGAGACTTGTAAGTTTCCTTTACTTTCCATGCTTTGCATATCAGGTGAGCTGGGGGAATGGGGAGAACATCACAGCATAGCTTGCTCAGATTCCCTATCCCCTGTGCAGTAGATCACTGGACCCTGAAGAAACTAGAGCACACCTCCCTTTGGGGTTTTACAGAGTTGTAGCTAGATAGAAAGGAGAATTGGTTTTCTGCCATTTCTCCTGGGGGTCACAGATAAGGGAGGAGGAGGAGGGGGAGGGGGAGGAAGAGGAGGAAGAGGAGGAGGAGGAAGAAGAATGTTTGGTACCTGCAACAGTGACCACTCAGGAGTATCAAGGACAGAGCATGGTGCCAAGTGCCCTGCCACCTAGCTCTAATAGTGGGGGTGGCTTCCTGCTTGTGACCTTAGCAGAGGAATGAGGTCCTGGGCAGCCTTGGGATGTCACTTCCAAGAGTGTGGCAGCTTCCTGGCTCCATCCAAGTTCCCCATGTCCTCATGCTTCCAATGGCTTCTAAACATCTAACTCATGTCCAATTTTATTCTTCTCAAAGGACTTGCTGAGCCTGGCTTTTGTGTCTCCCATGTGAGGCTGAACACTGATACCAACCAAAAAGCTCAGGCAGTTCCAAGGCTGAAGGGTCTCGATGAACTGACTGCTCACATTTGAAGATGCTTTCATCAGAATTTCACAGAGTCCCCCAATGTAAATGGGGCATCTGCCGGCGTGGGCTGACTTCAGAGGGGTCTCAGTATCTACGCTAACTTAGGACAGTGACCTGGCCAGCATGAGATAAGAAAAGATGGCTGTGCATCATCGGGCTAGGAAAGCACAAAAGGGCCATCAGGAACAGAAATGATTGTTGGTGTTTATTAAAAGGGACTCCTCTGGGGATACAGACATACAGAACTCAAGGGAACTTAAAGAGATTTTTGTATCAAACATCTTAACAAGTGCTCCTTTTCTACAGCTGTGCTGAGCTTCTATAAGCAGCCATTTCTTCTCTGCTCAGCTCCTCCCCCCACCTCCCACCCCCCAACTCAGCCAAATGATCAGTTTTCTCTGTTCCTGTCCTCTGCCATCTTTGACTTTCTGAAGGAAAACAAGCATTTTCTCCCTGCTTTTCTGAGTTAATCAGAATTTCGATGGCTTTGTTTAGGAAAAAGAAAAAAACGAAAGAATCTTGTCAATTATCATTATCACTCAAACAATGCCAGAAAATTAAAAGGAAGCAGAGAAAAGAAAAGATTTAGGTCAACACTTTAGTGGGGAAAAGTTTTCCTCGTGGGCTTTTTTTATTTTAGTGACTTCTGTAGGCAGTCTGTCCTGGAATGAAAGGATTTAATGATAATGAACACATTGTTAAGAAAATTCACACTTCCCATTTGCATCCTGAAAACCAAAACAGTGTTTACGCCAGCCACAGAGGAGATGGGAGGGGAGGCCTGTCCATCAATCGGGTTGGAGTAAAAGGGGAGGACAGTGTTTGTTCTGCATTTGTCTATGTTATTGGATGCTTAAACACACTGTGTGGAGTTCAGTAGCAGAACTGTCACAGCATCATGTGTGGGAGGAGGGGGCTGGGGAGCCAGCGGAGGGAGCAGCCCAGTGGCATTTGGTTTATAAGAGGAACCTGAAAAGCGTTCCTGGAGAAGCGCCCAGAAGCAGCCCAGCTCTCACCAATTCCTCTTTTCCTACCCTCACGCGTACACACACACAAACACACACACACACACACACACTCATTTTGTCAGAGAGAGAGAGAGAGAGAGAGAGAGAGAGAGAGAGAGAGAGAGACCAAGGGAGAGGGTCCTGAGGAGTAGGGTGATTTGTGTATAAGCTAACTTTGTTATAGAGGCAAGAGGCTATGAAAGACACAGGACAATGCTTGCACAGAGAGACAGACAGGCATATTAGCTGCGACCTCCTCTCTTTCTATGTGTTCTATGTTCATGACCGGTCTGGGGCTGTGGTTTAAGACTTGAACCCTAAACTGCAGGCACTTTCTCAGTGCTTTGCATGGCGAGTTGAGAGAAACTCTGAGTTGCTGACTAGCTCTGCCTGTGACAGGTACTGCGAAGCTGTCTGTTTAGAAAATACTGGGTTTTTTTTTTGTTTTTGTTTTTGTTTTTTTAAAAAAGCATTGCCTACATTTTCTGTTTTTACATCTCCTAAGGAGGCTGCCTTCTGCTTCTTTTAGTTATATGCTTTTATTGTCAAAATTTTGGTTTAATGTTTTAACTGACATTAGAACAAGAGAAAAACAATGTCATATATATATATATATGCTTTTCACTCACGGATGTGTAAATACAATCAGTTTTGATTTTACTGACTCCCTGACTTTATTTAGGGATTTAGAGTCAGGGCCTCCAGGGCTGGGCTAGAACCCACTGTGTAGTAAGGGATGACGTCGAGCTCCAGGTCCCCCAGCCTCCACCTCCAGGTGCTGGGATTACAGACATGTATGTGGTCACATCTGGGTGATGACTGTCCACCCCACTCCCATGCTGGTGTTGAATCCAGGGTTTAACTCAAGGTAGGCAGGGCCTCTAGCCCACAGATACCCTTGAGGTGCCGTCCTGGATTTTAAAACACACAGGCCACAGTCTCAGCACTGAGGAGATGACTCAGGGGATGAAATGCCTCGGTGCTAGTGTGAGGCCTGGAGCTCAGTTCCTCACCACCCATGTAAAAGGTGGGCAGGCAAGGTGGCCACCTGCAATCCAAGTCTTGGTAGGCAGAGATGAGAGAGCCCCTGAGCCTGCTGTCTAGCTATGCTAGCAGTTGTGCACTCTGGCTTCAGTGAGAGACTCAAGGAAGATACCTGACATCAACTTGGGCACCACAGGCACACATGTCAACAGGCTCACAACTCAGTCTCACATACTCAACATATACCCAGCAATACACTCAACACTACATACCTGACAACACACATCCAACAATATAGTCAATACCACACATCCCGAAACACACACCCAATACTACACTTAACACTACGCACACAACACATACTCAACATTACACACCCAACATCACACACTCAACATCACACGTTCAGCACTCATCCCAACCATACATTCAACAAGACACCCAACAACAGACACTCAACACCAATACTCAACACAGTTACCCAACAACACACATTAAACACTACATACTCAACATCACACAACCAACAGACATACCCAACAACATACACAACACTACACAACCCAACACCACACATTCAACATCCCACACCTAACAGATATACCCAACACTACACACCAAGCACACAACCTAACCTCACACCACAAAACACACTGAACAACACACACCTAGCAATATACCCAATACCACAGACTCAATACCACACACTCAACATCTATTCCCAACAACACATACTAAACACCATACACTCAACACCACACACCCAACACTACACTCAACACCACAAATCCAACACTCATACCAACACACATACCCAACCGCACACTCAACAACACACACCTAGCAACACACTCAACAACACACACCCAACAACACACCTAAACAACACACAACATCACACACACATAATACCACATACACAACACTATACTCAAATCACACATCCAACACATACCCAACCACACAGTCAATACCATACACCCAACACTATAGACTAAATACGACAGGCAACACAACACACATACAAGAAATAAACACACACTGTGGGTGACAGTTTTACTGCACTGTGAATAAAATCATAGCGACACAAACTATATCAAGTATGGCTATGTTTCCCATCTGTTTTCAAGTCATTTGCCATTCTGGTAGCTGTATGACAGACCTGCCCGGTCCTCACCCACTTAAAAGTGGGATTTATTACAGGCCACTTTTTTAGCAACTCTGGCCCTAATGTAATTGCTTCCTGGCCAAGTCGAACTCCATCTCCATTCTACCCAGACCCTCTTGGAACAGATGCTATACCTCCTAGTCCTAAAGATAGTGTGTTTATTCTTTCATATCAATCAATTTAAAATAATATAATTAGGGAAGAAACTCTGCAGAATTCTTCGCCGAACGGTAAAAAAAGGAACATCCATAATTTAATACCGTCTTTGTTAATTTCATTTTACTCTGAGGCATTCAATTAAAGTGTCATCCAATAAAGGCTGCAGCAGCAATGGAATCCCAAATCCTATTAAGTGTCAAGGATGTTAAACCTACAAAACTAACAGATTCTTTAGTCTGGAACCATTTAGGTACTTTACGGCGCTGCAGAGAGCCTCCCACCTGAATAGGGTTTTACAGGAAGGGCGGTCTGTAATGCGTAATCATTGAAGCACTTGGAAATAATCGACCCCACAGGGCCCTTCAGCCTCCTTCAGTTTACATTAAATAATTATGGACTCATCATTTTGTTTAAGCTTATGTTTAAAGGCAGCTGATCCGCCAAGTCTATTCTGCTAAGATTAAATATGTTTTAGTTTATGGATTGTGGTCGAGTCCTGCTTGATCTAAGTACATTTCAACCCGCTAGAAACACACACTTGATGATGATAACAAAATACAAAAGACACACTCAGGCCAGCACTTACAGGTAGGCACATGTGTGCCGGTCTGCTCAGCTGTGTGGAGATAACCATTAGGTGAAACAAAACCCACTCCAAGTATATTTATCATACATAAAGGGGGGAAAGCAAACTGCAAAACAGACACAAAAGCTTTTCTTTCCAAGTTGAAGACAGGAGGCCTTTTCTAAAATACATCACTCTGCTTTTCATGTTTGCATAGTTTCTTTAAGAAAACTCTATTAAGATGTAGACTAATGTTAACCACAAAACTCCAGCTTTAAATTAACTTCCCCTGGGGAAACAAACATTTGCTCCTGGGTGAGAAGCACTGGACCTGCCTGTTAGCAAGATGGCGGTCATGATCGGTGGTGAAGAAAAGGAGTTGAGGGAAGAGACGGAAGGTTTACTCATCATGAGAGGACCGCAAGAGGACAATAATGAAAAAGAAAGGACTTCAAGCTACTCCTGTGCAAAAAGAAGAAAAGTATGTTGGGAAATGTTAGCTTCTAGGTAGCAGTGCAGACTGCTACCATCAATCCCTGCTGCTCCCCCCTCAACAGGAGCCTTTTGCTTCTATTGCTTAGAATTAAGGGAAGAAGACTAGACCTTTCATAATCGCCATATATTTTAGCAATATTTCTAAAGATAGCCATCTGTAAGAGCCTGTGGTGGTTTGAATAGGAATGGCCCCATAGACTCATGGGATTGAACACTTGGCCCATGGGGAGTGATTAGGAGGTATGGCCATGTTGGAGTAGGTGTGGCTTTGCTGGAGTGGGTGTGGCCTTGGAGGAAGTAAGTCATTGAGGAGGTGGGCTCCTATGTTCAAGCTATGCCCAGTGTGGCACACAGTCTCCTTCTGCTGCCTGTAGATGTAGAACTCAAGATGTACAACTCTCAGCTCCTTCTCCAGCACCACGTCTGTCTGTCTGCTGCCATATCCTGCCATTATGAAAATGGACTAAACCTCTGAAACTGTAAGCCAGCCCCAATTAAATGTTTCTTTATAAGTGTTGTGAGAGAAAGGGATGGGGAGAGGGGGATGTTTGGGAGGGGGGACTGGAAGGAGAGGCAGGGAAGATATTGGGGTATAAAGTAGATTTAAAAAAGAGTTGTCATGGTCATGTTTCTTGACAGCAATAAAACCCTAAGATAGGTTCCTTTATCTAGCATAGATATTGCATAATCGTATGTATCCGTTTCATGGCATGACACAGAAAACTGTAAGCTAGCAGGCAGGCAGACAGGGGATGGTTTCCATTGATAAACTGTGCGCAAACATGAGAACCTGAGTTTAATGCCCCATAGCACGGGTTTTGAAAGGGTGGGTAGGTAATGCATGCAATGGTTGGGCAGAGATGGGGAGATGTCTGGGGCTCAGTGAGCGGGCAGTCTGAAGAATCCAATCAGAGAGCTCCAGGCTGTATAAGAGATCCTGTCCCAAAAAATAAGGTGGGAGATCAATTAGCAAATAAACCTTACATCAATCTCTAGCCCCTACAGGAATATACACACAAGTACATAGACATACATACATACATAAATACATATACATGATATTTTTCAGATCTTTGAATGTCCACTACAAGTTTACAGCTAAATATGACACTGTTAATATGAAAGGACACGGGTAACACAGAGGTCATGAATTCTTCTGGAGCAGGTTCCTACCACAACAGAAGGCATGCTGACTACAGAAGTGCAAAGATATGCCTTAGCTCTGCCTGCAGTTCAGCCAAGACTTAACATATGATACTTGCTTGACTGTTAAGTGACATCCTTATCACCTGCCCTGAATATCTCACAAGATGAAGATCAAAATGGATTAGGTGTGTAAACACTTTGACAGTCATAAAAGCCATATGCAAACATCAGGCTGTTTATAGAAAGGCTTAGGGATATCTATTAAGCTGCATACTTACTGGGCAAATTAGTGCACAGACATACAGGTGTAAGGGATGGGAGAAAAGTCATTTGAAGTTCAAATTTGTGTTTTGTTCCTTTCTGTTTAGGACCTTCATTTCACATCCCAAGCACCTATAACATGATAAAGTATAATACCTTCTATGTAAATTAATTACTTTAAATACAAGGTCTCATTTAGCCTAGAATGGTATCAAACATGCTAGGTGGCTGCGGATGACCTTGAACTCATGATCTTCCAGCTTCTACTTCCTGAGTGCTGGGGTTATAGGCATGTACCACATTTGGTTTATGGCATGCTGAGGATAAAGACCATGGCTTTCTGCACAGTAGGCAAGCACTCTACCAACTGAGCCATATCCCAAAAGGATTCTTCACAGGGGCACCTTTACACTCCCTATGTAGTGTCGATGGAGTGGAGAGCCACACCAAACCTGGTGTGCTAAAGAACAGGTTTTAGAGAAAGCTACCACCATGGTTAGGCCGAGGAAGCAAGGATTAGGATCTGGAGAGGAAGCCAGATCCATGGTGGTAACCACAGCTGCCTGTGATACAGGGCTGCAAATGTTACCATGGAGACTTGGAGCATTTCCCCTGCATGGTGGGGTTTGCAAGATGGCTGCCTGACACCTTAGCTTGCTGCATCATCTCTGGAAGGGATTTTCTTTGCAGAGGGTTTGAACGTCTGTTTCTTCGATTGCTGTAGGCAGTGATTAACACTTATTGCACACAGTGCCTGCCTGACATTTAACAAGGAAGCCAGTCATATAAGTGACCCACCCCATTTAACTATGGTTTCTATTATAGCTTCATTATAGACCCATGAGAGAGTCCAAGAAAGTGGACATCAGAAAACTGTTATACAACAGTGGGGCCTAACTTGGAGAGCTGTAGTTGAGATGGAAAAGCCAAGTAAGACTAGAACCCTATACAAGTTGTTTAGAAAGAAACAGAAGATTTAAATTATCCATGCTTGAAGTCGATGGGATATTTCTATGTGTAATTGGAATGAAGGATTTGAGCACTGGATATATAAAAAGCCAATGTCCCTACAGTGTCCACAGAATCCCCAGTGTATGTCCTTTGGACAACGGTGAGATTAGTTGTCACTTCTTTAGCCCAGGGATTACAGGAACACACCACAGAGGTTCTGGTATTTTGAGCTATGATCATCATAACTGTATGTCAGGTACTGTCTCTCTATCCCCCAAAAAGATGTCTTGTAATCATGTGAGATAGAGTCTATCTATATTTTGCTGGGTACCGGGACAAACACATATGTGTCAGGATGGAAACCATGTGGCTGGAGGAAGCCTGGTCTTTGGTGAGAATTGTATGAGATAATGACGAAACAACGCAGGGCACCGACTATACCCGGTTGCAGGCTCTGAACGAGGCTACTGAAGGCTGGCAACTTCTAGGAGGTTTGGCTAGGAAAGCAAAGCCAATCTCAGTTGCTTTCATTCTTGAGTACAGGAGTGCCTTTCATCCCAAAGGCAGCCCCCAGCAGGCATCTGTGCTCCACGTTTTGAAGCAGCTAGGGTGGACATAGAGGACAGCAACCCCCAAAGCTAAGATCTGGGCTCTATTAACCACTGATGCTGTTACGGGAAGTCAGGCCAGCAGGCCAGTGACCCTGGCTGCTGTTCCCTTCCTCTCTAGCTGAGTAGCTGCTGGGAGAGTTAAAGCCCTAACGCCCCACCCCACACCCCCTTCAGCTTCATTTTCTCCCTGTTGGGAATCATACATTAAAAATAGGGTCTATGCAGAGGACCAGGAAGTCGTGTGTATGCACATGGAAGAGGCCTCCACAGTATCTGAGGTGACATTTATCCTCAGGCTGATCCTTGGTAAAAAGGCAATCCAAAGGGCAAAACAAAATGAGAAGTCAAGCAAGGCTGAAAGGGGAGTTTCATTTGGAGTTTATCAGATTGCTATTGATAAACGTTCAAATGTCCACTTTAACAGCAGAGCATAGACATATGAAAAGACAGGAGAAAATTGGGTCAATTAAAGGGGTGAGGGAGCTCAGGAGAAGGCTAGGAGCAAACTTAAGGGTCTGGGTATGAATCTACAGAACCCTGTAAAAAGCCAGGTATGGCCATACACGTGCATATAACCGCAACTCTGTGTGTGTGTGTGTGTGTGTGTGTGTGAGTGTGGGGTGGTTTTATGGGCATGGGGTGAAGACAGGAGAATTGCTTGAACTTGCTGGATGCCAGCCTAGCTTCCCTCAGGGAAAGAGTCTAGGGAATGGAGTGGAGAGTGACAGAGCAGGACACCTGATGTCCTCAGGCTTCCATGTATGTACATGGGTGCTTCTATACATGTGTGCATACAAGCCACACATACCTCACATGAACAAGCACAAAAAATAGAAACCATCCCTGAAAAAGACCTTAGGAGACTTACTAGGCAACAACTTTCAAGTATTGTTTTAAAAATGTTTAAAGAACCACAAAGGTGAGGAGAGATGGTCCAGAGAGTAAAGGTGCCTTTACCAAGGCTGACGACCTGAGTTTCAATCCTGAGACCCATAAGGCAGAAGGAGAGAATGGCTGTCCTTCAATCCCTCCCCACATTGAACACACACATGCACACATACACATACACACATGCACATATACACATACAGAGACAGAAAGACAGACAAATACACATAGCACACACACAGAGATACACAGACAGAGACATACACAGACACGCACACACCATGTACATACACACACAGACATACTTGTAGACACACACACACACACCATACACATATAGATATATACACATAGACACAGAGAAACAGACATAGACATACACAAAGATACACACTACATACACAGACACACACATCACACACAGTCACATACTACACTCATACATCACACACCCTACATACATACCACACACACACACACACAAATATACACACAGATAGAGACAGACATACACCATGCACATACACAGACACACACACACAGAGGCATACACACACAGATACACACAAACATACTTGCAAACTCACATACACACACCACATATACATACATAGACACATACACATAGATACAAATACACAAAGATACTCACTACACACAGAGACACATATCACACACTACACACACACAGATACAGCACACACATAGCACACACACTAAAGGAAGGTATGGAGAGTATTTGACTGCCAAGAGTCTCTGAACCACTTTAAATATCAATAGAGATGGAAAATCTAAATATAAGACAAAAAGGGGAAGTGTGGAGTTGGAAAGTATAATGGCTTAGGTAGAAAACTCACCAGACAAACAAAAGAAGCGGGCAGAATAAAGGTCAATAAACAAAGAATGTAAAGGAGACTACTGAATTTCATAAAGAAAGAACAATAAGGAAACCCATGGGACATCTGAGGCAGGAGACATGGATTAAGGAGATGGGTACCCAAACAAACCATAGTTGAAGAATACACAGCCAGCAGCAGAGGATTTTACAAGCAAGATGACACACGTAAGACATCACACACAGGAGATGACATTATCAGCAGATTTCTCCTTAAAAATTTACAAATCAGGCTGGATCATCAGGGAAGGATGTAAGGGTGGGTGGTGGTGGTGAGGGGAATCGGAGGCCTTGCCTCAGGGTTAGCAGGAAACTGAAGGGAGGGAGGGAGATAGGATCAAAATCCAAAATATGCTGCATACATGTATGGAAAGCTGCATGCATAAATAAATAATAGTTAGAAACGATCTGAAGACTGGAAGGTAATGGTTGTGCTGACTCAAGGAGCAAGAACAAACAGAAACCTGAATCTAAGAACCCACATATGCAAAGGGTGTGATGGGCTAACTTTCCTGTCTCAAAGGAAAATTTAAAAACAGCTATTTCCTCCTTGCATACCTTTAGTCCCAGTACTTGGAGGCAGAGGCAGAGGCAGGAAGACCTCTGTGAGCTCCAGACTGCTTAGCCTACAGAGTGAGTTCCAGAAGAGACAGGGCTATACAGAGAAACCCTGTCTCTGCAAAGGGGAACTCATGGAGATTATAGAAGCTGTTGCTACTCACAAGCCAGTCTGTGACTTTCCTCATTTTCTCTATGGGATTTAAGATACTGATTAGTGTATTTGTTTGTTGATTGACTGATGGATAGATGGTGTGGTACATGTATGTGTGCCTGTGTAATGTCATCTCTGTGGAAATCAGAGGACAGCTTTTAGGACCTGCTTGACTCCTTTCCCCGTATGAGTTTTGGGTCTCAACCTCATGTCCTTGAGACTTGGCAACAAGTGCCTTTGCCTGATGAGCCATCTTACTGTCCCAAAATCCATTTTTAAAAGTACTTATTAATTTAAAAGCTACTATTATAAGTTTGGTTTTATAAACTCCATATTTTGTTGTCTAGAACACTTAAGAGGTTAATACATTATTTAAAATAATTAGTTTATGTTTTTTTGAGACACAGTGTTTAAAGACATGATTTTTACAACTGAAAGTACTGTGGGCAGAAATACACAGGATCAGAATTATTTTTCTTTGTATGTTGTTGGTATTTAAACTGCTATAAATCCAAATTAGAGAGTATAACCTTAGGATATTAACTAATTCCCATGGTAACAATGAAGAAAACAATTGTAGCATGCAAACAGCAGGAAATGAGGAAATTTAAATATTTTACCATATAACCCAACTAAATGTAAAAGGCAGTAATAGAGGAAAAGAGGCACAGGAAACATTGTAACACAGACCGGAAAGATGGGTCAGTTGGAAAAGTGCCTCCTTGGCAAGCATGAGGACCTGGATTCTAAACTCCGGGGCCCATATTTAAAAAGCCAGGCTTGCAGCAACAAATATGTCACTGTATGTGTAGCTCATATAGAAGCTAACGAGCAGCACAAAGAGACTGCTTCATCAGTCAGCCTTCAACGGGAAGGATATGATACCAGATGGACAACATTCGAGGACACTGGACTAAGTGAAAGATGATAGCAACAAGAAGATGGCAGGAGCCATCTATCCATATGAGATCCTAAGGAGAGTTAAAACCAGAAGACAGAGAGTAGTGGGCACTGGCCAAGGGCATAGGGAGATGGCAGGAGCCATCCATCCGTATGAGGTACTGAGGAGAGTTAAAACCTGAGAGACAGAAGGTAGTGAGTGCTGGAAGAGCCTAGGATTTGGGATTGGGGCTAATCTGTTTAATGGATTTACAGGTTCAAGATGACAATCACTCTGGCAGTGGATCACCAAGTGGTGCTGAACTGTATACTTAACAAGGGTGAAGACAGCTGCAAAGGCGGCCCAGTGGCAAGGCTGCTTACCGTGCAAATGTGACAACCTGGGTTGGATTCCCCAGCACCATATAATAAGTTAGGTATGGCTGTGTACACACTTATAACCTTACTGGTATGGGGGTGGAGGCAGGAGGATCACAGGGATGCGCTGGCTGCTAGCCTAGCCAAGGAGCATGTGAGCTTTGGGTTCAGGACTAGAAGAGAGTGGTAGAGCAGGACACGTGACACGCTTTTCTGGCTTCCTCATGCATGCACACATACATAATACATACATCATACATTCAACATCACAAGCACACACACAGCAAAAACACAATGTAAAAATGTAAAAAGTAGTTAAATTTTATACCATATGTATTTTAACATTCCTTTAAAAAAAAAAAAGAAGAAGAAAGTATACATCTTTCCAGAAAACTTGGAAACAGACAAATGTTGAAAAATAATCAAGCCAAGACATCAGTTTCTGAGGCATTAAACCATACCACTTTCTCTGATGAATGGTTTAAAAACTGAACTCCATCCTACGAAGCAAAGATAAATCCATAAGTGGCAGTTTCTGTAATCAACTCCCAGGCAGGCTAAAGGATCTAAGACCCCAAGAGGCCAACCTGTCATAGATGCGGTGACACAGAGGAGGTAAGTGTATTAGAACAGGAGCGTCAGTCCTTCCCTCTTTATAACTCTCTGCAATGGCTTTAGGTATCTCCCATGAAGAAGTGTGCATCAGGCTGGGTTTGCTTGTTACAGCGTTTGCCTTGCAAACATGGGAACCCAAGTTCAACGTCTAGAATACACAGCTGGATGTGGCAGAACCTGAGTGTGCCAGCATTGCGGAGGAGGATGTAGGAGGGTCTCTGGGGCTAACTGACCAGCCAGTCTAGCTACCTGGAGAGTTGTAGACAGTCTCAGCCTGTCTCAACACGGCAAGGTGGAGCTTGCCACATAAGGCTGTAGCCCTGAGTTCAGTCCTGTCACCCACATAAAGCAGGAGCGATCCAGCTCCACAGATGTCCTCTGGCATCTGCACGTGTGCTATGCAAGATGCCTACACACTAATAATAATACATTCAAAATGGGGAAGCAGTTGGATGGTACCTGGGGAACAGCTGAGGTTGACCTCTGATCCTCATGTGATCAGAGGTCTCACACACACACACACACAGTAGGGCTGTCAGTCTTTCCATGACTCCAGGTGATCCTGAGACTTGCTTTGGCTGAGTGTACTTGAATAGTTTCTTCCCAGAAGAGTTTAGGCCAGGAAGGCTGTGTTCACTTCCACATCTTTGTGCAACCCCACGAGAGTCATGTGGACTATCCCAGCCTGGCTTGTGGAAAGGCTAGAGACCCACAAAGGGAAGCATAGTTGTCCAAGGAGAAGCTGTCCTTGATATGTGTCTATTATTGACTTGTCCCCAGACATAGAGGCAGAGCCATTTTCTAATATACCACTGGCCACAAACACATGAATGGACACAGCTGAGAGCAATAAGGCAATCAGGTAAACAGAGATGTGCGGGGACGAACGCTTACTGTGAATAAGTGGGCTCATGGATTAGAGACCCCAGAACTGGAAGACAGTGGTTGAGCGTCCTATCAACCCCACCCAACAGGATAAAGCAAGCCAAGCCTGCTGCTTCCAGCTTCAGCAGTAATGAAAAGCAATGCCCACAGGCATACTACCACCTGAAGCAAACAACATTCTACATGGACAAGAGCCTACCATAAATGAGCAGACCGAGAGGAAAGGCAGTCTGCAGAGGCCAGCCAGGCCCAGGGTATCAGAAATATAAAGCACTTGGCATCATATTCCTTAGCAGTTGCTCAGTGGTGATCATAAACACATATGAAGCTATCACTAAGGGCGACACAGCAGTGTGGAAGTTCTGTCGGTGTGTGGGGATGTGTTTGCAGTTTACTGCAGGAAGGGCAACCGAGTTTCCCCAATTGTAAGATGAACAGCTAGTCAAGGTTTTAGATTACATGTGTGGTCCTCCCTTAGCCCCAGGGATGTTGACCACTGGCCCATGAGGACAAAGGGAATGGAGTAGATTAACAGGGTTTCTGACTGTCCAGGAGAATGACAGAAATAACAGACTTATCTCCGAGATCAGCTTCAGAAAGGCTGAACTTTAATCAGGGCGAAAGGAGGTAGGGGTTTTTAGGGTAAGTGTAGCCCTTGTATCATTGGCAACAGCTTAGGGTAACAGATAACACCTCGTTTGCTTGGAAGGGCATTCTAGAAACTCCAGGTGTTTGCTGGAGGACAGGTCCATATGGGGAGACAGGAAGCTGAACCTGGAACCTCACCAAGCCTACATGACATTCTGCGGGTAGAGGATGGGGGTTTGGGGTTCTCCAGACAAGGTGAGAGAAAGAGAAGCCCTGCTGGTAAAGGGGGTACAGGGAGTCCTCCATCTGCGCTAAGCTGAAGAGAGCTGTCGGACAATGGTAGACTTCCACCTTAATTAGCAGGGCCCGCCCACCAGCATGCTGCGTGGAACCCAGCAGCACTAGCTGAGCAGAAAGGCTTCTACCTGACGCTGCTCTGTGAGGTTACAGACTGAATTCCTTTACGATTCAATTCCAGTATGATGATGTAACGCTTCTTTTCAAAAGATATTTCTTTGAGGGTTTCATACAACATCATATTCACTGCCCCTTTCCTACCCAACCAACTTTGTATCCTTTTCTTGTTTTGCTTTTTAGAAATGCTTCAAAAATCAATTAGTGCTGTCCAAATACTCTTGGATGTGTGGTTTTCCACTGGATAGGGGTTGACTCACAGGGGCTATACTCAGAGACAGTGCTCTCCCTATCCTGGCAGCTAATAACTCCAGGGCTTATGGTGGGATAGTATACCCAGCTGCTCTCTTCTTGCTGAGGTTGGTCTGGCTTAAGCTTGCAGAGGTTTTGTGAGTTCTGCTTCAGCCTTTGTGAGCTCCTTTGTGCAGCTGTTGTGCTGTGTCCAGAAGACAGTTTCCTTGTGGTCATACACTGCCTCTGACTCTCAAGCTCTTTCCATGCCATCTTCTGAAATGATCCCTGAGCCTCAAGGAGGGTGTGGCACAGTATAGATGTTCCTTTTAGGGCTGAGAATTCTCCAGTCTCTCATTCTCTGCACCTTGACCACTTGGTGGTCTCTATGTTATCCATCATTTCCTGCAAACTGAAGCTTCTCAGGTGAGGGATAAGAGGTGCATTTATTTATGGATAATATGCTATTACATCTACATGCAAAGTTTGCTGGGTGTATGCTTTACAGCAATGTGCCTGAGTGTGGGGACCTGGGCTCTCTGCCTTTTATAGGGCAAATCCATGTGGTAGAGTTAGACAGATAGCAGCGGCTTTGGAAGTCATTGAGTATGGGCCCACTTTGGACACGACTTCTCGTTTCCCTGGTAACATTCTAAAGGGAAACATTAGCTTTGGTCTTCTTTAGGATTTAAAACACCATGTAAAAAGGTAGAAGCCAGGGTTTTGTTGAGGCCTATTAAGGGAAAGCTATTTCCTTCTAATCATAAGAATTGAATCTGAGCTCTCCCTCTGACCCTGGGGAAGACATGACATTCTGATGTGCTCCGAAGATCAGAACATTACATTCTACTCCTTTAAGAATTAACCCAGATGGACCTGTCAGTCAACCTGGTCAGAGACCACCCCTGAAGAAGGCTGATTCACCTGAAGACATGCTAAGGAGTTGGGAGGAATAATTATCCCTCTAATGAGATAATGTACTTTCACCTCCCAAATGCCCCTCTCCTGACACAGCCACTTACAGATCTCCCCTGCTAAGCCTGGCTGCTTTTTGAGTTCTAACTGGAAAAAGATTTCACTGTTTCCCTTTTCTTCTTCCCATGTTCTTTTCATGGCCTTTATAGGACATGGGTTCCTCTTCTCATTCTCCCTCCTCCCCTGCCAGGATGTTCAGCCTGCTTATCTCTCAAACTCTAAGAAAAGGTCCGTGCTTCTGAGTCTGTTTTAACTGCCTTTATTAATGAGATGAAGATCACATGAAAGGGAACCCCGATTTTCCCTGCTAACACATGCTCTCATATATACCCCCAAAGCAAGAGTTTTTCAGTTGAAACTTAGGCAATTGAGAAGAGATATTTGCTCCTACTTTCTTAGCTATTTAAAAGAGAATAGAACGTGGCACTTGTGAGCGAGAGTGGATGATATGCTATTTACAGTAATGTGCCTGCAAGTGGGGCCCTGGGCTCTCTGCCTTTTATAGGGCAAATCCATGTGGCAGGGTTCCCTGGAAAGAAGCTGTGCCTGCAAAGGCTGACTGGCTGACAGGGTTAGGGGTGGGGGTGGGAGTGGGTAGGGGGGTGGGATGGGAGAGGTGAGCAGGGCGGAGGGAGTTGGGATGTTGTAGGTCCAGAGACTAATTACAATTTACCTTAGACTATTAACCACCTAGATAGCCATTCCTTGCCCACATCTGTGTTGGACTTAACACACTGTGAGGAGCAGATAAACATCCTTTGGCTTGTACTAATTTAGCAGATTACTACCTTCCGTCAGCCCAGAAGCTAATGATGTCATCAGATGGCAACTAATGTCTACAGCTGAGAGTTTTGTGTGTGTGTGACAACTTGTTACTGCTTCTGCCAATATATTTTTTAAAAATCTTGATTGATAAGTATTGCTGTTGTTACCAAAACAAAACAAAACAAACTCATTAAATTGCTTCTGCATTACAACCTGGGATTTGGGGTAAGCTAACCCTGTGTTCCTGGCTCATCCACAGCCAACCATATTGGGTTCCAGTGAACTCTTATTCCCGTGAGGGGAAACTTGTGTTTTTGTGTTGACAAATTCAAAGCCTGATTGTTAAATTATTGTTAAAATAATAAATGCAAAAAATTAAATGGGACAAGAATAAGCATAGCCAGGGCGAGAGGCAGCTCAGCACGGGCTGTGTTGGCAAACAGGGATTCCACTGGTCTGTTTTCAGAAGCCTAGCAGCTGCTTACATCATCACCCGCCACAGCCAGGTGTCTTAGGTGTGCGCTGTGCATCAAAAGGCCCCCAGCCACCCCACACATCTCTCTGCCCTCGTGTCTCTCTCCCCTCCTTTCTGTTTCTCTCTCTGCCTTCTCTCATGTGTCTCTTCCTCCCTTTCTCTCTGTTTATCTGTCTGTCTACCTCAATCCCTCCCTCATGTCCCCACTCACAGACACCTATGTTCTCCCCCAATAAGCATCTTACACTAGATCTGTGGCATGGCGTAATTTCCCAGTGGTCTGCTTTTGCACGGTCCCACCATAGATACTCCCACCTCCACCCTGCCTGGGCACTTTTGCCCTATTAGGTAACTCTTCCAGAGGAGCTAGATTCGATTCCCAGCACTCCATGGCAGTTCATCACTGCAATTCCAGTTCCAGACGCCCTCTTCTGCCCTCTGCTGGTACTGCATGTATATAGTGCCAGATGTACAGGCAAGCAAAACACCCACACACATAAAACAAAAGGAAATAAAATTAAATGAACAATCAGACTGGACTCAGGGACCCGTAGTGACACTCTGCTTACAGTCTTACTTACTGAAGGACCTCAGAGAAATCAGGGCACTTTTAGCTTCTACTGAGGTGACTCTGTAACTATCCTGACAGGCATGAAGAAATTATTCTAAGGCAATATTCACTCATGCCCCTCTCTTGGGCTACCAGACTACTGAAGCAATGCATCCAAGGAATTGGAATCCCTACCTTACCTCACCCCCACCCCCACCCCAGGAATATTATGCTGGGAGAGAAAAAACAGGCTAAAGCCTAGTGCTGACCAAAGGGGCCACTAACTCCCAAGGAAGAGAACTCATACAACTCTGAAAGCTTGTCATAGTGCCTTTCAGGAAAGACTAGATAGAGTTCAGGACAGGACCACCATTAGGCCTGGACCAATCAGCTATGCACTGCCCTGGCCTAGGCTTCACAGTGGGATCTGGAAGATGGACGAGAGGGAGTAGGTATCACTGGAATTCTCTGATCTGCCTCCCACTGTAGGCACATTGAATGAATCTCCTTTTGCTGCCTTTTACCATTATTTGTATATTTAACTGCCTAAGGACCAGTGGCTAGGAGGGTTGCCAGAACCCAGGAGCCCTAATTACTCCAGCAACGACCCTCATGG